>NC_084836.1:85725252-86350252 GCF_033115175.1 Lepus europaeus
GTGAAATAAGTCAGAGACAGAAAGATGCATATTGCCTGTTCGCTCATACATGGAAGTTAAAAATTAACAATAGGTATTTTTAGAAATACATGTTAATATAATACATATCCAATGTGAATTTAAAATAAAACTTATTAGGAGCTGGGGAAGTTTTGGGAGGGTCAAGAAAAGCTTGGATAATGAGGATCAAAATGCATTGCGGTGTTGTGCTCTGTAGCATTGCATGATGACTATAATTCATGATAATGTTTGTCATCTGTACAAAGCACTTAAAACCCAAATGCAAGTTAAAAATAAGGAATGGGAAAGATTGGTTTCCAGAATGGTTTATATTGTGTCCCCATGTCCCCTAAAATGCATAAGTACTACAAGTTAATTCAACATTAAAAATAAGAAAATGAATACCCTCCCCAAAGGAGAATCAAGTTAAGAATGGTCGGTGAGGCAAAGCAGATAGACCTTTATCTCCCCAGCCAATCATATAATCCCAATGTCCTTTCATCTATGTTTGTTTTCATTTGTGTCCCTCACAGAGGGTGATTGAAAGATTTAGGGTACTAAAGAGGAAGCAAAATTGTAATTAAATTCCAGGAGAGGGAATTGAAGCATTTCCTGTTTCTTTTCATTTATTTATTTTCTTTAGAGCATCATTATGATATTATCACACTTAGCAGTTCTCAAAACTGATGCCTTTTCGTGTTGAGGGCCTTATACTTCCTTACGCCAGCATATTCCGATGCCTAGTCCCCTTCATCTGTGAGCCTTAACCCCTCAGAGGCAAAACTGGAGAAAAGGACTCACACACAAGTGGATTAATATGAGGAAGATCCCAACAGGGGAGTATGTGTGTGCATGCGGGGTAAGACAGAGAAGGAAGGGCAGTTGAAACAGGGCACTTTATGAAGCACATTACCCCCGTGAACATCCAGACCTCAATCCCACTGGGGAGCTGTGAGATAGGGTGTGGAACAGACCCTTCAGAGTCATCCCGACAGACCGGCATGGAAGAAATCCGAGTAGGCAAGCACTCTGACTCTTTGCTATCCTTGCGTGATGCCTCCAAGGGCATTAACATGGCAGTTCAGTTTTGCTTGTGTATAGGCAATAATAAGCCCCTAAGCAGAATCACAACTATTCTAGGAAGAGGCATTTGCAGGTGAATGCCGAGCGAGTGGGCAGGGTACGACAGCATCCTGCATGCAGAGAAATGAATGTTGGGGCCAGTGCTGTGGCATAGCAGGTAAAGCTGCTGCCTGCAGTGTCAGCATCCCATCTGGGCACCAGTTCTAATCCTGGCTGTTCTACTTCCAATCCAGCTCTGTGGGAAAGCACTAGAAGATGGCCCAAATCCTTGGGCCCCTGTACCAATGTGGGAGACCTGGAAGAAGCTCCTGGCTCATGGCTTCGGACCAGCGCAGCTCTGTTGAGGCCACCTGGGGAGTGAACCAGTGGATTGAAACTCTCTCTCTCTCTCTTTCTCTCCCTCTCTCTCTCTCTCCCTCATTCCCCCCCCCCCCCCCGCCTCTCCTCTCTCTGTGTAGCTCTTTCAAATAAATAAAGAAATCTTTAGGCCGGCGCCGCGGCTCACTAGGCTAATCCTCCGCCTTGCGGCGCCGGCACACCGGGTTCTAGTCCCGGTCGGGGCACCGATCCTGTCCCGGTTGCCCCTCTTCCAGGTCAGCTCTCTGCGTGGCCAGGGAGTGCAGTGGAGGATGGCCCAAGTCCTTGGGCCCTGCACCCCATGGGAGACCAGGAGAAGCACCGGGCTCCTGCCATCGGATCAGCGCGATGTGCAGGTCGCAGCGCGCCTACCGCGGCGGCCATTGGAGGGTGAACCAACGGCAAAAGGAAGACCTTTCTCTCTGTCTCTCTCTCTCTCACTATCCACTCTGCCTGTCAAAAAAAAAAAAAATAATAATAATAATAAATAAAAATAAATAAAGAAATCTTTTAAAAAAATTAAAAAAAGAAATGAATGTTGTCTTCAACCTTGATTCCACTGGTCCAAAGAAGGAAATAATCCTACACCCGCATGGGAGACCCGGAGGAAGCACCTGGCTCCTGGCTTTGGATCAGCGCAGCGCGCCAGCCGCAACACAGCGGCCGCAGCGGCCACTTGGGGGTTAAACCAACAGAAAAAGGAAGACCTTTCTCTCTGTCTCTCTCTCACTGTCTAACTCTGCCTGTCAAAAAAATTAAAAAAAGAAGAAGAAGAAGAAGAAGGAAATAATCAAGATGTCCTAGTACATGCCTTCAGAAGCACGAGAGCCTTTAGTACTCCAAGTAGCAAAAATATCCTGTCCTTATCCCATTAGTAATGTATACCATGTTGATGTTTATTATATTAATCTCTTTGAGCTTTTACTCATACAGCCTGCCTTCTACTTAATTTTAGCAGCAACACCCCCATACAAGTTAAAGCCACAGCATTTCAATGAGGTCAAGCTTGGTGAGTGGGCTTCACTGTGTGTGAGCTTCCTTCTCAGATGAGACTCTCACAGAGTTCCCATTACTCATGGGTATACTGCTAGTGTATCCTTGGTAGCTGTGCTCAAACACAAACGCATCAGCTCCTCAGGCTTAGCTTCAGCAAGGGCACACCTCTTGCGTAACAGAGTTAGCGATTTTGATGGTGGGCCTACTTCTAGAGGGACACTTCCATGTTCAGCTAAGCTGAGTACTCTCTGATCTTTAGCAAACGTAGCCATTGGATAAGGGATTTGTTGCAGTTATCAGGCCTTACACAATTGTGTGGGAAGCTAGAGAAATGGAAGCCCTGGAGAGAAAGTTGCAGGATCAGGGAACCAACATCCAATCAGTGCAACCAAGCATGTTCAGCTATCGCAAGAGAACTAAAGGGAAGGTACATGGTGAGGGGGGCTTGTCTCTGTGTGGCTTCATCTCTGTGGGTCGGCAGTCAAGCTTCCAGAGCTTGGTCATCGGGGTGGGTGGGCATGGAGGAGACCAAGCCAGAAAGTGGAGGAGCCTGAGGACAAGCTAGAACCAGCCAGCATCTCCACCATGATCACCACATTAGTCCACCATCAGAGAGTAATGGCTGCTGCTTCATGTCATGTTCTGAATTCCTCTAACCAGAACCCCTCAAAGAAGATTCTTGGAGATAGAAATTTCAGCTCAACTAAGCTGAAATATTATACAGTATAAGGAAAATGAATACTATGTACAGTGGACCTCCAATTTCCATGGTTTCACTTTCCACGGTTTGTTACCTGCAGGCCAAGATGGTCTGAAAATACTATATGGAAAATTCCAGAAATAATTTATTCCTGAGTGTCCCGTTGTGTGCAATTCTGAATAACTTGATGAAATCTCTGCTATTATCCTTCTGTCTTGCCTGGGATATGATTTTTTTTTTTTACCTTTTTCCAGAGTATCCATGTTGTATAGGTTTCCTGCCTATAAGCCACTTAATAGCTTATTTCGTTATCAGAACAACTGTCACAGTTGCACAGTGCTTGTGTCCAAATTACATTTTTTTTACTTATTAATGATCCCAAAATGCAAGAGTAGTGAAGGTGACAAATTTTTTACAGTTTGTTTTTACAATTGTTCTCTTTTATTATTAGCTATTGTGCTTAATTTTTTACTATGGTTAATTCATTCATTAAACTTTATCATGGTTATGTATGTATAGAAAAAAAAGTGTACATAGGGTTCAGCATCCACAAGGGGTCTTGCAGTGTATTCCCTGAAGATAAGGGGAAATTACAGTAACTGAACTGAGGACAGCAATGCTGGTTTCTATAAAGATGTGACATGAATTTTATCAAATAACATTTTAGATATGTATGCATTAATCTTTTTCTTCATATATTTGTACAGGAATATTTTACACTGTTGTTGGGGAGATGGCAGCAGTCATATTTAATATTTGCTTCTAATCTGTTACAGATAGGAAGAAGCTTTAATATTTCTAGTGTTATCTTTTTCTGACTCTAACATATCACAGGCTTTAGGGAGTCCTAATTTTAATTTATTGAAAATAAATTTCTTAGCTACATCCATTTACCTTCTTGGCTAGATGAAATCAGCTAGCTAAGAAACTGATGTTAGAGACAAAGAGCTTTAAAACTATTTCTCTTACTACATACTGTTCTCTGTTGCAAATTTTCTGTGTGACCTTGAGAAGTCAAATGAAATTCCTATCTGTTGAGTAAAAATATCCAACTTTCAATCTTGTGAGAAATAATGAATCAAACTGATTGGAATGGACTTTGCTCAGAACAAGCCTGATTGGAATAGGAAGAGAGGATAAACTATTTCACCCCAAGACACAGCTGCCCCTTTAATAGTCCTGAAAGAAACAAAATTCCCCTGCCCTCACAAGGAAAACAACAGTGTGCTCTAATAACCCCTGTTGCTAACTATTCACAGCTCATCTCAAAACACATCAGTTGTTGGAATCCACCTTATCATGATCACATCCAGGGTTCCTTTCATGGTGTGAATAATCCCAATACTGGACAGAGAGAGTAGTGATGGATTAGAAATATTAGAATTTAAGTTTGGGAAATTTATTAGAACATGGGACTACAGATAACCATAGGAGTCAGTCGATGCTATGGTTTGGTTTTGTTGTGGTTTGTCTCCCCCGTGGTTCATGTGCTGAAAACTGGGCCCCAGTATGGGAATGTGAAGAGGGGTGGGAGCTTTAAGAGACAGGGCTTGAGGAGTCATCCCTGGTCCCTCCATACACTCTGGCTTTCTATATCACCCTGTGGCCTTTCCTGCTTTATGCACTCCTGCCATGATGCCGTCCAACATGAATTGATGCAGTTAAGAGGGCCCTCACTAGAGCTGACATCCTGCTGTTCTAAACTGCAGCCTCCAAAACTGTGAATAATTAACCATTTTTTCTTTGAAGTACCCAGTCTCAGATGTTTTGCTACAGTTACAAAAATTGAACTACTACAATCATCAAATGTTCATGAACATCTATCATTTTCAAGCTGTTTTTCTAGATACTAACTGACATGTAGAAAGGGTTACTTCATAACCTCTGCTTCTGATGAGCTTATGCTCTACTTGACCCCAGAATTCTGTCAAAAGGAAGTACTGCACAGTTATTTTTCAATACACTAAATGTTTAACATTTGAATTGCATTTTTGGGCAGATGGATACATTTTTCCTCAAAAGATAGAAGTTTAAAATGTATAAACAGTTGTTCTGTAAAGGCCTTTTGAGAGGTTATATTTGTGAAAAGTTGTTTGACATAAAGAAAAAAATATGCTGGTACTAAAGGATAGCACGATAAAATAGCCACATTTGTTTGGCCAAAAAAAGAGACACTTTTCAAAAAATGCTATCCACATAGAATTGCCAGATTTTCCAAACAGAAACACAAAGACGTTCAGTTAAATTTGAACTTCAGCTAGAAAATAAATATTTACATTTACAAATGTTTCAATTATTTGGGGCATACTCGTGCTAAGTTGTATTCATTATTTATGTAATATTCCAATGTAATTGGCTGTCTTGGGCATTATTTGGTAACTATTGAAAATGAAATGAATGAGTGTTAGAATGCACCTGCTCAGGGGCTGGCAACAAGGAGTAGTGGGTAAAGCCTTCACCTGTGACACCAGCATTCGAGCACTGGCTGCTTCACTTCCCATCCAGCTCCCTGCTAATGGCCTGGGAAAACCGACAGAAGTTGGCCCAAGTGTTTGGATCCCTGTCATCTACCTGGGAGACCTGGATGAACCTTCTAACTTCAGCCTGAATCAGTCCTGGCTGTTGAGGCCATCTGGGGAATGAACCGGTGGATGAACAATCTCTTTCTCTCTGTCTCTCCCTCTCTTTTGCTGTAATTCTGACTTTCAAATAAATAAATTTTTAAACAACAAGAACAACAAAGAGAGTACAACTGTACAGGTCAAAAGAGCTGCAAGATCACTTATGGGGACCCCTGAAGAAACCATAAGAACATAAAATCAACCACCAACAGAAAGCTATTCTATATCCCTTAGCCCTCTAACCTCTTTCTTCTTCAATACAAACTGCAGATTTCAAGCTACCAAAGGAGAAAAATGTTAGTTATAAAAGTAAAATAGAAAAATATAGTCCCTCACTGTGGCAAAAAATGTTCTACATGAAGGATCTCTGTGAGTGAGACCCCAGTGGAAAGAACGGGCCATCAAAGAAGGATGTGCTTTTCTCTGAAGGAGAAGAAAACTTCCACTTTGCTTATGGCCTTGTCTAAATACTGATGGAGTTTGTGAACTCAAAAGGCTTCCATAGCCTTGGCAGCTCATGGCAAGAGCCTTGGGTGATCACTGACATCATAAATAAGAGTGTTAATTGTTAAATCAACAACAGGAGTCACTGTGCACTTACACTCCATGTTGGACCTCAGTCCTTAATGAGTTGTACTATGAGAATTAGCTGAAAAACTTGTTCTCAAACAGTTTATACATTGTGTGTGTGTGTGTCCAACCTGTTGAAATCTCTACCTAGTGGAGTTGGTCTTCTGTATATAAAGTTAATTAAAAACAAATCTTAATGAATGGGTTGGGAGAGGGAGAAGGAAGTGGGATGGGAGTAGGGATGGAAGGGTGGGTATGGGAGGAAGAACCACTATATTCCTAAAGTCGTACCTATGAAATTTACATCCATTAAATAAAAGCTTTAAAAAAAAAGAGAGAGAGAGAATACAGTCCCTACTCCCATTCCCAAGTAGGTGTAGCAGGTTACCAGTGAGACAAAAGAATGAATGGCAAACTCTAAATCAAATTCAGAGCCTTGATACATATGTCTTGGTATTGAAAATTCTGAAGTGAGATTGAGATTATCCTACTGAGTGATATTCAGATATATTATTTTTAAAGTCAACAGAAAACTCATGGGACAAACCAAGTTTATAAGGGGAAGAACTACCTCAGTGAAGAAAAGTTACAGAACAGGGAGAGATGAGAGATGAGAGAGAGAGAGAGAGAGAGAGAGAGAGAGAGACTTTCTGTCCCTTAAATCTATCAACATCGAGGTTATATGGTTTTAAGACTACAAAGAGACAGGAGATGTAGATAACATTGGCAGGGAGGAACAGTTAATGGACATGTAAATGTCCCAAGCACAGCCTTTGGAAGCAAGCTTGTCTCTACTGTGGAATGTCATGGCCTAGCCTAGTTTATTTGTTTCCCACAGCATAATCTATGCAAACCTGTATGATAAAAGATGGTTCCTATTATAGTATGGAATGGAATGGGAAATGGTTTGTAGTTACATGCAGGAGAGACCTCTTGAATAAGAGGCTGTTCATGCCTCCTGAGAAGTTGGCAAAGCCTTGAAGTACCGCTTATCCTATTCATTTGACAGGAATAACTCAAATAAGCAGGGGTATATCAGATGTCTGGGTTACACTGATGACAACAGGGAAGACAGCATTCCAATTAATGATGGGCTTCAGAACTTTCTAACAACCAAGCAGAAGTGTTTACTTCACAGTTGCTTTTCCTGCAAATATCCGTTAAAAGAGAAATTGACTTGAGAAAAGCAGTCTATCTCCTGGAATAAATGAGAGGAAATAAATTGACGTAGAACATGTATGTGCATCCTATTACGTGGGGAAATTTTACACTAACAAAATTAGGGTTGCATTATTTTAGAACTTGGCTAATGTGTATGTAACTTAATATTGCTGATATTATATCAAGCTAGCACATATAATTTTAAACTTTTATTTATTTGTTTTCATTTTAGCTGAAAGGCAAAGAGGCAGAGAAAGAGATGAAGAGGGGCCGGTATTGTGGCATGGCAGGTAAAGCCACTGCTGCCTGTGATGCTATCATCTCTTATGGGTTCTGGCTCCTGTCTTAGCTGCTTTATTTATGATCCAGCTCCCTGCTGATGGCCTGGGAAAGCAGCAGAGGATGACCAAAGTGCTTGGGCCTCTGCCACCCACGTGGGAGATCCAGATGAAGCTCCTAGCTTCAGCTTGGCCCAGTCCTGGCTATTGCAGCCATTTGGGAAGTGAATCAGCAGATGGAAGATATATATATATATCTGTAATGCTGACTTTCAAATAAATTAAATTAAAAAAAAATAAGATAAATGAATAGGAAGAGAGAGAGAGAGATCTTTATCCACTCAATACCTGCAATTGAAGCTAGGAGCCAGAAACTCAATGTAGTTCTCTCAGGTGAGTAGTAAAGAGTCAAGCACTCAAGCCATCATCTGCTGCATGCCAGGGTGTACACTGGCAGGAAACTGGATCAGATGGAGAGGATCTGGGTTTCAAACCAGACACTCTGATTTGGGATGCAGGTATTCTAAGAGGTGAATTAACTGCTATGCTAAATGCCTGCCCTCTGCACATGCTTTGTTTTAAAGATTTTATTAATTTACTAACTTATTTATTTATTTATTCATTTATTTCAAAGGCAGAGTTGTAGAGTTCCAGAGTTACAGAGAGAGAGAGAGAGGGAAAGACAGATCTTCCATCCATTGGTTCACTTCCCAAATGACTGAAACCACCAGAGCTGAGCCAATTTGAAGCCAGGAGCTTCTTCCGGTCTCCCATGTGGGTGCAGGGGCCCAAGCACTTGAGCCATCCTCTGCTGCTTTCCCAGGCACATCAGCAGGGAGCTGGATCGGAAGTGGAGCAGCTGGAACTTGAACCAGTGCTCATATGGGATCCAGCACTGCAGACGGTGGCTTGACCTGCTGTATCACAACACCAGCCTCTACACAAGCTTTTGGAAAAAAAAAAAAAAAGTGTGCTATGGCATACAATGAAACACACGAGTTTCCCACTCATACAAATCATACTCAATATCATTTAGCTCCCCAAAACCTCTTCTAATGGTGTCTGTTTGGGGTTGTTCTGGTAAACATATAAGTCTGTGGTGAACTTAAGATCTAATTTGCTATCTATCTTGGCTTTTATCAAAGAGAACAAACAACATGCATTTTAATTATCCAAATCATCACTCTCACTTCTTTTTTTGACAGTTGAAAGTTGCATGATTATTTCTGTTCTTCTTCGTTATGGTTATACATTTCAATTACTTATATACACTTAAACCTCTCTTTGCTGTTATATCAACTACCATGGTGTTTGGCACTGTCCCTCATAAGTTCTTTCAGTTTTATCATTTCTGATACACCTAAAAGACTTACATTCTGTCATACATCTAAGATTTAGTTTTACTTCGGTTATTCCTTGATTGATTCTAAAGAGCAAATTAAAAATAGTTACCAAAATTTACACACTGGGAGTTAAAATACATGCAAGGTTGAACAAAATACTGTAAGAAGAAGGTGAAAGACATGCACTCTCTCTCTCAAATCACCTAAGAGCTGTGTGCATCACTTCCGCCTACATGCTTCCAGCTAGAACCTAGTCACAGGCCATAGTCAGCTACAAGGGAGGTTGAGAAATTAAACGTTTATTCAAGGAAGTCATCAGTCTATTTAAGGAGGAATCTCACCAGGAGCTCTGATTACTGTGGCAAGACATGTCAACTGGAAGATTCCAGTTTATATGATGAAGATGTTGTCACACTGACGTTTCCCACAAATGCCAGCATGAGGAGAGATTAACTCTAGGTTGTTGGCATCCACTTAGAAGCCCTCCAGCTCATTTAGTTCTAATTTCTTTGATAGAAAGTTGCCTAATTTTTTTTACTTGGACATAAATATCAGACTTCACTTAACTCTGCATACTCAGAAGGCACAGAGGGACCAGTGCAAGGATGCTGTCTTTTAGCCATTATGTGGATCTTAAGAATTTTGTTTTCTGTTCTCTCAATCATTCCTACTCTCTAAAACTGGATATTTTTATAGCAGCCTTGGATTCATCCCCCTCTTATAGAGGTATATACTATGGGCTAAAGTTTATTTCACTCAGTGTTATCCATTAAAATATGACATACATCCTTTCTATCAAGAGTTTTATTCCTAATTCTGATTTGATGGTTCTCCCTCTCCATCCATGCCTCTCAATTCACTTTCCTGTCATGTATTTATTCCCCATTGTACTTCTTCACTTCCATTTCAATTGGGCTTATAAAGAAGGAGAACAAACTCGTGTATTCAGTCTTCTCGTAAACCACCAGTATTTCAGAAACAATAATCTCATTTAACCTTAATGCTATACTGATGAGAAAATCAAAACCCAAAAATTGATAGGTAACCTAGAACACAGTCAGTCATCCAGTTAAGTCTGAAATTGGAATAAAAAATCAGGAGTCTTCACTTTTCATTATTGTTTGTATTATATTGCCATTCCATTAACACTTATATTACATGTCTTATCAAAAGTTGTGGTTGTAGCTAGGTTAAGAATGCAAATGTTGGGGCAAGCATTGTGGCATAGTTGATTAAGCAATTGCCTGCAATCCCAGCTTCCCATATTGGCACTAGTTTGAGTCCCAGTAGCTCCACTTCCAATCCAGCCTCCTTCAATGTGCCAGAATGGCAGCAGAAAATGACCGAAGTCCTTGGGTTCCTGTACCCACATGGGAGACCAGGATGGAGTTCCAGGTGATAGGCTTCCACTTGGCCCATCTGCAGCTGTTGAGACCATTTGGGGGAGCAAACCAGTGAATAGACAATCTCTGTCTCTCTCTCTTTCTCTCTCTCTCTCTCTCTCTTTCTCCCCTCTCCCTCGCCCTCCCTCACTCCCTCCCTGTCTCTGTAACTCTGCCTTTCAAAAAAACAAATACACCTTAAAAAAATAAAAAAGTGAATGTGAGCCAACATCCATCAGCAGTGCTGAGAATAACATTACATACTACAGTGAAAGGAGACTATTCTACTAAGCGTTCAGTACGTGCTACTCATCACACCAGGCACTGGAGACAAAAAGATGTATAGCTTACTCCCTGGGACCTCACGGAACACACACAGTTGGAAGACCATGACAGATATTTAAACATCTAGTTTTAGTATAACATTTAAATTGCAGAATCTAGTGCCTGCAACAGTTCCAAATGAGCACAGAGAAGGAACTCAGGTGACTGAAGAAGGTTCCTTGAAGATCATAAGAAGGATGGTGTCACAGCTAATTGCTTGTGTCAATTTGGCTAGGTTACAGTACTCATGTTCAATTGAGACGTTGCTGTGAAGGTATTTTGTAGATTTGATTCATTGTCCACAACCAGTCCATTTAAAGTAAAGGACATTATCCTTGATAATCGAGGTGGGCCTCAAACAACCAGTTGAAAGGCTTTAAGGGCAAAACAAGTTTCCCTAAAGAAATTCCACCTATGGCTCCCAGAGTGCTTAGAATCTGCTCTAAGACATTCAATAGTCCCATGGACTTCTTATTTGCCAAAGTTCATAGTTACATCCTATATACATATATGCATATGCATATGTACATATATATACAAATTTACATATACATATACATGTACATATACATACACACATATGAAATATCTTACTAGTTTTTGGTTCTAAAAAATGGCTCTGTGAACCATGACTGATACAAATGGGGAAAAATTTAGCCATGCAAAGAAAAAACTGATAACAAGAAAAGTTCTAAAAATTGCTCTATTCATTTAGATGTAATTAATGCAGACAGCTATTTGCAGTCACAAACTAATTTCTCACCAACTAAACAGATTAAATCTAATAGTTACATTAGTTAAATCAGACAGAAAAGTGGGTTCTCTTTGGCAGGTTTTTAAAAACGGGTTTCAGTTATTATTAGAATCTTCAAAATTACCAAGTTTGGAAAAGAGATATTCAGACATATCAAAAAATGAAGTTTTCTCACCATATATAACCAAATGGAACAAAACTCTCTGTTCAAACATAATTTTACATTTAACAATGGAATCCTCCTGTAAAAAAGAAACTTCCAAATCTTCACCTTATTTGGGGTCAACTAAAAGTCATCTAGATTATTACTTACAAATAAATATGCACTCAATCTTACAACATTTTTCTTCAAATTTTCCCCATCCTTTGAGATATGATTAGTTTCACTAATTAAAGAAATCTAAGCTTCAAAACACTCTCTATAACCAGTAATTCTCTACTTAAAAACATGTGCAATCTGTACCTATCTATTCTTAGGTCATACTGAGGAAGAGAAAGGACTGGTACATAGGCAACAATGTAGAACTCAATGTCAATTTTCATACAGGAGTATTTTTACTTTTTTGATTGATCAAAATTTACATTGAACAGCTAATCAATTATGAAAAAAATGGTGAGATTTTGTTTTTTAAAATTCTTTAATAAAATAATTGTTTTTAAACCAATATGATGTGCTGTATTGAATTCTTTTTAGTCAGTACCACACAGAAGTCAAGCTGCTACCATGTTAACAGGCAAAATTCCATTTTGATGTCTGATATGGAAGGAGAGGGCAAATGAGAGTCACCAAAACCTCCTTTTATATGATGCTCAAATGCTATAGAGCACAAGACTGAACACAAACAAAATTATACTAAAATATTTTTCTTCAAAGATTTCCGCTAACTGAAGCTGTTTGTATTGGTTTTAAAAACCATAATTAGAGGAAGGAAGTTTTCCATGGTATGGAACACACTTAGATCACGCAGATATGTGGTTATGTTCTGTAAGATATTTTCAAACTCCGTGCTTCTATTGTACTTTTTATCTTAAAAGAAGGTAGTAAAATTTATCCTTTAAGTATATCCAGTTGCCCAATCTTCAAAAAACTTGGCTTATGCATTAAAGTTTTTTTTTCAGACTTTGCTTATGACTTTAAAAATCAAAACCAGGGCAGGCATTGTCAAATAGCGGGTTTAGGCCACTACTAGGAACATCAGAGAGCCAGAATTCAAGTTCTACTTCTGCTTCTGATCCAGCTTCCTACTGACTGGCAGGCACTCGGGGGTAGCAGATGAGGGCCCATGTACTTGGGTCTCTACCACTCACATGGGAGACCCAGACGCAGTTCTCGGCTCCTGGCCTTTGCCTGACCCATCCCTAGCTGTTGTGGACATTTGGGAAGTGAATCAAAGGATAGAAGGTCTTTGTCTGTCTCTTTCTCTCTGCATCACTCACCTTTCAAATAAAAAATAAACAATAAACAGCTCAAAAGGCAGTGGCACCTATAATAATCAAAATCATATATATAAATAGAGATTTCTGACTTATTTTGAAAAATCATATTTGCCAAAGATGGGACAGAATTGCTGCAGCAATACTAGACTTTAGTTGAGTAGCAGTGAGAACCTTTATAAAGGCTTGTACTTTCTAAATGGCCACAAGTCTCCCCTCCTCTTCTTTGCTCTTCCTCCCTCTCCCCTTCTCTTCTCTCTTCCTCTCAGTCTCCTTCCTCTTTCTTGCTCCTCTTCCTTCCCTCCAATGTCCTTCCTCGCACATATCTCTGATTTTATTCATTTATCTCTTTGGTCTCTATAAGCATCTTTGTTTGCCATCTCAGGTCAAAAATATTATCATCATTCTGTTTTTACTTCCTTCCACAGAGATAGCATCTTATGCTCTGCTATCAGCCTCTATAATATTCCTCTCTTTTATACATTTAAAAAGACAACTTAAGTTGTGATAAATGATAAGGGGAGTTCATTTTTTCAATTAAAGAAAAAAAGAACTCCTTGATTTAAAAAGAATGTCACAGTTAGTTCATTTATCCAACACAGTTTTGTGAAATCATTAAAAAGAAAAATGAGGAAAAGATTCAAAATATATCATCAGGTTAAAAAAATTAAAAACATTATAGGTGTATATATATTTCTATGACTATTCACAAGAAACTTGTAATAGCAGCTAATTCTGGAATTAGGAATATGGATGGTATGGAGGTATTGGGAAGGAAGATCTTTGCTTAATCTTTTACCCTCATTTGCTGCTTAGATTTACTATCAGTATAAATCACCTGTAAAATGAAGAATGGTTTTAAAGTTCCTAAAATGAACACCACTTAAAAATATTATTCTATATGCATGTATACCACCTTCACCTAATCTTGTATTCATGTCTCTGAGGTAGGTACTTGAGCATATATGCTTTTTTTTTTTCAGACAAGTAAAATTAAAAAAAAAAAATGAGATGGTTAAACAGCTTACATGAGAGAGCCAGAGAGATTCAGACACAGAATCATACCAAGTGTTCCTGTTAGGACAGATTAGGTTACATGGTGGCAACCAATACCCCTCACATAACAACCGCCTCAAACCACAAATATGTTTTTTTCAATGTAACATGTACAGTGAGAGTTAGTTTCAACTCTGCTCTACGTTTTCTGGACCTCCAGGCTGACAGATGAGCCACAATGCAGATCCTTGCTGGTGACTTTGGCAAAGGAACGATCTTACATTTTAATGAAAGCCTTATCTACTTCCACTTACAACTCTTTGGCCAAAATAGGTCATGTACTATAACTTCTCTAATCACCTCTACAGAAAGAGCAGTCTTAACCATATGCTTAGAATTGAAATTGGGGGTGGGGAGTCCAGAATCAGTAAACTTAATGCTAACATTCCAAACACTGTAGTTCAAGTCCTTTCATGATGAATCATTATACCTAGATAGATTTTCACTTTCCTCACATCCTGTGTTACACTTTCATTTTAAAATTCCTGATACTAATGAATTATAATATATATATGTGTGTGTGTGTGTGTGTGTAGGCAGTAAAAGCTCTATCCTTTGATAGGTAGGAAGACACAAAAAACAGTGAAGTTGAACATCTCAATGCCTATTTAGCCACATCAAGTTTGGAATATTAACAAAAGAGAAAGGCAGCTGCAGCCTGTAGACAGTATACCACGCTGCACGGAACACACAATAAACAAGTATTCTCCAAATGCTCACAGGCTCTTAGCCTCAATCACATACCCTTAATCAGACGTCAATTCAGAAGCAAATTTTTAAAATAATGATGATGTAACACCCATTAGTAAATAGGAGCCATCAATTACATTATATATCATGCCTGGACTGACAAATAATCATGAACAAAACACACTGATAAGCAGTGTGCTTTTCAGCCAAGGGCAACCAATGAAAGCAATGAGTTATCACAGAGACATATAAAAAGATGTTCTCTTGTAAGGAAAGTCACAGAAGCTGTTAATCATGTGCAGATAATTGAATTATGGTCAACAAAATGTTAAGAGTAGCAGAACTGAGAGTCCAGATTAATAAAGTCCTTTGTAGAAAGGAAGCATAGAAGGCTACTTCAAAAAGTTCATGGGGACAAAAAAGATTAAAAGGTAAGTTTATATGGGCACAAAAAAAAAAAAACACTGAATTTATTCATATCTGCTTTTGCACGATACACATTTCTCATTGAATTATTGAAGATCCCCTCCTTTGTCTAGGATAAGTCAAGAACAGCAAGTTATAAGGTGTAACATCTGCAATTGAGTAATTCACAACTCAGGTACAGAAAGAAGGGATAGGGCAATTAACTGGGCTGGCATTGTACCAGTCAAGGAGTGAGGGGCAATGGTGAGGGTTAAAAAGGAAAAAGACAACTGGGATGGAGAAAGAGTATTTCAAGAAAAAAACACAGGATTTGGAAACTGGATATGATCAGCCGGAGACAGAAGTGAGAGATTCATATAGAAAAGAACTAACTCCCTAAAATGGTGCAGTCTTATCTATGGCGCGATCTACACCCTGACACCATCCTAGTCTCAAGCCCTCTAGCCCCTGCCTCCATTGCTAGAAGCCAGGTAGCCACATGGCACAACCACCAGTGTCAGCCCCACCCCCATCCTAATGGGATTTGCTGCTCCTACTTCCCTGCCACCCTCCGGCAAAGTTTTAAAAGGACCTGTTCCTGAACACGTGTCTCTCTCTCTCTCTCTCTCTCTCTCTCTCCTGACCTCTGTCTCTGTCTTTCTCTCTCTCTTACACTCTCCTCCCTCTTTTCCTTCTTCGCTCCTTCCCTCCAGTCTGTCAGGTTTCCCCCAATAAACTCTCTCCCTAAAAAAAAAAAAAAAAAAAGAAAATAATTAACTCCCTTCCTGAGACGCCTGCATGTACATGTGCACATTCCTAGGCATATATATGCACGCATACATAATGAGAGTTGTTTACTAGGAGTACTTGTATCACAGCCAGAAATGGATGGTTGGGAGGGTTTTTGTTCTTCCATTCTGGTAGGACAAAGTTCTCAATGTGTTTGATCTCATTCATGTTGATTCAGAGTGATGGAAGGACATGTGCATGTCGCAGGGTTTGGGGAATCATTCTCTTTACAGGTCTGGTGCTCAAGGTAGGGCATGAGGTAAAAATCATAGTGTTAGAAGTTATCCACGTGGGAGGAGTGAGAGATGCATTTTTACACTTGATCTTATTCAAAAGGCCATGAAATGATCAGAGACACTTTTTTAAAGTATTCTTAAATATCTGTCTCTTACTACAAACCAGCATATTTCAATATCTTATATTTGAGGATTTAAAAATTTTTGCTTTATGAGACATTTATTCTATCTTGTTCTAGAAAGAGTTTGAGAAGGGCTAAAGCAGTAAAACCACATGAAACAGGAAGAGATAAAGGGGAAGATGTTTAAAATGTATAATTCATTCAAGTGAGTGACTAAAGAATTGAAAGTAAAGATGATCTCCCAAGGGAAGAACATCAAGGAAAAAGAGGGCTGGGCTGATGCAATGTGCTGTGGTTTAGGAAGTGTCATGAAAAATCAGAGCTAACAAAGATTACAGGTCAGAGAACAGGGCAGAAAGCCAGCAGAAGTGTGTCAGAAATGCTGCTCTACTGTTCTGATGACTGTTTTCCATATCTTAGACTATTTTTCCAAAAAAAAAAAAAAAACACTCCAATATAGTAAAGTTCTTTAAGTTCCTTCAGTTATAACAAGGTCATTTTTCACAGCTATTTTGATAGATATTACAAAAGTTTGTTGTTGTTATCACAAAGAAAAAAAAAAACTGATGCGGAGAAAAATAACCAAGGGAATATCAGAAAGAAATAACTGGTTTGAAGTAGTTTTATGAAAACAAATCTGGGGGTATTGGTGATCTTTCTTTACTTGGACATGACCTCATATTTCCCAAGTATCTGCATCATATAGCTGGAGTTTATGAACTTATGAATCAGAACATGATTTATGAATTTATTAAAAAGGTAAACCAACAAAGAAAGCCAAGTTTCACAGCAGCTTAATCAGACATATTGAACTTAGCGTTTCTGAACAACATGCAGAAATGCCTGTAAACACTCTTTTCCCTCTATGTCTAAGGTAAGTGTTGGCAAATCCTTCTCTCATCTTCTACAACAGCCACCAGCACAGATGGCACCTCCCAGTGTGATAGCTGTGTGAACCTGGGAGGAGAAAATGACAGACAAGGTTATGGCTCTCCTACAGAGGTGGGAAAGGTGCTTTGCTTCTTTTGGGTGTTTGGGATTCCCAAGCTGAGGCCCTTCACCTCAGACGTTGTTTAGAAGAACATTAAAAATTTAACTGACTGAGTGGAGTTGTGTGTTCTGATTAAGGTCTTCTGAACTCAGGTCACAGTGAGGCCCACGGTAAACTTCTTACTGACAAGTTTTCCACAGTTATTGGAGACCTTAAATAACCCCATTTCTTTGCTGTCTTATATCAGCTTTAATGGTATTAAGTTCTCTTAGAAAGTGGTGCACTAGGGACTCTTTGTGTGTTAAAAGGTTGTGATGTAGGAGTTAAAAAACATTCCAACCCAGTTACTCTTGAGTGTTTTGAAACACACATGACTCTCTATTTCAAAAAACTCTTAGATTGCTTCAGGTTCAAATACAGCATTTTAACATTGAATTAATATTTATATAAAGCTTAAAATCTGAGTAAATATGAAGAGTCTTCAAATAGTTCATAGGAAATATATGCTACAAGAAAATTGTGCATGTATTTCAAAAATAATTGCGCGAAAATAAATTTATATTTTAATTTCATTTTCCATGAACATTTTGAAGTACCCTTGTATTATTGCAAATGCCTATGGATAAACAACTACATGGAACATCATGTCAGTGAGAGTCTCAACAGGAAACAGATGGCACTTTCAGATGGTGGAATGTGAACATGTTGAATAGAGAGACTGTTTAGAAAGATGTGGGAAGGGTTTAGCAACCACCAGAGCTAATGCCATTCCCTGGTGCTAGTAAGCAGAATACTCTACCATATATAAGCACTGTGCCATATACAAGCCCAAAAGACATAAGCAAAAGAGTAGTGAAAGGAATGTGAAGAAAGCAACAGGAAGTAAATACCTCACCTTTATTCTCTTCCTTTCCTCAGACTTCCTGCTGGAACTGTCTTTTAAACAAACTCAACCACAAGCTGGAAGACAGGAAAACTCACTGAGAGTCCATACAGATGAGTGTCTCTGGGCAGAGAAAATGCGAAGTAGATGAGGGATCGTTTTGGAGGGCAAATGGAAGATTGCCCAGTATGGATGCACTTACTGGCTCAGCAGGGATATGCTTTAAGGCAGAATACAGGAATGGTCTTAATTAAAGCATTTTGAATTTCAAAAGTGATATTGTTATAGTATAAGAAATACATATTTGGTCCCTAATCCTGACATGGAATTCCTAAAACTGTTGTGGTTTTCTCAGTAATAAGAATAATAAGAGGGTTTTCTTTTGCCATTCATGGGAAGTCCGTTCAAACATGCCTGATGTTGCGCTAGTGTGTTGACCTGTTGACTAGGCCCTGAGTTCTGTGAGTCATTCAACAAATGATCAAAACTGAGGAGGATATTATAAGAACCCCTAATTAGCCAGTATGTCAGAAGTACTGGTCTGGATTTTTGATTTGTGCTGAAATTTGGGTGTCAGAATCAAGCATACAAAGTGTTAGAGAAGAGCATAGTGGAGGAAGCAAGCTCCCCTCCACCATCTCTAGAGGGTTCTTTCTGATTGCAGGAAAGAGGAAAGGGAAGGAGTGATGAGTGAAGGAAGATCTGTAGACCCAGGAGCAGAGGGCCTGCGCCAACCTTGCAAAAGGAGACACTCAGGAAAACACGAGATGCAGAGAGAGATTGTGAGTATGCAACACCAAAATGAAGTGCAGGAAACTCAAGTGTATGAAGGGAGTCAGGTGCAATGCAATGGGGAGAGAAAGGGGATGGTTTTCAAAACTGGAGAGATCATGCCCTAGTATAGCAGGCAGAACCAGCAAACTGGAGACTTTCAAGCAAGAATGCACACACTAAGTTATTGCACTTCGAATTCTTCAAGACAAACCAGAATAATAGATGATTCAAGTAAATTTAACAGATTCTTAGGCTATGTATGTTAAATAAAATGTTCCTGTGGATCTAATTCAGTCCACACAATGGTCATGGGAACATGGAGTATTCCATGCTTGTTGTGCCCTGAGTAAGGCACTGAAGCAGCAGGGAAATGTGCTAGATCTGAGGGTCTGCAAAGGCTGGAATGAAGGACACATCAAATTAGACTTAGGACTAATGAAAAAGTGAGTATTGCATTTATCCCTGACTCCACACAAGGTTCCTGGAACACTGATACAACCTAGGGAAAGGGAAAGGAATGCCCAAGCAATTGAGCTTAAGGTTTAATACCATACCAGAAGATTCAGCACCCAGGAAAGGAAGGATATTGTAGAGAATTAAAACCACCGAAACTCATCAATATTCCCTAGTTCCCTTCAGCAAAATTTGTCTCTAAACTTACAAGGCATGATCTAATCTTCCTGCCTATAAGTTCCAACATCCTGTTGAGAGATAAAAGCCAAGTTGGTCACTGGAATTTCCTGCTTCTCTTCTGTACAAACTGTAGCCCTGCTGAGCTTCTGCTGATGGAACTTCAGGAGCTCAGACAGGGGCCTTCCTGGTCCATTGCAATCCCAAGGCAGGGATCTGTGGGTCAAAGACAATTGAGATGATTCTACTTCCAGCTCTGGAGTTGTCATAATTCGCCGTGGCACCTACAGCAAGATATGCCTTCCCTGCTAGACACAAATAGTCTTGTCACAAATTGTGAGGGTGAAGGTCAGGCCCTATGTGAACACTGAGGCCAGTTATGGCATACTGTAAATGAATGAGCACCTCGTAGATGAGAAAGTTCATCATTGTTTTTATATTACTGATATTTTTCCACATAGATTTCATCTTCCTTTTTACAAAATGTGGTTAACTGTCTTATCTTTGCTGAGTAATTTTAGAAACTGTCAGAATTTATCCTTTTTTTATGCATTTCCCCTCTTTTTTAGCAGGGGAAAGATAGGTTATGAAAATAACCCACAAAATTTTCACTTTCTCTTTGTCATGGGTAAATTACACCCAAGGAAACAGCACTTTCTTGTTTTTTATTTTTCTTTTACACAGTAGAGTTTAAGATCACAAACCACATGTTTATTACTCATGATTGGATCTCTAAACTTTTCTGAAATCTTTCCACTAACTCTTCTGTCACTGAATGGCTTCAAGCTCTCCAACTTCCTTGAATCCTGCTTGGCATTCATGATATGCTTCTATACCATATGTTCTTCCATCTTTTGAAGACTTATTTCAGCCAATGGGGCTAAAAGATCTCTATGTTAAATTATACCATTCTGTATTATTGAACAATGCAATGGAACATTTCAATATTCAAACTCAAAGATATAATGATGGAGAAAGTAAGCAGTCAATGGTTAAGAAGGACACAGGTATAAATCTGAAGAAAAAATAGAAAAAAAATCAAAATCTAGAAATGATATCCTTTTCCTGAAGCTGGAAATGTGGTTAAAGGTAGGCATTTGAAATAGTGTCCAACATTGGTCAGGTGTTAGCATTAATCAGAGAATATTGTTATGGTCAAGAGAGATGATCTCCTCCAATGACTGGGTACTGTGTAAGAAACAAAAATGTTTCATGCCCTTTAAGGATTTAGAATTATAACATTAAAGAAACTGTTCCACTTCCTGAACTTTTCTCTCCAAAATGGAGATCACCTATCATCAGTTTCCAGTTTTTTAAAGCACATAAATCACTGATGTGGGTCAATACCAAAGCGCAAATAATAATGCAAATCAAAAAGTCAGAAATATATACGACAAGCCATATCAATAAATTACATGAAACGCAAAATTTTTCACCAAAATGTCAGTTCTAAAAGAATGAAAAAAAAATGACAGATTTCATCTACTTGAATGTATCATTAATACTTCTGACACACTTGATCTGTACCCAAGGAGCTAAATAACAGTTATAAACACATAGTTCAACTCAAGACCTGAACTTCATAATTGGATGAGAATGTTAAAAGCCAAGACTTCACAGTTACTTAAATATATTACAAATTGCCACAAAGAATAGTTCAGCCCCAAACATTAAACATAGCTAAGAGGATGCTCAGTAACAAAGAAAATATCATAGTATAAAGCAGTCTGTTGACCAATGTCCTGATAGGGTCAGAGAAAAACATTATTTTAAATCCAGAAGAGTTGGAAACCAAAATGTAGGAGTAGTAGAAATACCTGATGTGGGAAAAAAAATGAGATTTGGGTCCCTATAAGGGACCTTATCTTTTTCCTAATTGATCACCCTATGAGCATTCATTGCAATCCCATCAGTAGAAATATAGTCCTTCCAAAAACCTTCTGGAAAAAAAAACCTGGGATGCAGGATGAGGAATGGTGATAGATTAAACCCTATAATCTATAATTAAGCCATATAATCTATAATTCACTATAATTGAAGCAGTTTGGAAAGTAGGAATAGACCTGGCCAAATATATAGTTGAGAAAGGCTGCATTAGGGTATTTCTAAGTGATGAAACAACCACACCCTGACACAGTTCCCAGCAAACAGAATTGCTTTTCCCCCGAATATACAAAAAAAAAAAAAAAATGATTCACATGTTTTTAGTATAATAAATGGCACTAAAGAGCAACAGAAAGGACTCTGAGGTAACTACCTCTCAAGGAACTCTGAAAGCCTCCAGAACCTTACAACAGCTAGGTTCTGATAATAGCACTTTTATGTTAGACAAAGTATCCCTAGATGCAAGAAAGAAGAAAGGGACAATAGAAGCAAACCATGATACAGGTTGCTATACATAAATATAGGTAACTCCAGTGGATTCCTTATCCTGTACCTCATTCTTATCCTTAGCAAGTCATATGATAACTTTCTGCTTAGTTTTATGTCACACCTTTCTCCCTAAACTTTCTCCCTAACTCTCTTCCTCTATATCTCCTGAAATGGGACGCTATGGTTTGTTAAGTGATGATGGTACTCAGGAAACAATACCCTAAAGTATTACACATCAGCATGCTGAGTGTAGCTGATCCTCTCTATCAATGGGGTTCACATCCATAGAGTCAGCCAACCAAGAATTGAAAACATTTGAAGAAAATTTCATTTGTAGTGAACATCTACAGACTGTTTTGTTATCATAATCTCTAAACAACATAGTATAATAACTATTTATTTAGCATTTAGATCATATTAGTTGTAAGTAAGTTATAGATGATGTAAAGTATATGGGAGGAATGTAAAGGTTATACATCAACACTACACCATTTTATATAGGAAACTTAGACATCTGCAGATTTTAGTGTTTATGAGGATGAGAGTGTCTGGTACAATTCCCCAAGGACATCAAGTGACACCTGTACTCCGAAGTGAAGATTGGAGGGGCTTCAGAAACAAGGGCTAGGGAGCCATCCCCCACTTCCTTTTCTTTCCCAAGGCTTGTCATAGAACCTATAATTCCTCTCCCCTAAAGCAAGCTATGAAACCAGAAAAAGGTCACTTTCTGACTTACCTTCAGTGAAAGTAGGTTGTAAGACCCTTTTGTGACAGGTGTTCTGCCCCATACCTAGGAAGAAGGAATGCTACACAGATGCCATGAGGAATCTGAACAAACATGCCTTGCTAGCTTCTCTCTCACAGTTTATTAACATGACCACACTTCTAAATGTCCATTTTTTCATCAAAATGTAGCATAAAAATGCTTGCCCTTTGTCTTTGGGTCTTCATTTCCCAAGGCTCTCGGGTCGTATACAACTTTGTTAAGCAAGTTTGTTATGCTTTCTATTGTTAATCTGTCTTATAAAATGTATTTTTTATTTATTTTAAAATCCGATGGGGAGGGGAAAAGGGAGAGGGAAGAGGAAGAGAGAGAGAGAGAGAGAGAGAGAGAGAGAGAGATCCCATTCCCTGGCTTACTTCTTAAATATTGGCAAAGGCTAGGACCGGACTATACTGAACCCAGGAACTCAGTCTGGGGCTCCCAAATCAGTGGTAAGGATTCAAGTACTTAAATCAACACTTCTTCCACCCAGGGTGTGCATTATCAGGAAGATGGAATTCTTAGTGGAGCTAGAACTTTAACTCAGGCACTCCAACATGGGATGAGAGAATCCCAAGCTGCTTTTCAACCTTTGTGTCCAATGTTTACCTCTTATTCTGCCTTTTGTTATGAGATTTCACTCATGGACCTGGCAATGGGTGAAGCAAAAATATTATTTTATTGTTCTCATAGTGTCTTGCCTTTACATTTTCTTCAATAACTAGCTGAAGTATTTGATTAACACTTGAAATTCTTTGCATACTTCTGTGCATCAATCACATGCATGTAAAGAATGAAGTTATACTTCATATCATGTTTCCTAGCCTTTACCTCACCTGGTTCACACAGGTGATATCCTGAATACATCTCTTATCCAGGTCAAACTGCATCAAAAAGTATTTTAAGACCAATTAATGAGGGCCTGCGCTGTGGCATGGCAAGTAAAGCCGCCGCCTGCTGTGCCGGCATCCCATATGGGCACCGGTTCGAGACTCAGCTGCTCCACTTCCAATCCAGCTCTCTGCTATGGCCTGGGAAAGCAGTAGAGGATGGTCCAAGTCCCTGGGCCCCTGCACCCACATGGAAGACCTGGAAGAAGCTCCTGGCTCCTGGCTTCTGATTGTTGCAGCTCCGGATGTTGCAGCCAACTGGGGAGTGAACCAGCGTATGGAAGATCTCTCTCTCTCTCTCTCTCTCTCTCTCTCTCTCTCTCTCCCTCTCTTCTCTCTTTGTGTAACTCTGACTTTCAAATAAATAAATCTTAAAAAAAAAATTAATGGGACTGGCATTGTGGTGCAGTAGTTTAAGCCTATGATGCCAGCATCCCAGCTGCTCCACTTCCAATTCAGTTCCCTGGTAATGTACTTGAGAAAACAGCAGAATATGTATCAAGTGGTTGGACACCTGCTACCTATGTGGGAGATCCAGATGGAGTTCCAGGCTCCTGGCTTCAGCCTGCCAGGACATTGTGGACATTTGGAGAGTAAAGTAGCAGATGGAATATGGTACTGTGTGTGTGTGTGTGGTGTGTGTGTTTCTTTCTTTTTATGACTCTTTCAAATAATAAATCAAGATGAAGAAAGAAGAAGAACAATACACTATCACCACCACCAACAACAACCAATTAGGGACCATCATCTTGCCTCCAGATTGAGGCAGTCTTGAGCATGCCCTTATAAGGTATGCACTAGTTTTATGACACTGAACGTAGACTCCTATTATCACGTCTGGAACTACTTGGGTTTGCTGGTTATAATTTTTCACTTCAGCAATAGAAGAGTGGCCCTTGACCATTCAGACTAATGAAGCTTCTAAAAGGTTCATCCTACATTTTATAATATTACATGCTAATAACATTTTACTAGCTAGGAGGCATGTATTCTGAGCATTTACACACTTTCTACTCTTGGTAATGCTGTGAAGTAAGGATCACCATTTCCATTGTATAGATGGGGACACTGACTTACATATGATCATATAGCTAATAATTGTCATCATATCTGGCTAAAAGCAAAATAAAGGCATTAACATGAGGAGGTAAAAATAAATGAAATAAATGCAAGGGGTAGAATTGAAGAGGGAGTGACTAAAGGCAAGACAGCATTCTCATACTGTGTTCTCCCTCTCTTTTAGACTCTATTCCCAACAGCATATTTGAACAAATTTACACCTGACTGTCTAAAGAGTTGTATCACAAAGGTTCAGGGGAGGTTGTAATACTGGTTTCTGTTCTGGGTGAGTGACTTCATTTAAATTCTCTACTTGTGTTGTTTTCCTAGCAATGTTTCAAGGAAAGAATTCCAGGAAAGTATGTCTTTCGAAAATCATTCACAAATACCTACTGAAATAATCCATTTTCTTCATATGCCTCTTAAGTAAATGAAATCCTAAAAACAAATTAATTTCCCAAAGTGGCAATTGACTGGGATTTAAAAACATGAAGATGTTATATGTTGTAGTGTAATGCAACAAAATCACAAAGCTTTGGAGGGAAAAACAAATGTGATTAAGCAGGAGACTTTGATCTTTATAATTAATCTTATAAAAGGATTAATTACGATATTGTATAATTATGAACAATTATTTATAAAAGATTATGCAAAGATTATATTCATAAATATGTGAATTATTCTAAATTAATTTTGCTTTCCTACAAGCCAGATTTTTGGAATCCTTGGTAATAAAGGGGTACAGAAAGATGTTGACTTCTTACAGAGTTAAACAATACTTTCAGTGTATTGTTAAGATACACTTATCCCCAAGACACAATGGTGATTTGGAATCACCTACAGATTTTGGATATCCAAAAAGTACCCAAGAGCTGAATGAGGGCCTGAGTATGATACGGAGTGGTGGTCTCAAACTTTAGTGTATATTGGAATCATCTGAAGAGTTTGTTGAAATACAGATTGCTGGGCTCCATCTCAGAGTTTGATAGGGCTGGAGTTAGACCAACAATTTACCTTTTTAATAAGTTCCCAAGTGATATTGATTCTGCTGATCCAGGTATGACACTTTGAGAATCACTGATATACTCAAAGGCGAAATAGAATCATAGAATCTTGTGGTTATTATCTAGTGGTTACTAGAAACTATTATCATTCAAGACCTACTTGTGGTCCTTCCAGAGACAGTACCGACCCAGGAAGATGGATCATATCTGAATATGAAGGGGGGAAAAAGCTCCCTGCTAATGTGCCTGGGAAAGCAGCAGATGATGGCCCAAGTACTTGGGCCCCTGATATCCATGAGGGAATGCAGATGGAGTTCCTGGTTTCTGGCTTTAGCCTGGCCCAGCCCAGGCCATTGTGAACAGCTGGGGAGTAAACCAAAAGGTGGAAGATCTCTCTGTCTCTGTCTCCCACCCCCAACTTTACTTTTCAAATAAATAAATGAATCTTTAAATACATATACCAATGTCATTTTTGAGAAGCAAGTTCTAATGAAATAGAAAAAGCTGTTACAGCTAATAAGACTATTAAATTTATTTTCAATACATATAAAATAATACATATAGATCCAGAAAATTAACTGAGGTATTTATTTGTGTTTTCTTTCTATTTCTGTTCCCTCTGTTTCTTTTTTTTTTAAAAAAAGATTTTATTTATTTATTTGAGAGGTAGAGATACACACAGTGAGAGGGAGAGAGAGAGAAAGGTCCTCTATCCGCTGGTTCACTCCTTAGTTGGCTGCAACAGCCAGAGCTGAGCTGATCTGAAGCCAAGAGCCAGGAGCCTCCTCTGGGTCTCCCACGCAGGTGCAGGGGCCCAAGCGCTTGGGCTGTCCTCCACTGCTTTTCCCAGGCCACAGCAGAGAGCGGGATTGGAAGTGGAGCAGCCGAGACTGGAACCAGTGCCCATATGTGATGCCAGCGCCGCAGGTGGAGGATTAACCTACTACGCCACAGTGCCGGCCCCAATCCCTCTATTTCAATTAGGCAGCCAATTAATTCTATGTTCCCCTTAGACATAGGTGCTGTCTGAGAGCAGAAGTTGCCTGCAGATAGCTGACCTGTCTGGATTTGTGTTCACTGAAAGCTGATCTGTGAAAGAGAATTATACTAGTAAGATAAGAGGGAGCAAGGCTGGCAGTGCCAGGGAGGAAAAGACTCATAGCAAGGAAGGGAAAAGAAGATACAGTTGTCCAGAACTCCCTGGTAGGGAGAGAAGGAAAACCAGGAATAGAGTCTCTTAGCCTCTCTGTGGGCCCGGAGGCCTGTTGGCACGAGCACAGCAGGACTGCCCCCATCTTCCTGAGGCTGTGGGAATCTAACACTAACCCTCCCAGCAGCCTCCAGGGTGTACAAAGCTTTGCCCATTTTCTAAGGTATCAAGTAAGAGCCTCAGTGACCTTAGGGAGGGATCAGAAGTTCCATAAAGACTGGCAATTATGGTTTTCCTGAAAATTCAGAGAGCTGGTTGTCAGGTACTCTTAAAGGCAGAATGAAATTTGAATTAAAGAAATAAGATTAATTTTTGCATCCCCAAGTTTGATTGCAAATCTGTAATTATGGCACGTTTTTAAAAAATGAGTAAATTTCTGCTGTGATGAAATGACAATTCTATTCACAAGACAATAAAAATTACAAAATCTCTAGGAATAATTTTTTATAAATGGCCAAGGAAACTACAAAGCCCAAAGAAGGACACACACACTGAAAAGGAAGATTTGCATAGAGAAATACAGCCATTTGCTGTGTGGGAAAAGTTAACATTAGTGTGATGTCAACTCCCCTCTATATATTAATTTAATCCTTTGTAATCATTCCAATTACATTTGTTTGTGGAAGGAAACACTTGACAAAGAAACTCTAAGCTTTAATAAAATGAGATCATTAAATTAGCTAAGAATATTACAGGAATAAGGGATAAAACGATGGATCCGAATATGAATTGAGGGCCCAGCGCTGTGGCATAACAGGTAAAGCCACCACCTGCAGTGTCAGCATCCCATGTGGGTGCCAGTTCGAATGCCGACTGTTCCACTTCTGATCCATCTCTCAGCTATGGCTTGGGAAAGCACTGGAACATGGCCAAAGTCCCTAGGCCCCTGCCCCCTCCTCCCCTCAACCATGGGAGACCCAGAAGAAGCTCCTGGCTCCTGGCTTTGGATCAGCTCAGCTCCAGCCATTGCTGCCATCTGGGGAGTGAACCAGCAGATGGAAGACCTCTCTCTCTCTCTCTCTCTCTCTCTCTCTGCCTCTCTAACTCTGCCTTTCAAATAAATAAATACATTTTTAAAAAAAGAATGTGAACTAATATTACATGATCAGAATCAGAACATGAAGTTCTGAAAAATATACACATATATTAATAAATTTCAAACTAGAATCAATACATAATGAGCTAATAACTTGAAAAAAACATGAATCACCCCTATCCTAAGGTATACTAAAATAAACTTTATAAGAACCAAAAATACAAATGTACACTAGTGAAGCCTTTCTAAATGAAAATGAGATATGGCTTACAAATCTTAGCACTACAGATAAATAGAAGCCATAAAAACTTGATAATACCAAAAAATGTCATTTGTATAGGTAAAAGAAAAAACAAATTAAGAGAAAACCAAAAATAAAATGTGTGCAACACATGAGAGTGAACCTTTAATATATTTTATATATAAATGGCTCATAAATTAATAAGGAAATATAAGCACTAACTAGAATAGGTACTTCCTTTAAGAAACCATATAAATGTTGTCTACGGCCATACCACCCTGAACGCGCCCGATCTCGTCTGATCTCGGAAGCTAAGCAGGGTCAGGCCTGGTTAGTACTTGGATGGGAGAAACCATATAAATGTGAGATGTGCCTTGATAAGTTATTGAATTCAGCAAGAAATTATTATTCATGTAATAACATGTGGCAATTTTTCCATACCAAATTAATACAATTTTTTATTTTGATGATAATATTCAGTGGTGGTAAGAGCAAGAAAATGGGCTTCTTGGATCCTGCTGATGCAAGTTAAATGCATATTAAAAGGAAAATTTTACTGAAGCATAATTCCAGCAATTTTACTTTAAGACATTTGCCCTGATAAAATATTATACAACAGGATCTGGCTATAATGATCCTCTCAATAGTGCTGCTGATATAAATGGGAGGACTAGATTAAATATTTAACAATGATTTCAAGTGCTCACAACACAACATTCTTTTTAACTGCTAAATACATTATGAAATTATTTTTAGGTTCAAAATATATTACTAATTTCCATTAAGTGAAAAAAAGCAGGTTATAAAATACCATAAAGAATATATCCCGCTTCCATTCATTATTGCACCTGTGAATGCAGGTATTCATTTAAAGAAACTCAAAATATACAACAAAGAAGTCCAATGTTGTAACTTGCTGATGCTGATATAAAGTGTTTAACAATTTACATCCATTTGAAAACACTTCTCTTCCTTGTGAATAAATCACTTCCAAACTTTGTATTTTAGATTTTAAATCCCACCTCCGCATTTTGTCAACTATAGGTTGAACCTATTCAAAGCACTATATAAATTGAGTAGGGTAGGGAGAAAGTGAAGTTGTGGGGGTGGATTTCCAAAGTGTTCCAGAAAATTCTGCTGATTTTGCAGTCTTAAAATTCACTTCAGGATCGTAGCATAGACAATGATTTGCCTCACCTTGTAACACCTTGGAAACCTCATTACTAAAAATGATACCACACTTTCTTATGGAGCATGTACCTTGTGAGGACTGATGGAAAGTATATAGAATTACAACAGCCAAATTTGGTAGCAGTGCTGTTTGTTGTTTCTGCAAAATACTATAACGTCTTCCTAATTCCCTAGGCTGGCATAGCTCATGCTGCATCATTTATTTAAGGATATCTACATTTTCGAACACCGTTGGGTGAAAACCAGCCCCATCAATCACTATGACAGGTTACGTTCCTCTCAAGTTTATCTTCCTGTTCACTTTGTGCCAGATTTAGTTTGCGAACCTCCAAATGAGGGAAACATGAGTCTTGTTTAATCTCCTCAAATATAAAATGATGTTGTTAGACTATCATTTGCCGTCTGAACCCTCATTTGTTAACGAAACGTTGCTTAAACAACACCCTATCCACCTTCTAACTGCAATATCCCTTTGTGTCCTTTGAACCCTTAATGGATGACCTGTTTAAAAACGTGGGGTATATTTTATTCACGTTGCAATTTGTGTGAAACTTGTCACTGCGAAGCATCTTTTCTCTTCTTCACATGGACAGGTTTGTTTATTTTAATTTCCATTAGTGTCTTGGAAGACAAAAATGATGAATGATGATTCTGAAGCTACAGATTTCACAAGTTAGAGCATCATAGTGGATGTGCTTAGCTTGTCTTAAGTTGTTTTATCAGAAGCACAAAACATTGCACTCCTCTTCTCCTTGAAGACCACCTCGTTTCCGTTCATGTACTAGAACCCATTTCCAAGGTGACCTCGAGTGTACAAAGAGACAACACAGATAATTTGGTCACAAGCGGATAAAGCGGACAAGTCATGAACCAGGTAAAAAACTGGAGGAATAGTTAGCAGGACCCAGGACTCTGCAACATTACACTTTCTTAGTCTCCCTTCCTTTGCATTTCATGTGACCTGGGCAGGTTGAACAGGACAGTGAAAAAGTACAGCTTCTGAAAGCTCGCCAAAGAGGTCGAAGACTGGAATCCAGTGTTCATTTTCCATCCTTGGCGTCATTTTAAGAAGTCTATTTTAAACATTTTAAGAAGTCTATTTTAGTATGGACACACACTTTTTTTGTTTAATTTTGATAAAATATACATGATGTAAGGTGTATTACATTAACCATTTTAAGTGACATTAAGTCCATTTATGATTTTAAGAAACCCACATCACTACCAATTTCTACAACTTTTCCATGATCCCATGCTAAAACTCTTTATTAAACAGTAACACCCCACGTTCCCCTCCCCCAAGCCCTAAGAACACTGTAATCTACTTTCTGTCTTTATGAGTCTTCCTAGGTACCTCATATAAGTAGAATCATATAACATTTTTCTTTTTGTGCCTGGCTTATTTCACTTAGCATAATGTTTTCACGGTCCATCAATGTTGTAGCATATATTAGAATTGCATTATTTTTTAATTTAATCTAAGTGGTGTTTTGCTGCATATATCTACCATGTTTTGTTTATCTAGTCATCTGTTGAAGGACATTTGAGCTTTGCACACCTTTTGGCTACTGCAAATAATGCTGCAATGAGCATGAGTATGCAACTATCTGTGTGTATATTTGCTTTCAATTTATTTAGGTTGTATGCCTAGAAACGGAATTGGTAGATCATACAGTAATTCTATGATTAACTTTTTTAGCAACAGTCAAAATTTTCAACAGCAGCCCCTAAAGCTATACTTTTAAATTTACACTCACTTTCAGGTACAGAGAAGGCCAAAAATTGCATAAATATGGGGAGTTCTGAGAATCAGGTTGAAGAATTTCAAGCTGAAATCTAGAATTGAATCTCAGGGAATATTTGGTTCGCAGTTCCCTGATTCCCCCAATTCTGGACTGTTTGGCCGGTTGCCTATGGGATTATGCCAAGTGCAAACCTCTGGGACCTAGGATGAAGATCCTAGACTATAGGACTCCAGAGATAGATAGAAGGCTCAGGGCCAACTCCAGTTTTGTTGCCCAGGTCACTTTGGTTGGGAATTTGGTCCTTTGGGTTGTCTAGACTCTGTCATATTCTTCAGAATCTTCACCCTTACTGTGTATCTCTATACTTCTGGGTCTCCATCTTTATTTGCATGCCTTCAGATATAAGTGTATTATTCACAGGCTTCCGCTGAGGGTGACTGGGGCGTATTGTTGCTGGGAGTTTCTGAGAGAGAGCATAGACCATGTTTTAGAATTTGGCTGAGGAGAAAGTAAACCATGCCAGATATTACACAGCTCCCCAAAGTCACTGGCTGAGGACTGCTTAATTAATTCCCCAGCAATTGCAGGGTTGGGGAATGTCCAGATCATGGGCCGTATAAGGTACAAGAAATCATCTGGTCTGGCCCTGCCAAGGCAACTGCAGGTAGGACTTGAAATTCAATAAATCTACAGCAGGCTAATTTTTTAAAAGATTTATTTATTTACTTGAAAGGCAGAGTTACAGAGAGGCAGAGAGAGAGAGAGGTCTTCCATCTGCTGGTTTACTCCCCAAATGGCTGCAATGGCTGGAACTAGGCTCATCCAAAGATAGTAGCCAGGAGCTTCTTCCAGGTCTCCTATGTGTGTGCTGGGGCCCAAGGACTTGGACCATCTTCCAGTGCTTTCCCAGGCCACAGAACAGAGCTGGATCAGAAGTGGAACAGCCAGGACTCAAACCGGTGCCCATATGGGATGCCAGCATTGCAGGAAGTGGTTTTACCCACTATATCACAGTGATGGCCCATAAAAGACTAATGTTTAAGTTGATAATTTTGTATAGTTCATGAATGGTGTTATAAATCCAAATGGCCCTTGGCAGAAAAAAAAGGTTCCCCAATCTTGAGCCTGCCTTACATATAAAGGACCTTCCAAAACTCCAAAAGGACCCTCAGGTATGAAGACAGGGACTGCCAGTCAGAAGTACACTGAAATGTCTAAGACATATGGCCAGGGTAATGATGGCATCTATTATTGTCTCTTGATGTAATCCTTCAAGAAGCATTTATATTTGGTGCCACTATGTGTAAGGCACTTTATAAGGAGCTGAGAATTCACAATCAAATAAAGCTCTTTAGGGCCTAATAGACACCATGTTCATTTTACTTGCATATGTTCCAAGTTGTTTGCTCTTTCTCTTCATGCACCTGTAATTATGGAAATGGGTTCCAGTATGTGAACAGAAACGGGGTGGTCTTCCTGTGTAACGGGGTGGCGATGGGGTGGCAGGAAGCGATGATTTGTGCTCCTGATAAAATAACTGGAGAAAATTAAAGCACATCCATTGTAACTGACTTAGGAAACACCTTTCCACAAAGAGTTTATAGTCTACCAGATCAGTGGTTCTCAAAGTGTGACCTCCAAACCAGTGGCATCAGCTCCATTTTAGAACAAGGAAATAAAAATTGTGGGGCCAATACTGTGGTATAGTGTGCTAAGCTTCCGCCCGCCATGGCGGCATCCCATATGGGTACTGGTTCATATCCCAGCTGCTCCTCTCCTGATCCAACTCTACAAATGGCCTGGGAAAGCAGTTGAAGACAGGCCAAGTACTTGGGCCCCTGTGTCTGCATGGGAGTCCTGGAGAAAGCTCCTGGTTCCTGGCTTCAGATTGGCTCAGCTCTGGCCCTTGAGGCCATTTGGAGAATGAACCAGCAGATGGAAGACCTTCTTTTTCTGTCACTCCCTCAAAGAGAGTTACAGAAAGACTGTAACTCTACCTCTCAAATAAATAAATAAAATCTTTTAAATAAATAAATATGATAGAAAAGAAAGAGAAAGAGAAAGAGAGGAAGAAAGAAAGAGAAGGAAGGAAGGAAGGAAGGAAGGAAGGAAGGAAGGAAGGAAGGAAGGAAGGAAGGAAGGAAGGAAGGAAGGAAGGAAGAAAGGAAGGAAAATTGATTGTAACATCTTCGAATCAAAGACCCTGGGCTACAAGACCCAGCTATGGGTGCTTCAATAAGCCCTCCAGTTGACTCAAATTCATGATAAAGTTAAAAAACCACTCTACTAGGGAAACCAGTCAATAAATCGATCAGTTAACTGCTATAGCCTTCTGAAATACAGGAAACATGAGGAGTGTTTTCCGTATTAGAGTGAGAGTTTGGGAAGGCATTTCCAGAGCGAAAGGATGCCTCACTCTGAGTTCTAAGGTATGAGTGTACACAGTGTGGCTAAAAGTGGTGGAGGGATGAGTGAGGCAGGAGAATTACATTGGGAACTTCTAGAAACCAGCCTTTTGGTATTCTGGCATGCAAATCTCCCTGGGCCCATGCAAGAGTTTTCATCCTCTTTGCTACTTGCTTTCCCTGGCCTGTGAGCCTTCAGAACAATACTGCCCAACTGAAATCCCATTCATGTCTTGGCAACTACCTTTCCTTCCACCACTGGAGTCTCTGTATACGATGGATTTCATTCATCGTATGGAAAGAGACTATTACACTTCTGAAGCTGTCTTAAGAAAAGACTTTGGCCATTTATGATCTCATTCTTACCCATCTATCTATTCTCTTCATTTGCCCTAAGTACCCAACCCTGAACTATGAAAAGTGTTGAGATCCCCTAAGTACCATGCTCTTTCCAACCTCAGTGTAGTCAACCTGACATGTTGTTGCCTTAGAGTGAATTGTCCACCTTTACTGACTATCTGATAATTGAATTTTTATCCATTCTTTACATCTCAGCTCAGCCATGGCCTCCTTGTGCTCCCCAGGGAGATAAGGATTTCCAATTGTATTCTACCTAACAACAGCACATATCCCTATCACAGCAGGTAGTTCAAATACAGGTTCAGATGTCTATCAGAGAGTGATAGATCCTCAAGCACTGGTCATCTTCTGTTAATCATTACATCCTCCATGTTTAATGTTAACATCCAGTAGATACTTAAAAATAAAAGCGGGGCATGGTGTTGTGGTGTAGCAGGTTAAGCCTGTGATGCCGACATCCCAAACGGGTACTGGTTTAAGTCCTGAATGCTCCACCCCTGACTAGCTTCCTGCTAATGTTCCAAGAAAGTGGAAGATGGCCCAACTACTTAGGTCCCTTAAACCTACGTGGGAGACACAGATGGAATTCCAAGCTCTTGGCTTTGGCCTTTTGACCTGGCCCAAGAGTAAAACCATCGATGGAAGATCTCTCTCTCTCTCTCTCTCTCCTTCCCTCCCTTTCTGCCTCTCTGCCTCTCCCTTTCTCTGTCACTCTGCCTTTCTTTGCTTTTTTTTTTTTTTTAAGATTATTTCATTTACTTGAAAAGTAGACTGACACAGAGGAGGAGAGTGGAACTCCATCTGGATCTCCCACATGGGTGCCCGGGGCCCAAGCTCTGGCGTCATCTTACACTGCTTTCCCAGGCACATTATCATAGCTTGATCAGAAGTGGAGCATCCGGGATACAACTCCAGTCCCACTCTGTCTTTCAAATAAATAAATCTTTTAAAAAAATAAAATTAACATTTATTAAACCTTGTTTTAGGTACTTGAATTTCTTAACTCACTGGTGTGGGGTGTAATCCAGCATTGCTCATCACTCTGGGCTTCATAGGGCTTAGTGCTGGCCCTCCTTTGACTGTGCCCTTCCTCCTGTCGTGATGCCTACCTGGGGTGCAGGGGACTTGCCGTCCAGAGCCCATGTCTAGCCCTAGGACTCTATACTGGGTTCTCAGCTTCCCAGAATGGCCTTGAGGCTGCTTTCAGGGCCTTCCCAGGCATCTTGCACTGATTTTTTCCCTCCAGACCATAGTTATATATGCCGATAGGTCTTAGGAATGGCCTCAGCCTACCTTTTGCTGAGGACATGGGTAAAGCTTGGTTCTAAGGACTGCAGTGTTCTAAGAAACATCTTTAGCCCAATTAAAAATATAAGAATGAAAAGTAAAGGTCTGTTTCTGCTGAATCTTTCTGGGCTCCCCTCACCCCATCCTCCCTGTCCCTACATGTCTGAATCTGCCAAACAATATAAATCACTGTGCAAACCAAATAATTAGGGTTGCCAGGTGTTCAATTTTGAACCAGACAGCCTGGTATTTGAGTTTTCTGCCTAGGAAACAAATAGAGAAAATACCAGTGATTTTTAATTAAGTTTTGTTATTATCATGTAAAGATGAGCTTGTAGGAGAACATTCTCACGGGCTCTCCAGGCTACACTTTACTCTGAGCCTGCTTTCCACTTAGCTATCACCTCTATGTAGGCCAGGCTGCCTTGAAACGGAGAGCTCTAGCAAGCTGACGAGCTTGGCTCTGAGCTCCTATTGGCATTTTCTACTTATTGGTCAGGCCGCTCGCCATTGTGCTACATCATTTTCTTTTATTGATACCTCCAAAGCTCTTGTAGCAATTGGCAGTGTTCCCTGGGCATATTTTAAAATACTAATTTTTAAAATACATAAATAAATACTCAGAAGTACATTTTAATGGAGGCAAATGAGTCACTGATTAAGAGAAGCCTACGAGTTAAATATGTCCATAACTCTAACCGCAGTCATTGATTAGGTAAAGGCAGGGAAAAATTATATAATTTACACACAAAATTATTCTCAAATAATGTTCTATTTTGGTTTCAAGTAATCTGACTTCATTCAGTAAAATAATGCTAATACAAACATTTTAAGATGGTATGGGATCTATGATAAAAAGAAAAGCTGGAAATCCTTACATTTCAGGAGCCACCATTGTGGCGTAGCAGGTAAAGCTGCCACCTGTAGTGCCAACATCCTATATGAGTGCCAGTTCAAGTCCCAGCTGCTCCACTTCCAATCCAGCTCTCTATTATGGCCTGGGAAAGCACTGGAAGATGGCCCAGGTCCTTGCACCCCTGCACCCACATGGGAAGTCCCGGAGGAAGCTCTTGGCTCCTGGCTTCAGATCGCCTCAGCTCCAGCTGTTCTGGCCATTTGGGGAGTAAACCAGTGGATGGAAGACATTTCTCTCTCTCTCTCTCTCTCTCTCTCTAGCTCTCTCTCTCTCTAATTCTCTCTCTCTCTATCTCTGCCTCTGTAACTCTTTAAAATAAATAAATAAATCTTAAAAAATTACTCATCGTTAACTTTTAAAAAATAGAAATTCTTACATTTTAAGCATATGGTATTTATGCTATTTGTGGACTTTAAAAACTGTTGATAAACATTAAGGTTTGTATGAGGATTAGAAAAATATATTGTCTCTCTCTTTTTTTTTAAACTTTTATTTAATGAATGTAAATTTCCAAAGTACAGCTTATGGATTACAATGGCTTCCCCCCTCCATAACTTCCCTCCAAACCGCAACCCTCCCCTTTCCCGCTCCCTCTCCCCTTCCATTCACATCAAGATTCATTTTCAATTCTCTTTATATACAGAGGATCAGTTTAGTAAATATATTGTCTCTTTAAGGAAGTTCATTTAATCTTCAGCAATAGTAATGGGCTTACTTACCACTAGATGATCCAGACCCATTAATAGGCTACTGTACATTAAAACGAAAGAGACCAAGGAGCTCTTTGTGGGAATCAAGTAATGCCTTCAAGAATGACTGGGAAATACTAGTCTACCCCAGTGAACTTTGGAATTATAAATCCTTTGTGCTAGGAAACAGTATTTCAGTTATTTTTCTTGTGAGACATATTTCCATGTAACAGAGGAACATAAGAACAGAGCCATGCAAAAATATCAGTATGGATGATAGTACAATAGAATTTATTTTTGTGATTCTTTTCTATTTTTCTGCTTCTCACTAATGCCTCATTGTATAGATGGTACCTCTTGAAGTACTGGGAGAGTGAATTTTGACCCCACAGCAGTAGGTAGTGGCAATTAATGACCTCTAGAGACTGTTTTGTTTGGGAGGTGCTAATGGCATCCAGTGGATTGAGGTCAAGGATGCTACTAAATTTCCTCCATGCACAAGATAGTCTCTCAGCTCTCTACCAACAGGAAAGAAATACCAAGCCCAAAATATCCACATTGTGGAGACTGAAATTATTGCTTTACAAATCTTTGGAACAGAAAATTTAGCACATTTGGGTTATTAGAATTATCAGAAACAATAGTATAAATCCATTGGTGGATGTGTCCAGAGATCCTGAAAACTGGTAAGAGTACGTAGATAAGAGTTTGCTCTGTGGTCCATTTCCCCACCTATTCACAACACCAAGTAGCAGCCTTATCCTTGAAAATGCTCTAATTTAGGGAGATGACACTGCCTAGGCTTTGGGATCTGGCCAAATACCCTTGATAAGATCACCGAAACTGCCTCTTCTGAGGCAAAGAGGTTGCCCCATCTAGCCTGACATTGATAACACTGGTACCCTATACTGATTGACTCATATTGTATTTATTGATAGTCTACTGCATGATCTACTGGTGCAGAGATGGTGCTAGAAAGGAGAGCATGCACTCTGCTCTCAGGATACATTTCTGTCTGGCTGACTTGATGGGAGAAGCCCATGCCTTTAATTCCAAGACAAATAATCAATTTCACATATGACTTTTTCCCACTCAAATAGCCCAGTTATAAACTGACACCCAGGGGGAAAATTTTATAGGCAGTTTTATTTTATTTGACCAGCAGAGTGCTTTAAAAGCACTAATATTTAAAAATCAAGTAATAGGGGTGAGCGTTGTGGCACAGTGGATTAAACCATTTCTTGTCACACCTTCATCTCATATCAGAATGATGGTTTGAGTCCAGCTCCTCTGCTTCAGACCCAACTTCTTCCTTGTGCATCTGGGAAGGCAGCAGGTGATGGCCAAGTACATGGATCCCTACTACCCACATCAGAGATCAGGATTGGGTTCTGGGCTCATGGTTTCAGCTTGGTCCAATCCTGGTTGTTGCATTTCTTTGGGGAGTGAATCGGCTGATGGACAATATCTCTCTCTGTCCTTACCTCTCTCTCTCTCTCTCTCTCTGTTGCCCTGCTTTTCAAACACATAAATAAGTCTTTTTCAAAAAAAGCATATAATATAAAAATTCTGAGTTGAAAGCTTATTTGGAAAAATTGCAAACTTGGCAACACTAGGCATGCATGGCAGTAACCTCTCAGATCCTAATAATCACAGGTCTGGTCTGTGTCACTGGCTTAACATGTGTTGCCCTAATAAAAGATCAGTGTTAGAGAATCTCCACAGAGGCTCATCTAAGAAGAAGAAACTGTTTAAACAGGGAAGGAGGGTAAATAAGCTCAAAGATGAGTCCAGAGTTAGTCACTACAAGGGACGATCAATGCTCAGTTCTCAGGGCCTTTGAAGGAACCTTATGAAATGTGTCTTAGAACTGTCCACCCAGGGGAAGAGAGGCTGAAATGTTTACCCAACAAATCCTGGACCCACAGGTCAAAGGTGGTCCCACACATGTTAATACTACCAGTCATTCTATTGGTTCAATCTGGTTTATACATGTATGAGTGCTGAGTGATTTTCTGATGTCCCAATTACGGGGTTAGAAAAGTCTCTGGAGGAAGAAGTGAAACCGTGGGATTGTTGCTTGTCAGGATGTACCTGTGTGAAGCTGGTCAAAGTCCATGCATCTTGGTCTCCACGAAGTAGCAGGAATAAGGGTCGAGATCAAGATTGACAGACATCCAAAAGAGGCATTTCCTACTGTTGCTCATTTATGTTGCCTGCCTAGGCCTAACTAGAGCTGGGTAGAGTTTTCAAACAGTTCATTCTTTCTGCCTATAACAGTCTACCAGCTCTACTCACGCCCACACATATACAAAAACATACACTCAACACAGCTGTCACTTGTAGGTCTCCACAGAAGGTTCTACACTGTGTGCACTGCACAGAATGTCCTGGCCTGCATACAAAATGGAACTACATGTAATCCATTTTTCTGTCCAGATTGTATCTAACTGCCTTCTGCACTATAGCACCACATTCCAGCTCCATGGAAGAGAGATGTATTGATGTTTTTCTCAATCTGCATAAAAGTAATTTCTACTTTCCAAACCATGCTACCAGAAGGATAGGGTACATTTCTAATGTAACCAAAGATAAAACATGGAGAAGCAGCATTATGAACACCTTAAGTTCTTTCTCACTCACAAAAAGTCTTATAAATTATCTTTGTAACATAGCTCCAGAAACACAGGGTTTACACACATACTTATTAAAAATTTATATGAATGTTCCTCCTGAAATATCATCTACCCAGAGAAAACAACTTTTAACACTATGATGTGAATATCATTCTTTTTTCCTGATGCAAATTACATATACACATGTACATAGACAAAACACACATGTGCATACATAAACTTACATATAAACACATATAGTCATATGTACAAAATCCTTCTGAATCTCAATTTTCTTATCTGAGAATAATAATAATAATCACCTCACAGAATGTATAGACACATACATAATCATATACCACATCTCTCCCACAAACACAAATTTTCAAACCAGTATTCAATAAAAGTTTTAAATGTAGGTCTCAAATTCTCTAAGAATAACAAAGAATTTCTCATTGTGAAAATAATAGTCCCTTTGAGACGAATTACTCTTCATTTTATGTAGTCACATTTTTCTTGAAAGCCCCAAGTGTGTAAGCAAAAAGAAGCCCAACATTGGGGAATTGTCATTCCTGACAATTCAGGATATCATGTTCTCAGTGTTTTGCATTTAGCTAATGGTGAGAAATCTTTTGATGAAGAACAGTAATTCAAACCTGCAAGTTTTCCTTGTGGGGAGAGAAGGAAGCACCCCCTTCAAATTCTGTTCACGAGGAGGTTGCAGCCTTAGACTTGGGCTCTTTTCCTTTGAGGAAAAATAAATTCTTAATTGGTGGAAAGAGTTTTCAACAAACATCAACACCAAATCTGTTAAAACTGACTCAATATTCTGTTCTAATTCTTGTGTCAAATGGTAATGGAAAAACTTTGTTTGGTGCCAGGTATAACCCATGGAAACCATACAAGGGGTACAGAATGAATGAAGTATCATGTATTTGTTTACAAAAGCATGAATCATTGAACGCTGAAAATCATTTTAACATACAAAATGAAATACAGACTATCATCAAAAATTCTCCATAAGTGTTAATAAATATTTAAATTATGCTGTTTAATGTACTTGTTAATACCACTTATACCACTTGAAATTCTACAGGTCATTCAAAAATTAGATATAGAGTCAAATAAATCAAATGAATTTAGGGTTACCAATGGCTCTAAGAATGCATTATAGTTTTATTCTTTACTCTTTTGCTTCCTCCTTTCTCTTCTTCTTCATCTTCCTTTTTGTGCAATTTGTTAAGATGCACTGTTTTAAAGCCTCTCAATTCTCTTATCTGAATCATGGGTATAAAAGAGTAACCTCAAAGAGAAATGTTAAGGATAAATAATTTTATATATTGACCTAAATGAAAGATCTCCGCGAGTGAGATCCCAATGGAAAGAACAGGTCATCAAAGAAGGAGGTACCTTTCTCTGAAGGGAGGAGAGATCTTCCACTTTGACTACAACCTTGTCTAAATATGATAAGAGTTGGTGAACTCAAAAGGCTTCCATAGCCTTGGCAACTCATGACGACAGCCTAGGGTGGTTACTGGCGCCATAGAGTGTCAATTTGTTAGGTCAACAACAGGAGTCACTGTGCACTTACTCCTTATGTAGGACCTGTCCTTAATGTGCTGTACATTGTGATTTAATGCTATAACTAGTACTCAAACAGTATTTTTCACTTTGTGTTTCTATGTGGGTGCAAACTGTTGAAATCTTTACTTAATATATACTAAACTGATCTTCTGTATATAAAGAGAATTGAAAATGAATCTTGATGTGAATGGAAGGGGAGAGGGAGCAGGAAATGGGAGGGTTGCGGGTGGGAGGGAAGTTATTGGGGGGAAGCCATTGTAATCCATAAACTGTACTTTGGAAATTTATATGCATTAAATAAAAGTTAAAAAAAATAATTTTATATATGTGTATGTATATGTATATTTAATGTCTAGAATTGGCAGGCCTTCAATAAATATTATTTCATGCTAAACTAATTGTTTTGCAGTTTCAGTTCTTTTTACCAGAAAAATAAAGATTGGGAAAGGTAAATCTGGTTAAACTGTAACAGCAATGAAAGTCCCCACTACTGAGGGCCTATGTGGTACCAGGCAGAGAGCAAGGCAGTACACATAATTCTTTAATCACTGTGAAAATTCTAGACTGCGGGGCTGGCACCATGGTGCAGTAGGTTAATCCTCTGCCTGTGGCCAGCATCCCATTTGGGCGCCAGTTTTAGTCCAGCTGCTCCTCTTCCAATCCAGCTCTCTGCTTTGGCCTGGGAAAGCAGTAGAAGATGATCCAAGTGATTGGGCCCCTCCACCCTCATGGGAGACCGGGAAGAAGCACCTGGCTCCTGGCTTTGGATTGGCGCAGCTTCGGCCTTAGCGGCCATTTGGGGAGTGAACCAACAGAAGGAAGACCTTTCTCTCTGTGTCTCTCCCTCTTACTGTCTGTAATTCTACCTCTCAAATAAATAAATAAAATGTTTAAAAAAAGAAAATTCTAGACTGCAAAAATGATAATAACCAGTCATATTTACTGAACACTGGCATACTGAATCAGTTAATCCTCAGGACAGCCTTCAGGGCACCAGTATCACCTCCACTTGACCAGGGAAGAAATCACAGGTTAGGGAGTTTAGCCTGGGTGCTCCTGTGAAACTGTGAGAAGTGGTTATTAACATCTCCCTTCAGGCAATGAACAAGGAAAGCTGCTGGCCTATCCTATACACTTTTATGTTATAAGAGAAAGACATCCTCCCTAGACAGAAACATTCAAGAGATACAAGTGGTGGCTGAAGTATCCACCCCTAACATTTCTTCACGGGAGGTTCTGTAAATTATGGTCCTAAGTAAGCCTCCCTCAGTTCCCTGGAGATGTAAATGTGCAGTTAAGACTCAAAAGGATTTGAATGAGCTTATGATCTCTCCAAACCAGGCCTTTTCCTTCTTAATGCTATCTTCTATGCACTCTGTGCCTCCTATCAAATGATGGCTTTCTAAGATCAGAGTATACTTGAAGGTACTGAAATCTGACCTGGGCATGTAGTCATGCTTCAGGGTCCTGATAAAAGTGATTGGTTAATTATTGCTTTCTTTTCATTGTGCCGAACTAAGTTGCCTTGTCTTTTTTAGAAGATATCACCAGTGTCTGCAGGAATGCTCTGAATTTCTGCTAAGAATGTCTGATTCAGAGATTAAATGCAAACGAGACTGTCACATGAATACAAGATTTGTAAGTCATGTTCATAAATTGTACAGACGATTTTGCTTCAAATAATATCTTTCAACTGAAATTCCATCAAATAAGGCTTGCCCAACTGCAGTGATAGAAGATCATAGTCTATCATCAATAAAAACATTAAAAAATATTATTGGGAACAATGAGAAGAAGGCCTGGAAGTAGAGCTCTTCTGCCATTGGATCTTAAATACTTCAGACCATGAACTAATAGTTAATGTGCAGTTATCTACATTAGTAGAAACCCTGCAATTACAGGTTGATTAGCTAAAATATTTGTCATGTTTGTGTAACATGACACAGAGATAAAACCAATGTTGTATATGGCAATACATACTGAATAATAGTCTTGCAATTGCTAAGACTCTCCATATTCAAGATAATTATTTAATAACAGATATCACAAAAACATTATCAGAATAATCTAGAATTTATCACATAATGCAATAGTAATGATAACTGCTTGTTTGCATGCACAGCAGCAGATTTATGTGACTATCTAAGGGGATTTTCAAAACACTCACTGAAAGCAGAATTAAAAGATAGGTTTATGTTCTAGTGCTGTGCCACAAGATGGTAAGCTGCCACCTCCAACACAGGCATCCCTCAACACAAGTCAGTTCAAGTCCTGGCTGCTCTGCTTCTGATCCACTTTCCTGCAAATACACCTGGGAAAGCAGTGAGAGAGGATCCCAGTTCTTGGGCCCCTGTGACTCACATGAGATCTGGATGCAGTTCTGGGTTCCTGGCTTCAGCTCAGACCAGCTGTAGCTGTTGTAGCCATTTGGGGGAGTAAATCAGTAGATGGAAGATCTCTCTCTCCTCACTCCGCCTTTCAAATAAAAAATCTTTAAAAAAAATAAATTTAGTAGTTGGTGCTGTAGTACACTAGGTTAAAGTATACCTGCATTGCAGGCAATCCTACAATATAGCACCAGTTTGAGACCCAGCTGCTCTGCTTCTGATCCACTTCCCTACTAATGCACCTAGGAAAGAAATGAAGGGTGGACCCCTGCCACCCATGTGAGAGAACCAGATGGAGTTTCAGGCTCTTGGCTTTGTTCTGGCCTAGTCCTAGTCATTGTAGTCATTTGGGGAATGAATCAGCAGATGGAAGGTCTCTTTCTCTCTCTGTTTCTCTCAATCACCTCCTTTCATATAAACAAACCCTTGTAAAAATTTTTAAATAAAAATTTAAAAAGAAAAGCTTATTTTGGTAAAAGACAAATTTTGAAGTTTACTATAAAGTTGTTTCAAATACTAATTTTCAATGAACATATTGAAAATCCCTCCTACATGTCTCAGACTAGCATTGTGAACCAAAAGGTGTTTGGAAATATCAACAACTGCTATCTTAAGACCCCCCACATGGCCTATGGCCTTGAGCTTGGCCATAGTTTGATGCCTTACCATATTCCCTTCATATTCCCCCCAAAACAGGCTCTGAAAAAACTCTCTCTCTTCACAAGCTGAACCCTAGATTGCCTGCATTCGTCATCAATCCTTTTAAGAATGCAGAGCCTAACACTACACCTTTGACCTGGTTCCTTAGTGACTGCTCACAATGGCGGTCAGAAAGGTTAGTTGTTCAGTTCTTTTTGTCAGTACCTCCTGATGCAATTGAGTTTTCCTCAGGAACCAGCCCCACTCCCCAAGTATTTTCTTTTATTAAAATTTTTTATTGACACACAATAATTGCACACATTTATGGGGCACAATGTAAATACTTTGACACATGCACACATTTTACTGATCAAATTTGGATAATTAGCATCCATCACTTCATATATTAAAAATTTCTTTGTAGTATGAACATTCAAAAGTCTTTCTTCTAGCTATTTAGAAATATACAATATGTTATTTGTTAACTATTGTTAGCATACTGTGCAATAAAACACCAGGAGGATTTTTTTAACTTTTATTTAATAAATATAAATTTATAAAATACAACTTTTGGATTATAGCGGCTTCCCCCCCCCCATAACCTCCCTCCCACGCACAACCATCCCATCTCCCACTCCCTCTCCTATCCCACTCTTCATCAAGATTCATTTTCAATTATCTTTATATACAGAAGATCAATTTAGTATATACTAAGTAAATATTTCAACCGACTGCACCCACACAGATACACAAAGTATAAAGTACTGTTTGAGTAGTAGCTGTACCGTTAATTTTCATAGTATAACACATTAAGGACAGAGGTCCTACATGGGGAGTAAGTGCACAGTGACTCCCGTTGTTGATTTAACAATTGACACTCTTATTTATGACGTCAGTAATCACCTGAGGCTCTTGTCATGAGTTGCCAAGGCTATGGAAGCCTCTTGAGTTCACAGACTCTGACCTTATTTAGATAAGGCCATAATCAAAGTGGAAGTTCTCTCCTCCCTTCAGAGAAAAGTACATCCTTCTTAATGACCACTTCTTTCCACTGGGGTCTCACTCACAGAGGTCCTTCATGTAGGACACGTTTTGCCATAGTGTCTTAGCTTTCCATGCCTAAAATAGTCTTATGTGCTTTTCAGCCAGACCAAAATTCCTTATGGGCTGATTCTGAGGTCAGAGTGCTACTTAAAGTGATTTTCATTCTATGAGTCAGCTGTATGGGCTGCTTCCCATGTTGGAGCATTCACTCCTTTTTAATTCTATCTATTCTATCTATTTAAAAAAAATTCTATTTTTATTACCAAACACTAAATCCTATTTATATCATCACTTTAACACTTAATCCTATCTATATGATCACTTTAACACTTAATCCTATCCATATGCTATTTTTACCACTCAGCTTACAGGGATTTGGGGTCCCATGGCAAGTTTTTAAACTATAACCTTAGAAGTCCAGAGGAATGCATGCAGAATTATATAGTTTTACAGTTACAAACTTCACACACTTCACAATTAGAACCTTAGGGACATGGTGATGCTTCCCACTATGCATACCCTCACACCCCCCTTCTACCCCCTCTCTTATTCCCTATTCTTGTTTTTTACTAAGATCTATTTTCAATTAACTGTATACACATATGATTATCTCCATGTTGAGTAAAGAGTTCAACAAATAGTATGAAGAAAAAAGAAAAAAACAGAAACTGTTCCTCAACAGTCAAGACAAGGGCTGTCCAAAGTCATTGCTTCTCAAAGTGTCAATTTTGCTTTGATAAATTGCCTTTTATGTGCTCTATTAGTTATCACAGATCAGGGAGAACACGGTTTTTGTCCCTTTGGGACTCGCTTATTTCACTTAGTATGCTGTTTTCCAATTTCATCCATTTTGTTACTAATGACCAGATTGCATTTTTTTTACAACTGTGTAGTATTCCATGGTATGTATACCCCAGAATTTCTTTATACAGTCTTCAGTTGACAGGCATTTGGGCATTTGGTTCCTGGCTTTTTTTTTTTTGGGGGGGGGGGGATGGGGGCTTTATTACTGATTCAATTTCTATCTTTGTTATGGGTCTCTTTAGGTTTTGTGTGTCTTCTTGGCTCAATTTAGGTAGGTTGCATGTGTCCAGGAATCTATCCATTTCTTCTAGGTTTCTCAGTTTGTTGGTATACAGCTTTTTGTACTAATTTATGATGATTCTTTGCCCCCCTCCAAGTGTTTTTAATCTGAGTTTTATTCAGGGTTAATCTAGAGGTTCTCTGAATTCAGTTAGAACCACACTGAGCCATTTTTTGCTGGAATGTCTAGCTTTCAGTGTGTGATGTCTTAACTTGCCCGAGTCACCTGGAGCACAGCCTTGGCAGTTCATCCCTGTAGCCCTGCACCATTTGACCCCATGCACACTCCCTTAACTTTGGAGAACCCTGAGGGTCTAAACTAAGATCTTCTTCATTCTGGGGAGTGCCTCAATCTATCCACCAATACTATAAAGGAATTGTCACCTATATTAACAGATTTATTAATAAAAGGTTTCAGATCCTCATGGGAGGGTAATGGCCTTTGATCCATTTTGATTAAAAGAGAACTGTCCTATTGCCAGTGCTGTGGCACAGCAGGTTAACGCCCTGGCCTGAAGCGTCAGTATCCCATATGGGTGCCGGTTCTAGTTCCAGCTGCTCCTCTTCCAATCCAGCTCTCTGCTATGGCCTGGGAAATCAGTAGAAGATGGGCCAAGTCCTTGGGCCCCTGTACCCACGTGGGAGACCCAGAAGAAGCTCCTGGCTCCTGGCTCCTGGCTTTGGATCGGCACAGCTCCAGCCATTATGGCCAATTGGCCTCTCCTCTCTCTGTATAACTCTGACTTTCAAATAAATAAATAAATCTTAAAAAAAAAGAACTGTCCTTGTACTTAAGGTCAGGCAAAAGGTGCCTAAAACAGCAGTGAATGCTCTCCTTGTCATGTCTAGCTTCCATCCTTCCAGTCAATGAGGAGAGAGGGTCCAATGGGTCCTTGTCATGAATATAAGTTTCTGTGTGTGTGTATATATAATATATATGATGCTGTACTTTTTCAGTTTAATTTTAGATATAAGCATTTTGATATTTACATATTTATATATTAATGTTCTGCTTTTTAGATGTATTTATATGTAATCTACGCTTATTTAAAAGTATATACAATGGGGCTTCAAAGAGTGAACCAATTTCATCCTTTGAAAAATGCCTTAACCCATTTCTTAATGCATTCATATCTTTAGTCCATTTCTTAACTGGATTATTTGTTGTGTTGTTGTTGAGTTTCTTTAGCTCCTTATATGTCCTGCATATTAATCCTTTATCAGATGTATAATTTGCAATACTTTCTTCTTTTCTCTCAGTTGCTTCTTTACTTTAGTGAGTGTTTCCTTTACTGTGCATATGTGAGCAAACTTGACACTTTGAGATTTGATTATTGTTTATAGCCCTTGTCTATATTCTTGAGGAACAGTGTTTTTTCTACTTACTACTCGTTAAATTCTTTATTTAATGGAGGGTTAAGCTTGTGATTATAAAGTAAATTGAAAGTATGTCATCGTAAAGTTAAAAGAAAAATAAAGGAAGAAGGAGAAAGGGTAGGGGTGAGTAAGGGAGGGAGGGTAAGGTGAGAAGTATCATTATGCTCTTAAAACTGTATATATGAAATACATGAAATTTGCTCCCTTTATAGAAATACTTATTTTTTAAAAGTTAATGGAAAATGCAAAATATCTTTTTACTCTATTTTTCTGTAAACTTTTTGGAGGCCCCTCATATATATATATATATATATATATATATATATATATATATATATATATGATTTTTAATTAATAGACTTTTCTTTGTAGTTCTTAGCTTTTTAGAGAACTTGAGTAGAGAGTACAGAGTTCTGATATCCCTTTTACCAGCCCCCCCACCTTGTTATAGTACATTTTTTATAATTAATAAACCAATACTGATACATTATTACCAGCTGAAATCTTTCATTTGACATCAGGGACACTTGTACATCATGCAGTTTGAGGAGGTTTGTCAAATGTATAACATCACATATCCATCATTGCAGTGTCACATAAAGTAGCTCACCATTCTAAAAGTACCCTGTGATCCATTTGTCTATTCCTTTCCTTGTCCAACCCCTGGGAACTCCTGATCTTGATTATTTCTCTGTAGTTTTTACCTACTAGAATGTTATGTAACTGGGATCATACAGTTTGTAGCCTTTTCAGATGGGCTCCTTCCACTTAGCAATATGGCAACTATTTTCTTGACTTTGCTTTTGTTGAAGATATGGGATATGGAAAACAAATATGGTCATAATGTAGAGCAATTTTCAAAATCTGCATGAATTTCTCAGATGGATCTTAAATTTCACTTAGAGTGTACAAATTCTCCTCTCTTCCAGGGTACCAGGTTATTAAATGATATGGTATGCTCATCACCCACAATAGAAGTTCATAGCACTGTGTGATTGAAATGCCTTAGGTCTCAGTAGGAACCTAATGTTTTAATGTTTCCTTTCTTTCATCTGCCCTTCCTTTCTTTCATGAGAAGCATTTGTGTGTGTGCATGTGTGTGTGTGCATATCTAACAGAGAAGAGAATTGGGCCTCTTGACTTGGAAAACAGCACGCTCACAAAGGGGTGGATATACAGTTCAGAAATGGAAAGACAAGCTCAGGGCACTTGCAGCATGAAGAGAGGACTCTGAAAGTTATTCTGAGCTGAGAATGATGCACTCCATCCTGCCACCCTCTACCCTTCTCCTCCATCTACTTCCTAATGCTAGAGAACTCAGTCAACAGCTAAACTTATAAACACCTTTAATCCTTTTGTAATCATAATAGCAAGACTAATACTTCAAAAAATCATGGAAATGATATAAAAACTATGCACAGATTTAAATATTTGACACTAAGATAAATTTATCATTTTACTCTATTTTCCATGAACTTTTTGAAGTTCCCTCATACTCATATATGGCAAGTCACTTGTGTAAAAAACACACCTAAAGAACAGTATCAGAAAATGGCATGCATTTGAAAATAAAATGTAATTTCTCTTTATGACAATAGTTAGCATAGTTCAGGCCAGTAACAAAGTTCTAATTTTCAGGATTCTTAGTGACATGTGATTTTATTTTAATTATTTTTTCCATGATTGTTTGACATTCTATATACCCTCAGGAGGTATTCCATATAGGAAGATGTTGATTAACACCCAAGCTGTAAATAGTTCTTGTTCTCTATTATCCAGGAGCAAGAATCTGCATGCTTTAATTCTTGCAGATATAAATAAGACTCGATCTCTGATTTTTTTTTCCTCAGAAAGATCTATACCTTGGAGGAGGCAGAGATTTCAATGTACTCAGAGCGGAAAAATGAAAAGGCTGACTCAGGTTTTGTTTCTGCCAAATAGAGAATGATTCCAAGGAGCTTCTGTTTTCTAAACTTTGTGCTTAAAGGCCTTTTTGTCTGGTTTACAATCTTGGCTCCTTTCACCCCAATCCAGGCCTGTCCAAGGATATCCAAGAGCAGAACTACATGCTCAAATAACCATCTCGATGCTCATGCACATTTTTCCTATAAGCATTTTGTTTTAGCTCCTATTACACTTCTAACAAGAAATTTATCAATAGAATGGAACTGGTTCAATAACAGTCTGACCTCATGAACATCAGTTACTGGATCTCTGCTTTTCAAACTCGAAGGTACACAGAAAGCCACAATATGTACAGTCCCCTTTGGCAATCTTGACCTACTAAACATTAATAAACTTATTAACTTACATTAACTTTCACAATTAGGTGTATAGGAAGTGAACTGGACAGGAAATTACATTTTGTATGCTTTTGATTGTTGAGAAAATTTTGATTGTTGAGATGTAGGCTCTACCCAAAAATGTAGTTAAAAAATTAAAAAATTAAGACAATTTACCATCAGATTATGGGGAGCTCCAAAAAATCTTATTTCAGTTTTAAGCACTAATAATTTTAGAATTATAAAAAGTATAAATTCATAAAATTACAATTCAAAAGTTCAATTAAATGTTTACAGAGTTCAATGAATCTGGAGTAAAGAATTTATAATTCAAAATTTTTGGTTACATTCCCTCTGAAGAAGCTAATGGTTGAATTAAACAAAAAAAATTAATTTAGAAAAATAAAAAAAATTAATTTAAAAATTTACACTAACAATCCAAAAACTAAATTAATACGGAAGTTTTCATTAAACATTCATATTTCTATAAGTTTATAGTATTTATGTTTCTGAAACTTAAAGTATAAAATTGCTACAAATTTTTGTACTTACCTTCTCTTTTTTTTTTTTTTTTTTTGACAGGCAGAGGGGATAGTGAGAGAGAGAGACAGAGAAAAAGGTCTTCCTTTTTGCCGTTGGTTCACCCTCCAATGGCCGCTGCGGCCGGCACATCGCGCTGATCCGAAGCTAGGAGCCAGGTGCTTCTCCTGGACCCCCATGCAGGTGCAGGGCCCAAGGACTTGGACCATCCTCCATTGCCTTCTCGGGCCATAGCAGAGAGGTGGCCTGGAAGAGGGGCAACTGGGATAGAATCCAGTGCCCCAACCGGGACTAGAACCCGGTGTGCCGGCGCTGAAAGGCGGAGGATTAGCCTGATAAGCCATGGCGCCAGCCCTTACTTACTCATGCTAAATAACAGTCATGAGAGTGCACATATAACCTAGTGGTTAAGACATTTGGGGCTGACACTGTTGACAAAGCAGCTTAAGCCATAGCTTGTGACGCAGACACTTAATATTCAGTTCCAGTCTGGGTGCTGGCTGATCTACTTCCAATCCAGTTTCCTACTAAAGTGCCTCAGAGGCAAAAGAAGGTGGCCCGAGTGCTTGGGCCCCTGCCAACCAGGTTGGAGACAATGCAGTTCCAGCTTCCTACATTAGCCTGGCCCAAGTATAGCTGTTGTGGCCATTTAGGGAGTGAACCAACTAATGGAAGATAGATTGATCTCTCTTCCTCTGTCTCTCCCTCTCTGTAACCCACTCACTCTCTCTTTCTCTCTTTCTCTGCCTGTCAAATAAACAAGTAAACAGACAAGTAAACATCCAACATCAGAGTGTCTGGGGTTGATTTCTGACTCTGAAGCCTGACTCCAGCATTCCCACCAATGCAGACACCAAGACAGCTCAAGTAACGGAAACCCTGCTGTACATGTGGGACCCAGATTGAATTTCCAGTTCTCAGTAAAGGCCTATCCTAGTAATATCTATTGGGGGCATTTGGGGAGTTAACCAGCATATGGGAGCTTTCTCTCTCTCTCTCTCTCGCTCTCAAATAAAAAGTAAATAAATTTTAAAACTATATATTCATGGAGCAACTCAACATATGGTGCTATAGACTGGGACTTAAAAATGAATGGGAATTACTTTTGCTTTGAAGGAACAGAAATTGCACAAAATTATTTAGCAGAGCACGATGAATACTTATTTATGTAAGGTAGAATCTCATCAAAGGAGAAGCTTATGGGGTACTTAGACTTCATATATTTTATGAAATATATAAAATTATGTATTGGAATTAGGCCTTGGGATTGGTAAATATGTAATAAATTGCATAACAGTACTGAAATAGCTTAGATTTCTGCTTCTTACCAGTATTTGCATAACATAATCTTTCAGGAGCAATATGGAATACATGAATACATGTTGCACAAATACTTAACACTTACACACAACTGTTTGTTGGAGCATTGCCTATTTAGAGTTTAATTATTATTTTAGTGAGGTAGTAAAGAAAGAATAATACAAACCACAGGCTTAATTCAAGGCCACTGCCTTGATTTTGAGGGCATCCTTTCAACCTGTTATTAACTCTGAGCCCTGGTGATCATTTACTCTGGCTTCGGGTTATTAAAAGCATCTCGAACATATAATGCACATGATGTTTGTTTTTAATCATGGTGTATAATAGATTTCACATGGGGAAAATGTTAGCAAATGTTTTATAGACTATAAAAAATCTTGATAGTTGAATAAATGCTAGTGTGCTGCCATTTCCTTTCCGTCCTTATAAAAGCAAGACTCTGAAGGCAGTATTTTAATTTCCTGAGAATGCTGGAAGTGCTCTCCATTTGAAATGGGATGGGAAATACCACTTATGATAACATTTTAATTTTAAACTTGGTAAGACTTATGTCATTATAAAAGTAACTGCCATATACTTTCTTTAAAAGATGCCTCACATCAACACGAATGCAGGGAAGAGACTAAATGATAGTTTTAATGTCAAGTATCATTAAAAAGGTATCTGATGTTCCCAGGGAACTATAATATTCAGATTGTGCCTGGACAATTGAGTGAACAAACTGCGCAGTGAATGTTTTGTGACCTAAAAGGAAAGGGGTGTGGCCAAGGTTTTCACTGATGCTTGGATTCTCAGCTATGGTCAGGAGGGAATGTGATGATTTGTGTCATTTTATTAAGTCATGCTTCAGATTTTTGCTATCCCTGTGCTCACAGTGATCAGTCTTTACTTCAACCACTTAGTTCCACTTCCAGGGAAAAAATACAAACTTTAACTTGGAGTTGTAGCTTGGCACCCGAGAAAGCAAATTAATACACAGCAGTTTTCCTAGGGTCAGCTCTACAGAAAGGAAGGGGTAGATGCAGGAACTGGTGCAGGGAGCTGCAATGCAGCACCAGGCAAAGTCTCAGAGGACCCTGAGAGGAACACTGAATGTGGATTGGCCTTCCAAAGCAGTCTTGAGCTGCAGGACAAAAGGTCAGATCTGTATACCTCTGTTCAATCACTGGATGTGGTCCATGCTAGAAAGGTGGCCTGACTTGGGGCAAGACGCTCTCTCCAGCTGAGGCAATCCTCAAAGGGAGTTGATAGCTTGAAGGCTGTCTACCACCTTCATTCCACAGTTGCTGGGGCAATGTCTTTATTCTTGAAGTAGATTTGAGCTATTCATCAATTCATTTACCACACCTGACAAGTAAAGATATATTGGCCAGGGCCGGCGCCATGGCTCAACAGGCTAATCCTCTGCCTTGTGGTGCCGGCACACCAGGTTCTAGTCCCGGTCGGAGCGCCGGATTCTATCCTGGTTGCCCCTCTTCCAGGCCACCTCTCTGCTATGGCCCGAGAAGGCAGTGGAGGATGGTCCAAGTCCTTGGGCCCTGCACCCGCATGGGAAACCAGGAGAAGCACCTGGCTCCCGCCTTCGGATCAGCGAGATGCGCCGGCCGCAGCAGCCATTGGAGGGTGAACCAACGGCAAAAAGGAAGACCTTTCTCTCTGTCTCTCTCTCTCACTATCCACTCCGCCTGTCAAAATATATATATATATATATATATATATATATATATATATATATATATATATAGGCCAGAAAATGCTATTTTGTTCTTGCCCCAAATACTTCTCCATGAATATTCCTCTCTAATTAGAAAAGAGAATCTCCCCCATTTCTCAAAACTACATCTGGGTAAGGCACCTCAGGGATGTTTGTTGACTTAAGTCAGGTGTTTTCCTCTGACCCAAACGGAGTTGAGAGGAGGGAGTGCACAGTTCTCATTGGCCAGGCCCAGGTGACATATCTCATGAGGAAAGGGGATGCTATTCTGAGAGTCAGGTGAATGCACACTGGGCATCCAAAAAGACAATACATGCACACCAAATAACATGCATATTTTTTTTTTCCTTTTGTCATTGCTTAAGCACTTATCCCTATCTGGAGTGCTGTGTTTGTTCCTCCTAAGCCCTGGTACATGACAAGTTCTTACGTCATGTCTGCTCAGACTCTGCTAAGACTTATAGGCATACAGACCTCCAAGGGGTCATGGCCAAGGTGCACAGGAAACCCACCCAGGAGTTGCAATCAAGCTGTTATTGTGCTGCTGAACCTGGGACGGCTGAGCTCCAAGGCGGCTCTGGGGTGGAACAATGACCGGCTGTCGGCAGCTGTGCAGACAGCTGGAGATGAAGAAACGGGGCAGGGGGAGTGGAGTCAAGGCAGGTGGTGGCTTTTATCTCCTCCACGCCTGGCAGAGCCCATTACTGACTGGCTCAGTACGACAGAGCTAACTCCTCTCTCCTATTCAGAAGGGAAAAGAAAAATCATCAGGGTAAAGAGACTTCAGCACTGGCTGTATACATTAAAAAGGTTTACCCCTTCCTACCAGCTCCAAATGCTATTAGAGTCACTGGTTACTGACACAGGGGCTCTGGGGCTTTTCTGAACACTCTATTATTTTCATGCTTGGGCTTCTAAATTATGTCAGAGGTGTTTTCTTTGTTCTAGGTAGTTTGCTTGAATGAGTTGTTTACTGTAGCTCGGAGCCTGAATGTTCATTTACTCACAGACACATTTTTAAATTAAAACCAACAGTCATGATGCAGACTAGTATCGGTTTGCAGTTCAGAGGAAGGGAGAAATCTGGCCGATTCAATATAGAACTTCAGCAGGCCCATCATTTTATTCGTGATAGTGTGAAACTTTCACTGTTCATCAAAAATATGATTGAGATTTCCCTTGTACAGCACCCACCTCCCAATTAAGAATTAATGATAAAATAAATGCTGAAATGTAATCAAGTCATTACAAATCATTTGGGTTCCAAATAAGAAAAATCCAACTCAAATCAACTTAAATATTAAAAGGAACTTACTATCCCATGCATCTAAAATTTGCAGAAGTAGGTTGGGTTACAAGAAACAGCCAAAAAAGATTCTATTTCTTTCCACCCACCTCCTCTCTCTGCCTCTGCTTCACCTGCTTTATGCTGTTTTCTTTTACTTTTTGGATTATAAAACGGGTGCCTACAGAATTCGAGGCTCTATATTTCTTCATTTCATAACCAGAGATAGAGGTCGGAGCCTGGAAAGGGTGTGAAAAGCCCTGAGGTTCCTTTGCTAAAACCACATGACCAATGCTGAACCAAACACTATGTCCAAGGCAATGGGACGTCATGATTCACTTGAATACACTAAGGCCTCATTCCACAACTGAGGATGGTCAAATTTGATCCTCATGGCCAAATTTGGACATATTTCCAAAGGAGATTCTGTGTGTTATTACCACAAAGAATCCTTCTTCTACGAAGGACTAAATCACAAGAGAATTGAAGGCCCAAGCACTAATTTGACAGGTGACACTGTTTGCCCTCTGGAAAACCAGAGCTGCCCCTTTCCCGAGTGCCCTGATGGTATCATAGCCACGGAACTTGCTAAGAAAAAATGAGGGACACAAAAAGCATTGCATTTATTTCCCACACTGAGCCTTACAGGTACAAGCATACAAAACACACTAACTAACAATAAAGATAGGGTTTATCTGTTAAAATAGAAAGTCATTATCGTCTAAAAATACCAATTCAGAAGATATAGATGGCATTTCATAAGAGATTTTCTTTCGCTCCTCCCTCTCCCTCCACCACCAAGGAAATCCATTGCAGGACTTCACTGAATGGCAAAACTACTGACCCCAAATGACACTCTCTCAGATCAGAAAGTGGTGTCAACTCAAAGGTGGCAGAAGAGTCGGGAGGTCTGTGGACAAGCCACACGCACTGCTCTGTCAATCCTCATGAGAGACTCTAGGTGAAAGGGCCTGGCTTGAACATTAATCCATTTTGGATCTGTCTGCTGCACAAGGAACTGCCTGTCACTAGCATCAAACAGTACTGCTTCTTTCTAGCTTTTATTGGGTAGCTGTAGTCCTCAGCACACTTTGAGGTTGTCACTCCAAAATAAGTATGGTGAAGCCAGGTTCACTCAGTGACTTTGGAGAAAATACATGAGAGAAACACTTCTAAAAGAGGCACTTCCACCTCATCATGCTGTTAGGTGTGAAGTTTTCTGAGCTCTTGATACAAGCAAGGCACGAGCAAATACAGTGCCAGATTCACTGGCTCCTACTTTTAAAAAATAACACTGTAAGTTAATTCACTTGCTATTTTATTGTTAGCATCATAGTTTTGCTTTCATTGCATGGCTAAGCTAAAAAGACAATAAATGGAAACAGTGAGTATATTTGGACTAATAGGAACAAATGTATTGTTAGGCAATACCCAAACAAAGTAAAAAAAGAAGCAATCAAAAAGTGGATTTAATGCCAATCATGGTTTAAGTTATTTGTTTTCATCTGGCTGCGTTTATCTATAGACATATAACTAAAAGACTTGACATGTACATTTGTTTTAGGAGGAACTATTTGGGCTATAGCAATCTTGGAACTGTAATTTATTTTTCAAGTACAGAATAATGTGAAACTGCTTAGATGCTTTCTTTTCTTATGTGTTTCTGCTTTCGTACAAGACACAACAGCAATTTAGCAGCCCCTTTTAAAAGAAGAACTAACTTAAATCGTGGTATGGTGCCTTATACTTCTAGCTGGTTCTGGTTTTCTAAAATAAGGTTTTACCTAAGTTAGGGAGGATAGGTATCATTTTGTTTATTCCATCTTATGAGAAATTCAAAAGCCATAGTTTATTTTAAAAAAAAATAAATTTTATCTTTGCCATTTCTTACTATTTTTGTGGCAAGTCCTTCAGCAGTGTGTTGAATTTCTGTAGAGGAACATGTTGTTTTTGGATTTATAAATGTTGAGACTCTACAATCTTGGAGCAAAAGCATCAAGTGAGCTGTTTTTATAAAGTTGAGGTTAAAACAACAAAGGAAACATAATCTTGCCAACAGCACTAGAACTAGACACTTTATGTATCAGAGAAAGGAGAGAGAATAAAGGCACTTGCCTCTAAATTGAAATTCGGTGGGAAGTCAGGCGATACATTTTCAGGAAATAATCCATAACTAAGCTGAAACAACTTATTCAGTGTAAGAAAAACAGGGCTGGGAGTGGAGAGATCTCTGTGACTCAAAGGATAGAAAAAAAGTTATGGGAAAAAAATTAAAGAGGGGAGGAATTTTCTCTAGTTTATCTTCCATCTCAAGAGCTTAAAACCAAGAAAAAAAAAATGTGGCTTGAATATAATTAAAAACCCAAGCGAGATTTTTAGTCTCATGCTATAGTTTTGCTCTGAAGGACAAAAAGTTGCTCTCTACAATAATTTAGGTTAATAATGAATAATTCCTATAATCTGCCCCCTCTCATGTGAGTCTAGAATGGCAAGTGTGAGAAGACACACACCTGCAGTGATGATGGGTTTCCTTCCCCTGCCTCTTCATTAGTGCGAAACGTTGATCAGAGGGGCCAGGAGGCACCTGAGGAGCTTCTACAGTCCCACAGCAATCTTTAGAAAGGCTTTATAAATCTTACACAATGTCATGATGACAGATTTTGCCAAAAAGCCTGTATGTTTCAGGATTCTTTGGGGAAGGATCAACTTAAGGGGCATATTTTTAAACTTGTCTTGGTTGAGTGTCTAGACACATGAGATCAGCCTGACCTAGGCACTCCCCAGTGACCCAAACTGACATCCATAATGGATGGACCAAGATACAGGGGTACAACTGCAGCCTTTTCTTTCCTGAGCCTAGGTACCTCCTTTTGTTCTGGGGCTGTACAACCTACATTTTCAACAAGGATCCAAATATTTTTTCATCAAAGTCCACTCCACCAAATCCCAAAAGTTCTTCTATTTCTCTGTGTAAAAAAAAGTCATTTACACACAACTGCTACAATTTTTGGACAAATTAGGCAATTAAGTTCTCCAACTCTTCTTCCACCAAACAGAAAAGAAAAAAGAAAGGGGAAAAAATATCCAACCATAAAGCAAAGCATATAAGCTTTTTAAAATAAATGGCTATATCACTCTTAGGATAATTGGTTGCTATTCTCACCCTGTCTTTTATACTACCGTGTCTGTTTAAGTGTTTACAGGAGTTGATAATGGAACAAACCAAGGCCTTCAGCAACCAGGCGGTCAACCAAATGCTGCTACAGGGATATACTCGGCTTCCCATCCAGGAGACAGCATCTTCAGACATCACCCCATGCCAGTGAAGAGTACCTCATGACCCCATGTCAGCAGGAAGTAGCTCTAAAGACAGATCATCGTCCCTCTACCCTTCCTGGACTGTTGGGACTAACGTAATACCATACAACTCCTGCTTTATAAAAAAAAAAAAGGGGGGGGGGTGTTAGTAAAGCGGTGCAGTCTTATCTATGGCACAATCTACATCCTGACACCACCCTAGTCTCTTGCCCCCGCCGCCATTGCTGGAACCCAGGTAGCCACATGGCCCAACTACCGGTGTCAGCCCTGCCCCCATCCTAATGGGATTTGCTGCTCCTACTTCCCTGCTGCCCCCTGGCAAAGTTGTAAAATGACCTGTTCCTGAACACATGGCTCGCTCCACGTGCCTAAATTATTTCTTCCTTAAAATACAGTTTTCGGGTAACTAGTGTCGCCATGCTACACATTAGGTCTCCAGAATTTACACATGTTTATAACTGAAAGTTTGTACCTTTGACCAACATTTCCACAACCCCTGTTTCCTGGTAACCACTCTTCTAATTGCTGTTTCTCTGTATATGACTTTTTTTTTTTAGACTCCACATAGAAGTGAGATTATGCATTATTCCTGGATCTGGCTTATTTCACTTGACATAACATCCTCCATATTCATTCATGCTGCAATTGACAGGAATTTCTTCTTTTATAAGACTGAATAGCATTCCTTTGAATGTATGTGTACAATATTATTTGTGTGTTTTTAATGAGGAATGGAAATGACTTTTGTAAAACACCTACCATAGTGCCTAGTATACAACAGGCACTCAGTAATGCAACTATTTTATTTACAGAAATAAAGAATTGCAGCTAGAGATTATACATTAAGTTTCTGTATTTTAAAAGTCACATAATTGTATGATTCCAAATCATCTGTTTTAATTAAAGTATAAGAGGCAAAACCAAAGTTTTTTAAAGACTTATTTATTTATTTAAATGGCAGAGTTACAGAAAGAGAGGGAGAGACACAGAGAGAGGTCTTCCAACCTCTGGCTCACTCCCCAGATGCTGCAGCAGCCAGAGCTATGTGGGTCTGAAGCCAGAAACCTGGAGCTTCTTCCAAGTCTCCCAGGTGGGTACAGAGGACCAAGCACTTGGGTTATCTTCTACTGCTTTCCCAGGTGCCTTAGCAGGGAGTAGGATGGGAAGTGGAGCAACCGGGACTCAAACTGGCATCCGTGGCTTTATCCACTACACCAAAACGCCAGCCCCCAAATCAAACTCTTTAAATCAACCATAATTCAAGGAAGACCAATATGTTACACAACTATTAACCAAAACACTGAAGCTCAAAATGGTTCAACAAGGGGCTAGGCAGTTATCCAGGACAGCACCAAAGGAATAAAAGCGTGACTGATGGTTTGAGGCAAAGCAAAATTTCTGAGACTCTCTAGGAGCCTGGATATGAAAAAGAGCCTGTCATATGAAAAAGCACAGTAGGGCAGCCCACAAGTAAATTCTGCCTGAAGCTGAGAAAGTACCTAAAGATGGAAGTATCGCAATGTAGGGGATAAAGAAGATAAACTTCCAAGATTGCATCAAAGCAAGCTAGAGGCCATGTGAGCATAGCTTTAACACTAACTGAAGTTTACTCTTTGAAAATTAAAATGTATGGTATGTGCAGCAGCTGAACAAGAATATTCAGTTAAGTAGAACATACCATTCCTTGATTGTGTGAGATAAGCTGGAGTTTACTGTTCTTGCATTCATGAACTCCCACTTGAAACAAGTCTGTACACAAGACACTTGGAAGTTCCCATGAAACAAACAGACGCCTTGGGCTTTTGCAGGTAAATTTAATCATTACCATACTATTAGAATGATGAAAGACATGCTAAAAGTTGTATTCCTTAAAGCCAACCACAGTTCTAGGAAATTCTAGTCTCACAATAACATCTGCCATAAGATATTGAAGAGTTTATTTTTGACAGAAGATTTTAACTTTTTTTTTTTTCTTTTAGTGTTTGAAGGTGGCGATTTTATTTAGCAAAACAGCCAAGAGGTCTTTGGAGTTTCCTGTCTCATTAGTTCAACTGATACTTCATTACATCACTCATATCTAGATTTTTATCACAAATGAATATATTGTTCTTTCACCTAGAAAGACAAAACAACATTCCAAGAGCAATCTTTCACTTCCTCTTTACTCACTGCAAGATTATAACTTTAGGAAAACTGCAATAAGGAAAGTTTTGAAGATACACAGAAATCAAGAATCTCTTCTCCAAATCAGTATAGGTTCATACACCAGAGTTAGTGCTCATAAGGACACTCACAGAATCTGAGTGTTAGGAACTTTACTGCCTACTCTGGTAAATCAAATTACATTTAACATTAAATAAATAGTTTCAATGGTAATTCACTCAGCAATCCCAGTGTATCTAGTTACCATTTACATCAAAACCAAAGAGTTCTAGAATCAAAAACCAAATAATCACAAAGTGCCATCTTTGTGGCTACACCACACTTTGCAGGTGAAAAAAACAAGTGTCTGTTGCTGTTATTTAACTTGTAGCTAAAGTAAGATTGTCTTTAGTGGCAAAAGAAACAAAAAACTATGTAGGTGAATGTGTATGTGGGTAGGTATAGATAAATAGCTATGAGACAGTGCACCCATTTACAAGAAATAATTCTGCTAAATTAATGTAAAGAAAATGCTTTAAAAATATGTTAAAATCATTAGTTTACTAAGATCTCTTCCCTCTATCTCATGTTCCTATGAGAGTACTTCTTAAGAGGTTGAATGCCAGGTACTTTTCTGACTTATTTCTGCTTCCTATAGTCCAGATAGATATTATTTAATAAAAAGAGGAGCTAATTATTTCCTGATGCCTAAAAAAAAAAAAAAAAAAAAGAAAAGAAAAAAAAAAGAAGTCAACAAAGCCTCTATGGTCTGTAATTCTATCATACAAAATGGTGCCTATTACTGTTACATTCTAATGATTTGTTCCCTCTCCCGGACCAGGGACTGCTTGACAATAGAAAATGTATTTGTTCATCTTTGAAACCCTAATCACCCTTGCAGGGTGAGAGCTAGAAGGTTCTCATTAGACACTAGTGTATGATTAAGTGAAAAACTGAATGCATGTAGTATTAAATGTCCATACCCCTCCCTTTCTTTTTTTTAATCAATCGTGTGTTCTATTTCCCGTTACAACATTGAAAAGCTGAGGTTCACAGATCCCTGCCAAAAGTAACCCTTAAAGCATTTCAATTTGGCCTATAGTATTAGCAATGCAGTGTATGTTTTTTTACTTTTCAACTGGATTGGCTATAAATTGGAAGATTTCATATTTTCAATGAGACATTTCAGGTTTAACAGAAGTGGACCCAAATTCCTGCATGGCTATAATCAGCTGGAGTGGCATGGAACTTGTCCAGTTTGGAGGGTTCTAGTGTGATAGTACTCCTTCCTATGGTCTTCAGGGCACAGAGAGAAATGTTCAGATTCCATTTATCAGGACACTTCCTCTGGCATTTTTCTTACAGCATGACCACTTTGCTCATTTAGGTTCACTCTCTTGTCATGGTAAGCATTTGAGTTTGCACCTACACTAGACCTAGCTTTTATTCCACCCTGTATCTAATATCAGGCTGAGTGTGTCAAATATAAAAGAATTGCTGGAGAAAAGTGATATGGTCATTGCTTATAATAACATGAAAACTAACCAATAAAGTGGCATTTCTAGACATCATTATCACTCTCCCCAAGACAAATCCCATTAGAAAAAAAAAGTTTAGACTTTTAAAACTTTTTTTTCCAAATTAACTAAACCGAAAATAGACAAAGCATTATGCATTGTGCCACAAGGCGATGACAATAAGGACAATAATATATTTTAAAATGTAACAGTCAAACACCTGGGATGTGATCCTGGGTCTTGACTATTTGACCCTGAACATTTTAGAAGATACCTGAACGGATGTCATCTTTCAGTCAACAGTAAACAACAAACATGACAGAACAGAGTGCTCTGCTACTCTGGTTCCTCAGACAGTGGCTCCTAAAAGGAACGAGAAAATTGAAGGCTTAGAGACTCTGTCTCTGAGTAATTGAGTGTTGAGTGGACTGCCCTTGGACGAAAGCACTTTTACAGGTGATCTGGTGGTTTATCAAATGAACATTTACTCACCAACAGCTGTAATACTAGGAGTGTTCTGGGTCCTTTCCTTTCTCAAACAGCCACTTTCTATTGCTGTTGAGACTTTTTATGTGCTATCAATTGAAACTTTTCTGTCCAGAAGCTCACCATTACTCTTCAGATTATAGGTGTAGAGGATTTTTTAATCAACAGCATTTACTAAGCTTTTAAAGTCTTCTCACTTCACAAGAATTTTTGCTAGTGTCTGATGAAAGGAAAATCCTGGTATAGTACAATTGAAGCAAGGTATGGGATTGTTTTGCAATTTACAAATTAGCAACCAATATGCAGACTAAGTAAAAATATTTTTACAAATTATAATCTCTTGAAATTATTAAATCATTCAAGTGCCAATGTACAGGAAGCATGCAGAATAACCTGTATATGCCCAAGTTTGTCAAATTTCAATGTTTTGCCATATCAGCTTCAGAAGTTTTCATTGACATATAACACATACAACAAAGCAGAACAATACTACATCGTATAGCTAGATGAACTTAGCATACAAAATGAACACTTTCCTGTTATCTACCCCATACAACAACTTATAGAACACAACCAGAATTCCAGAAGCCTCATTTATGCCCACTTCTAATCATTTATAATAAATCTTTATATTTAGTAGAAGTTTATCAAATTAGGTATTTTCTTCTTCAAAACTGGCTTTGCAATTCTTAGCTCCTGTATTTGCATATAATTTTTAGAATTATTTGCTACCACACACACACACACACACAGGTAGAAATTTTTATTGCATTGAATCTAAAAATAAGTTGTCTTGAATTTCTCTCTCAATGACTAATTTTCTGGTGCATAAATTTCTTCCCTTAGCTTTATTATTACATTTCTTCTAATTTTGTTGTAATATTTTCCTGCTTCTTGAGCTGACAGCTTAAATCATCAATTATTGGCTTTTCCTTCATTTATTTATTTATTTATTTATTTGAAAGTCAGAGTTACACAGAGTGAGAAGGAGAGGCAGAGAGAGAGAGAGAGGGAGGGAGAGAGAGAGAGAGGTCTTCCATCTGCTGGTTCACTCCCCAATTGGGCGCAACCGCCAGAGCTGCGTTGATCTGAAGCCAAGAGCCAGGAGCTTCTTCCGGGTCTTCCCATGTGGGTGCAGGGACCCAAGGACTTGAGCTATCTTGTACTGCTTTCCCAGGCAATAGCAGAGAGCTGGATCAGAAGTAGAGCAGCTGGGACTTAAGCTGGCGCCCATATGGGATCCTGGCATTGCAGGCGGTGGCTTTACCTGCTGTGCCAGAGCGCTCGCCCCTGTTCCTTCTTTTTTGTAAATTCACTTAAGGCTATAGATTTTGCTCTAATACATCTTTAACTGTAACTCATAAGCTTTGATTTCTAATAATTTCATTATCATTCATTTGAAAATATTTTCTAATGAAGATTATACAATTATAAAACCATGGACTATTTAAATACTTTCTTAATTTCTAATCATTTAGGTTTTTTAATATCTTGTTGTTAATTTTTAGTTTAATGCCACTGACTGAACACACTCTATATGGCTTTTTTGAGTATTATGTCCCTATGCATTTAACTCATGACATTTTATGACTTTTACATGTGGTCATTTATTTTATGTCTAAATTTATTTTATTTTTAAATTTAAATTTAAATTTAAATTTATTTTTAATATTTAAATTTAAATTTATTTTATTTTATGTCTAAATTCTTATCTACGTAATTGTTTTAAAAAGTTTAATTCATCTTATAACTTATTAAATAACTAACCTCATCTATATCTCTATAAGTTTTATTTGTAAATATGGATCCACAGGATGGGTAAAACCAAAATACAATAACTAATATTTCAAATTTTATCCCTACAATCATTTTGAAAATTGATAGTAATTTATCACATATATTTTGTCTATATAGATGGCTATTAAGAGTCCATATAGGGGCCGGCGCGGTGGTTCAGTGGGTTAAAGCCCTGGCCTGACACGCCGGCATCCCTTATGGGAGCTGGTTCTAGTCCTGATTGCTCCACTTCCAATCCAGCTCTCTGCTATGGCCTGGGAATGCAGTACAAGATGGCACAAGTCCTTGGGACCCTATACCCACATGGGAGACCCAGAAGAAGCTCCTTGCTCCTGGCTTCGAATGGGTGTAGCTCTGGCCATTGCAGCCAATTGGGGAGTGAACCATTGGATGGAAGACCTCTCTCTCTGCCTCTCTTCTCTCTGTGTAACTCTGACTTTCAAGTAAATAAATAAATCTTTATAAAAAAAGAGTCCATATACTTAGCATGTATTAAAAGAAACCAAATAATATTATTTAGGGTTTTTTAATTTAATATTTTAGAGAGAGGAGAGAAAGAGATCTCCCATCTGATGGTTTACTCCCCAAATGGCCACAACAACCAGGACTGGGCCATGCTAAAACCAGGAGCCAGGAGCATCCCTTGGGTCTCCCAAGTGGGTGCAGGGCCACAAGCACCCAGTCTATCACCCTCTGTTGCTTTCCCAGGCCACCAGCAAGGAACTGGCTCAGAAGTGGAGCAACTGGGACTCAAACCAAGGCCACATGGGACGCCAGCGCTACAGACGGTAGTCCAACCTACTGCACCACGCCCATATTATATTGTTTTATATTCATTATTTAGCTTATAATCAGAATTCTCATTTGAAAAAAAGAAAAACCAACATATGAATCATAAATTATAATTACTGGTCAAAAACAGTGGTTAAAACAGTTGAATCAATGGTACATTTGCACCCAGTTCAAATTAGAAAAACAGCCCTGAATAAATCAATGGGAGATACAGACATAGCTCACTTTCCCATGCTTCACTGTATCGTGCTTGGAAGATATTTCATTTTTGACACTGTAAAGGGTTGTTAAGCAACTCTGTTAGTGCCATTTTTCAACAGCATATGTTCACTTTGTGTCTCCATGTGCCATTTTAGCCATTGTCACACCGGTTCAATTTTTTTCATTATTATTACGTCTGTTTTGGAGCACCACAAACTACGCTCATATAAGAGAGTGAACTTAATCGATAAATGCTACTTGCATTCTTATCATTCACTGACCAGTCAGTCTCCATCTCTCACCCCTTCTTGGGTTTCCCTATTCATTAAGACACAATGATATTGAAATTAAACCAGTTAGTAACCCTATAATGCCCTCTAAGTATTCAAATGGAAAAAAGTAGTTGCATATCTCTTATTTTTAAATATAGAAGTGATTAAGCTTAACAAGAAAGCCATGTCAAAAGACCAGATGGACTTAAAACTAGGCCTTTTATATCAAATAATTAGCAATGTTGTGAATGTAAAGGGGAAAGATAGTTCTTGAAAGAAACTAAAAGCACTACTCCAGTGAATACATAAATAATAAAAAAAGAAAGAAAAACAGACATTGATTTAGTGGTCTGAATTGAAGACCAACCCAGCTACATTTCCTTAAGCCAAAGCCTAATGCAGAGCAAGGTCCTGACTCTCTGTCATTCTATGAAGGAGAAAGAAGTAGGAAAGCCGCTGAAGAACAATCTGAAGCCAGAAGAGGTTGGCTCATGAGCTTTAAGAAAAGAAGGCCGGTGCCATGGCTCACTAGGCTAATCCTCCGCCTTGTGGTGCCGGCACACCGGGTTCTAGTCCCGGTTGGGGCACCAGATTCTATCCCGGTTGCCCTCTTCCAGGCCAGCTCTCTGCTGTGGCCTGGGAGTGCAGTGGAGGATGGCCCAAGTTCTTGGGCCCTGCACCCGCATGAGAAACCAGGAGAAGCACCTGGCTCCTGCCTTCGGATCAGCACGATGTGCCGGCCGCAGTGCGCCTTGCCATGGTGGCCATTGGAGGGTGAACCAATGGCAAAGGAAGACCTTTCTCTCTGTCTCTCTCTCTCACTGTCCACTCTGCCTGTCAAAAAAAAAAAAAAAGATGTTTCTACAATACTCATGTACATGGTAAAGAAGCAAGTGCTGATATAGAAACTGCAGCAAATCATTCAGAAGACACAGTTAAGATAATTTATGAAGGCAGGCACGCTGAACAATAGATTTTCAATGCAGACAAGACAACTTTGTATTGGAAGAGATGCCACCTGTGAGTTCCATGGCTAGACGGAGAAATCAATGCCTTGCTTCAGAGGATAGGTTGACTTTGAGTTGAAGCCAACGCTCACCTACCATTGTGAAAATTACAGGGTCTTTAGGAGCTATATTAAATCAACTTTGTGCCCTGTAAATGGAACAACAGAGCTTGGATGATGGTATGTCTGTTTACAACACAGTTTACTGAATATTTGAAGCCCAGTTTGAGATTACTGTGCAGAAGAAAAAATATATACCTTCAAAATATTGCTGTTCATTGCCATATACCTGGTCACTTCAGAGCTCTGATGGAGTTATACAATGAGAGGAATGCTGCTCTAATGCCTGCTAACAAGACTCATTCTGCAGTCTGTGGATCGAGGACTAATTTGTCTTTCAAGTCCTATTACTTAAGAAATAATTCTGTAACGCAATAGCTGCCATAATGATCCCTTCAAAGTAGAAAGCCTCCTGGAAAAGATTCACCATTCTAGATGCCATTAAGAATATTCTTGATTCATGGGAAGAGGTTTAAAAAAAAAACATTAATAGGAGCTTGGATAAAGCTCATGGATGATTTTGAAGTGCTCAAAACTTCAGCAGTAGAAGTAACTGCAGATATGGAAATCCAAGAGAATTATAAGTAGAATCTGGGGGTCAGCATTATGACCTAGCAAGCCTCTGCCTGCAATGCCAGCATCCCATGGATGCCAGTTCAAAACCAAGCTGCTCCACTTCTGGTCTAACTCCCTGCTAATGCACCCAGGAAAGCTGCAGAAAATGGCTCAGATCCTTGGGCCCCTAAACCAACACTGGAGACCTTGGTGAACTCCTGGCTCCTGGCTTTGGTCTGGCCCACCCCTGGTCATTGTAGCCATCTGGGGAGTGAACCAGAGGATGGAAGGTCTCTCTCTCTCTCTCTCTCTCTCTCTCTCTGTGTGTGTGTCTGTAATTCCGCCTTTCAAATAAATAAAATAAATTTTAAAAAGGAAGTACAACCTGAATGTGAGAGTGAATTACATCAATCTCATGATAAAAATTTTACTTTTTTTAAGATTTATTTATTTATTTATTTGAAAGGCAAAGTTACAGAGGTAGAGAAAGAGAGAGAGAGAAGGAGAGAGAGAGAGAAGTCTTCCATCTGCTGATTCACTCTTAATTGGCCGAAACAGCAGGAGCTGAGCCAATCCAAAGCCAGGAGCCTGGAGTTTTTCCGGGTCTCCCATGCAGGCGCAGGGGCCTGAGCACTTCGGCTATCTTCTACTGCTTTCCTAGGACATAGCAGAGAGCTGGATCGGAAGTGGAGCAGCTGGAACACGAACCAGTGCCCATATGGGATGCTGATGCCACAGGCGGCAGCTTTACCCACTATGCCACAGTGCTGGCCCATTATGATAAAATTTTAATGGATGAGTTAGTTATTTCTTGTGGATTAGCAAAGAAATTGATTTCTTGAGATGGAATCTATTCCTGTTGAAGATACTGTGGACATTGCTGAAATGACAACAAAGGGTTTAGAATATTATATGAACTTAGTTAATAAAATAGCAGGAAGTTTTGAGAGGATTGACTAATTTTGAGAGCTCTACTATGAATAAAATGATATCATATAGCATTGCGTGCTATAGGCACATATTTCATGAAAGGAAGACTCAATGGATAAGGCAAACTTCACTGTTGTCTTATTTTAAGAAATTGCCACTTGCACCCCAATCTTCAGCATCTACTATGCTATACGAATCGGTCAGTATCCATAAGAATTGAAGCAAGATCCTCTACCAGCACAAAAATTATGCATAACTTGAAGGCTTAGATCATTAGTATTTGTTAGCGGCAAAATATTTTCAAATTAAAGTATGTACATTGGTTTTTTTAGATATAGTGATATTACAAATAGACTACATTCTAACCTATAAACCTAATTTCCTTATTTACTGCAAAGTCAAAAAGTTTGTGTGACTTGCTTTGTTGTGATGGTCTGGAATGAAATGTACAATATCTCTGTGGCATGCCTGTATTGGTATATTGGTTTTCCTCTGCTTCTCCATACTTTGCTGGCACGCTTTTTCGCCTGGGAAAGTTGGCCCCTACCTACTGTTTCAACCTGATCCCTTGACATCTGTCATTCTGTCAGATGAGTACAAGAGGCCATAGCAGAACAGGGGGTGAAAAGAGAGATCAAACATGTATTATGACTAGATAAAGAAAATGTGGCATATATACACTATGGAGTACTACTCAGCCATACGAAAGAATGAAATCCTGTCTTTGGCAACAAAATGGATGCAATTGAAAACTATTATGCTTAGAGAAATAACCCAGTCTCAAAAAGACAAATGTTTTCTTTGATATGCGGCAGTTAATATAGAACATAAAAAATGTATAGGAATGAAACAGATTTCTTGTGATATGATTGTCATTTCTAGCCCTTATTTATAGTCCTTTGGAACTTTGGTCTTCCTACATTTTGCTTGTTAAATATTATGGCTAGTAATGAATTGAGTCAGTGATTATAGAATGGATTAACATTATGCCTTTGCAAAAGTTAATGAAAAAAATAGAAAGGAAGGAAGGAGGGAGATTGGGGTATGGAGAGGGGAAGAGAGGGAAGTATGGTTATATTCTTAGAACTCTACCTAGGAAATACATGAAATCTGTTTCCTTTGTATGAATAAAAAATTTTTTAAACATAAAACATTTTTCCTCCTCTAACCCAACCTTCTCTTACTGATAATGATTTTGATAGCTATATTCCTTAAAGTCCACACCTCCTCGGGGCTGGTGCTGTGGCGCAGTGGGTTAAAGCCCCAGCACGAAGCGCCAGTATCCCATGAGGGCGCCAGTTCGAGTCCGGACTACTCCTATTCCCATCCAGCTCTCTGCTATGGCCTGGGAAAGCAGTAGAAGATAGCCCAAGTTCTTGGGCCCCTGCATCCGTGTGGGAGACCTGGAAGAATCTGGCTCCTGGCTTCGGATCAGCTCAGCTCTGGCCATTGCGGTCATTTGGGGAGTGAACCAGTGGAATGGAAGACCTCTCTCTCTCTCTGTCTCTACCTCTCTCTGTAACTCTGTCTTTCAAATAAATAAAATAATTCTTTAAAAAAAAAGTCCACACCTCCTTTTAGGCATCCCTTCTCATGCAGAAGGTCTTAAAGCACTTGTTCCTTTATTCATTCAATTGTTGATTATGTCCAGGTAGTACACTAAGTGCTATATGGTTAAGTGCTAAGAAAAAATAATACCATGTGTATTTGTGTGCATATTCATATACCGTGTATATGTATGTATAGAGGGGTACTTCAAAACATTCATGAAAAAATTGATTTAAAAGGTAAGCTCTATTTTTTAGCTAAAATTTTGAAATCCATGCAATGTTTTCATAATATGCATTTCCATGAATCTTTAGAAGTACTGTCATACATACATACATAGGTATTTGTGTATGCATATGTATATATGTGTGTGTTCTCTTTATTTAATACTGAAATGTCTTTTGGATGGTTTTCCTCTACCTATTGGAAAGGGCAGTCATGCTTTCTTGAAAAATTCAACAAGAGGTAGTTTTATTTATTTTTTTTTTGAAATGTACATGCAGTTAAGTTTTAAAGATTAAGTAATATTTTAATCACATTGAATACTGACTTAAAAAACTCTAAAGTGCATGTTGAATACCTGGATAAAACAAATAATTATTTCATAAAGATTAGTTAGAGCTTAATTTATCTGCTTTCTAAGGTAAGACTTGTGTATTTAGTTTTTCTTTCAGATCTTAAAGTTCAAACTTTACAAGTAACAAATCTTATTAAGCCTTCACTGCAGCCGTCAGTTAGGAAATGAGTCTTCCATTGTCAGCACACTAGAGCATTTAGTTGTTGTTTCACAGGTGACTTTATTATTTCAGATTTTTGTTTCTTATTAAATATCACATTTCTTTTCTGTTCCCTGGGCAGCATGACAGCAAATCTGTGAAGTTTAGGCACAATAGAAATATGAATGAACTTTTCAGTTTATAATTCTCCAACTAGATAAGTGACAAAATATTTTCGTGAAACATACTTTTTTGATCAGTATCACGTAAAGACACATGGAAAATGAAATAATCTTAATTACTGTACATAGAACTTATATTCTCATAGCTGGATGTTTATTGGTTGTGATAAAACATTTACCCCAATCAGGGGCACACTTCAGTGAAATCTGAGGGCAGCTGATATAAATATGGTAGCAAAGGCCCCTCCTTCATGATTTAAAAAAAAAAAAAAAGTTACCAAAGCAGATAACATCTGGTTGCATGTAATCTGAAGTCATCTGAAATCCCAATGTAAACAAGTTCACCAATAGCAAGGGGCAGTTAAACATTCCACTGGCTTTAGATAATTGAAACCATCTTCTAAAAAATTACCTTCAATTACTGGACTCCGGGAAAGAGACAGACAGCTTCTGGCAAAGTACCAGAGAGGGCAAGGGAACGAGGGAGGAAGACAGAGCGGGAGAGATCACAAAGTCTATTTTCCAGAATACAATAGAAGATCGTTAAATATTCTCCTGGATTTGTAAGATAAGATGGTTAAAGTTGTGCCCACCCAAAAGATATTTTTAGTGAGAACACAGAATTAGAGCCTAGCAAGTTAACATCATGGATTTTCATTTCAAATTCTTTCTTTCCAGCAGTAATATCTCTGAAACATCAAAGCAGGAAAGTTTTTTAAATCTAATTTTCAAAAAAAAAAATAAAAGAAAGGAACTTTTCCAAATTCTCAGTTCTTGACACTTTTTTCATTACTTGTAACTTACAAGCATGCACATGAACCATTATTTATAAATATTTAGCTATATACATTTATTTGCTGAAGTTATAAATGAAATACATGACTAAAAATTCAAAATTTTTCTGGTATATAGTATAAATTATATATACATGGTATCACAGCCTACTTAGGAAAAGGCTGTTAAATCAGTTCATCTTTTTAAAGTCTTATCCACAACATTTAAATCTCTGGAAACAGTGGGACAGAAGAATTTGCTTAAATCCTCTTACATCTTATATCACATTACTTTGGATTAATTATATATGGCAACAGTCAAGTATTCAGGCCCTGTGTCAACCTACTGCATTACTCTATTACCAATGATAATAAAGTTTTGATGGGAATTTGAACCATCTGCAAAAAAATACATCAAAGCAATTGAATTTTTGTGCTAGACAATCAAGTCTGCTTACTTCTAATTGAAATGTAAGAACAATATGCATTTTAACTAGCTTCTAGATAGATGCATTGCAACACCTAAATTCTACAGATAGAGACACCATTGTGTCTTGTTTATTGTGTGAGCAAGAATATTAAATCAGTTCTGACGCACTGCTGCAATCTTGCTATGAAGAATGGGAAATATGTGTTTTAAGGCATTTCATTTCAGAAAAGTGACCTTGAAGCAACTCCTAGGAAATGAGTTATATTCTCTACTGTATAGCCCTAAATAAACTCTAGATTTTCTTAAGTGGCTACCATATTTAACACACTTCTTACCATAATTTGCAATTATGTGTAAACATTGATACCTGTCTCTATTCTCCCACTCAACCTCTCAGGCAGCAGGGCAGGAATCATAAATAACTTGTACACAGAACCTTCAGTGTTAATCAAAGTGCTTGAGTTCCTAACCGGAGCTCCATAAATGTCTTTCAGATGGATGGATAAATGGATGAATGAGTGAATAATTGGCCACAGTTGTAGCCATTTTGACCCAATATTCCAAAATTTAAAATTCATTGTGTAAAAACTGGAGACATTAATTAAGGTGATGCAAATAGGATACCTGAGTCCAACTCAGTCTATGACAGAACAAGTCTTGACTCTGATCCACTGTCAACTAAAATGCTTCACCTTGCTTTGCCCTTACACTCTATAGATCCATCTTCATCTTCTCCCAAAATTTTAAATGTATGTGTGTTTTGAAACAGAACTTGATTTGCAGTCTCCATATAATCCCTTTTTAAAAAAAAAAAATAGGCAATGTGTAAATAACAACTGAATAAATTAAACTGAAGGCTGGAAAGAAAGTAACTGGATCCTTATCGTAGTCCTGCCTTTCAAGGTAGGAGTCACTGGAAGCACTGTCTTTTTAGGACTCCTTTTGCTCCTTTACAAAGTACACTAAATAAATCCCTAAGGTCCAGGAACCAAATAAGTCTGACAAAAATTAAGGTAAAAATATATGTAGCTTAGAGGTTGAGGGTTTTGTGTTTGTGTGTGTTGATTACATCTTTCCAAGAACTGGTATTTGTGTTTGATGTAAAGCCAGTTTGTTGTTGCTGCTGCTATTGTTTTTAAACGTCATAAGGTGGTTATGCTATGAGTGATTTCCAGAAGACTTTTGACTTTATACAGGCAATGACTACACATCTGAGAAATTGGGGGTGGAAGTGAGATTTTTCTGTTTGTCATTTTCACTGACATCACTCAAGGTTTAAGAAGAATTGAGAAAAGCAAAAGGTGTCTAAAACCAGTTCCCTTCTTCAGTAGGCCATCAAGAGAGGCAGCAGGCCCAGCCAGCTTTGGACAGAGCAAAAATAACTAGTTTAGAGTGGCCAGAGGAATTTCACATGAAAACTAATTAAAATATACAAAAAGTGAGGGTCTCATAAAAAGATACAGGAATCTGCCCCCTTCTTGATTTCTGTTTTCCTGGAATGAAAGTTTGGCTAGTGTTATTTTTTATTTTGTTTTAATCAACTTTTAGTTCTAAGATCAGTAATAATCTTCTGTTGAGCGCCAATGAATATAACCTGTGCAGTCTCAAAGAGTGCCAGGCCCTCTCCTGTACCCTCCCTGAGAATTCAGGGAACTGCAGAGCAAACCTTGTGAGTAATATGTGGCAGTATTTCTCTGTCAATAACTTTCATGGGGCCTTCCCCAGCCCAAGGCTACTGATTAGAGTGCTAAAATATTAAAATCACTTAACATGTTAACATTAAGAAACACACCTTTCAGTTCTCTTAGCTGTTTTGTGGGATTATCTAAGTAAATACCACAGATCCTGGTAGAACTGAGCCCTGGTCTCTAGAGAAATTCCAAAGCAAATCTGCGATTTCCAACATAACCACCCTTGGTTTCTTAACTCCTCCTTCTGTAGTACTATTCAAGCCATATCCTTCCCAATAGCTAAATTAAACTTTTTTTTTTTTTTATAAATCTACTATACACCTCCAACCAATTAAAAAGGCTGATCACATTTCCAAAACACCTTCACTAACATAGGTAAACAAGCTACCTTCTGAAGCTCAGGATTGAAGTGCCTGGCTGACTGATGAACTCAGAGAAAGTATAATTTCTGCCTCACCTAAGCTGCAAGCTGTTCATCAAAACCAACCAACTTGTGGGTCATTTTAGAGTTCTGCAGTCACAACTCAGTAAGATTCCCAGAGAAAATCAGTCTTTTTAAATCATTAATCATATACCAATCAACACCAAAAGGAGCTTCCCACATTCCGAATATTTCTCTATTTTTAAAACAAGTACTTGGGCCCCTGCCATTCACAGAGGGACCTGAACTGAGTTCCAGCCTCTTGGATTAAGTGTGATCCAGCTGTAGCTGTTGCTGACACTCAGGGAGCGAATCAGCAGGTGGATAATCTCTCTTTCAAATTAAATTTTTATAATTATCAGGTTGATATACTGATTATACCATTATTGCATAGAATTCCTTCATCGAGAAAATATTTGAGATAATTGGGATTGTTCAGAAAAAAACAAATTCTATATGGTGATATCCCTTTAATAAAAAGGTATGTAATTCTCTCAAACACATCTTGACATCACTTTGTACACACTAAGAATTCACAGGACACTTGATTAATTCACCTAGGAGTGCATTATTTTTCTTTTAATAAATATCTTTGTTTTTCTTACAATCTGAGAAAATTTTACTGTTTTATGCAAACATATTCTAATATGAAAAGCACAGATTTATTAAGGATGAAATATTAAATAAAATTTAAAATTCTTGTATACTTTCTTGTCTTTCATCAGCTTCCCACCAGAGAAAATTACGTTGAAAAGGAGCTTTGTTAGTTCTCAAGCCAGTGATGTTCCTGTATTCTTTTCTGTTTCTTCCAAACCAGGCTCCTGTGCAGACCATGGTGAGTGCAAATCCCAGATGTGGGTACCGATGGACTACTCAGAGATAGCAAATCTAGTTTGCCATCTCCAGTGAAACAAGTTCTATCTTCAGAGACAAACACAGTGTGAAGCACTGATGTCACTTGAAGACACAGATTCCTCCAGGAGTTGCTGAAAAACCCTTCCCACACATTTCATGGAGACAATCTGTTCCAGAGTCCAATCTATTCCTCTGGAGGGTTAAATCACAACTTGAGCAAGGCAGCCCATTGTGGGAGAGTAAAATATCCCACCCAAATTTTATCTGTCTGGCATATTACAAAGCGGTTATTCGGAGGAACTGCAGACTTCTGCAGTCACAGGAATGGCTCTGAAAAGTTGTTCTTTCAGAAAAGAAATGTTCATCTATCTGCATTAGCAAAATGAACAAGAAGCAGCCAGAGGCCATGTCTCTCCTAGGAAGGAGAGATCCTTCCACAGGCCTGATACCTGGCCTACCACATTACCACTGTTACCTGAGAAACTTCATCTACCCACAAGACAACCCTGGTTCATGAGCACTCACTCCGTGCATCCTTCCACTCTGTTTGCGCCAGCTCCCTTCCCCCATGGCACAATACCCTAACCCTTTAGGCTCTACAGAAGGAGGGATGAGTCACCCTGCCCCTCCAGGATTCTAACATCCTATGCCTTAGCTACCTAATAAAATGTATATGTTCTTTATCCTGTTGTCTCCCTATCATTAGTTTCCTAGACTAAAATTATCAAAACTTTAGTGGGAAAAATGTTGAAAACTGTCCTATAACATAAACTTGGGAGTGAGGGGTGAGTGCACTTTATATATATATATATATATATATATATATATATATATATATATAAAGGTTAACTCTTGGGAAATACTCATTGAGAATTTTCACATTGTCCTAAATTTTCTCATTTCTTAAGCATGGAAGACACAGGTGCCACTCCAGGAAACAAGCTGAAGAGAACATTTTCCCGTCTCTCCCAGCGTCTGAGCTCCACTCTGCCAACTTCTTTATCCCTGAATTCAGACTAGCAAGCAACTGATTTCTGATATTTCTGTTCATGAGATTTCACCATAAGTGGGAAAAAAACAGTTAGGATTTTCACATTAAAGTTCTGACCATGAACAAATTTTAATAAAAAACATTCTAAAGACCTACATAACTTGGCATCCCATGGAGAACCTAGCACAGATACAAGTATTCTATACATATTTTATTAGGTGGTAAAACTAGGAAAGTGTGCAAAAACTATTAAATTTGACTAGAGGGCAAGCTAAATTTTTTTATAACATATTCCACAACACCATCTCCTTTAGAAATAGTCACTCTAGTGCTCAGAATGCATTCTACAGTATCTTCTCTGCTCACTGTATTTTTGGAAATACCTTCAGACATTGAAGCTTATTCTTCAACATGTTTGGAAGGGTGAGTTAAAAAAAAAAATTGTACATTATAGATACATTTGATTTTTCCAAACAGTCTAGAAGAATTCAGAGCCAAACTTAGCAGGAAAAAAGTATGTGAGCAAGTTATTCATTAACAATCTTAACAATCCTGGTAATAATATTTACACATTCTGTATGCTTACTAGTTGCCAAAGACTATGTTAAGTTCTTTACCCATAATCTGCAGAAAAGCCCTACAAGACGGGTTTTATTATCATCCCATTCTAGAAATAAGAAAGGTCCAGGCCTAGGAGGTTAAACAAATGGCCACAAATCATTTGTCACATTTGTGACTAAGTACTTTCTTTTAACAACTAGATATACTGCTACAACTAGGGACTAAAAATGAAGTGGGCTTATAAAAGAAACTAAAATTAATTTTTTTCCTATGGCTTTTAAATAGGCCATAAGGTAATGTCAAAACTCTTTAGCAAAGAGTAGTTTCAGGAGAAGAGAATATTGAACAGTCTGAGGTTAAAGGTACCACTCCTCATTTTTATGCAGGACTTCTGGGCAAATGTGTCAAAGACAGCTCAGCCATATTATGTGGCCATCCCACATAATGAACTCATTGCCAAATCATATTTGCTGGCCAGATAATTTTAATAATAATTATAATAATTATTGGCCTCTGAACAGGATCAGGTTCCTTGGTCTCCTAAGATTGCCAGGAGGTGATGGGGGAAGAGAAGTGAGCCTGTAACATCTAGCAGAAGCAACTTTGCCAGCATGAGTCCTGACCCTCCCCCATGCCTTGCAGTAGAACAGCTCAACTTCCAGTTGATTTATGTTTATATTTTGAGCCTCAGAATATATTTTTTTTCTTATAAGCTTTTGTTTCTTCCAAGGTTTTCTCAGAGTCTATTCTTAAACACCAAAGGTGAGGAATTACTCGTGAAACACCCCCTGTTATTTACCTAAACTTTAGCCTCTTTTGCTCTTTTTTGGCCTCAGAGTCCCAACACTTACAAAGGCATCTGAGTTATTTGGCTAACATGTGATTTCAATGTTTTGGGAAGATAAAGTCTATAATTAAGAGATTGCCTGACAATGGATCTATAGGAACTAAAGGTCATTTACTATTTAAAAAATAAATAAATAAATAAGTGCAACCACAGGGAACTCCAGGTGAGCTGTATGGCACTCAACTCTAATCATACATTTGGTCGCTCATTAACTTTAATGAGGGCCATAAAGAGATTCCTAAGGTAAAAGGAAAAGCTCATTTTAAGATAACATTGCAGACACTCCCTGAAATTAAGACCTAGAAAGAGTTTCTGTTTTTATTTAAACAAGCAACCAGGACAGAATCCATTCAGACTGGGCCAGGTGCTATACTTTCAATGACCCAAAAACAGCCTATCAGCTACTTCTTGTGCCAACTATGAAGACAACTTCCTTCTCAAGATAAATACAAAGGGTTTGGTTCTCCAGTCTCAAATCAAAGGTCACAGGGTGTGTCCACTCCCAAATTCCTAAACTTGTCATTTCTTAGATTATAAACTGTCATAATCATTTATCACCTTAAAGGTGGAAAAAAGAAAAAAAACTAAGAGAATGTGGCTAAGATTTCAAACTACCCTCATTAAGTCGCCAAAAGCTCCTCCTCAGCTGGAAGCTCTTGTTAATCCATCCAACAGCTGAGTCCTGACAAGTTCCCTTTGGAAGATGAGCCTTTGATGAGTAACCAGATAAGCAGTCCTCTGCTGTTGGAACCTAAGAGGTCTGTCAAGTAGATGCAGAGCTCCCTAGATGTACCCTACTGCTCAAGTCAAAGGGAGAGAGATGGACAGAGGAGAAAAGTGATCACTCCGCTAGAAATAATGGTGTTAGTTATAGTCAGAGTTAACTTCCTTGCTCTACATACCACCAGTAGTGGAAACATCTACAAGGAACTGAAGCAGCAACATGGGGAAGAATGTAGTTCAAGAGGCAAAGTTCAGTACCAGTGTTTGATTTGGCATCCTGAGGTGAAAATGTGACTGTGTTAACCAAATCATGAGTTCAAAATGGAACTGGGTGAAATGTCATATGTTAGCTAATGTCGGGCAATCAGTGATGTCTTGAAAGGACAGTCATGTAAATTCCTAAGAAATCTGTCCCAGATCTGGTATGCCCTTGATTCATTCCATCCCTTGGAAGAGTGATTTGTGATAGTTCTGCACATGACCTCAGAATGGCAGTGTGAGCTAAGCAGAGTCACGCTGATGTCCTATTTAAAGATAACTTGCTAATGCCAGCAACAACGCAAGGAGAGCAGAATGTTGAACTGCGATTTCTCATTCACTCTTCTCGGGTTCTGTTGTCAAACTACTCTGATCAAACCAAAGAGCTTAAGGGTGTGGGTGAAGGTGGATGGGCGGGTAGGTAGGTGGGAGGGTGAGGGCTGGAGTAAAAGCAGGGTGATCGAGAGACACACACAGATGTGGTTTTTCTCCACTATGTTTATTCCTCTCAGATTAGACGTTCCTAAACCCAGCCCTAGCACAGTCCCACAAATTTTTTAATTCAGGGCTTCCTTCTCATTTTCTTGACTCATTATTCTCAAGTTGCTGTTATTTTTCTCAAGTCCAGAATTTCCTTCCCCTTCCCTATACAGTTTAGTTTCCTTCAAATGTACCAGACCTGGGCTAATTACTTACTGTTATTTATTATATGCTACCTGACAACTTGCCCAGCTAGTGTGTTCTATAAACTAGATATACTGCAAACTGTCTTTTTTTTCTCATTAAACTAAAGTAGCCGCTGATTACAAGTCACCAAAACAAGGAAAGACAAAAGTGTAAGAGAAAATTCTAAGCCAGGGAGGTACAAGCAGCCAAAGGGAAGTGAAATCTGAGTGTCAGTAAATTACCAAAAAGGCAAAACAAAAATCTACCAAATAAAAAAAAAATTCCCTTTGCCACTAATCCTTTTACTGCTACTTCTCTGCTCAAGCATATCCCAAAGCCTACCCTGCACAGCATATTGTACTCTCCTACCAGTGTCTCAATCCACTGACATTGGATTAAAATTAACCTCTAAGGCCAGTCAAAAGCCCACAGGGGAAAAACTAAAATCACATTTCTTAGTGGAGGAAAAAATAACCAATCACAAAACCTAATCAGAGGAGAGGGCTATCGCACTTGAGTAGGTAGGTATTTGAGTTTCCACCCCTTCCAAGCAACCCCTGACTTCTACCTAAACTCTGTCCTCAACAGCAGGAGAGAAACTCCCTTAGCAAACAGGCTGGTTCCCACAAGTCAGGACACTGGTCTATTCCAATGACTTGCACAAACTCTGAATTTCAAGCCATACTTCCTATCAAACTATGATTTTGACTATCAACACTACTATATACCATTATTCAAGAATCTTGATTTGTTTAAAACACACACACACACTCACGTGATTAGAATTATAGTAAGTGTTTTCTAAACAAGTGAGTTTTAAGTTAAAATGAGAGAAAAACAGGAAATATCCAGGCTGAGAGAGGAGAAGAAAAAAATTCCAGGCAGTGGAAATAAATGGTATTTGCAAAAGCTGGGACATGGCTAGAGTAGGGAGTTAAAGAAGGGACCTTGGCTGGAGTCATTAGCTAGGACACCTCTGTGCAGGACCTGGCCAGCAATGGTGCAGATTTTCTAGCTTTTATCCTAAAGGTTGTGGGAAATTAATGGGAAGTTCCCCCACATTTTGAAGACTGGTGGAGATACACACCAAAACACACATGTGTTTTTAAATCCCCCTACTGACATTATGGTGCAACGGGTTAAGTCAACATTTGCGATGCCCACATCCCATATCAGAGCGTCAGCTGGAGCTGTAGCTACTCCACTTCTGATCCAGCTGCCTGCTAATGTGCCCAGGAAGGCAGAGAAGGATGGCTCAAGTACTTGGGCCATTGCCACCCATGTAGTAGACCTGGAGGGAGTTCCTAGCTCCTGGCTTCAGCCCACTCCAGCCCTGGATGTTATAGCCATTTGGGGAGTGAACCAGCAGATGGAAGATATTCTCTCTCTCTCTCTCTCTCTTTCAAATAAATAAATAAACCTTAAAAATAAAAAGAGTGGGTTTAAAGGATCCTCCTTCCAGTTGTGCAATGGAGGAGAGACCAAAGGATGAGGAGGAGCCTGCAGGGGGCTTCTGTGCTGGCCTAGAAGAAAGAGAGTAGCTATCTAGATTAGGATGAAGGCAGTGGAAATAAATTAGAAGAACAAAAGATTAAAAGATGGAATATACATGATTTGTTAAAGGTTTGATTGTCCTGGCACAGTGAAAGAACAAAGAAAATATACAGATTTCTAGCTAAGCTCTAAATTGTGTGCGTTATGTACATTATTATGATCAATAAAAATGACGACCACTTAACTGAGGGTAGAAGTGATATGAGGCCCAGAATAAGCAGGGAGTTAGGGAAAAATGAGCTAGAAGATTTTTTCACAAGTTCTATCTCCAGCCCTGCACTGTAGCTCCACCCCCCTTATATGCCAAACCAGGATGTACCTGAGGTCTCCTACACAATAAAGGAGAGGGCACCATGAGAACACATACATAGAGCTCTACATAGAGATGATGTCATAAAATTTTTCCAGAGGTACTAACTCTCCACCCTTAAATTCCACCCTGTTTGTATATTCAATTAGGGTACCACCCTTACCCCATAAAAAGGATCATTGGAGGTAGGAGTAGTCCTTTTGGTCTTCTCCCACACTCTCTGCTTGTAAGTGTCTCTCTCTTTCTCTCTGGCTCCCTCATAGCAAGGAACTCTCTCTCCACATGGGATTTCCCACACTTAGATCTGAACATATACTCACTCTCTGATTTTATGTAAATCCTGCTTCCCCTGTTGTACTTTATATATGTCCCTACTTTAAATTCATATCCCATGGAAGAACAAAATCCTGGAATGAAAGCTGAGAAACACATTACTACAACAGAAGTACAGGATAATGTAGTGTCGCAAATACAACCACTAGAGAAATAGACCATGAAGGCTTCAATCTTGGTCCTAATACTTACTAGTCATTTGAACTGGGCCAATCATATAAGCTTTCCTTGCTTTGGTTTCTTCACTTGTCAAATGAGAATGACTGCATCCATTGGTAGGGTGGTAGGGAGGGTTTAATAATGTAAAATCTACAGAGTCCTAAGGAAGGGAACCCAGCACATGGCAAGCACTCAGCAAAGGTTAGCCCTTGCTATTATTACCCAGTGGCAGGGAAGGGCACCACAGTATAGATGAGTTACCACTCACAAGAACTCTGTAAGGAGGGTATTATTATTCTTATTTTGTAGATTGGGAAGCAAAGCTCTGAGGATTTGAAGCATATCAGCACTACACAGTTAATTTAGTGACAAAGGCAAAACTTAAATCATTTTTGTCTAGTTCCAAAGTTTATATTATTCACTTGTATCAGAATGAGTAGCTTTTCTTTTAGGATTTCCTCTGAGAGAACAAAGGACAGAAACAACTGTTTTAAGTTTCTTCATTAACCAAAGTGACTCATTAAACTAATTGACCTCTCAGATTGGGATTCATGAAAAACAGTTCTGATCAAACACTGACATTTACATTGAAACACAATTTATAAAATTTATTTTTTAAAAATGCTGCTTTCCAGGAAACTCAATGTATTGGGATGTAGACTTCTCTAAATAAGCAATTTAAATTGTAGTCTTTTAAAATCAGTTAACAAGACATTAGTGTTCACTGTGACACAATATTTCCTTCCCTCTTTGTGTCAATTAATTGTGAAACCATATGGCTTTTTGTTGGTTCTTTTATTCCAACTTATATTTTAATGCACAATGGAAGTATGTAGCTCACAGGAATCCAGTATTTGCCCACATGCACATTTAGTCTATATTAATCCCTGAAGAATAGATAAAAATTTAACAAATTTTATTCTAATCCTGTTTATTAAAATATAAATCATGATGCCATCCTTTGCAAACTGAGGGAAACTTGGGCAGTATTTATGTAGCTATAGAGAGAAACAAAATAATAGAGCTGGAAGCTTTTCCTGCTCCCATGTACTCTCACATGTTAACAATATTGTTAAATTGTGGCAGAACTACAGTATTGGGGTTGGGAGGTAAAACGTGCCTTACAGATCATTGTGTCTCCCTTCCTCCACTTGTGGGAGTGAGGAGACTAAAATCTAGACACTTTAAGTGACCTTTGAAAGGTCAGACAGCTAGTTGGTAGTTAATGATCAACAAATATGTGCTGAGCCCCAGTGACTGATAAACTGGGAGTGCTAGCAAGGCTAAAAGGTTTAATCACATTGGCCATTGCCTATAGAAGTAATAATTTGTGTCTCCTTAGTGGTTTCTGATAACACTGTAAATATCTAGTTGAATTAGTCAACTTACAAAGGGGGGCACTTGAGGCCACTTCAATGGAAATTTCAAAACCCTATAATAGAGGATAATTTAGCACTGAATGGTTAGGATGCATGATTTTATCTCATTTTTATATCTATAGGATGCAGAAAAATTTCAACAAAGTCAGATACACTGGCATGTAAATTAGTTTATCTTTTAAATAGCTATTTTCAGGTTCTAAAATGATGGCAGAATGAGGAAAAGAAGTCAAAAGTCAAGTCCATTGGGTTCCAGTTACGTCTCAACTACTTTGGTTGACCAAATCATAGCATGAAATTCCTGCTCCATATCATGTTTACCGTCTAAGCATGTACTGAGGAAAAATTGAGACACGTATATAAACACAGGCAAGAATGAGCTTTGAAAGTTCCATTCAAAGCTAGGAACCAGAAATTCATTCCCATTGTATGTCCATGATTTTGTTTAATATCTCCTTCCCCTCCTTCATCCTAAGTGTTTGGCATGCATCCTTCTTTTGTTTACTGGCATTTTCCCTCACCTCTTCAGCATGGGTTCAAATCCAGCTTTGCCACATTCCAGCTGTGTGGACTAGGGCGGGGTGAGCAAACACTCTGGGATACAGTTTCCTCAGCTGCTAATGAGGAACATTCCATACCCATCTTTAAAACCTTCTAGAGCTTCTGTGAGAATTAAGGATATAACACAGGTGAAGTCCCTGGAACAGCACCAGACATGTACTCAGTAAGGGAAGTTTTCACTTTTATCTCTAAGCTACCCTTTTACTGGTTTTCTCCCCTTATCCAACCAATATTTCCAGGACTCTGTATCCTCAAACAAATCCTAAATCTTCCAATCAAAGTTACCATGTCCCCTCCTTCCTTCCTTTGGCTGCCAAACTGGATCCACACTGACTGCCCCCCTCACCACCTGCCCATGCCAGCTTACTGCAATCTGATCTCCAACCCACCTCCTCACTAAGCAGACCCACTCCCAAAATGAATTTTTGATGGTATTTACACTGGTGACCACATTCACTTGGACTGCCCTCCGTCAAAACACTGCGCTCAAGTTTCCATTCCTTTTTTCTGGATCTCCTTCCTATCCTGGCCTTTAAGGCAGTGGTTCTCAGCTAGGAATGAATCTGCCTTGCCAAATGCCCACCCTAAAACATCAGCAATGTCTGGAGATATTTTCATTCTCACACTTGGTAAGGGTAAGGGGGTTACTACTGATATCTAGCATATAGAGCCCAGGGATTCTGCGAAATAAGCATCCTACAAGGTATACGACAATCCCTAATAACAAAGAATTATTTAGTCCAAAATGTCAATAGTGTCAAGGTTCAGAAACTCTGGTCTAAATAAGCCCATTTTCCAAGAGTTTGGCTTGACTGTCATTTGATATATATGTGTGCCTTTGTGCGAATAGCTCTTCTAACTCCAAACCAGCCTCATTTCTATAGTTAATACAATCTGCATGTTATTTACTTCTCTCCGTTTACAGTTCCATTTTGCTCAGTGTACCCAGAAGTTGATTATATGGAATACACCAACAGGGCTCCCAGGCCTTGGACTTGCCAATGGCTTTGGAGAATAGATTGCAGGGAAGAAGAGTAGTATCAAGGTATATACTCCTTTGCTCCTTTCCTGAAAGGCTACCTTGAGCTATCCATTTTCCTCAACCAGAGGTCACTGCTTATAATGTGGCTGTTTTTACATGCCTTTCAAGTTTGGGAAGTTCTTTCTCTTGTCCTCTCAGGTTTAGTAACGATATAAATCAGCCAGAATGGCTCAGAAATTGTACTGTCTCATGTGGCTCCGCATACTCAAAACTTTGTTAATATATCTTTATAAATAAACCCTTCTTCTTGAATGATCCAGTTCCAAGCAGATCATTTACTTTCTGCTGTAATAGTCTCTCCACCCACAGTCATTTCCCTATAGTCATGATGGAACCACCAGCATCTTGATGACCCAGATCCAAAGATTTACTGTCACCTATTCTCTATCCCCTATATCAAGTCCCATGGCATCACGTCCTTTGGCCCTTTCCCACTGGCCATTGCTTCAGGCCGTTCTATCATTTCATAGTATCTCTAACAACTTAGAGATTTCCTTTTTTGCCCCCAATTTCTTCTCAATTTTTTTCTACCTTCCAACATCAGTACTCTCAACTCCTTGAAAGCTTCCATGATGTTTCAGATGGCAGAAGTGAATTTTCTCCCTTCTCGAAAATCTCATTTTATGTTTTCTTGCCTCACATAGGGTAACTGTCACTTTATATCCTATTTAAACAGTAAAAAAGTTATTTTACCTTGACTATGCCTTGAGGGCACAACAGTGTTTTTCATATGTGTTATTCATAGAGTACCTAGTACTATCCTCCATTTAGAAGGGACACAATAAGTATCTGCTAAGTGGAACAATTACTTTTCTCTTCCTTGATGACAAGTAAGGATAACAGATTTTCACAATATTGTGTAGGTCTCGGAGCCTTTCAAAGTTACATCTTTTTACTTACTTTTTAAGTAAAGTAATATAGCATATCCTTTTGCAAAAAAAAGCTACAAGAGCATTTAGAATATCAGGAAAATAAATAGTGATATCACATAATCCCACTGAGTTAGTTCACACTGTCTCCAAATAATCGTCCTCTGAAATTTTCCTGATTTTTCTTACAACAGAATTTCCATAATCAAGTGGCCACTGTCTAAACAGAAAGACAGCAAAGCAAAGCCCTTCCTCTGCCACTCTATAAAAAATAAATACTAACCTCTTAAATACTCTAGCTAATCCTGAAGATATTTATCTTTTATGTCCATGTAGCATAATGGAATTTCAGAGGTTTGGCCCAATCACTTGTCTGAACTATATGATTTTAGATAAATTTCAAAGTCTCATTTCTTCAACTGCTTAAAATAACTAAATATAACTAAAATAAACTAAAATGTGGAATAACCACGAAAATTTTATAAAAGTGTCTTGGCAAGGTATTTATTTGGGGACACCTGCATTCTTTATCAGAATCTCTGTTGGTTTCAAGTACCAGTTCTACTCTTGATTCCAGTTTCTTGCTAATGTGCACCCTGGGAGGTGGTAGGTGGTAACTCAAATGGTTGGTTCCCTGCCATCCACATGAGAGACCTGGATTGGCTGCCTCTGCCCTAGCCATTATAGACATTTGGGGAATGGGCCAGAGTATGAGAGCTGCCTCTCCTGTTCTGTCTCTGTCTTATTGTCCCTCAAAGAAAATAAATAAATATATGGACAGCTAGATAAACACAAATTTAACAAAAAAGCAACTTTTGAAACTTAAAATAATGCATAAAGTGGTGCTTAATTATTCCAACAGCTTCCATATCGACCTGTCTCAGTGAATAAAAGGAACTTTTGGATGCTGACATGCTATTTAGCAATAAACACCTGAATGACAAGCTGTAACGTCTTCCCTAATCAGCTGTGTCAAGGTGAATTCATGTACACAGAGAATCAGATGAGAATTATAAGTACTCCTAATGAATGATTCTAAATTTCTAGTTACAATAGAACTGAAGTAGAAGTTTAGAGAATATTTTAATAGCATACTCTTGATTATTTCAAAATTATAATTACTAAATAATTTACTGTAGTACTTAGCCAAAGAATTCTGCTTGTTTCAGGATATTAGATCTTATATACAAATAAAAATTTATTTGGTATGTAAAATATATGTGAAGGACTAAACACATTGGAAAGTTTTATAGCAGTACTGCCACTTGTTCACTTACCTCACACAGATTCAACTCTATGTTTAGGGAGGTTGGAGAGAAGAGAGAGTGTGTGGAAAAGAGGAAGAGGGTACCCAGATTATATTTTCCAAAGATGGCTGCACAACATCTCCTAGTCAACCGGATCTTCTGCAATGGGAGCTCACCCATCCCTCACCAAGAGGAGCCTATTTCTTTCACCCACATAATTCAATTGATGGGACACAATGGCAGTTTGACATGTAGCCCTTAACTGTCCTGGCAGTTTCTGCTTCTTGCTCTTTGGGATGTTTTTGTGTTTGTGAGGAAACACCAGATGTCATGTAAATAGCCATACTGCCCTGTTCTGTGAACAAACCTGAGCTAATTATAGGGGAAAAAACTGAATGAAGAGACAAGTTCCAACCATCCCAGACACATAGCAAAAATATAATTTTGTGTGTCCAGCCCAGTTGAATCTTCAAATGCCTCCAGTGCCAGCAGGCATCTAACTACAGTTGCATGAGAGACCCCTAAATGAGAACTGTCCCACTGAGCCCAGTCAATTCACTAAACTTTCTGATATAATGATAGATTATTTTAAGACCCTAGATTCTGGGGTGATTTATTGTGTACTCACAGATATTTGGAAAAGATAGAAAAAAAAGTAATAGAAAGTAACATGTAATTCGGGGATTTAGTTGACCTTTCATCTCTTCATATCAGCTGAAGTCTGCCATTTTATAAGAATGGGCTGGGAGATCTGGAGTAATTATTCCAGTGGCATTTTGTTTTCCATGTACCTTTCAAAGTCTGAATACTTCACACTATATTGAGAGTAATCTAGAATATTTAAAGACATTGATTTTTCATACAACATGGCTAAGAAGGTACTCAAAAACTGTGTGAAAGGGAAATTAAAAGATGTTTGTTCTGGTGCAAAAATATTTTGAAATCTGTGAATAGTTTTTTCATAATATACATTTCCATGAATTTTGAAGAATTCTCATATGAAAACAAAAACAATCACTTTATCTGGTGTTGAACTGAACATTTATCCATTTATACTAAAAAGAAAAATGGCTCTGCTGTCCCTATGGAGAATTCTAAGCCTCCAATATAGAGCCTCTTAAGGGATTTTCAAGGTTAGTTTTGACTCAATTTGGATTTTGCCTTATAGACTGAATTTAGAATCTATAAGTGAGACATTTATATTTCAAAAAGCTCATAGAAAGATAGAATTGGGGGCTGGTGCTGTGCCCCAGTGGGTTAAAGCCCTGGCCTGCAGAGCCGGCATCCCATTTGGGCGCCAGTTCTAGCCCTGGCTGCTCCTCTTCCGATCCAGCTCTCTGCTATGGCCAGGGAAAGCAGTAAAAGATGGCCCAAGTGCTTGGACCCCTGCACCCACGTGGGAGACCCTGAAGAAGCTCCTGGCTCCTGGCTTCAGATAAGCTCAGTTCTGGCTGTTGTGGCCATCTGGGGAGTGATGGAAGCAGATGGAAGACCTCTCTCTCTGGCTCTACCTCTCTCTGCAACTCTGCCTTGCGAATAAATAAAATAAATCTTCAAAAAAAAAAATAGAATTAACAAATTAATTTTTTGTGGAAAAAAATTGAAAACCATGTATAGTTTTTCAGAATACACACTTCCTTGTACTTTTTGAAGACACTTCATATTCTATATATTATGACATAATGATCGATGTTGTTGATAATGATGAAAGAGGAGGAGTACAAGAATCACATGTCAAACAATGAGTGAATTTAGTTTATAAGCAGGTTCTGGCTACATTTTAGAGGACTGAACATTAATAGCTATTAACTGAACCATAATTCATTTACGTTTAAAACATTTCTATGCTTCCAGTGACAAAAGTATAATTTTATTCTTAGAGGCCCATCACCCAAATTGAAAAAGACTGATCCTTATCCAGCTGAATCTAATATAAATGAATAAAACTCGTCATGACTTCAAAAATGAAAGATGTAGATACAAGTTAAAAGCAGCTTTTACCAGGCCAAATTCTTTCAAGTTTTCTTTAGGAAAAAATATAAAATCAAAGGCACTAACATCCTAAGAAATTGTCCCATTCAGTCAATTGTCATTAACGTCTTCATATATTTTCCTACTACTGTAAGAAGACTCAACATTTAGCTAATTTTCATGAAAAAATAAACTGGGAGTTCCTGTATGCTCAAGAAGGCTTTAAACGCCTGTGTTTTCAAAATGTCTACTTTCCTTCATAATTGGCATGGATGTAGCTTCAAATTCCTGCTCAAAGAATACTTTGTTTTTATATTATCTTTACAGTGTTTTATTTTTCATTCCAAAATTTGCAATGGGAAAATAATTATAACATACAGATAATGAAAAGAAGGTCACCATGTCACCAACAGCTTCAAAAAACCAGATACTTTCACTATCAATACTTTAATGTTTGGGTTCAGATTATTTTCTATTCTTACAGTTGCTTCATTATTATTGGAGTTGTTTTTGTTGATGCTATTGACTGGAGATACATGTTATAATTATGTCAACTGATTTCCTGGCTGAATGAATAGTTATAAGGCAATCTCTCTTTGCTTTCATTCTCAAATCCCTATCTTTTAAGATATTTTTACTCTTTGATAGCATATACTTTCTATCAAAAGTCATTTCACAGCTCACATTGAAAGAGATACTTAGCTCTTCTGAAAAGAAGTAATATATAATCATTCCTCAAGCTGTCTCTGGGGAAGTGAGAAAATACTCATAAATACACTCAGCTCAGTGAAAAACAAAAAGCATTTGAACATGAGGATAGAAATAGCAGATCTGAGAAGGCAAAAGATGAAAATGACCAGCAGCTTCAGACACATGGCAGGAATAGTAATGGATCTCAAACTCAAGTGCTCAGCCAGAAGCATCAGCAACATCTGAGAACATTCTAGTACTATAAATTCTTGGACTCATCCAGACTTACTTGAATCAGACCTCTGGCAGTGTGGACTTAGCAATGTGTGTACAAGAAGTCTTTCAACTGACTCTAATACATGGTGAAGTTGAGTGACACTGTCCTAGGCCAACACTGATAAGAGTCACAGTCCAGATTGCACATCAGAAGGCTTTCAGGGCATTTGCAACACTAATGCTTGGGTAGCACCCCAGCACAGGTAATTGAAAGAATTACCTGGGTTAGTAGTTCAACAACATTAGTTTCACAATCTAACCAGGTGATGTTAATCAACAATCAGAATGGAGAGAACTATTGATTTCACACACATGTCAATCCAACAAATTGAATGACAAGCTGAGAAAGGACTATAGAAGCCTGAGAATTATAGTATATTCTGCCTTAATATCTGAATGATTGTGTTTAAATGGAGTATCATCTACTTTATTTTACTTCACTTTGCGTACATGTTAAAGAGAGATGAGAAATGCTTTAGAAAAGAAATTCTAAGTGCCATTCAGAAATAAGTAATATTATTAGGTAATGAAATCTTTGTCGTATGATATAAATTTAAAATTTTATAGACAAAGAAACTTGATAATTTCAGTTATGTATGGTAAGCACTTTACCTACCCAGTCTAGAACTTAGATTTAACTTAAAACTCGTTAAACAACACTGAGAATAAAATAACAGCTCTATAGACAAAATAAAACCAGAAAATATCAGAATGTGAGATGAGCATATAAATAATGACACCACTTCCTTGTATCAAGAAATTTCCAGGCCAGTGCTGTGGTGTAGTAGGCAAAGCCTTTGCCTGCAGTGCCAACATCCCATATGGGCACCAGTTCAAGACCTGGCTGCTACCCTTCTAATCCAGCTCTCTGCTATGGCCTGGGAAAGCAATGGAAGACGGTCCAAAAGCTTGGGCCCCTGCACCCATGTGGGAGACTCAAAAGAAGCTCCTGGCTCCTGGCTTCAGATTGGCGCAGCTCCAGCTGTTGCGGACATTTGGGGAGTGAACCAGAAGATGGACAGTCTTTTTCTCTGTCTCTCCCTCTCTCTCTCTTTCAAATAACAAATATTTTTTTAAAAAGTTTTCAATGTTCTTTTCAAGGAAATGCAACTTAAACCACATTGAGATACCAGTACACACCCACCAGAATGCTAAAAATTCTAAACAGTTTTATGATCCAGCAATTCCACTCCTGAAACATACCCAAGAGAAGTGGATGCTGTTGCTCACCAGAAGATGGGTTCCAGAATATTCTTGGTGGCTTTATTCATAACTAAATATGGATAGGGAAAACTCAAATATCCATCAACAGAGGAATGCCTAAACATCAGCACATGCATACAATAGGATACTATGTTGTAATAAAAAGAATGAATTGTTATGTATGCAACATGGTTGAATTTCAAAAATGTTTTTGTTGTGCAAAGGAGTGCAGATAAAAAAGCATACATACAAGGATGGGTGTTGTGATGCAGGAAGATAAGCAGCCACTTGGCTTGCCTGCATCCCATGTCAATCAGACAGAGTGCCTGAGATTGAGTCTTGCATTCACTTCCAATCCAGCTTCCTGCTAATGTGCACCTGGGATAGAGCAGATGCTGGCTGGAAACCTGAATGGAGTTCCTAGCTCCTGGCTTTGGCCAGCCTCAGCTGTTTTGGATATTTGGGAATGATCCAGCAGATGGAAGTGTCCTCTCCCTCCCCATCTCTGTCACTCTGCCTTTCAAAAACATAGAAACAGATAAATAAACTTCATATTAAAGAAGAATATAGCCAGCGCTGCGGCTCACTAGGCTAATCCTCCGCCTTGCGGCGCCGGCACCCCGGGTTCTAGTCCCAGTTGGGGCGCCGGATTCTATCCCAGTTGCCCCTCTTCCAGGCCAGCTCTCTGCTGTGGCCAGGGAGTGCAGTGGAGGATGGCCCAAGTGCTTGGGCCCTGCACCCCATGGGAGACCAGGAGAAGCACCTGGCTCCTGCCATTGGATCAGCACGGTGCGCCGGTTGCAGTGCGCCAGCTGCGGCGGCCATTGGAGGGTGAACCAACAGCAAAGGAAGACCTTTCTCTCTGTCTTTCTCTCTCACTATCCACTCTGCCTGTTAAAAAAAAAAAAAAAAAAAAAAGAAGAAGAAGAAGAATATATAATGTGAGTCCACCTATGTGAAGTTCAAGAATAAACAATGGACGACATCTTGCCTAAGAGGAGGGGAGAAAATGAAAAAGTGAAATGAGCAAATGCTCTGGAATGTTTGAAATGTTCTATGGCTGAATCAGGGGTGGTTATCTAACCACATGCACTTAAGATATGAGCCCTGAACTGGACGATGTAACTTAGTTAAAATTGAAAAGACAAGAAAAAGCACAACCTGTTATCAAAAGGCAACATTTGAAATGATTCTATCAATAGCAGCTTCAATGCTTATGGGACTCAAAAACACAGTTATCAAAAAGAGGGTCTTTTTAGGATTTTTGTCTTATCATATAACCCATGCATATTAAATACTGATTTTTCTCAAGTTGTTAAAAATGAAGAAAAAATATTTTCCATATTCCTTGACCATTCTTCATATAAACATACTCCATCTGAAAAGAGGTCCAATTTTCAACCTCTCCACGATTTCTTTTCTAGGTTTGATTGTTCATACATATCTAAATTGGATAGCAATAGCCATGCTTCCAGTTAGTTTACATTGTTGAAGCAAAATGAAACTCTGGGTATGTACCATTTTATACTGGATAAAATTGATCACCTCTGTAATCAACTTATTAGATTATATTGAATCACCCATAATTAAGCTATAAAAAATTAGAGTAGGTATCTAATAATATCATTTTTTTAAAAAAACAGCAAAAGCACATAACTGAAAAATGGTATTTTGTTTGTATTGCTCAGTTATTGATATACTTCCATAAACAACCAGTTCCAGGTGATTATAATGAAAATTGAATATATAACTTCAAATGTTGATGTTGCTGTTCTCAGACTGGTCAAGACAGAAGAGGATAAAACATCATTCTCTTAAATTGACACCAGCTGCTTCTTAACAATCACCACGTGCATGCTTATCTTGCTGACCAATCCGAAGTAGGTTCCTTAAAAGCAAACATCTGCTGCCCATTTATAGTCATTTCTACATGAAAACAGGTTTCTCAAAAACAACTTAGGCTTTGGCAACACAATCCATGTGCTTCCAGAAAAAATGATCTTTCTGCCTCAACTGTGCTATGATTTCTAACTCTATAACCTTCAGTTTTTAGCAAAACACAATTTCACAATACTTTTCATTGCAGATTTATTTTTTCTTAAAAACTATTTATTTTCATTTTTAAAAACATTTATTTATTTACTTGGAAGTCAGGTTGAAATTCTAATTCAGAGTATTTGCTATTCCAATGTACTTGAGAAGAGCCAACAATTCAATTAAAACAAATGCAACACACCGTTTATATTCCATTAACATTCTGAAGCTCTGTTCCACCTTGAAAATTGGATGTTTATACAAAAAAATCTTAAATTCATTCATGAGATCTGAATTTCTGTGGCATTCCAATCTCTCAGTATTTAATTTTTTTGTTTGTTTGTTTGTTTGAAAGGCAGAGAGAGCAAAAGATCGCCCATTGGCTGGTTCACTCCCCAAATGCATTACAAAAGCCAGGGCTGGGCCAGGTTGAAGCTGTGAGCCTGGAACTGAATCTAAATCTGGAATGGAGAGAGGAGCTAGGACCTGTTCTCAGGCATCCTGATATGATTTAACCACTGAGCTATTGTTAAAATGGTGAGCTCCCTCAACCAAGGGTTTACCTGGGGTGGGGGTGAGGGCTCTAATTCACTGTTGTAAATATAATATTTATTAAATCATTAATGTCTTACTCATTTCATTCTCTACTTTGCATGTCAGCATTTGTGAGTTGTAAGAAACTCAAAGAACAGTTTTGGAGACTAGGCAATGCTAAATCGATCCAATATTTAGGGATATCCTCCCCCTGCAAGGAACAAAAGATTGATCATTAAGAATCTACATGAATATCTTTTCTTTTTTTTCCACTTTCTTCTAAGAAAAACTCAGAAAAGTCATTTTCTAGTTCAGCAGGGAGAGGATCGTGTGTTAATATTTCCAACTTGAGCTTGTCATGGCATTTTTAGTGTTGTTTTCAAGGGTAATAAGGCCCATAAAATGTCAATCAAAACCCACCACCAGCAGGGAATGTGTTGGAAGCTGTTACATAATCAGCATGCCTGTTTCAGCACAACACAAGTGGCATTTTTCATGTCAATACGGAATTCATGATTTTAAATCCCAGATTTCCTGTACCTCTGGGTTGCCACAGAGGCCTGAACTGTGGTGTTCTGAGCAAGCTGAGTCAAAACCCCAGAGTGCCATTGCCTAATAGAGTAATGAGTCATCTCACTCTCCCAGGACTCCTTCCCCTGAGTAATAGAAGTATTAGGAGGAGGTGTGAGGGAAGGGCAAAGCAGGGCACTTCTGACAGCCATGGGAAAGGCTGCAGAATCTCTGAGCCCACGCAGACATTCAGATTTTCTCAGCTGCTGCATAAGCACAAATTGAAATTTGGATGCTAATGTGTTGCTCAATAATCTCTAGGTGTATACCCCAGCCTCATGGATTAGAGGACCAGATATGCACTGCACTGTGTCTGAGCTTACTTTAGCTGAGAAAAAGAAGTGCATGGTATAGGTTTTCAGTTTTATACCTGAGTTAACACTAGCTAAGGCATTTTAATCTTCTGAGTTCTACACTAAGCCAAAAACCAAAGATGGAAAAGACATTTTGGATCAGCAAGCTAATGAACTATTATGCTTTCTCCAGAGCATATTCCCCAACCAAGCCAAACTGTAAATGATTTAGGTAACAGGACTTTTTTCTTAGCATCTTCTCTCTCAAACTTCACTTAACAGTTTTACGGTAATGAAGACTGAAAGAATATTCTTTTAGCAGGTGAATAAATAGGAAGAAGAGAAAAGTAAACAGGAAAAAGGGCACCAGTGAAGATAAGAGTGGAGGATGAGAAGAAAAACACAGGAAGTGAAAATGGAGAAAGAAGCGATGAAGTAAAAGGATAGAAAGAGAAAGACGGGCAGAAGCAGCAATGGTGACAGAGAAGGAAAAGGAGAAGGAAGAGAGGAGCAGTAAGAAAAAAGGAAGAGGAAGTAACCCACTTTACAGATTTTTGTTTGTTTGGTATTTCCATGTTTGTTACAACCTGACTTTTTTTTCCCCAAGCCATATGGAGTTTCAGTTTCTAGAAAGTATTTCAGAGCCTCATGGAAATTCTTAAAATGTAATGAAGAAATACTCTTTTTCTGGTTGTCATATGGGATAATGGTTTCAAAGTTGTTTAGAATTAATTATGTGTCCCTTTCCCACTATATGATTTCAATCTGAAGACTTTCTTAATTACTTCGATAATTCTTCATCTGTAGTACCTATTGTCTTCTACCCTTACAAGACTTTTACTAAAAAAAAAAAAAAAAAAAAATTTACTCAACTCTTTTACGAAGGAATTACAGCACAGAGCTAAAAGGCTAAGGATGGGCTGGTGTAGTGAGGTAATAGGCTAAGCCTCAGCCTGCAGCGCCTGCATCCAATATGAGCATTGGTTCCAGGCCTAGCTGCTCCACTTCCGATCCCATTCCCTGTTAATGGTCTAGGAAAGCAGTGGAGGAGGGTCCAAGTACTTGGGCCCCTGTACCCACGTGGGAGACCTGGAAGAAGCTCCTGGCTTCAGATTGGCACAGCTCCACCATTGCAGTGTTTGGGGAGTGAACCAGCAGATAGAAAAACTCTCTCTGTTTCTCCCTCTCTCTGTCTGCAACTTTGCCTCTCAAATAAACAAATATCTTTTACAAAAGGCTTAGGATGAATAGATTGACAAATGATAAATAGATATAAAGACGGATATACCTATTTGTACACACAGCACATTTCACTGATTCTAATGCAGTGTTGACCATAAGGTACACCAATATGCTATGTCACATTGAGAAGGATGTTACTATCCTTTAAGCTAAAAAATACCATCAATTTTAAGTTTCATCCTGACTCAGAACTGCTCCTAACTTCATTCCAATCATAAAAGAGGATTAGCCACAGATTGAAAGACACTGTGAAAAACAATAACCAATATTCTTCAAAAGTGTCACGGTCATAAAAGTCAAAGGATGAGTAAGAACGTGTTACAGACTAGAGGTTAAAGAAGAAATAGTAAGTAAATGCAATGTGAAGTCCTAGATAGGGTGCCAGAATCGAACAAAAGAATGTTAGAAAAAATGACAAAATTGGATTAAAGTCTGAAGTTTAGTTAAGAATACTGTAGAACTTGTAAATTTCTCTTTCTTGATCATTGTTCTATGATTGTCTAAGATATTAATATTAGCAAGAAAGGAATGGGAAAGATGCATTTAAAAAACACTCTTCAGGACCAGCACTGTGGTATAGTGGGTAAAACCTACACCTACAGTGCCAGCATTCCATATGGTTCCAGTTCTAGTCCCGGCTGCTCTTCTTCCTATCCAGCTCTCTGCTATGGGAAAACAGTGGAAGAAGGCCCAAGTCCTTGGGCCCTTATACCCATGTGGGAGACCTGGAAGGAGCTCCTGGCTCCTGGCTTCAGATCAGTGAAGCTCTAACTGTTGTCATCATTTGGGGAGTGAACCAGCAAATGGAGAACCTCTCTCTGCCTCTGCTTCCCTGTAGGTCTGCATTTCAAATAAATACATAAATCTTTTTAAAAAAAATGCAGTGGAGGATGGCCCAAGTGCTTGGGCCCTACACCCCATGGGAGACCAGGAGAAGCACCTGGCTCCTGCCTTTGGATCAGCGTGGTGCGCCGGCCGCAGCGCACCTACTGCGGCGGCCATTGGAGGGTGAACCAACAGCAAAGGAAGACCTTTCTCTCTGTTTCTCTCTCTCACTGTCCACTCTGCCTGTCAAAAATTAAAAAAAAAAAAAAAAAAAAGATAACTTTTCCAAAAGCCTGAGATTCTAACTAAAACATCTGTAAAATATGAAAGAATATGTATCTTTCAACCACTTAAAACCAGTACTTGTGATCTAGGCAGGCAGATAGGATAAAATAGATTAGATTTGTGAGCTGGAAGACCGTGCTTTCACCATGCCCCCTGAGTGATCTCATGCCCCTACCTGACCCCTCCTGTACACCCACCTGCCAATCAGGCTATGTAACCACTCCCCTTTGGAAGTAGATAAAAGGCCTGGGACACCCTAAAATCCCTCTCTCTGCCTTTACTTCACTGCTCCTGCTAGGCTACTTGTGGCTGCTCATAACCAAATGCTCGCTGCACATGGCTCCCGGCCTGCTCTCTGCTTGGTAGGGACCCCAACTTGGTCTCTAGACTTTTCTTTCTCCATTAGACAAAGCCCTCACTCTCCTATGCATTTCTCTCCCTAAATAAAAAGCTTAGAAACTTACCATGTCGCCTGGTCTATTTGAGCCAGTATTCAGAATTCTCTGAATACACGGCAAGAGCACACACAGCTTATTAATTTCGGGAAATATTAATAAGCAAAACAGTTTTACTTGGAATTCTATAAAAAGACACAAATATTCATATCTTTGAAAAGCATATTCATTATTTGAAGGACAACATGGTATGGTAAAAAGTGTGCTGGCCTGGGTGTCTAATTCCTGAGTTCTAGTTCATTCTGAACAAATTCACAAGAAACATTCTATAATGCCTCAAAAGAATTACTCTGCTTCGCAATTTCTTTAGTCGGCAACATGAAATTTTCGGGCTAAGTGGTTTTTAAGGGCTATTTCATTTCTAATATTCTCAGTATCTATATTAGCAACTAACCAGAATAGATCAAAAAGTGCTGCTTTTACCTAAAATCAGCAAAATAGCCAAAGTTGTTATTTTTTGAAAGGCTGCATACATGACCACACACACATACACACACACCCACACACACTGTCACAAATACAGAACTCTATATAATGAGTATAGAATAAGCTACATCCTAGAGAAATCCATGTCTACTGTGTGTTCACCAAGTGCTTAATTTATCCTTTGCACATAAAGATGCCAGGTATTATTAGTGTGAAATAAAACTCAGCACTTTTTACTAAGACTAACACCATTCTAAAGCACTCTCTCAAAAAAGAAATCAAGTGGGCAGAAATGTGAGTGGAGACATATATTTTATTAGCTTTTTACCCATGCCAAAGCCTTGGTTTCTCGTCTTGAGTTGAACTGTATTAATGGATGAAGACAAGGCACTAAAATGATATGTGGGTGATGTCACATACGATACTTTCCTGTATTGCATGTGGAATTCTACCCCTAGAATTAATGAGAAACCAGAATCCTGTTCTTACCCTGAATTCTTTAGCAAAGGGGAGATAATGAGAGGATTTTTAAGTGTCATAGTGGGAGCTAAGAATTTTCCTAATTAAAGTCTTTATGAAAAAGGCACACAATGTGACAGATATATTATTGTGAGGAGTCAGACAGGTTAATAGGCAGCCAGGTTTGTCATGGTGGAAACTGGAGGTGCAAAATGCTTGCTTTCCCCAAAAGTTATCCTTAGCAAGGTCATTATCATCTTAAGAACAGACAAGCTACCAAAGCTGACCAAGCCAGGGAATTTGGTGGAGAATATGTATGTCATTACATTTTAAAGACACACACACAACAAAGACCTCTCCCTTGTAAATGATGGCAGCACGATGGTAGCAGAACTTTCATTTGGGGAAAATTTTACCCATTTCTCCCTCCGTGATATAACAAAGCGCATGGGGAGTGGTAGATTCTATGCTGCTCATTTCAACACATGCTGAATAATGAAGGGTGGCTGTGGAGGGAAGAAGGTAGTTTCCCAGTCAAAGGGAGTGGAGAAGAGCTGGAGGGCTAGGAAGAGATTAGTCGTTGATATATATATATTGAGGTGGCTACTTTAAGATGAATCAGGAATTATGACTAATGTATGGGTTGACCCATAGGCTTTTGCTCCTTTCTGGGATTCTCTTACTCTTGGTCTCTTTGGGAAGGAAATTCTGATAGCATGCATTCCCCTCGGGTAGGATCAGACAGATTTCTCATGAGTAACCAAATGAGACAGTGCTTTCTCAGCCTTTCTCACTGAAGTTAAGACTATCTACAGAACAGTGTCTAGACTGCTCTAGGCTTAAGGCTACCTCTTTTGGTAAGTCAGTCATTACCAATGGATTTTCTGTAAATTGTGGCTTTTTAGAGGAGCTGGAGGCTCTACCCTAATTGTGGATTCCCACTAGTGGGTTAGTTAACCACCTTGGCAACCCAACCAGGGAGATGCAACAGTGCTCACAAAGAAGATTCTTGCTGCTGCCTGCTGCTAATCAGTCCTGCTCCACAAGGCCATTCACGGCACAACTCCAGGGGGGGTGTTGTTCACATTGCTTCTGTTTGAATGAATTCCCCAAAGCTTTACATCTGTGGCACTGCCGTTCCCTGTTATTTTATGCTCTGTGTGCTGGATTTTTGTTTGTTGGTTCACTTGTATGTGGGGGAATAGAGGAAGAAGAAGAAACAAAGATGGCAGAAGGGAGGGCTTGAGCAGAAGGAATAACTGACAGGAGTTGTGAAAATATCTAAGGGACACCAGATCACTTCTAAAAATGTTATATACTTTCTACCTTCAGAGCTTTGTCTATGTTGCCGGCGAATGCTTGAACAAAGAAAAATCACTGGAAGGACAGCTAGATCAATATCTACAAAAATTCAAGCTCAGCTGGATGAAGCTTGAAGGAAAAGGGAATCATTTTGCAATGGCTTTTAGGTGTGGTTCCCAGACTAGAAGTCCTAACAAACTGGGAACTTGTTAGAAATGCAAATTCTCAGGTCCCACCCTAGACCTACATAATCTGAAATCTGAGGGTAGGACCCAGCAATTTTATAAACCCTATAAGAGATCCTGATGTGCAAATGTAAGAACCACTGCTGTTTAGAATGAGCAAAGAAAGTTTAAGGGAAATGTCCTACTGAGCAAAATTTAAAATTTTCCATGGGGCAGGGGGTGAGGTAGGTAAGTTACATATTAGTTTATGGATACCTGAGGGATAGAATCTGCATAAAGGGCACATACAAAAGTAGATCCTGGTCAATCAGCAGGTTTTTCAGATGCTCTAGCTGGATAGAGCACCAAAGAAATTAACCTTATACCTTGTATAGCATTCAGTGTTGATAGCAGTGCTAGAACTTTTTTTAAACATGTCAATATTGGCTTCCCACTTCCCACTAGCATAGACTTCTAGGTCAATCCTTTGTCTTCTCATCCATGCCTGGAAGAAGGAATTCAGAGGTGAAGGAAGAGCAAAAGAAAGCCCCATATCTCCTCCCTTTGTGTGTGTTTGAAAAGTTGGACCTCTCTGGAAGTTGTCCTGAGGCAACACCAAGAACTTCCCATTCTTAAAAGATTTTTCTAAACCATCCCATATATTTCTGATATCATGTGTACAAAATGCACATTTAAACCAGGTAAATTCTTGCCATCCTCTGAATTCTTGGCCTGCCAAGAATCTGGATATATAAAAGATAATACATGAATTAGCTACACGTGAATATAAGCCACTGAATCCAACTTCAATGAGAGAATCCAAAGAGATTTAGTTAGTCCCAATGACTCTTTGTAGAATTCAGTTTAAAGGCTGAATAAGCCTTGGAAACATGAGTGGTAAATGAATATCAATATATGATCAGAGAAAAGCCAAGAATCCATGTGAACTTTCATTATGGTTGATATCAGGTACATATTATGGTAAAATCATGCACTAAATGTTAAAAAAAAAAAGATGAAGATGTTACATAGATGACAAATCTAATGGTCCAATGGTAAAAAGGAGAAAATGTGCATTTCAAAGTAAAGCCATAGCCAGAAGTACTACAAATGCTATCTCCCAGATGAGGAATGAGAGATTTGTGGCATACTTGCTACCCCTGCCTGTTTCAGCCAAGGGCAGCCATTACTGCCAAGGCTTGCACTCCTTCATGTGGAACCCAGATTTAGCATCAGCACTCTGAACACCATCACCTGGGAGTCACTCCCAATCAATCACTCTTGCTATTGTACCATGTGTTACTGTCTGGAATGGGCCTCAGCAGGCCACTGGGTTCTGCTCCCAGCTCTGCCTCTCATCACTTTGCCATAGGAAATTTCTCCTACACAGTGTCCCAAAGTCTATCTGTCCTAAACAGTAACCACTATTATAATTCCATAATAGACCAAAGAGTAATTATATGAAATGTGTACTTTCATTTCCTCTCCTTATCAGTACTACTGATATAAAAATGCATTTTCATTTTCAACAAATGGGGGTGGTGGTGGAATCAATGTTCCTGAAGCTATAAAAAATAAAACAAAGCAAGAAGTTATGACAATCAATTATATATGTATAGATCATATAAATGTATCCCAAAATATAGGGTACTTTTAAATGGTACAGGTTATTCTTTACATTTAAAAAAAATTTAAATTCCATGATTATGTTTTTAATGTATCATGAAAAAATATAACTGAACATAAAATCTATGAATTTTGGGGTATTATCACTTATTTCAAAAAGAAGTAAAACAATGGAACATTTTAGAGAAAAATATGAAGTAAATAATAATAATGCACACAGCAAAAATCTTGAAAGTGGCATGTCACTGGCCAAAATCTGATAAACACTATTCTGTGCACAAGTAGTAAACCTTGCCTGATTTCACTGCTGATTTACTATTCCATAAGGAAACCATGCCAATTGCCCAACAACATGGCACTAACACTTCCAACTGCCCCCTAATTAAACATGAAGTTACCCTTGTCTTCTAACAACTACCTCACACTAAAATTTTACGATTTAAAAACATCTAACTCAGGAACTCAGCTACGATGCAAGAGGTAGAAAACCCTAGCCCTTAATGGGACCTATAATCTACAATTAATGTGGCTATATCCTTAGTCACAACTAACTAGTGTCACCCCCAATTAACTTTCCCAGATAGGTTTTCAATTAGCACTAACAGTTCAAACTACTAAAAAACAACAGCACAAGGTGGCATGGTAATAGGAGTGCTTCCAAGAGTATTAATTTACTCTGACAACTGACAACAACAAAAAAATTCTAGGGGAAAAAATCTTTTCTGTTTACCTTTGTCACTTGTAATACAGTCCCTCCTTAGGGGTCTAATTTATTTGACATGTTTAGAGAAGCCATTTTTATTATCCCATATCTAAATTATAGTCAATTTTTTTTCTGTTTTAGAATAATACCAGGTTTCTGTTTGTCAGAAGCATTTGTCACTGAGTTGTGAGATTACATTGCAAGAGATGTCATAAGCAGCAGTTTGTCACCACCTGCCACATTAAATGAACCTCAGTGGAAGCACTAGGTTATAGGGCAAGTAAGCAAGGCTTTTACCACTGCCCCTACTTAAACCATGCGCTAATTTGTACAAGTTAAATGCTAGCCCAGATTTTTATTTTAGTACTAGGTAGAAATAATGAGAGTGTAAATCAATAAAAACTTCACGTAAGTTATAGAATTCCTGAAAAAGAATCAAGAATTTTATTTAAGATAAAACCATAAGAATTTTTTTCTTTTCAGGAAAAAAATAAGGATAAAAAAATTCTAGGACCTGTAAATCTGGTCAGCCACATCATGAAATCTCCAGGTAAGTCTATGGAGAACACTATGGGCCTATCCAGTTTCCTAAGTCCTTGCTTTTATCTGTCTTGGACAACTTCCTGCTCCTCCTCTTCTCTCCTTCAGCTGTCTAAGAATAAAGCCCAAAGTTTTGTGGCTCTGCAGCTCAAACCTCAGGCTTTACCCACATGGGAAGCTCAAATTGAGTTCCATGCTCTTGGTCTTTGCCTGGCCCAGCCCCAGCTGTTGCAGCCATTTGGGGAGTGAACCAGCAGATAGATTATAGGTAAGTAATATTAAAAAAAAAAAAAAAAACAGTAACTCAGGCATTGATAAAAATTAAAGAGAATTCCGAAATCCTCAACAAAATTCTGGGCAACCAAATCCAACAACACATCAGAAAGATCATTCACTTGGACCAAAAAAATCTTCCATGTTCATGGTTGGAAGAATCAATATAAACAAAATGTCCATACTACTGAAAGCAATTTATAGATTCAATGCAATACCAATCTAAATACCAAAGGCATTCTTTCCAGATCTAGAAAAAAGGATGCTGAAATTAATATAGAGGAACAGGAGACCTCGAATAGCTAAAGCAATCTTGTACAACAAAAACAAAGCTGGAGGCATCTCAATACCAGATTTCAGGACATACTACAGGGCAGTTGTAATCAAAACAGCATGGTACTGGTACAAAAACAGATTGACAGACCAATGGAACAGAATAGAAACACCAGAAATCAATCCAAACATCTACAGCAAACTTATATTTGACCAAAGAGCTAAAATCAATTATTGGAGCAAGGGCAGTCTCCTCAACAAATGGTGCTGGGAAAACTGGATTTCCACATTCAGAAATATGCAGCGAGACTCCTACCTTACACTTTACACAAAAATCCATTCAACATGGATTAAAGATATAAATCTATGGCCCAACACCATCAAATTATTAGAGGACATTCAGGAAACCCTGCAAGACACTGGCACAGGCAGAGTTCTTGGAAAAGACCCCAGAAGCACAAGTAGTCGAAGCCAAAATTAACAAATGGGATTACTTCAAATTGAGAAGTTTCTGAATGGCATAAGAAACACTCAGGAAAGTGAAGAGGCAACTGACAGAATGGGAGAAATTATTTGCAAACTATGCAACTGATGAAGGATTAATAACCTGAATCTACAGAGATCAAGAAACTCTAACAACAAAATAAACAACCCAGTTAAGAGATGGGCAAAGGACTTAAACAGATATTTTTCAAAAGAGTAAATCCAAATGGCCAACAGACACATGAAAAATGTTCAGGATCAATAGCCATCAGGGAAATACAAATAAAACCACAATGAGGGCCTGCGCCGTGGCTCACTAGGCTAATCCTCCGCCTTGCGGCGCCGGCACACCGGGTTCTAGTCCCGGTCAGGGCACCGATCCTGTCCCGGTTGCCCCTCTTCCAGGCCAGCCCTCTGCTGTGGCCAGGGAGTGCAGTGGAGGATGGCCCAAGTGCTTGGGCCCTGCACCCCATGGGAGACCAGGAGAAGCACCTGGCTCCTGCCATCGGATCAGCGCGGTGCGCCGGCCGCAGCGCGCTACCGCGGCGGCCATTGGAGGGTGAACCAACGGCAAAAGGAAGACCTTTCTCTCTGTCTCTCTCTCACTATCCACTCTGCCTGTAAAAAAAAAAAAAAAAAAAAAAAACACAATGAGGTTTCACCTCACCTCGGTTAGAATGATTTTCATACAGAAATCGACAAACAACAAATACTAGAGAGGATGTGAGGAAAAAGGTACCCTAATGCACTGTTGGTGGGAATGTAAACTGGTAAAGCTACTATGGAAGACAGTATGCAGATACCTCAATAATCTGAATATAGACCTACCATATGAACCAGCCATCCCACTCCTGGGAATTTACCCTAGGGAAATGAAATCAGTAAACAAAAGAGCTATCTGCACCTCCATGTTTATTGCAGCTTAATTCACAATAGCTAAGACATGGAATCAACCTAAATGCCTATCAACTGAAGACTGGATAAAGAATTTATGGGATATGTACACTATGGAATACTACACAGCAGTCAAAAAAGTGAAATCTGGTCATTTGCAAAAAAAAAAAAAAAAATGGATCAATCTGGAAAACGTTGTATTTAGTGAAATAAGCCAGTCCCAAAAGGACAAATACCATATGTTTTTCCTGATCTGTGAGAACTAATAGAACACCCAAAATAAAATCTGTAGAAGTTTAAATGACACTTTGAGAAGCAATGACTCGAACAGCCCTTGTCTTGACTGTGGAAGAACAATTTCGATTTATTTGGTTTTTTGTCTTTTTCATTCTTCATACAATTTGCTGAACTCTTTACTTAACATAGAGTTAGTCATATGTATATAAAGTCAATTAAAAATAGATCTCAGGAAAAAATAAGAGTGGGAATAAGAGAAGAAGGAGGAAGTTTGTAAAGTTGTATAGTTCTGCATGAATTCCTATATATTTACTTCTAAGGGTACACTTTCAAAACTTGTCAAAGGACTCCAAATCCCATTAAAATTTTGTGGTAAAAATGCCATATTAATTGTTAAAGTGATCATATTAAATGTTAAAGTGAACATATAGATAGGATTAAGTGTTAAAGAGATCATATAAATAGCATCAAATGCCTGGTCGTAATGGAATTAAAAAGGAGAGAATGCCCAACATGGGAAGCAGTCAATATAGCAGACCCATAGAAAGACAATTGCTTTAAGTAACACTCTGACCTCAGAATCAGCCCTTAAGGCATTTGGATATGGCTGAAAAGCCCATGAGTCCATTTCAGGTTTGGAAAACCAAGACATTGTGGCAAAAAATGTCCCACATGAAGGATCTCTGTGAGTGAGACCCCAGTGGAAAGAAGGGACCAACAAAGAAAGATGTACTTTTCCTTTAAGGGAGAAGAGAACTTCCACTTTGCTTATGGCCTTATCTAAATACCCACAGAGTCTGTGGTCACAAAAGGCTTCCATAGCCCTGGCAGCTTATGGCAAGAGCCTCAGTGATCACTGATATCATAAATAAGAATGTTAAATGTTAAATTAACAACAGAATTCATTGTGCACTTACTCCCCATGTAGGATATCTGTCCTTAATGAGTTGTACTATGAGAATTAACTGCAAAACTTGTTCTCAAATAGTACTTTATATGTTGTGTGTGTGTGTGTGTGTTTGTGTGGGTGGGTGGGTGCAAACTGTTGAAATCTTTACTTAGTACAGAGTTAGTCTTCTGTATATAAAGTTAATTAAAATGAATCTTAATGAAGAATGAGATGGGAGAGGGAGTGGGAGGTAGGATGGGAGTGGGTGTGGGAGGGTGGGTATGGGGGGAAGAACCACTATATTCCTAAAGCTGTACATATGAAATTTGCATTCATTAAATAAACGCTTAAAAAAAGAGAGAAATCAGAACACACTGTAATTACATATCTCAGAGTGAGAAACTCTGTAAGAAAAAAAGTAATGTATTCTAAACAGTGAAATTTCAGGGCAGTAGTAGGGAAAGAGGAAAAGTAGGGAAAGAGTGGTAGGATTCACATGCTTCAGAAATACTTTATGGTCACACAGGACTGGAGAAAGAAACATATACCTTTTACCTTGAATATGCCAGAAACATATATGTAAAGACAGGTGCATCATGATATATGACAAAACCCAGCTATGTGGAGGCCAGTGAGATGCACATGCCCCAGAACATGAAACATGCAGAGAAAGAAAAGGCCAAAGCTGATTGTAATTTTAATTATCCCTTTTATTTCCATTTTACAGATTAGGAAAATGAGATACAGGGAAGATTTATATTGGGGCCATCTGGAAAGTGAACCAGCAGATGGAAGATTTCTGTGTGTGTGTGTGTGTGTCTCCCTCCTTTCCCTCTCTCTGTAACTCTTTCAAATAAATAAATCTTAAAAAAAAAGAAGAAATGGAGCCGGCTCCGTGGCACCATAGGTTAATTCTATGCTTGTGCCACTGGCATCCCATATGGGCGCTGATTCTAGTCCCGGCTGCCCCTCTTCCAATCCAGCCCTCTACTATGGCTTGGGAAAGCAGTAGAAGATAAACCAAGTGCTTGGGCCCCTGCACCTGCATGGGAGACCAGGAAGAAGCACCTGGCTCCTGGCTTCAGATCGGCACAGCTCTGGCCGTTGTGGCCATCTGAGGAGTGAACCATCGGAAGGAAGACCTTTCTCACTGTCTCTCCCTCTCACTGTCTGTACCTCTACCTCTCAAATAAGTAAATAAAATCTTTAAAAAAGAAGAAGAAGAAATTTGTTTTCGTACATCAATATCATTGTTATAAACCTATGTTAACACCAACCTATACTTAAGGTATCTCATGTGATAACACAGAAAATAAACATCCCAATTGCCACATTAGGACGCTGAGGACTTAATTATTTGCATACCTTCTCTTTAAGAGTTAGCAATTAGATGGGTTAACAAATTAAATAAGCCCTGGTATAACACATTCTTCTCATAAACACTGACTGAGTCTAAGGGCTGCTTCCACCAATTCTCCATCATAGTGCCAGACACATGGTAGACAATTCTGCTATGGATTGGTTGACAAAAAAGGCCAGTGAACTAACATCAAATACTTTTCTGTACTCTTGCAATTTGAAAAACTAGTAGTAGTAACACTTATTCCTTTACAAATATCAAAGGAGGATACTGGCCTGAGAACTCCCTGCCTTTTACTTGTTTGTCAAATACTACAACCACTGATCTAGTATGTCAGAACACTCTCTTTCTCTTTTATAACTATTAAATAATTAATTTAATTTGTTGTTTAAGGGCACAGTTTTATGGGAGACAAGGACTCTTCAAATTTCAGGGGAAAGTAAAGGCTGTCCTAAAATGGCCAAAGAGCCCAATGCCTTTTTGATTCAGAGGTCCAATTTTATTGGCATTAAATCATCTCATTTAAAAGTAACATGGACCAGGTAAGCATTGTGATACAATGGGTTAAGCCTACAATGCCAGCATCCCATATGGGTGCCAATTCTAGTCTCAGCTGTTTCTTTTCTGATCCACTTCCCTGCAAGCATGTCTGGAAAAGCAGCAGAAAATGACCCCAGTGCTTGAAGCCTTGAATCCATATGGGAGACCTGTTTATAGAGTTCTAGACTCCTGGCTTCAGCCCAGCCCAGAGCTGGCCATTGCAGCCATTTGGGGAGTGAACCAAAAAATAAAAAGATTTCTTTTTCCTTCCTCCCTCCCTCCCTCCCTCCCTCCCTCCCTCCTTTCTTCCTTCCTTCCTTTTCTCTCTCTCACTCTCTCTCTCCCCCCATTCTTCTCCCTTTCTCTGTAATTGCCTTTCAAACAAATGAAATAAATCTTTTTAAAGATTTTACTTATTTATTTGAGAGAGTTACAGACAGAGAGAAGGAGAGACAGAAAGATCTTCCATTTGTTGGTTCACTCCCCATATGGCCGCAATGGCTGGAGCTGGGCTGTTCTGAAGTCAGGAGCCAGGACCTTCTTCTAGTCTTCCACATAGGTGTGGGGACCCAAGCACTTGGGCCATCTTCTACATATTTCCCAAGCCATAGCAGAGAGCTAGACTGGAAGAGGAGCAGTTGGGACACAAATGGGCGCCCATATGAGATGCCCATGCCGCAAGCAGGAGTTTAGCCTATTACGCCACAGTGCCAGCCCCAAAATAAATCTTTTAAAAAATTAAAAGTATCATTCCCAAGTCCTCTTTTTAAAATGTTTTTTAATTATTTAATTTTCTTTAATGTTTATTTATTTTTGTTTGAAAGGCAGATAGAAAGAGAGAGATTGAGAATGATCTTCATCCTCTGGCTCATTTCCAAAATGGCTACAATAGCTGGAGTTGGGCCAGGCTGAAGCCAGGCCAGGACCTCTATCCAAGTCTTCCAATGGGTGGCAAGCCCTCAATCACTTGAACCATCATCTATTCCAACCCCTCCCCCAAGGTTGCATTAGCAGGAAGCTGGATTGGTACTCATCTGATATAGGATGCAGGTATCCCAAGCAGTAGTGTAACCTGCTGCACTACACCTACCCCATGGCTAAGTCTTTTGTGGTTTTTTTTTTTTTTTTTGGTCTCTTATTTATTAGATGTCAATAAAGCTTGTTTTTTATTCAGAGTTTGTCATATCCCACCTATACTGTGTATTTCCCTTGCAAAAGAGATACCCAATTTCTCCCCTTTCTTGAGAAAAGTAATTTTTGGATCATTCTTTATTGTTATCACTCTCTCTTCACAGCTTTAAGAAAACCAAAAGAACTATTTCATTTTCCCTCTCCATTAAAGAAATATACAAAATCTATACTTTATATTATTTTCTTTTAGCAGAAAATCACATTCTTTCAAAAAGGAGGGGTTTTGATACTGAATCTTATAATTCCCTCTTTGTGAAGGCATATACACTGTTGATATATGGTGATAGATGTAGCCAATAGCATAAAACTCAGCTAAATAAAGATTATACAGGTTGGGGCCAGCACTGTGGCATAGCGGGTTAAAGCCCTGGCATCCCATATGGGCACCGGTTCTAATCCTGGCTGCTCCACTTCCGATCCAGCTCTCTGCTATGGCCTGGGATAGCAGTAGAAGATGGCACAACAATCTGTTGAAATCTTTACTTAGTACATACTAAGTTAATATTTTGTATATAAAGAAAATTATAAATGAATCTTAGTGAAGAATGGGATAGGAGAGGGAGTTGGAGATGGGATGGTTTGTGGGTGGAAGGGTGGTTGGGGGCGGGGGGGGGGGGGCGGGAACTGCTATAATCCAAAAGTCGTACTTTTGAAATTTATATTTAGTAAATAAAAGTTTTCAAAAAAAAAAGATGGCACAAGTCCTTGGGCCCCTGCACCCACATGGGAGACCTGGAAGAAGCTCCTGGCTCCTGGCTTTGGATCCGTGCAGCTCTGTCCACTGTGGCAATCTGGGGAGTGAACCAGTGGATGGAAGAAGACCTCTTTCTCTATCTCTACCTCTCTCTGTAACTCTTTCAAATAAATAAAATAAATCTTTTTAAAAAGATTATACATATAAGCAATAAAGTTTTTTAATCAACATTCATATTGTGAGTTCCTTTTGATGGAAGATAGTATTGGAATTAGCTACTTAAACAGTAGTAAGTTGTTTTCTGCTTAAGGTCAGCTTAAGAAAAGAGCAGGAGCAGAAAACATAACCACAGTCTAAATTCTCAATTTCATATAAGCAGGGAAATTATAACATTCAAGACCTATTCTGAGCAAAGATCTCAACACTTTAAACATTTTGGAACACAATTTTAATAACAGATCTAAGCTATATTTCCTTTGAACCATTGGATGGCAACATTATACTCAAATTCTTTATACTTGACTATGAACTTTAACTCATGTAATCAAACAAAATCAGACTAACGTGAGACATACTCAGCAAGTGTTGGGAATCAAGAAGTTGAATTTCCATTTTTCTTTGCCTATATTTTACAAAATCATGCAAATTTCAAGCACAATTAGTTAGAGTTAGGGATGTAATCTGATAGCTTGATGCCAGAGCAAAATTAATTTGAAAAAAGAAAAACAGTAACATGTGAGAAGCATGCCCACCAGTTAAGTTACAGTTAGAAGGGAGGGTACGGTGGTATGGGAAAAGCCTCTAGGACTAAAAAGCATTTCCTCAACCTTGTTCTCCACATCATCCATTTTAAATTATGAATAATGGGTCTGGAATAAAGAAGGCAGAAGCAGCCATGAAGTATAGAGAGGATGCTTTATCCATTGTCATTAAAAAAAAAATCACAGGCAAAAATATGAGGAGAAGTAGAAGACACTGATTGGTAGGGCAGGGAAGCAGGGGAAGTCGTGTCAAAAGGCTGCCTTCCTTTCCAGAAAGTCAAAAAAGTTATCTTTTGAGTACAGAGAATTGTCATGATTTTATGAACTTCAAAAAGACGGAAATACTTTGAAAAAGCTATAATGGAGAAATAAGTTGCTTGGGTTAGTTTACTCTCTGTATTTGGAATTGTCTTGCTCAGTCTCTGACGTTAATGATGCCCTAAGCATCCTATAGAAGTGGTTTCAAAACTTAATCAGGAATGAAAAACATAGCATATATGCTGCCACTTCTCCCTTGCTTCACATCCATAACAAACATTATCAATCAAGTGAAAAATCTTTTCCCACCCAGTTGTTACAGAGGCTTGGAATCCTTCTCAATGCATTGTCCAAGCAATTGTTACAAACTGAAAGTGAAGGGTTAGAAAAAGTTATACCAGGCAAATGGAAACCAAAAGTGAACAGGCATAGCTATCCTGGTATCAGATAAAACAGCCATAAAATCAAAAGCTGTACAAAGAGATAAAGAAAGACATTATATTTTGTTAAAAGGTTCAATTCAGCAAAAAGACATAACAATGATAAATATATATGCACCCAACACTAGACCACCCGGATATATACAGCAAATAGTATTAGACCTAAAGGGAGAGACAGTTTCCAATACAATCATAGTGGGTGACTTCACACCACAGTCTCATTAATGGGCAGATCATCCAGACAGAAAATCAATAAAGATACACAGGAATTGAAATATATTATCGAGCAAATGGGCCTGATAGACATTTATTGGACAACTCACCCAACAGCTGCAGAATATACATTCTTCTGATCAGTACATGGAACATTTTCTAAGATGGACCACATATTAGGCTGCAGATCAAGTCTCAACAAATTTAAAAAGACTGAAACATATCATGTATCTTCTCAGACCATAAAGAAATAAAAAGCCAATAAGAACAATAGAATACTCATAAATCTTGGAAATTGAACAGCATGCTACTGAATGATCAATGTGTTACTAAAGTAATTAAAAAGATGCCAAAAACTTTCATGAAATAAATGAAAATGAAAATACAGCATATCAAAACCTGTGGAATACAGCAAAAGCAGTATTAAGAAGGAAATTGATAGCATTAAGTTCTTACGTTAAAAAAGAGAAATGACTCAAATTAAAAATCTAATGTATTGTGAAGACTTAGAAAAACAAGAACAAACCAAACCCAAAATCATCAGGAGGCAAGAAAAAAAGATAAGAGCAGAAATAAATGAAATAAAAAATAAAAAAAAAAAACACAAAAGATCAACAAAACAAAAAGTTGGATTTTTGAGAAGATAAAAAGATAAACCTCTAACCAGACTAACAAAGAAAAAAATAAAAAATAAATAAAATGAGATATGAAAAAAGAGACTTTAAACCAACATTACTAAAATACAAAGGATCATTAGAAACTACTGTTAAGAACTTCATGCTAATAAACTAGAAAATCTCAAAAAATGGATAAATTCATTGATTCATATAACCCTACTATAATCAAATCAAGAAGATATAGACAACCTAAGCAAACCAAAGAAGCAATGACATTGAAGCAATAATCAAAAGTCTTCCATCAAGGAAAAGCTGGGGATCTGATGGCTTTACTACTGAATTTTACAAAACATTCAAAGAGGAAGAAACTCCATTAATCTTCAAACTATTCCAGATACTGAACAGGATGGAATTCTGACAAATTTTTTTGAGGCCAACATTACTTTGATACCAAAACCAAAGACATGACACAAAAAGAAAACTACAGACCTGTATCTTTAATGAACATAGATGCAAAGGTTATCAACAAAATACTAGGAAATATAATCTAAAACCACATAAAAAATATCATATATCATGATCAAGTGGGATTTATTCCAGAAATGCAAGGGTGGTTCAACATTTGTAAAGCAATAAATTTTGTAAATCACATCAATAGAATGAAGAAGAAAAACCAAATGGTCATCTCAATACATGCAGAGAAAGCATTTGATAAGACTCAATACACTTTCATGATAAAAGCTCTCTAGAAATGAAGTATAGAAGAACATTCTTCAAAATTTTAAAGCCTATATATTGTCACCCAATAGCCAATATCATACTGACTGGGGAAAAATTGAAAGCTTTTTCCCTCAGATCTGGAACGAGACAAAGATGTCCACTTTCACCACTTTTTTTTTTTTTTAAGATTTATTGATTTATTTGAAAGTCAGAGTTATACAGAGAGAGAGGAGAGACAGAGAGAGATAGAGAGAGAGAGAGAGGTCTTCCATCCGATGGTTCACTCCCCAGTTGGCCGCAATGGCTGGAGCTGCACAGATCTGAAGCCAGGATCCAGGAGCTTCTTCCAGGTCTTCCACATGCTGCAGGGGCCCAAGGACTTGGGCCATCTTCTACTGCTTTCCCAGGCCATAGCAGAGAGCTGGATTGGAAGAGAATCAGCCGGGTCTCAAACCATCACCCATATGGGATATGGGATGCTGGCACTTCAGGCCAGGGCGTTAACCCACTGCGCCACAGCGCAGGCCCCATCACCACCCTTACTAAATATATTATTGGAAGTTTTAGCAAGAGCAATTAGGGAGGAGAAAGAAATAAAGAGTATCAAAATTGGAAGAGGAAGTCAAATTATCCATGTTTGCAGATGACATGCTGTTGTACAAGGAAAAATCTAAAGACTCCACCAAAAAGCTGTTAGAACTGATAAACAAACCAATTCAGTAAAGTTGCAGGGTACAAAATAAACATTAAAAAAGTAGGATTTTTGTATGCTGATGATGAACTCACAGAAAGAGAAATAAAGGAAGAAATCCCATTCATAATAGCTACCAAAAAACAAGATATTTAGGAATAAATTTAACCAAAGAAATGAAAAATCTCTACAATGAAAATGAACAAACATTGATCTGAGATATCCCAAAAATGGAAAGATATTCCTTGCTCACAAATCCAAAGAATCAATATCATCAAAATGTTTTTTTTTAAAGATTTATTTATTTATTTGATAGAGTTACACAGAGAGAGAAGGAGAGGCAGAGAGAGAGAGAGAGAGAGGTCTTCCAACCGCTGGTTCACTCCCCAGTTGGCTACAAGGGCTGGAGCTGCGCTGATCTGAAGCCAAGAACTAGGAAATTCTTCTGGGTCTCCCATACAGGTGCAGGAGTGTCAGGGACCATGCAGTAGGTGGCCTTACCTCTTGGTAATAGAAAAACCTGGCGTGTCAGATAAAATGTACTATAAGCCATGCGCCTGTAACCGCCCTGCCCCCCTCCCTAATCTTGTAGAAGCCATGCGCCTGTAACCGCCCTACCCCCCTTCCCTAATCTTGTAGCTTCCCGTAACAGGGCCCCTTCCCGTAATAGGGCCCCGCGGGTTTTTCTTGATTGCGTCAGCACTGCAGTAGCGAAGACAAGCCCTTCCTCTTTCCCATGCCTCAATGATATATAGTGAGCAGTTCAAAAAATAAAGTTGCAGCTTGATCAGCACTTGTCTTGCTGCCATCCTTGTGTCTCCTGCCCCTCTCATTTCTCCTTCTAGGTACTCGACCCCAGTTGCTGTCCCGCGGGTCGGGACATCTGGCGCCCAACGTGGGGCTCGAGTGTGGCCCTTGGGGCTCGAAGTGCCTGTAAGATTGGAGAAACGCCGCCTTCCAGGAGGAAAACTTGGATCCAAGTGATTGTGCGACCAGCTCGGAACTGCCCACCCGAGATCATCAGCATCGGTCGACGCTGAGGAGCGAAGACGGCGCAAGGTAAGTGACAGCCATGGGGCAGGCATTATCGTCACGGGAAATGTTCATTAAAAGCCTCAAAGATACTCTCAAGACACGAGGAGTTCGGGTTAAAAAGAAAGATTTAAAAGTGTTTTTTGATCATATAGAAAGACTGTGTCCCTGGTTTCCCAAGGAAGGCACAATCGACGAGGTTAAGTGGAATAGAGTTGGAAGTTGTCTAAAAGATTTCCATGAGACTTTTGGCCCTGCCAAGGTGCCTATTACCATCTTTTCATATTGGAATCTAATTAATGATATTATAAAAACCCGGCATACAGATAAAGCTGTCGACGCCCTGGTGAGGGAAGGCGAGGAGACGCTACGGCGATGCTCCCAACCCCCCTCTAGATGCCCTTCTGTCATTCTAGATATGCCCCCTGTTTCTGATAATGGCACCCCAGATGACCCCCCAGATGTGATCGAGGAGCCCACCCCTTCCCTCTCCAACAAGACGGGCCAATTATATCCTGTTATTCGAGACCGGTCAGCCTTTGAAGAGAGAGAGGAGACTGCCCATAGTGCCCCAGATCCCCCTAAACCCCCGCCATATAATCCTCACCTACCCCTTACCGTTTGCGCCCCCTCCTTCCACGATCTTAACCCACCTATACCTGACTTGTCGGCTCTGCGGCAGTCACTTCAAGCCAGGCGGGAGCACATCCAGCTCCTTAAAGAACTAAGAACCCTCGATGATGAGCTCCGCCATCTCGCCTTGGAACGACCCCTTCCACGATCTAAGCAAAATAACACCAAGCCCAAAACCCAACCCCTTCTGGCTTTCCCTGTAACCAGGAGACAAGCCCAAGGCCAGTCCGACCCTACCACTGATGGGGAAGATGAGGATGAGGATAATTCACCCCACCAACATGAGGAAGACAGTGAGGATCCGGGGTCAGAGGGAGAGGATCAGGCCCCCCATCAGGGACCGGGAGATGGACAACCGTCATCTTACAAAAGGCTTAGTCTCAAATTTATTGAAAAACTTAAAACAGCTTGCACCCAATACGGCCCCACCGCCCCGTACACTCAGGCCTTATTAGAAAACCAAAAAACCCGCTGGTTCACGCCTAATGATTGGGATTTTCTTGCCCGAGCCACTCTCAGCGGGGGTGATTACGTCCTGTGGAGGGCTGATTATGTTCAAATTTGTAAAGAGTTAGCTCAACAAAACCTTACTAAAGTCTCATCAAAACATTGGACCCTCAAAAAACTTTTGGGAGATCCCCCGTATAACTCCAATAATTTACAAGCCCAATTCCCTACTGGGTTACTAACACAAATTAGCACTGCCGGCATGGGGGCATGGAGAAAACTCCCTCAGAGAGGAGCGGTCACCGCCTCTTTAGCTAAAGTTCAACAAGGGCCCGACGAGCCTTATAGTGATTTCGTTTCGCGCCTTAATATGGCAGCTGAGAGACTCGTCGGCCCGGGAGAGAGTGGAAGCGCGTTCGTTACACACCTTGCCTTTGAAAACGCCAATCCAGTTTGTAAGGACGTTCTTCGGCCTCATAAACATAAAAATGACCTTTCAGAATTCGTGAGGCTCTGCGCTGGCGTGGGATCAGCCCACGCTATGGGTCTGGCTATCGGAGCTGCATTTAAATCGGCTCACAACCCCTCCGCAAAAACCTCCACTTGCTATGCTTGTAAACAGCCTGGACATTTTGCCCGTGATTGTCCCACTGCCTCATCAACCAGGCCTATGGCACAAAATATAACCCCATCCCCTCCAGGTAGGCCACTTCCTTCCACCCTGTGCCCTCGATGCCATAGGGGTTATCACTGGGCAAATGAATGTAGGTCAAAGACTAATTCTTCAGGCCAGCCCCTCCCTCCTAGGCTGCCGGGAAACTCCCAGAGGGGCCAGCCCCTGGCCCCAAATTATCCAAGGACAAACCCTGGGGCGATACGGTTTGTCCCTCCTCAGGCCCAAGCCCAACAACAAGTTCCTCAAATGCCTCAACAATTACTTCCCTCCAACGAGCAACCCCAGGTAGCGCAGGACTGGACCTCTGTGCCGCCTCCGATACAATATTAGATTCCACCCAGGGCCCACAAATTATCCCTACAGGGGTGTGGGGCCCTCTGCCTTCGGGTACCTGTGCTCTTATTCTTGGTAGAGCATCAGCCACCCTTAAGGGCATTCAAGTTTTTCCTGGCATTATTGACGGTGATTTTACCGGACAAATAAAGATTCTAGCAGCCGCTATTAACGGAGTGGCTGCCGTTCCACAGGGCACCCGCCTAGCACAACTAATTCTTATGCCTTTAATTACTAAAAATACATCCTCAATTTCCTCCAGGCCCCGAGGCATTACCCCTTTGGGCTCCTCGGATGCCTATTGGGTCCAGCCAATCACAAAAAATAGACCTACACTAACCCTTACTATTGAAGGAAAGGATTTTAAGGGCATTCTAGATACGGGGGCGGATGCCACGGTCATATCTCAAGATCATTGGCCCACCCACTGGCCGCTGACCGCATCTTTTACTGACTTACAAGGTATAGGCCAATCTAATAACCCCCAAGTCAGCTCAAAGGTATTACACTGGAAGGATAGTGAAGGCAATCAGGGCACTGTAACTCCTTTTGTATTACCAGGCCTTCCTGTTAATCTGTGGGGACGTGACATTCTCTCCCAAATGGAAGTTATCCTGTGCAGCCCTAGTAACGTGGTCACACAACAAATGCTGCGCATGGATTATGTGCCTGGCACGGGACTTGGAAAAACAAGACAGGGCATAACTCAACCCATTACAACTCCCTCTAAAACAGATAAACACGGGCTCGGATATTCGGATTTTTAGCAACGGCCACTGGCCTTCCTGTACCCCATGCAGATAAAATCACATGGAATACTCAAACTCCTGTTTGGGTGGACCAGTGGCCGCTTACTCAAGAAAAACTAAATGCCGCTACAGCGCTTGTACAGGAGCAGCTCGAGGCTGGACACTTAGAGCCTTCTAATTCTCCCTGGAATACACCCATTTTTGTCATAAAGAAAAAATCTGGCAAATGGCGCCTTTTACAGGACTTGCGTGCCGTTAATAAGGTCATGGCACCCATGGGTGCCCTCCAACCTGGCATCCCCACCCCTGTAGCCATTCCAAATGGTTATTTTAAAATAATTATAGATCTTAAGGATTGCTTTTTTACTATTCCTTTACACCCTGATGACCGTCCTTTCTTCGCCTTTAGCCTTCCCCGTGTTAACTTCCAGGGACCAATGCAAAGATTTCAATGGAAGGTCTTACCCCAAGGAATGGCCAATAGCCCCACCCTTTGTCAAAAATTTGTGGCACAAGCAGTAGACCCAATTCGTTTACGCTGGCCACATCTTTATATTTTACATTATATGGATGATATTCTATTGGCAGCCCAAAATAAATCAAACCTACTTCGTTGCTTCACGGACCTTACTAAAACCCTTCTCGCCCTTGGTTTACAAATTGCCCCTGATAAGGTTCAGTTACAAGACCCCTTTACCTATTTAGGCTTAAAATTACAACAAAACGAGGTTTTCGTGCCTCGCATCCAGTTTCGCTTAGACTGCCTCCATACCCTTAACGACTTTCAAAAACTTTTAGGAGATATTCAGTGGCTCAGGCCCTATATAAAGGTCCCTAACAACACTCTCTTGCCCCTTTACGACATCCTTCGAGGAAACTCAGATCCCTCTTCCCCCCGTGAACTCACCCCGGCTGCGAGAGAGGCGTTAAACCAAGTAACACAAGCCATCAGCCAACAATTTGTCTCTCAAATTTCGTATACCCTCCCTTTAACTTTTATTGTCTTAGCCACGCCACACACGCCCACTGGAGTGTTTTGGCAAAAGGCCCTCACACCTGGTAAAAAGGGTCAACCTCTTTTCTGGGTCCATCTCCCCACCTCCTCGTCTAAGGTAATTTCTGTATACTCTTCCCAAACCACTTCATTAATCATTAAGGCTCGCTCCCTTTCCCGCCAGTATTTTGGAAAGGATCCCGATATAATAATAGTGCCATATACTCAAGAACAGACCCAGTTCCTTCTTCAAACATCTGACGACTGGGGAATAGCCATGTCAGGCTTTATGGGGATTCTTGACAATCACCTCCCTGATGACCCGGTACTACAGTTTGCCCAGTCCTATTCCTTCATTTTCCCAAAAATTACAAAAAGTAACCCCATTCCAAAGGCTGTCACGGTGTTTACAGATGGATCTTCCAATGGGATGGCCGCCTTCGTGGCAAATAACCGTTCTCATGTATTTAAAACATCTTATCAGTCAACTCAGTTGGTTGAACTGTATGCCGTACTTCAAGTCTTTACACAATTTTTCGATCAGCCTGTAAATATCTTTACTGATAGTGCATATGTGGCTCAATCTATCCCGTTACTCGAAACTTCCCCTTTTCTTAAGACAACTTCTAACGCTACGCCCTTATTTGCACAAATTCAAAAGTTAATTCACAAGAGACAACAGCCTTTCTACTTGGGACATATCAGGGCACACACAAACCTACCAGGGCCACTATCAGAAGGTAACGCCCAGGCAGATGCAGCTACGAGGCTTGCCTTCCCCATAATTATGGGATCAGTACAAGAAGCTCAAAAATTACATAAGTTACATCACCTAAATGCTCAATCCCTCCGTTTACTTTGTAAGATTTCACGAGATCAGGCTCGTGAAATAGTAAAACAATGTCCCACATGCATCACAAGCCTCCCTGTACCGCATTTAGGAGTCAATCCGCGTGGTCTTCTCCCTAATCAGTTGTGGCAAATGGATGTCACGCATTTCCCAGAATTTGGCAAATTAAAGTATCTCCATGTGTCTATAGACACGTATAGTGGTTTTATCTTTGCTTCCCCCCATTCAGGAGAAGCTGCTAGGGATGTCATCTCACACTTTGTCACTGCCCTTTCTGTCCTGGGAAAACCTGCTAAAATTAAAACAGACAATGGTCCTGCTTATGTCAGCACTAAGTTTAAACAATTCTGTGAAGCGCTCCATGTTAGCCATGCTACAGGCATTCCCTATAACCCACAGGGACAAGGAATAGTTGAGAGAGCCCACCAAACATTAAAAACTTGGCTCACTCGGCTTAAAGCCACTTCCTTCTCTTTTACCTCTCCCCGCGATCGCTTAAATCATGCGCTTTTTGTGACAAATTTTTTAACTTTGGATAATAATGGTCATTCCGCTGCTGACCGTCACTGGCACCCTTCCCCTAATACGGCTCCACCTATGGTGATGTGGCGAGACCCCCTCACCAACAGCTGGCATGGCCCAGATCCAGTACTTATCTGGGGCCGCGGCTCAGCCTGCATCCTGGATCAAAAGCAATCGGCACCCAGATGGCTGCCTGAAAGATTAGTTAAACAAGTTAATTCGTCAAACTCTTCTAATATTAACCCTACACCAGAGCCTACATCTGGCCCTGAGGATATTTTCCCCTTGTGTTTACAGGAATAAAAGGACCCGGCTGGACTCTACTGGGACTCATTACAGGACTCCTTGTTATTGTCGGTATTGTTGCCATTGTTGCTATTTGTGTATCTTATCTTCTCTCTATTCGCTCTTCCCCTACCACATTTCCTGAGGGCTCACTGATTAACCCCTCTGAAGGGCCCTAACAAAATGTCCCTCTTCCTTGCTCTCCTGATAATGGCAATCTACACCATCCATTGGGCTCCACCAGTCTTTGCAGGGTTTGACAACCCTCAGGCCATTCAAAAACTCCTTCAACAGCATAACCCTTGTACCTGCTCGGGGGGCACAACAGTATTACTCCCACAAACATCAACCTCCTATGGATCCCGAGTCCTCAATCGTAAGCCTCATTTTACACATGACTGTGGAGATAAAACTGCATATCGGGCTGCCACAGATTCCAAATGGCAGTGTACTCTCAAACCTAAACTAGACTCTTCCCGCCCTGAGGATCAATGCCCATCAGAATGCAATAGTACTATCCACTACTCTGTGCACTCCTCCTGTTATACTCAGTATCAAACCTGTAATGAGGGGAGTAAACATTTATTGTTTGCCACTATAACAGGAGATCATGGGGGAATATTTGGAGGAGACTTATCGTCTTCACGCCTCAGCTCTCCTCCCTGCCCCCCTAAGGGACAAGTGGCCTGCTGGTACCCTGCAGCCCCTGTGGGAGTGTCTGATGGTGGTGGCCCTCAGGACACACTTACCAGGTTAAAAACACAAAAGATGCTCGAAACCGCATTCGAAAGCCTTTATCCTTCTCTCCAATACCACCCTCTGGCTAACATCCGATCTCGAGGAATGGAAGGCTTAGATGCCAACACCGCCGATATCCTCACCGAGTCCCATAAATTACTTAATATCTCTAACCCCTCCCTTGCAAACAGCTGTTGGCTCTGTCTGCGCCAGGGACCCCCCCTTCCTCTTGCCGTATTTTTACCGCTTAATAGTACCTCTATGTTTAATGATTCCTCTAACGCTCAGCCTACACATCCCTTTCCTGTTCTTCCTTACCCAGCTGAAAACATCACTTGCCTTTATAAACCTCCCCTTAATAATTCCTTTGATATTGATGTAGGCCTCGCTCCCTTTTGTACAGATAATGAAACAATAGATTTCCCTCTTTACGCCCCCAATTCCACCGTATTTGTATGCAAGGATAATTTAGCCTATACTGTCCTACCAGCAAATTGGAGCGGTAATTGCGCACATGCTACGCTTTTCCCCAATATTGAAATCATTTCGGGAGATACCCCTGTTCCCATCCCCTCCTTTGATTATATTGCGGGGCGACCGAAACGAGCTGTTCAATTTATTCCTTTAATAGCTACATTGGGAATCTCCTCAGCGATGGTTACAGGTTCAACAGGACTAGGAATTGCGGTCCACAAATATAGACAATTGTCCCAACAGCTTATTAATGATGTACAAACCCTATCCACCACCATTCAGGACCTTCAGGATCAAATTGACTCCCTAGCGGAAGTCGTTCTCCAAAACCGTAGAGGCTTAGACTTGCTTACTGCCGAACAGGGAGGTATTTGTTTGGCTTTACAGGAAACATGCTGCTTCTACGCCAACAAGTCCGGCATTGTTCGTGATAAAATCAAAACACTTCAAGAAGACCTGGAACGTCGTCGACGTGCCCTGGCTGAAAACCCCTTCTGGACTGGATGGAATGGACTGCTTCCCTATTTGTTGCCACTTCTAGGCCCCTTTGCTGGAATACTTATTATACTATCTGTAGGTCCTTGTCTCTTCAATAGACTCGTGGCCTTCATCAAACAACAAGTAGACAATTTGGCAGCCAGGCCAATTCAAATACATTACCAGAGTCTAGCCATGCAAGATCCCATGGAAACTTATCATCCCCTCTCCGGCCAATAAAGTATAGCCAATAAGGTCACGGTCCTTTCAACAGCTAACCTTCCCCCGTTCATTGCTGTCCAGTCGGGAGCCCAGGAAGGGCCCCAGGCCTATCAATAAAATGAGCAGTAAGCCAATGACGGGCACCTTCCCGTACCCACACCCGCCTAAGACAGGAGTCCTTGGGGACTGGCAAGGATATCCAGCGACGGGTAAGAGGTGTTAGGGTTTCGGGTCGATTCCTAAGACAGGCACTGCTCGTTCGTCAAACTTGGCCTAAACCACAGCTATCCTTCTTAAATTGATAAAGAAGGGGGATATGTCAGGGACCATGCAGTAGGTGGCCTTACCTCTTGGTAATAGAAAAACCTGGCGTGTCAGATAAAATGTACTATAAGCCATGCGCCTGTAACCGCCCTGCCCCCCTCCCTAATCTTGTAGAAGCCATGCGCCTGTAACCGCCCTACCCCCCTTCCCTAATCTTGTAGCTTCCCGTAACAGGGCCCCTTCCCGTAATAGGGCCCCGCGGGTTTTTCTTGATTGCGTCAGCACTGCAGTAGCGAAGACAAGCCCTTCCTCTTTCCCATGCCTCAATGATATATAGTGAGCAGTTCAAAAAATAAAGTTGCAGCTTGATCAGCACTTGTCTTGCTGCCATCCTTGTGTCTCCTGCCCCTCTCATTTCTCCTTCTAGGTACTCGACCCCAGTTGCTGTCCCGCGGGTCGGGACACAGGAGCCCAAGCACTTGGGCCATCTTCTACTGCTTTCCCCAGCTATAGCAGAGAGCATGATCGGAAGTGGAGCAGCCAGAACTAGAAATGGTGCCCATATGGGATGCCAACACTGCAGGCAGTGGTTTTACTTACTATGCCACAGTGCCGGCCCCATCATCAAAATGTTTATACTACCATAATTCAGTGATTCAATGCAATCACTATCAAAATACTAATGGCACTCTTTACAGAGTTAGAAAAAATAATCCTAAAATTGATATAGAATCATAAAAGAGGGGCCAGTGCTGTGGCGCAGTAGGTTAATCCTCCACCTGCAGCACTGGCATCCCATATGGGTGCCGGTTCTAATCTCGGCAGCTCCACTTTCAGTCCAGCTCTTTGCTAGACCTGGGAAAGCAATAGAAGATGGCCCAAGTCCTTGGGCCCCTGCACCCACAGAAGAGGCATCTGGCTCCTGGCTTCGGATCAGAACAGCTCCAGCTGTTGTGGCCATTTGGGGAGTGAACCAACAGAAGGAAGACCTTTCTCTGTGTCTTCTCCCTCTCACTGTCTATAACTCTAACTCTCAAATAAAATAGATAAAATCCTTAAAAAAAAAAAAAAAAAAAGACCCAGAATAGCCAAAGGGATCCTGACCAAGAAAATCCAGGGGCCAGTGCTGTGGCATAGTGGGTTAAGCCACCACCTGCAGTACCGGCATCCCATAGGGGCGCCAATTTCATACCTGGCTGCTCCTCTTCCAACCCAGCTCTCTGCTATGGCCTGGGAAAGCAGTAAAAGATGGCCCAAGTCCTTGGGCCCCTGCACCCATGTGGAAGACCTGGAAGAAGCTCCTGGCTCCTGGCTTCAGATCAGCACAGCTCCAGCTGTTGCAGCCAACTGGGGAGTGAACCATCGGATGGAAGACCTCTCTCTCTCTCTCTCCCCGCCTCGCCTCTCTCTCTCTCTCTGTGTGTGTAACTCTTTCAAATAAATAAATAAATCTTTTAGAAAAAGAAATTTGTATCATTTAAGAATAAATTTAATTTTTTTTTAAAAATTCAACCAAAAAACTTCCAATCCAGTTGGTAAAAGGGCAATGGATTTCAGTAGACAGTTCTCAAAAGGAGAAATAAAAATATTCAACAAATAAATAGAAAAAAAATGCTCAACAACAGAAGCCATCAGAGAAATGCACGTCAAAACTACAATGAGATATACCCTCACCCCTGTCAGAAAGGCTAAAATCCAAAACACAGAGAGTAACAAATACTGGTGAGGAAGTAGAAAAAGGGGAACACTTACACACTGTTGGGAATGTAAAACAGTACAGCCCCTGTAGAAAACAGTTTGGAGATTTCCTAAAGAACTGGAGATAGACTTGCCATATGATCCAGGAATCCCACTTGTAGGTATATCCCCAAAAGTCATGAACACACTATATAAGAGATACCAGCACCACCATGTTTATATTACCACTGTTCACAATAGCCAAAATTAGGAACAAACCAAGATGTGCATCATAAGATGAATGGATAAAGAAAATGTGGTATACATAAACAACAGAATAATATTCAGCTTTAGAAAAGAATGAAATTCTACCATTTGCAGCAAAATGGATGCAACTGGAGGACATTATTATGTTGAGTGAAATAAGCTGAACCCAGAAAGACAAATACCCCATGTTCTTCCTTATATGTAGGAGCTAAAATTAAAGAAAAAAAGGAGAGAGAGTAAAATAGGGGGAAGAAAGTTCTCTGTGTACCAATACTGTTGGCAAGTATAGTTTTGTAAAACTTTGTTTGATACCTTTGTCAAACCAATGATTAAGAATGTTATGCTACTATAGTTTGAATGATATGTGTGGTTATTTTAAAATTTACTGTATATGGGTGAAATGGCCATTTTTCCATTCAATTATTACTTATATCTATTGCCCATATTCTCACTAAATAAACATTTTTTGCTTTTTATTTTTTAAAATTATTTGGTGAAATATTAAGCCTTTTACTCTAATATAATTTTAAAATGTTACCTCAAAAACTAAAAAAAAAAAAAAAAAAAAAGAAACAGAGAAGGAAAAGGAGGGAGGAAGGAGAGAGGGAGGTAGGAAGGAAGGGAATATCATTATATTTTTAGAATTATATCTACAAGGTTGCTGGCATTGTGGTGTAGAGAATAAAGCCTTGGCCTGAGGTTCAGGCTTCCCCTATGGGTACCAGTTCAAGTCCCAGCTGCTCTACTTCCTATCAGGGCTCATAGTCAAAAGACTTTTCTCACCCCTTTCCTATATAGCTTTCATGTCTATCACTTGGTTTCACCTGGTTCCACCCCATGTACTCTAACTTCGTAATTCCCAAAACCCTTTTCTGAATGAGGAGATTAAATTTAGGCTTTGACATGACCCGCAGGCTTGTAATAATAGTAATGATAACAATAAAAACTATAACAACCACAATACATGTTTTCTTTCTCAGAAGATGAATTCAGTGCTTTTATAATAGTAGTAGTGCACACAAGTAGGCAGACCTGCTGTCCAACAACAGAATATCGGGACCAGCCAGTATGGCTGAAGTGCTAGATGCCTTCTATCCTAAAAGAAATTGGGCTCTTTAGCATGGCCCCAACTTTTTCAGAATTAGATTTTTCAGAAACCAACATGTCTCTGGCTACTGAAAGATGAGCTGAGGTGTTCTATAGACAACCCCTTGAGATGCTCAAGAAGGAACAATAGGTGAAAACATTGCAGAAATCATATTGTATTTTACTTTCTATGCATTTGAGTTAAAAGCACCACTCTGCCATGGACTAACTCTGTGACTTGCCTCAAGTCGCTTGGTTTCTCTTGAGTGCAGTCAAACATGGGCAAAGTAGAAATAATAACAAAAATATAATAGGGTATTGGAATGCTTAGAGAAAGTGAGTTCAGTGTTGGTTAAATGACAAACATACTTAATGACATCTATTACAGCAATCTCTTTCCAAAGTATAAAATCAACATCTAAGTATATTTGAGGCATGATGCTCATTACTTAGTAGGCACTCAAATATATGTAGAAAAAGAAATAATAAATGAATGAGCCAGTCATGCTTATTAGAACAAGTAAGAGAATATTTTTCAAAAGGAGACTAACTCAACAGACAATCAGCTGGCACAATCATGAGCATTAGTTTTTATTCATGGTTAGCCTGATGTTTCAACTGACACAGTCAATGACCTAAAATCATAAACTATTTTTGAAAACCCATCAAATCCATTTAAACTGATTTTTCTGACCTGAAAAGTCACATTTCAACATTTACAGAAAACTTAATAATAAAACTGTTCATTTGAAGGGGAGAAGTTCTTCAAAAGTACAGAGCTCTGCAACAGCTAAAATAATACCCTATTTTAAAGATGGATTTCCTCCACGAAATGAAAATGTATCATTTCTGTGATGAACTTTAACTAACGCAAAAATTCTCAAGCTTAGAAATATACAGATTAGTTTTTGAAAAGTCAATTCCCTTTTTAGGCATACTTCATTTTTTTTTTCTTCTATAGAGGGGGGAAAAGAAAAAAAAAAACAACTCTTTCTGGAACCGAAGTGAACACTTTGGTCTTGGTTAAATGTGTAGCCAAAAACAGAGGAAAATCAAACTGATGGTTGTACTTATTGCCAAACAACTGAGAGAAAAATGGGCTTATTTTCTACAAATAACAGTGCTGCATCATCTTCTTCAAAATGTCTTAGAACGGGGCAAGTGCTTCCCACCTGGATGATCCCATCCATTTACATATAAAAGGGCAGTACTGATTATGTACATAATTGTTCTGTAATGATGTTAATTTGCTTGGGGGAGGGGGCTAAAAGGCAGGCATGCCTTATTGGTATGGCTAAAATTGGAGTCAAATGATCCTGGATTCAAATCTCAGTTCTATTAATTAGTAAAAATTCTATGCTGCGCAAGGTACTTAACATCTTTAGGAGACTAAATGTCCCCTAGATACTAGTTCTTTGTCCTCCACCTCCTACCCTGCATCACCCCCAGGCTGATTTTCTACAGTTCTCTGCCATGCTACAGGTCCGAGAAGGCTGATTCTATAGATTGCAGCATCATGAGTTTGGAGGATAGAAGGCACCAGCAAGAGACCAAAAGAGTGGTCACTGTTTCCAGGAGTTGCTAGGAATGGTTATAAGCGCTGTCTTGTGAGTGCCCTTACACCCTCCTTCCCAGACCATAGACTCCTTGGAAAGATGAAAGAAGTTACAGGGGCTGGTGCTGTGGTGCAGCGAGTAAGTGCCCTGGCCTGAAGTGCCCACATCCCATACGGGCGCTGGTTCGAGAGCAGCCTGCTGCACTTCCGATCCAGTTCTCTGCTATGGCCTGGGAAAGCAGTAGAGGATGGCCTAAGTCCTTGGGCCCCTGCACCCGAGTGGGAGACCCGGAAGAAGCTCCCGGCTCCTGGCTTTGGAGCTCTGACTGTTGTGGCCAACTGGGGAGTGATCCTGCAGATGGAAGACCTCTCTCTCTCTCTCTCTCTCTCTCTGCCTCTCCTCTCTCTGTGTAACTCTGACTTTCAAATAAACAAATAAATTTAAAAAAAAAGAAAGAAGAAGTTATAGGTAAAGCACTTAACAATGATCTGTCACAAATAAGCGATGAGTGATGGGTGCCACCTGCTAAAATGAAGCCCAAATAAGCAAATGTTTGAGAAAAGTCCACATCTGGTTAAGGAGTTTATTGGAATAATGTACCACCAGGACAAATGCCACAGTGGCAGTTGCATGTGAGGGAATGAAACTGTTCTGTACACAGCCATTCCCCAGTCCTCTCAAGTATTTGTGCTTTGCCTCCTTGGCTGGCCCAAAACCATCCTCTGACAAAAACCAAGAAAAGGAGTCTCTCTTGAAGAGTAGCCAAGGCAAAAATAAAATCAATACTCTTCAAAGGGACTGCTGTCAGCACAGTGAGGGGCACCGACTGTGGTACTTGCTCTGTGCAGGGGAAGGCTGGACTGAGGCAGCTGATGACTGTCCTGGATGCTCCGGAGGGGTGAGACCTGCTGCTGGGCAGGCAGGTGAACTACTCCTGGAAGGTTCAAGGCGAGACAGAATGTAGGGTGAGACGGTGAACATTATGGATGGGTCCCCTCAAGTATTTAAGAAAGATGTAAGCAAAATCAAGTCTCATGAGTTTGTCACACCTTGATAAATACATGGTGGGCCAGTATTGAGCCACAGATATTATGAACTTGGAAGCATTATGCAAGGCTGAAGGATTTACTGGCTCTGATTCCTCACTCCAATCCATGAGCAAATTTCCCCTGCCCAAAATAAGCTGTCTGGAGTTTGAATGCGTAGGTCAGTGATTCTCAATGTGTAGTTCCAGGGACATCATCAACAGCCTTACTGCTGCGCTAGTTAGAAGTAAAAATTCTTAGGTATCATTCCATTCTTTCAGCCTACAGGAGGGTCCAAGTGATCTGTGTTTTACCAAATCGTTTAGGTTACTCTAACGCACACTCAAATATGAACACCATTGTCTTAGCACCAATATTATTAGTCACCACTGCTATCCAGTTAGGAATCAAGCACAGTGATGAATCCTTTACCTGAATTATCACATTTAATCCAGATAATATGAGGGAGATATTATCAACATCCCCATTTATGGAAGCACTGTGGCTTGGGGCTGGGGGAGTGGGGTGGGTACAGAATATATCCAAGGGCACACAGCCAGGGACAAGGCCAGCAATTAAATTGATTCTGCCTTCCCAATGTTCCCAGTCATTTTGTTTTGCTGATCTGCTTCTATCACAAAGCAAGCAATGTCACTGTAGAGCAAAACACACTTTTTACAGAGGTACATTTGTTGAATGATGTGAACCTTTCTGTAAGACAACGATGAGTCTTTCACAGCTTGCTCAGTGAATCCTGAAGCATCCTTAGCAAGGAACTCCTGTAATTCTAACATGGGCTGTACACTCGGAAAAGCACAAAGGGATAGAAGGCAAAAAATGGGTTGAGCCAAGTATCTGGAGGCCAGATAGTTGCCCATCTGGAGAAGATCAAGCTTATACAGTTTTTGAGCTGCCCAAATAAACGTCTTTTTTGTCTGCACCAAAATACACATACACAGACTCACATGCACACATATACACAAATAAGCACACCACATATGCATAAAAGTATATGCTGCCTATACTTTTATCAGAAATTGGGAAAGAATGTATATTTAGAACTAGTTCCTCCCACAAAAGAGAAATCAGACTAAATGAAAGCAATTTTAAAGATTTATTTATTTATTTGAAAGTCAGAGTTACAGAGAGAAGGAGAGACAGAGAAAGAAAGAGAGACAGACAGAGACAGAGAGACAGAGAGAGGTCTTCCATTCAATGGTTCACTCCCCAATTGGCCACAACGGCCAGAGCTGAGCTGATTCGAAGCCAGGATCCAGGAGCTTCCTCCAGGTCTCCCACATGGGTGCAGGGGCCCAAGGACTTGGGCCATCCTCTACTGCTTTCCCAGACCATAGCAGAGAGCTGAATTGGAAGAGGAGCAGCCGGGAACTGAACCCGCGCCCATATGGAATGCCGGCGCTGCAGGTTGCAGCTTTAACCCTCTGTGCCCACAGCACCAGCCTCAAAATAGAATAATTTTAAGGGAGTATCTATGAATTCGATATGGAATGTGAACTTTCTGCCACTATGAAGCACTCAACATGCATTTTTTAAAAGATTTATTTATTTTAAAGATAGAGTTAGAGAGAGAGAGAGAGAGAGAGAGAGAGAGAGAGAGAGAGAGAGACAGAGAAAGATGTCTTTCATCTGCTGGTTCACTCCCCAAATGGCCACAACAGCCTGACTGGGCTTATCTGAAACCAGGATCCAGGAGCTTCTTCCGGGCCTCCCACATGGGTGCAGGGGCTCAAGGACTTGGACAGTCTTCCATTGCTTTCCCAGGCCATAGCAGAAAGGTGGATCAGAAGTAGAACAGCCTGGACTTGAACTGGTGCCCACACAGTATGCTAGCACTACAGGTGGTAGATTTATCCGCTATGCCACAGTGCCAGTAACCCTAACATGCAATTTTTTTTCTCTTTTTCTTTCTTTCTTTCTTTTTTTTTTTTTTTTTGACAGGCAGAGTGGATAGTGAGAGAGAAAGAGACAGAGAGAAAGGTCTTCCTTTTTGCCGTTGGTTCACCCTCCAATGGCCGCTGTGGCTGGAGCATCTTGCTGATCCGAAGCCAGGAGCCAGGTGCTTCTCCTGGACTCCCATGCGGGTGCAGGGCCCAAGGACTTGGGCCATCCTCCACTGCCTTCCCAGGCCATAGCAGAGAGCTGGCCTGGAAGAGGGGCAACCAGGATAGAATCCGGCGCCCCAAGTGGGACTAGAACCCGGGGTGCCGGCGCCTCAAGGCGGAGGATTAGCCTGTTAAGCCACAGCGCCGGCCCAACATGCAATTTTTTAAACTGATAAACTGAGGTCAATTTCTACCTGAAGGGGAAAAGAAATCAATAGATGTTGATCTTACAGTGATCAGTAGCTTATTACTATATTTAAATTTCAATACGTAAAATACCTCAACATAATGTAAAAATCCTATTCAGAAAAGTATATGCCATCTAATTTGTACAATAGAAGAGAAAATGAGAAAATGAAAGAAAAAACTTCATATGAGTGTTCAAATAGTTTATAGAATGGTTTGAACAAACTGCACATGAATCATATATATGCACACAAAGTTCATGGAAAATGGAATTAAAAGAGAAGTTTATTTTGGCAGAAAACATGTTGAAGTCCACGGACAGTATTTTCACAATATTCATTTTTCATGAACTTTTTAAAGATCCTTATATGCCTGGGTTTCAAGTTCTTGCATCAAAGTAAACTATTCATTTAATGGCATTTTTGATAATTTTTTTTTATTTGAAAGGCAGAGAGAAAGAGAGAGAGAGAAACAGAGAGCTCCCACCCACTGTTTTACTCCCCAGATGACCACAAAAGCCAGATCAAGGCCAGATTGTTATGAGGCAGAAACTGATCCTGTCTTCCACATGGGTAACAGGAACTCAAGTACTTGAGCCATCACCTGTTGCCTCCCAGGGTATGCATTAATTAGAAACTGGGATTGAGAGTAGGGCCAGGGCTCGAACCTAGACACTCTGATATAAAATGTGGTCTCACAAATGTAGCTCAACCACTAGCACAAAGGGCTGCTCCACTATCAACTTTTTCAATTCCCCTTCTATATATGAATGTATGTGTGTACACGTGTATGTGTGTTTAGGTTTTTTTTAAAGATTTATTTTATTTCTTTGAAAGAGTGACAGAGAGAGGTAGAGACAGAGAGAGGTCTTCCATCCAATGGTTCACTCCCTAGATGGCCACAGCGGCCCGAGCTGTGCTGATCCAAAGCCAGGAGCCAGGAGTTTCTTTTGGGTCTCCCACATGGGTGCAGAGGCCCAAGGACTTGGGCCATCTTCTACTGCTTTCCCAGGCCATAGCAGAGAGCTGAATCAGAAGAGGAGCAGCTGGGACTAGAACCGGCGTCCATATGGGATGCCGGTGCCTCAGGCCAGGGCTTTAACCCACTGTGCCACAGAGCTGGCCCCTGCATGTTTAGTTTTTAAGCAATGTTAACTGTGGGATTATTTTCACAACTTAATAATGACATCTGGCTTGAATAGTTTTCTGGAAAATATTTAGGAAAAAATTTATGTAAGATATTTTCTGATTTATATTTTTCAATTAAAATAAACATATAAGAACTGATGTTTAGAAATTGATATATAACAAAAATATTGTAATTAACAAGAAAATCTTGTTTTTAAAGATTTATTTATTTATTTGAAAGTCAGAGTTACACAGAGAGAGGAGAGGCAGAGAGAGGGAGAGAGGTCTTCCATTTCGATGGTTCACTCCATAATTGGTTGCAATGGCCAGAGCTGTGCCCATCTGAAGCAAGGATCCAGGAGCTTCTTCCAGGTCTCCCACATGGGTGCAGGGACCTGAGGACTTGGCCCATCCTCTACTGCTTTCCCAGACCATAGCAGAGAGCTGGATCAGAAATGGAGCAGCTGGCTCTCAAACCAGCGCCCATATGGAATGCGGGCACTTCAGGCCAGGGCGTTAACCCACTGTGCCACAGCGCTGGCCCCAACAAGAGAATCTTGAGATTTCTAAACAAATAAACCTGAGAATTTGCTTCTTTGACAAAATTTACTTAACATTTATTTCAGAACATTCACTAAGTTTACATGTTATGAAATCCCTAAGCAAATGCAAATAAAATTCATCAATAATAATTGAAGCATCAATAATAAGTGACATTGTCATAAAAAATCAATCTGGAAAATTTATCTTTGTAATTAAAAAATACTTAAGAAGTGAGCTAGTGAGTTTATATTCTTATTACAAAGATACAGTTCTATGCACTTACTTTATTGTGACATGGTAGTCTTATACTTGTTTTTATCTCTTCCAAGTTCTTTAAAAGCACTGATTTCCTCTTCTATATTTCTGTATAGCCAGTGTCTAAGAAACAGGTGTGCAATTGGGAAGCCTTAATTACACATTCACTGAATTAAATCCTTTTTCTTAGAATGAAATAATATTGTTTAAAAAGGGAGACACAAAAGCAAAGGCTACAAAGTCCAGGTACATGATTTAATGAGGTGGGCTGGGTGGTAAAGCAGATAATCATTTTTTTTTTAAGATTTATTTATTTATTGGAAAGTCAGAGTTACACAAAGAGAGAAGGAGAGGCAGAGAGAACCATCCACTGCTTCACTCCCCAGTTGGCCCCAACAGCCGGAGCTGTGCCGATCCGAAGCCAGGAGCCAGAAGCCAGGAGTCAGGGGCTTCTTCTGGGTCTCCCATATGGGTGCAGAGGCCCAAGGTCTTGGGCCATCTTCTACTGCTTTCCTAGGCCATAGAAGAGAACTGGATCCGATGTGGAGCAGCCGGGACTCAAACTGGTGCCCATTTGGGATGCTGGCACGGAAGGCAGTAGCTTTACCCACTATGCCACAGCACCAGCCCCCAGTCATATCCTTTCTAAATATGATAATCAACCTTTAGCTCCACAGAGCTCTTCAGGCAAGAGCATTAACTGGGGCCAACGTTGTGGCATAGAGAGTAAAGTCAAGGCCTACGACGCCAGGAACCCATATGGACACCAGTTCGAGACCCATCTGCTCCACTTCCAATCCAGCTTCCTGCTCACATGCCTGGGAAAGCAGCAGAAGATGGCCCAAGTGCTTGGGCCTCTGCACCCATATGGGAAACATGGGGGAAGCTTCTGGTTCCTGACATCAGCTTGGCCCAGCACCAGCCATTGTGGCCATCTGTGGACTGAATCAGCACATGGAAAATCTCTGTCCCTTCTTCTCTCTATATAGCTCTTTCAAACAAATAATATATTTTTTTTAAAAATAAAAAGAGTGTTGGCCAAATATTTCTTAAAAGAGAAATCTCCAAATTTTTTAATGCTGACCACAATTTCTCTGTAAAACATAGTTTAGCAGTCTGGGTTTGGGCAGGAAAAGAGGACAACTGTAAGATAAACCAGGAGGCCGGCGCTGTGGCTTAACAGGCTAATCCTCCGCCTTGCGGCGCCGGCACCTGGATTCTAGTCCCGGTTGGGGCGTCGGATTCTATCCCGGTTGCCCCTCTTCCAGGCCAGCTCCCTGCTATGGCCTGGGAAGGCAGTGGAGGATGGCCCAAGTCCTTGGGCCCTGCACCTGCATGGGAGTCCAGGAGAAGCACCTGGCTCCTGGCTTCGGATCAGCAAGATGCTCCAGCTGCAGTGGCCATTGGAGGGTGAACCAACGGCAAACAGGAAGACCTTTCTCTCTGTCTCTCTCTCTCTCTCTCACTATCCACTCTGCCTGTCAAAAAAAAAAAAAAAAAAAAGATAAACCAGGAATGAGTTTAACACAGAAACTGAAATTGACACAAATGATGTGCCAGCTGGACTGGATTTAAAGTTGGGAAAGGCACTGTGGCAGTTTTGGGAATAGCAGTTAGAACAGCAAGAAAGCAGACCCAGACATCTCAACCTGAATCAACAATAGTCTAGTGGTTCTCAAAGGCTTCAGGAAAGTTGTTCCAGAAAGGTCCCTCCAGTGGTCACAAGTGTAGTGAAGCCAGTGGTTGTCAAGCCAATGAGAAGCCCACATGTGCCTGCACATCTGGCTACACCAGACTCTGCTCCTCCTCGGCTCACCGGTTCCTCACTGGCAATCTTGATCAGAGCCATAAAGGAAATGGGATCCTGGTGTGCATACTTTTCTGATTTTCCTCTGCTCTGCAGCCCTGGGAAGTGACAGTGATGCTATTTTGGTAAGAGACAACCATAATACAGTTGTCAGTATAGTCCAACAAAAGTTAGCATTTGGAGCTGATTCCATACTCAAGGTACCAGTGGAGAATCTTCAATTTAGAGGCTGGCATTGTGGTGCAGCTAGTTAAAGCCCCAGCCTGCAGTGTCGGCATCCCATATGGGTGCCGGTATGAGGCCCCGCCATTCCATTTCCTATCCAGCTCCCTGCTTATGCACCTGCGAAAGCAGTAGAAGATGGCCCAACTCCTTGGGCCCCTGCACCCATGTGAGAGACCTGGAAAAAGCTCCATGGCTTTTGGCTTTGGATCAGCTCAGCTCTAGCCATTTTGGTCATTTGGGGAGTGAACCAACGGATGGAAAATCTGTCTCTACCTCTCTCTGTAACTGTCTCAAAAAAAGGAGAATCTTCAATTTAGAGCATTTCTACAGGAGCCATTTTAACAATTTCATTTTGTTGCAAGAAAAAAGGAAAATATAATTGCACTGAATACAATGCAACCCATAAAATACTTAGTAAGAGTTCAGTCAACACTTGACCAGGTTGCACCCTACAATTTACCCTTTCTTCTTTTCTCTGCCCTACAAACCCCTTTTCTCCCCTCCTTTCTTCTCCCTGCTTCTTCCTCCTTAATACAGTGAACCCCTTTTCTGATATGTGATTTCACTTTGGGGTTTCAATTACCTGTAGTCAACTATTATGCAAAAAATAATGCAATGAGAAGATATTTTGAGAGACAGAGACCACATTCATGTAATTTTTATTATACTATCTTGTTAAGATTGCTTATTACTTATTGTCACCAATTTTTACTGTACCAAATTTATAAACTAAACTTTATCATAGCGTATATGTGGGAAAAACAATATTTTGTATTCAGAGTTCAGGGCTTTTCAATTTTGTGCATTCACTGAAAATTTTGGAATATATCTCCCATGGATAAGGTAGAGCTACTGTATCAATAAATACATCTCTGAGATTAAGGGTGAGGAGAGCATGTGTCTATATAGGGATAGCACAGGATGTTTTGGGGGTTATGATAGAACTGTTCTATATTCTGATTGCAACAGTGATTACATAAATCTATTTAACAGTTTAAATTCATAGAGCTGTACACCCAAAGAGGTCAGTTGTACTGTATGGTAAAACATTACCGAATGATCATATCCTTAACACAACAAAAGAGACTACATCCTCTTATATCCAAAGTAGGTATCCTCGGGAATACACATTTAGCCTGCTTTTTAGAATACCCCTGTTCCCATAACACAATACATGGGTTCCATATCCAGATCCTCACTGCAGCTTCTGGATAAGGCAGATCCTAGGAGGAAGCTGGGAAGGCTTGAGTGATTGGGTTTCTGCCACCCAGATGACAGACCTGATTGTATTTCGGGCTCCCAGCTCCTAGATTTGGCCCTGGCCCAGTCCCATCTGCTGTGGGAATTTGAAGAATGAACCAGTTTGTGGGAAATCCTTCCTTACCCTCCCCTTTCATCCCCTTCTCTCTTACCCCTCCCATCCCAGCCCTCTGTACCTCTCCTCTCCTCTTCTCTCCTCTCCCCTCCCCTTCCTCTCCTGCCTCCACTCCCCTCCAGTCCCCTCTATCTCTCTGTCCCTCAAACAAAATAAAATTTAAAACACAAGAAGGCAATGTCCAAGCAACTTGAATTAATGATACACATTCCCTGAGACATAGACAACTTTAGGCTGAACATTACTACATTACGTCCTACAAAGTGAAAACACGCAGGAGAGAATAGTTACCTTGAACAGATCAAGGACCACAATTCACTGTTAATATCTAGATGGAAATATCCAAATGTTAATCCTTCATAAAGGTTAAGTACTCCTTTCTAAAACTAGACTGTGCACATGCTAGTTACACACAGAATTTACTTTGCTGAGGGGAGAATCAATCAAATGCTCATAATCCAGTCATTATTGTAAAAGGTAGAAAATGGGAGCTGGCATTGTGGTATAGCAAGTGAAGCCACTGCCTGCGGTGCCAGAATCCCAAGTGGACACTGGTTCGAGACCCAGCTGTTCCATTTCCAATCCAGCTCCCTGCTAATGTGCCTGGTAAAGCAGTGGGAGATAGCCCAAGTTCTGGGCCCCTGTATCCATGTGGGAGACCTCAAAGAGACTCCTGTCTTCAGTCTTTCCCAGCCCTGGGATGTTGCAGCCATTTGTGGAGTGAACCAGCAGATGGAAGCTTGCTTTCTCTGTAACTCTACAGTTTGAATAAATAAATAAATCTTTTATTTAAAAAAAGGTAGAAAATGAAATTATATTAGAAGTATAATCCATTTTAACAAAGGAGAGCTCAATGATTGTGATAAATACGATGTCAGCTATTACTGTAAGATAATTAGACTGAATGAAAATTTTATTTATTCCTTTATTTATATGAAAGCAAGTGAGAGAAAGAGATTACAACTGCTTTTTCAAGCCCCAAAATGCCTATAATAGTTGTGAAATCGGAGAAGACCCCCTAAAATTTACACTGAAATGTCGCCCCTTAAAGTTCCCTAGAAATGCTATCCAGGGTGCCACAAGTGCCACCGGAATTTGGGGTGCCTTAAAATTTCACCATGGGCTTATTACTAAATCCCTGCTATTAATAAGCCCAAGAGGGTTCTTGCCTAATATTTAGAGAAGAATTATGAATACCGGCACAGATAAACGAGGCAGCATGGTACGTTTTAAGCTTTTATTTAGTGAGAAAAATGCATAGGAGAGTGAGAGCTTTATTTAGGAGATAGAGGTGAATAGGGGTTCATACCGAGCACCAGGAACCAGCCACATGGAAGAGCATCTAGGCCCAAAGGCCATGCGCCCTGGAGGCGCAGGGCTACAGCAAGTCCCTTCATAGCAAGAGGCCAGGGAAAAAGAGCCGAGCGGGTCACACCGCGTCCGGCTTTTAACCCACTTCCAAAAGGGAGTGGTTAATTAACCTGATTGGCTGGTGGGCACCCAGGTGTGGCCAGGTAGGGGAATGAGGCCATGCAGGGATGTGGCAAAGGCATCAGGTAGGGGCATGAGGTCACACAGGGGCGTGGCAAAGGCATGGTCTTCTTCCAGTTCACAAATTCAATCAATTTTAACCTGTATGCCTGCCTACTTCAGTTGGGGATAGATAGGGGTGGGCAGGCACAACTCAGAGTGGGAAACATAATCCAAGTCTCCCATGTGGGTGGCAAGAACCCAGTTACTTGAGGCATCTTGGCTGTCTTCCAGCACCTGGACTGGCAAGAAGTTGTATCAGGAACCAGAGCTGGGAATTGACGCAGGTTTAATGTGGGATGTCTGTGTCTTGACTGCTAGGCTAACCAACCTCTCCAACACTTGCTTTTTCTACCCACATATTGACACAGAGAAAAACCCGATGGATAAAAAAAAATCCATAGTACTCAACTTGCATAAAATTGTATAATACTCAAGCTGCTTAGATGTACATGAGGGTATTTTTAAAAGTTTGTGGAAAATGATTAAAAGATTTTTTTCCTATGCAAAGCATTTCAAAATCTGTGCATTTCTCTATCACACACATTTTTCCATGAACTTTTTGAAGACCTTAACACATAAAGTCTCTTTCAATGAGACTTTCAGTCTTTCACGTGGGATAACAGTGTCTCATCAGTTAGCTTGCCTGCCATTCTTTCTCTCAACACTTCACAAATATCTAGTCAAATCCAACAATCAGTTGATGTAGACAAAATCTTCCATTCAAATCTACCTTCAGCTCACACTTGAGCACTTTCCAGCCATCACTTCGGAATGTCAGTGATTAGCATGCAAAAGGTTTATTTAATATCTTTATTTCTTTTCAGGGAAAAGTAGTTAGGAACAGCTGTCATTCGGGTGATGAATACAAGCTGCTAGCCTTTGAAACAGCATGTAAGGTAGTTGAGGTTGGAATTAACTAGCATTTAGAAAACCCTCACATTGAGTGGTATCTTGGTAAGGAAATGCCTGTCCTTCCTTGAATATCATTTCATCAGGATAGAAGGCACTGTGGGAAGGTATAGCCAGAAGTTTGAACATTCAAAAACAAATACATAAATAATTTTCTCCTCTTTCTAAAAATCCAGTTCATATACATAAATCTAAAATATGACATCCAGTCAAAAGCTACGCCTGAGCATACAATAAGCCTTTTTAAAGCTGCATTCAAAAGCTCCTGATGATTTCCAGCTCATCTGTGACATTCAACATTGACGTTCACAAAACTGTCACCAGCGTTGACCCACACAACGGCTCTACAGCCATTTGATTTGTTACATATCGTGAAAGGAAGACTATTTTCTAAAATAAATCTCTCTCCAACCAAGCTCTGTTTGGTGTGGGCTTCATCAAAGTCATGGACCTCAGAGCACAGGCAAACATTTGAAGAAGAAGAAACGTTGTGGGGAGGTGAGGGGAGAAGATGAAGCAGGGAAGAGCAGTAGTGATTCTGTTTCAGAACTGTTTATGTAAATCTTGACGTTCAAAAGAAGGCTTTTTAAGTTGTATATGGCGTTTAATGTATATCATGAATGTATATTAAATGCACAAAAATGATTGATATTAGACATTTAATGATAGGTAATGAGTGACCATCTGGCAGTCTTTAAGAAAAAGCAGGGGCCAGCACTGTGGCTTAGCAGGTAAAACCGCCATCTGCAGTGCCAGCATCCCATATGGGCACCAGTTCAAGTCCCGGATGCTCCACTTTGGATCCAGCTCTCTGCTATGGCCTGGGAAAGCAGTAGAAGATGGTCCAAGTCCTTGGGCCCCTGCACCCACATGGGAGACTCAGAAGAAGCTCCTGGCTCCTGGCTTCGGGTCAGCCCAGCTCCAGCCATTGCTGCCATTTGGGGAGTGAACCAACAGATGGAAGACCTGATCCCTCTCTCTGCCTCTGCCTCTCTGTAATGCTGCCTTTCAAATAATAAATAAAATTTTTTTTTTTAAAAAGGAACACATTGTTAGAGTGCCCATAGAAAACCAAGATATTGATGTCAATTAAAAAACTCATTATTACTGCCTGTAGGCCAAATGTCAAAACACAGTAACCAAGAGGCTAAAGACTAGGTAGAAAAAAAAATTAGGACTTTAGAGATCTGAAGTAGAGCAAGAGCAAGATCCTCCATCTATTAGTTCACTCCCCAGTAGCAGGGCCTGGGTGAGGCCAAAGCCAGGATCCCAGAACTCCATCTAGGTTTCCCACATGAGTGGCAGGAATGCAAACATTTGGGCTATCAGCTGCTGTCTTTCCAGGTGCATTAGCAAGAAGCTGGATAGAAACCAAAGTAGCCAGCACTCTGATATGGGACGTAGGCATCCCAAGCTGTGGCTCAACCCCCAGGGCATGGCACCTGCCTCTGGGCAGAAGTTCTGATTGTGATTAGGTCAGCCTTCGTTTTTAAAGTATGAGAAATGATTGTTTAATTTCTCTTCATTTATGAGAATAATCCACTAAGAATCAGAATTGGTACATTTCATACAGATGAGGAGGACTGGAACTCCAAGGGCCCCAGTAAAACCCAACTCTGTCTTACAATGGCAGCCACTACCAGCACTGCTTTTGTGCTGTTCACCTGCACACTAACTCCCTACCTCCACCCTCCCACGTCTCAGGTTTCCCCCTCTGCAGCCAGCAAGCACAACCTCAATTCACCCCTGACCTCCTCTCCTCAGTCCTGACCCACATACTTTTATCTCTGTTTTTTTTCAGCAATTAACACTTAGCATTGTTTTCAATTTAGTTGTGTAATCTAGCTCCCTTTTCTTGCTTAAAACTTCCTTTAGTAACTTCCCTATAAACTAAGGCAACATCATTTCCTTTTTTCCCTCCAGTCCCTAACTTAGTGATGCTATAATGACTGCATGGTTAAACTGAACAAGTTTTCTCTCCCTCTCCTCACCAGCAGGGATGGAGAAAGGTGGATTCTCTGGCTATTCACGGAGAGACACTTCTTCAGTGCTCATGAGTAGATTTCCTGGGACCAGCTGGGCCTCCTACTCACAACTCCGTCTTACTTCTGACTCTTGGTCACTCTGCCTCTCTTGATTGCAAAAGAGTGCCAAGCACAGGTGGGTTTACCATGAAGGCAATCTGTCTGAAGCTCCTGGGCCCTTTACTTGCATGGGTGGAGCCATGACAATCTTTTTTTTTTGAGATTTTATTTTTATTTATTTGAAAAGCAGAGTGACAGAGAGAGAGGGGAAGAGTTAGAAAGAGAAATCTTTCATCCACTGGTTCACTCCACTAACAGCCACAACAGCCACAGGCCACAGCTGGGCCAGGCCAAATCTAGACTTCTAGAGCTCCATCCAGGTCTCCCATCTGGGTGGCAGGGACATAAGTACTTGAGACATTTTACCCTGCTTTCCCAGGCACATTAGCAGGGAGCTAGATAGAAAGCTGAGCAGCTGGGACCCAAACCAGTCCTCCACAGGCAGCGGCTCAGCCTGCCCCTCTATAACACTGGCCCTTCTTACTTTTAATGTTTATTTATCTTCATCTAGGGGAAGGGTTGGGGAGCTCCGGCCATTGAGGACATTTGGGGAGTGAACTAGCAGATGAAAGACCTTTTTCTCTCTCTGCCTCTGCCTCTCTATAACTCTGCCATTCAAATAAATAAATAAGTCTTTTAAAAAAGAAAGTAAAATACTCTCAAAAACAAAATAATATATGTATTTAAATAAATACAGATACAAACCCCTATTATGCAAATTTCAGAGAAAATCATTACCTTTAATAAATGACCACTGCCTTATGCTATTTTTTCTATAAATAGTAAGGATTTTTAAATGGTCAATTATTTCCTGAAGAAATTAGCATTAACCTAACAAGAACTGTTAAAGTATGAATTAAAACATTAAAAAGAAATTTTGAGGCACTGCCTGATTTACTCCAAGAGAAATTTTAAAAATACATCTTTTTGGATTAAATAACCTAATTCAGTTTTGGGTTAAGGCACAGAGAACACAGCTGGGAAAAAGCAATGTTAGCATTTTAATTACCCACTCCATTCTTATCCTTTATGTCAACAGATAACAAAACTATGTTATCTGCTTCTATGATTCCAAGAATTTTGAATAAGACCTCAACCTTATCCAAAAAGCACAACAATTTGCAGCATATACTGTACAAAGAATTTTGTGTTAAAATTTCAGGTTTTAAAAGCCATGAAACACAATGCTGACAACTTTGACAGCTTATCATTAATAAAAAGAGGGGGAGATTTTGTTAGAAGGGAGTTTTCTTTTTAAATCTACTCCTTCTATTTAGTTTTTAGTTATTTAACAATTATGGATTTTTTAATTAAAGAAAAAAACACTGTAGCATCATATTTTAATGGAGCCAGAAACTAGTTCTATCACTTTCTATCTCTCAATAACATTCTCTGCCATTTAAACTTCAGCTTTAAATGATGCTTCAAAAGCATTTAGAACCTGGAGTATGTATGGAATGGAAGTATTTGCAGGGACTTCATGTTCAAAGAAGCAAGCTGAGTTATATTCAGCAGGCTTTAGGCGAGAATGTGGTCTACTCGTAATTCAGCATGGCATTCATGTTCTGCTCAGTCTTGGAAATCTATTCTGTACCCCAATAGGTGCTAACAGAGAAAAAGCAGCACATCATCCTAACAATGGACTTAAGGGGTCAAAGCATAACAGTATTGCCCAGGCATTCCTGAGTTAACAAGTAAAGTTAATCATCAGTATTTTGAAGAATTGAATACAGATCATGATAAAACCTGGGTACCATAAAAGAGAATTTTGGTCAAGTAAGTAAGAAAAGAGCAGTAGGTTTTTATAAGTAGCAACAGAGCTAATGCAGCAAAAAAAGTGACAGTCCAATATGGGCCAATGTAGAGTAAAATTAGTCAAGGTTGAAAAGCAGATTCACAGAATTTAGACAAAAAGTTGAGTCTAGAAAATAAAATAGAAATATTCCTTCAGCCATTCTTTCAGGAAGTAGAAACTAGACTTTAATATCTAAAACCATGGTGCATCAAGTTTTAGGATTTAAAATTAAATTATTTAGTACAATGAATGTATTTATTCTTGCAAAGCAAAGATTCACTCATTCCTAAACAATGCTTGTATCATTTTTATAATACTTTGAATTACAAAATATCTTACGAAAGGTACGGCTATCCATAGATTTCTAAACGAGGTTAGTCCTCCTTGTCTATTGTAGTCAGATTTCTAGTATTCAAAGCAAAGAAAGAGCAAAATTAAGCAAGCAGCTTCAGTTCTTATAGACTGATGACTTGGTAAGTCTTAGTTTTCCTTGGGTATGCTTAAATTTTAAAAATAATACACAGTAGTCACATGCACAGCTAATTGCACTAGTAAAACCTCTCAATCCAATCTCATCAGACAACTGGTTCAATCAGCATCATTTTTTTTTAAGATTTATTTATTTATTTGAAAGTCAGAGTTACACAAAGAGAGGAGAGGCAGAGAGAGAGGTCTTCCATCCAATGGCCCATGCCGCAACTGGCCACAACGGCCAGCATTGCACCGATCTGAAGCTAGGAGCCAGGAGCCTCCTCCGAGTCCCCCACGTGGATGCAGGAGCCCAAGGACCTGGCCATCTTCCACTGCTTTCCCAGGCCACAGCAGACAGCCATATTGGAAGTGGAGCAGCCGGGTCTTGAACTGACGCCCACAGGGGATGCCAGCGCTTCAGGCCAGGGCGTTAACCTGCTGTGTCCCAGCACCGGCCCCAACCAGCATCTGCTTTCAACACCCTTCTAGGTTATGTACATAGTTATACTGTACTACAGGAGGTGAAAATCTAAAACTTCATTTCCCAGTTTCCCTTGGAGCTATTCTTCATAGAGGACCCACTAAGCAGATTCAAATCTGTGAATTTTGAAGGTGAAAACTACTGGCATGTTGTATTAGCTGTATAAAAGGATGGCTCTGTGGGAAAACAGGGGTGGCAGAGTATCTGTTTCTCTTAGATTTTAATGTTATGTGTACTAAGATATAATAAGTAATAGCAGCTGTGATGGTTCTCCTAGGACACTTCAGTATTATGGTCAGGCATTTTTAGGTGTCATCCCTGGCAGTATTGTCCCCTGCTTAAACTACATAAAGTAGATTCTGTACAATGCAACCAAGAACCTTGGTGACATCCTGTAGACTTCTTTTCTTTCTTAAACATCCACTCTAGCACTGATACCTGTAACAACTATTTTCTTCTCTTCTCCTTTGACTGAATAAAGCTTTCGTTGATGACTTAATCTCTTACCTTTAGCATCTACCCTCAATAAATTTTTCAAAAAGTTTTAAATAGGTAAGGGAAGATAAGACTTTTCTGGTTACAAATTTAAATTTTATGACCATAAATATAAACTAAATACTGAAAGTTTTCTTCCACAGTAATACAAAGGGTGAATTGACAATAAGAGTGTGTATTTTGTTAAGGACTCCATTCACTGGAATCAAAGAAAAACCAATATAATTGTCATCAATCTAGTAAGGTTGTGAAGCTAACTCATTTTATTTCCTGAAGCATTTGAAACTTTCAAGTAAACTTTTATAATTAACTATTGCCTTTATTTTTTTTTTTTACCTTTTCTTGATCTCATCCAGATGTCAAACCTAAGCTTTTAACCCTCCTCAGAAAGGACAAAAATCCATGTCAACTGGAAGAATTGAAATCACTTTTAACACTGAGTTGGCTCTGATTGTGACACTCCATTCTCATTCTTACTCATTCAAGGGTCTCTGACATGAATACATTGGGTTTGATTTTTTCATATAATTTTCTGTGGCTGCTTGAGCATTCGAACATGCTGCTTTGTATTTTCATGCAAAATATGCTTTAGGTATTTCTCAGTTAGTAAAAATGGTGAAAATAGCCCAGTACTACTCACAGAAACTTGCATCCATTAAGAAGCTACTTGTCCTGGGTATCTTATTATGTGTATTTCATTTTCTTAACATATGAACAGCCAAGTAACTTATTCAAACTCGTACAATTAGTAGGTCACAGAAACAAGACTAAAACCCAGAACTTTCTCCAAAACTGTTTTCATTAGATTCATCAAAGCTGTCAGAAATTTGTATGAATCCTTGTAAATTAGACAATTGATAAATCTTATTCTGGATCTCTCAATTTGCATCTCTTCCAGTGAGGTGCACCAAGACATCTTGTGCAGAGGATTTAATGTAAGGTATAGATTCAAATGCAACTACTGCTGCTCAATAACAAAAGATATCACCTGAACACAACAGAAAATGCTATCAAACTCTGCATAGAAGAAAGATTGACAAAGCAAATCTAAGAATGAGCAGGAGTCCTAGGGGCTATAACAGCTCAAGATCCTCATGTGTAAAGAATCCTACAAGTTATGCCTTTTGTAGATATTCTGCCAACTTCCAATGAGGACAATATCATTTTCCTTTGCAAGTATGGTGATTCATACAAAATGAGTAGACAGAGACAGAAATATGTAATGGCTTTTAAAATCTAACACTTTGATGATTAAGTCATGCCTCTGGAGAACTCCTTGGACTTTTCATTACAGAATAGCATCTAATCTGGTGATCAGGAACAATGGACAATCATTATTTGGAATCTCTATGTGAGACTACAATTGTCTAAAGCTAAGATCAGTCTGTAGCAGTAAGATATTTTCTTTCTGTCTGAATTTATTCCCACAAAAGCACCACAGTTGTATATTACAGAAGATTAAAGGGTATAGAGAAAACATTTGGAAGTGGGCATGAGATCAACCAGAGTTGTTAATGTCTATTGATCTTTTGAGTTGGGATTTAGATAAAAGGAGGAAAAAAAAAAAAACAGAAGATATCATCCCTGGTGAATACAGAATATGGAAACAAATTCTCTATCAAGATGGTCATAAAAGACAAGTACTGCCTACTTCCAACAGTTTGCCCCATGAGAAGTGATTAAGAAAGAAATTTGCAGAGCCAGCTTTGTGGTGCAGTGGATTAAGCTGCTGCTCCTGACTTCAGAATCCCATATTGGAGCTCCAGTTGGCGCCTGTCTAATCCGCTTCTGATACAACTCCCTGTTAATGCACCTGGGATGCAGTGGACGCTGGCGCAAGTATTTGTGTTTCTCCCACCCATGTAGGTGACCTAGATGGAGTTCCTGGCTCCTGGCTTCAGCCTGGTTCAGACCTGGCCGTTGAGGCCATTTGGGGAGTGAAAGATAGGATCGATAGATTGATCCATGTATCATTCAGATAAATACATCTTTTCATAAAAAAGAAAGAAAAAAACTTTTGACAACATACATATTATACATAGAGGAAGAATGATTTAATGCAACTTTTAAGTATCAGAATCTGAAGCGGTAAGGCAATTGGAAATACTGATGGTGTTCACTGGATTTGTAGCTTTCCTTTCAGTCTTCCCATGTTGTTGTGAGTGTTTTAATGCTAGCAACAGAAGAGAGAGAGGAAAGAACAGGTGACAGAGAATATAGTAGCATTTTTATTTCCATGTGTGTCTCTTCAGATCAGAGATTAGATCTCAGATTTCACAGTCCAGGTGCGAGGGCCTGCTGGAGTGGAATAAAAAGACAACAGCAACAGGAAATTTGCCTGAGCCTCCCAGTTCCCCACCCTAGAGTGCCCTGTTTTAGATTGTTTAGTCTGCTCATCTCCACAAAAGATCTCACAGAAATATTCTCATCTGATCTTTCCTAGACCCAATCACATCACACTTATGCCTTTGCTATTGCTTGTACCTTCTATATCCATGTTACTCAACTCTACTTCCAGACAGGTTTTTTTTTTTTTTTTTTATGTCTATCTATCCATATAAAACTTTTTCTAAAAGCATGGTTTTGGTTACAAACCAATTTTCCAACAACTGAAAATAATGCTAGTCTAATTTAAAACAGTTTTATAGCAGTATAAAAAAGGTACATCATTTCACCATGGTTTATAATATATAAAATAAAATTTTAAACATTTGTGGAAAATGGAAGTAAAAGCTAATTTTGATATAAAAATTTTTTTAAGTCTATGAATATGAAGGTTCATAGAAAATACATATTTGAATAAAAACTTTGTGTGGACCTCCTAATTTTTTGCACCAAAGTAAACTTTTCTTATAAAAATTTTCCACAAAAGTTTTTGAAGTGGCCACTCATATGACCGAACAGATCCAAAGAAGATTGCTCATGACTTGAAAATTAATATTTAGGGGGCCGGTGCTGTGGTGCAGCGGGTTAATGCCCTGGCCTGAAGCACTGGCATCCCATTATGGGCACCAGTTCTAGTCCCAGCTGCTCCTCTTCCCATCCAGCTCACTGCTATGGCCTGGGATAGCAGTATAAGATGGCCCAAGTCCTTGGGCCTCTGCACCCACATGGGAGACCCAGAATAAGCTCCTGGCTCCTGGCTTTGGATCGGCACAGCCTCGGCCATTGCAGCCATCTGGAGAGTGAACCAGCGGATGGAAGAAAATTAATATTTGAATGACCAACCATATCTTTTCAGACTGAGACGTGATGGAAAAGTAGCACAGAAACATAAGATGAACCATTTCCAAGTTCTACAGAGACTCTTCTCTTTCTCCTCTAGCCTAAAAGACACTGAAGTAGATGATCTATAATTAAGAGTGGTCCTGAAGGCCCTTGAACCCACTCATCTTGGATATTTCAACAAAATTGACCACTAGAGTAAGCATGCAAGGAAAAGACAAATCATTATTTGAGCTCAGCCCAGAGTTACAGGTGTCAGATATTATTCCTTCCGGGAGAATGTTGAGTTACTATCACCTCACGGAGAAACCTAAGACATACTACAGCAAATTGGAAGCAGTTGCCTCTCCTGCTGTGGCTTACAGTGGTTTGCCTCTGCCACAGACTATCATTCCCTATCACCTTGGCTCTGACTCTTCAGATTGTTTATTTCCTGCTAGATTACCTGTAATTCCCGTCTCCAAATGAAATGAAGATGGAGCAGGGGGAGCAAATGAATCGATAACAAGAAACTGTTAGCTAAGGTTATCACATCAGGCTGAGGAGCGCATCATTTGCCATGGTAATTCATTCATTTATTCAAATAATATTTACTGATGGCTTGCTTGTTATATTCTACAGGGTAAAGTATTGAATACAACAAATAAAATTCCTGCACTTGTGACACCTGCCTTCCAGTGTGGGCATAGACAATAAACAAAATAAAGCACGAGATGCACACGCTGTTACAGTCCACATGCACATGTCTTCCCAAAATTTGTATTTTGAAGCCTTAAGTTCCAATGGGCCTAGTGATAAGGTTTAGATGAGGTCACAAGAGGGGAACCCACATGGTGGCATTAGTGTCCTTATAAGAAGACAAAGAAGCTAAAGCTCATTCTTTCCACCTTGTGAGTGACACAGCGAAGATGGTCATCTGCTAACCAGAAAGAGGGCCCTCATAAGAACACAACCATTCTTGTACCCTAATCTCAGACTAATTTCATCCTTAACCTCCAGAACTGTGAGAATACATTGCAGTTGTTTAAGCAAACCAGTCTATTTTTGGAGTAGCAATTTCAACTGACTGGGGCATGTGAAGAAGGCCATCCTTACAAATGGAACTTTAACAGAAACTTGAAGATGGTTTAGGCAGGGGAGGAAGCAATTTCCAAGAGAGGGAAGAATACAACCTTCTATGAAACTGAGGTGAGTGCATGAGGGGAAGAGCAGCAGATGAGTAGGGCCTAGTGGGCTTTGCAATGAGTTGGCCTTTGAATGAGAGTGGGAAGTGATTAGAGGATTTGAAATAGAGGAGTGACAAGATCTGACTCAGGGATTTTCACCTATTACTCCAGCCACTTCTAAGGTATAGAAGGCAAGGGTTGAAACAGGGGGAAATTGGGAGAATGCAAAAATGTTACAGATGATGGTGATGGTAACGATGATGATATGATGAATGGACCAAAGAGGAAAGTTATGTGAGTGAGAAATATTCAAATATTGTAGATATTCTGAAGGCAGAAAATTTTCTGAGACTGAACACAGAAAACAAGAGAAAGAGAATAGTCAAGGAGGACATAAAGGATTTTGACTTGAACCATGCAAGGATGGGGTTGTCATGAATGAAAATGCAGACAACTAGGGGAGAAGGTATGCATGTGTTTTTAAATGATCCTTTAAAATTTTTGTTTTAATTTGGGAACCAGAAAGATAGAGTTTGATCTCATTTGCTGGTTCACTCCTCAAATGCCTGAAATGGTCAGGGCTAAAGCCAGGAGCCGGGAACACATTTCAGGTCTCCCACATGGACGGTAGAAACCTAATTACTTGTGCCATCACTGTTGGCTCCCAGGATCTTCACTCACAGGAATCCAGAGTGAGGAGCTGCAGTCTCAGATCAATCCTTGGTACTCCAATGTGGAACATGGGCATCTTAACTGCTAAGATAAATGCTCGTTCTTGCATGTATTTTTCTTTCGAGCATAAGTGCAGGGCTAAGTCAGAAATTCATTTTGGAGATGATAAATTTTAGATGCTTATTAGAAATCCAAGTAGAGATTTCAAATAACAGACAAGAGATACACAAGATGGAAGTTCAGAGGAGAGATCTGGGCTGGAGATAAAAATCTGTGATTTGTCAGCATATAAAGCTCTGAGACTAGTTAGATCACAAAAATAAATGTTGAGAGGTAAGAAGTTTAAATAATAAACTCTGGAACTCTTAAATATTAAGGAGGTAGTGATACAAATGAGAACCAGAGGGAGTTTGGAAAGGAACACTAGTAACAGGAAAAATTCAAATTAAGAAATTGCTTAATGTGAGAGGAGCAATCAGCAGTGTCAAGAGAGACTTGACCATTGGCAGTTGAAAACTGACGTGCCACTTATAGGGCAATGAGGAAAAGCTTCTAATCTCCAACTCCTAACTCTAACTCAAAAGCAAAATATTTGTAATACTTAAGAACTAAGTTATGGGGAGAGTGCTGTGGTGCAGTGGGTTAAAGCCACAGTCTGTAGTGCCGGCATCCCATATGGGTGCCGGTTTGAGTCTTGGATGCTCCACTTCCTATCTAGCTCTCTGCTATGGCTTGGGAAAGCAGAGATGGCCCAAGTCCTTGGGCCCTTGCACCCACGTGTGAGTCCCAGAGGAAGCTCCTGGCTCCTGGCTTCAGATCAGCTCAGCTCTGGCCATTGCAGTCATTTGGGGAGTGAACCAGCAAAATGGAAAACTCTCTCTCACTCTACCTCTCTTCTGTAACTTGTCTTTCAAATAAATAAAATAATTCTTTAAAAAAAAGAACTAAGTTATTTTACTTAGATCATATTGATATTCTGTGGATAACTCATGTTTTAAAATAATGTCCCTGAACCATATGTTTAAAACACCTCCAGGCTTTAAAAATCTTTACTGAATGAGTAATTTATTCAATAAAAGGAAATTATCTCAGCGACTATGTTACTAGGAATGTGGCTTAGTGATTTTTTTGAAAGATGGATTACCTGGCCCAGATGGCTGATTTTCTTGGTCTGGTACCATCTTTGTTGATAGAAGTCAGTTCCAGTCACTGTATATGAATACTGCCAGTTCTTCTCTGGCTACTAATGCCTTGTCAGCAGCTTGAAGGAAGCTGTACAGTCAATGGACATAGACTACCTTTATACAGAAATTTAAACCCCCCCCCCCAAATTAATGAATCCAATTTCTCTCCAGCACCATATTTTGTCAGTATCTATATTTGGGCAGATACTATTGTTTTCTATAACAATAAATAACATGGAATATAAAAAGTGATTTATTGAGTTCTTGAATATTCTTTGATTTATATATTAAAAGACCTGCTTAGAAGTGTTTCTGTAAATTAGGGGTAGCAAAGAAGCCATGTATCTGTCTCAGTTTAATCATTCTAAGAATACCCAGATAATTAAAAACAAACAAACAAACAAACAAAAAACAGAACATACACATACACACAAATTATATATCTAAAGAAAGTTAAGAGATATTGAGGAAAAGTTAAAAAGCAGATAGCCCTGGACCACTTAAAGCACCTTTCTTTGGCAAAACAGTTAAAATGCAGCTATCTTCAATATGATAAATTCAGGAACTGAAAGAGTAAAAGATTAGGAGAGACTGGGATAGGGATATTTGTCCTATGTTTTAGGGTAGCTATAGATATTGCTAAAATCTGGAATCCAGCTCTTCTCAACTTTAAGTTCAGCATTTCTGATAAAGCTACTTTGAAGGCCAGCACCGCAGCTCAATAGGCTAATCTTCCGCCTGCGGCGCCGGCACACTGGGTTCTAGTCCTGGTTGGGGCACCGGATTCTGTCCCGGTTGCCCCTCTTCCAGTCCAGCTCTCTCCTGTGGTCTGGGAGAGCAGTGGAGGATGGCCCAAGTCCTTGGGCCCTACACCTGCATGAGAAACCAGGAGAAGCACCTGGCTCCTGGCTTCGGATCAGTGCGTTGCGCTGGCCACAGTGCGCCGGCCACAGAGGCCATTGGAGGGTGAACCAACAGAAAAGGAAGACCTTTCTTTCTGTCTCTTTCTCTCTCTCACTGTCCACTCTACCTGTCAAAAAAAATAAATAAAAAATAAAGCTACTTTGAAGTCAGAATTTAAAAAAAAAAAAAAAACTCCTTTTGAAGCTAAATGAAACTTACTTGGCTAAAGAATCTGACGAAACCTGGTTTCCTTAAATAATTTAAGCATAATATGAGGCATCATTACTGCACGTAATTATTGTACACTCACAGAAAATTCAATTGTTGTACACAGTATATGCTAATGTGGAAAGGCTTGGATAAATAATTTCTTCATTTGACTATTTTATGAGATGTTCTGCTATACTGGTTGTCATTCTCTCAGCTCCATCCTGGTTACAATTTACCAAATATTATCCCTGACAGTAAATATATCTTAGCGTTAATGGCAAAACCTCAGTCTGCAGAATGTTCTGGATGTGCTATTTATGTTGTCATTTGCAAACAGCATATATTCTAACAGCTGGGCAGACATCACAGCATCTGGAGCAGGAGTTAGCCTTTAGGTATGCAGTGACTAACAAAGATGCAAAGGCAGAGAAGGGTAAGCATTAACAGATTAAGGTTTTTATATACATGGCAATAATGCTTAGCAAAATGGCTCAAATTTGTTCAATGCTCTCTATTTTTGAGAATTTTCAGAACCAATCTTAAATGTTTCTGGATCAATAGGAATTAGTTTAAATCGTGCTTGTCTCAGGCAAGGACTGCTGTAAATCAATCTCCTCCTAGATGTACATGAGCAGTTTAAAATTACATCACATGCCATGGCCAACAAGTGTTGGAAGCCAAATCTAAATAGAGTAGATCTAATTTTCACTTGACTGGAATATGTAATACAGAAACGGATCTCTCAAATGTCACAAGAAATAACTGCAGTGCCCATAATGCCAATGTGCTCCTTACACATCTCAAACAGATCCAAGAGACTACCTGTCACACAGCAGAGTGGATTCATCAGTATTTTTTTAAAAAAATAATTCTAAATAGTGTGCAGAGCAACAGTTAGGAGTTAAAGAAATGATTGGTTAAATTCTTTTAAAAATTGTATTCTTTGTTTTGTAAAATTTATTGCCCGCTAAGGGCTAAGGGACATATATAAGGTTTTTTTTGCTCTTAATTCCTTAAAAATTTGAAAAAGTTGAGGCTTCTTCAAAATTAAATAATTGTTTTTAAACCTAGTACAAATGACTTTTCTAATGTACAACTGTGGAGGAATCCCCGGTAAGTTAACTTGCCATCAAGGAACAAGTGAGTTCTCCATTTTCTGCTTGCACGTATTCCCTGTTTTTGCTAACTGTATTCATACAAAGCAACTTCATTTCTGAAAAAAATTCAAGTATTAGAAGAAATGACAGGAATATCAACACTACTTTCATTGCATATAACTGTGACAAAATGCTTACGGCTGGCAGTAGATGGTATCACTGGGTAGGTTAGGAAATACGCACTTTGCATTTTGCAGGAATCATACGTCATATATTTTAAATCTCTATGTTGAAAAAGTTATGTTTTCAATGGCTTATTTTGAAAAGAAAAAACACAGAGAAAGCTCAGAGATCACACTTAAAATCTGAGAAGAATGTAATGAGAGAAAAATAAAAAATAAATACGATACTTCTAAATATATCTTGGTAAAGGGTATTCAGAAAGGAACACTTGCTGATCCTCTTGCATTTAGGAAACCTTAGATAAAATCAAGCTTACCTGGAAGACCTCTGTTTTAGATTTGAAGTGCCTTTGTAGCGATTTATGCTAACCCACTATTATCTTGCTGAGCCCTGGTTATTCACACGAGGAAAGATAAATTAAAGACTGGACCTGTATTCTTAAGCCTGGGGCAAGAGAAAGTTGAGCATGTTACAAAGAAGAAAAACTATTTGGCTTTCTAGGAAAGCTGCCAACTCGTCTCTATCCCAGCACCAGTAGTTGCTGTGGGGAGCCAAACTGGGGTTAACTCAAAAGGGAATTAATTCATCTACTTTATTTCAGCAAAGGGAAGAGTGTTCTGCGGGGATTCTGGCTGTTTGAGAAGCAGAGAAATCACTAAGAAATTTCTGCCAACAGGATCCCAGGTGTGCTCACCTGCTGGGGGCAGGGTAGGAGGAGCTAGATCCTGCAGGCTAAAGTCTGGAAGCTGATCACTAAATAGATGCTTTGATTTCCTCTAGGAAAGGAAGAGACAGGAGGGGCGAAGGGGATGAGGGTAGCCTTGAAATATTTTCTATGTATTTCTCCTGACTTTTGTGTTATTCTGCTTCATCTTCCATTGAAGTTTCTTCCTCTCTGGTTTAATTTAGGGCCAGTGTGTGTTTGTTTGTGTTGTTCTCCTTGATTTCCTGGAAGTCCAACAAGTAGTCTAAAGAATGTGCATGCCTGCTTTGAATTAAGCCCACTGAGTCAAATTACTGATTGCAAAGCCAGCGGTTAGGAACAAACTGATTCTGATTCAAGTCAGAAGAGCCACTCATGGCTCCAAAGCAATGCAAGGAGCGGAGAGAATGTGGTCATGTTCCCTAGTTGCTTGCAAGAAAGAAGGACTAAATTGCTTAGTTGTTTAACAGCTTTTGAGAGTAGCAGACAGATTGCTTTTGGTGACTAAATGTAGTTATGAGAGGTTGAACAATTGGAGTCATTTCCATAATCAGCAATTGCTGTTGCTGAAATTAGAGAGAAAAGTAAGTGATAAATAAAGGGAAAATAAGTCTGGCAGGAAGCATTATTCAATCAAAAGCTATCCCAAATGGTTAAAAATATAGCTTATATTACAAATTTGTGAATTTACAACAACATGGAAGAAACTAGGCCACTCAATTTCACAGTTCCAGGGGAAAATGAGGGTCTTTGTGGAACTTTTACTTTTCCTGCAATGTGTTTGTGATGCATTCCAGATGGATAAGCCTTGAAAAGTGACAGTATCCATCTATTTGTGAGAATGAACACAGAGAGAGTGAGAGTTTTCACATCCCTGCCTCCCTAAAACATAAACACCACAAACCACAAATGAATCCACTTAATCCAATTTGGGAGGACTCCTCAGGATGAAAGGCTTTATCAGTTATCATCAAAGCATCCAGTCTAATTCTTCTTTCCTTGAGCCTGCGGAGGGCGGAAGGCAGCTCAGAGTGGTTGATGAAATAAAAAAAAAAAAAAGCTAAAGACAGTTCTTTGGATGAAGATATACAATGGATATTTTAATGTGTGGGTGACACAAGGATGAAATACATCAGTGATACGTTGTGAGCTCAATTAAAATACAAAAAGATGTTGACAAATTGGAAACATGATCTAAATCTAATAGAATGGCATTTAATGGAAAGAAATGTTCTTGAACTTGGTTTCAGAAATGCGTAAGTGTGGGGTATGGGAGACATTGTTTAGAAGAGCTAGTACAAACAATGTTTGTCATTGCTAATAGACCTCAGAGAAAACAGTGTCACAAAATGTGATGTGACTGCAGATTAACTCTGGAGAAACACATTAAATAAAGGGTGGGGTGTGGTTGGGCAGGGTAATAAGTGCACTCTGTGGATGTCCAAACTACATTCAAACTGTGACATACTCCTGTCCTCCTATCACCTACTCAAGGCCAAGCCTTCCTCTGCTTGTCTGGGTTTTACCTCCTCTAATCTTCCAAGCAGCCTCCCTGTAGCAGTTATCTTCTCTCTCTCCTCCACCTTGTCTACTTTTGCCCCCTTTCTTGTTCCTTCTCATCTGCATTTGATCACAATCAGATTTTTCTTATCATAACCCCTCCTCCCTAGATCCCACATAACTGTGACTACATCTTCTCCTCCCCTTGGGGGCTGAATTCCCTCACAGTAGCTGTCTTTGGTCTCTCACCTCTCTGTCCTTTTCATCCCATCAAAATCTGACTCCCGGCTTCACTGTCACCCTGGAATAACTCTGAGAAAATCACCAATGACTCTAGTACGATGGTCAGGGCTCATCTTCCAGTGCCATTGGTAGCCTTAGATGCTGCTGCCCAGTCTTTCTTTTACTGTTTCCCTTTTGGGCTTCCTGGACACAATCCTGTCTTGATTATTCTCCCTCTGGAGTTTGTTCTCAGCTTTGATTCTGCTGTTTTGCTTTTGTCTTAGTCATTGTGTTTTGGAGGTTCCTTTTCCCTGTCCATTCTATCTACGTGTCAGTTGTCAGCAGGGTTCCAGATCCCCTTCCACAGCCTGATTCTCTCACAGATGGTGGGAGTTCCCTAGATGGTAATTAAAGGCCAAATGCTGCTGTATTACAGAAGCCTCCCTGCATTGCTTCCTAGGGAATGCCCACTAAGGAGGCAATAAATAGGAACCATAAACAACAGAACACCTTCACATGGCACCCATAAGGGAACCATCAACTATCTTCACACAGCAATGGTTTCAAAGAGTTAATAATATTTGAGACTTTTAAGAAAATCCCACCATAAGGAAACATTTTCAGCTTAAATATGTGGGAGAATAGAGACATCCCCTCCCCCAAGTCAACCTAAAGCTAACCTCAGGCTCCATAGGGAGGGGTTCTGGAGAGAATAAGGGTACACAATGGAGGGTGGAGTAAAATGCTGCCACAAAAATGCAAAGCAAGCTGAACAGGGATGGAAGAAATAGGCACACTGAGTCATCTAGGAAAGGACTGGGAGATCTGGCAGGGCCCTCCACCCCGAAGTAGAGACCTACTGGACATTCCTTCCTTAGTAAATGGCCACCGTTTGTTATTTAGCTCTTAGGATATACCACGAAATGGTGAAATTCATGTGGCCAACTGAGAGTCTGAGTTTTCTCTAATACCTCTCTTCCTTTTCCTTAGAAACAGGATCCTTAAATCCTAGTTGGTCTCAGAGTGCAGTGTGAAGAAGCCATTTTTCCATGAGATTCAGTGTGGCTATGTGCCTACATTTTAGAATTTAACTAGGGGTAATGAGCATAGGAATGCAGTTACCCTGAGAAGACTTGGCCTTGTAAATCTCTTCCTCCTGATACAGACGCTCTCAAACACTCAGCACAGGTGAGAGAGCTATACAGCAAACACTCATATACCCAACACCTCTATTTATAATTGCTACCACTTTGCTGTATTTGCTTTATGGCATACCTACCATGGATCCACCCATATATCCATCTATTTTATTTATCTATTTTCAAAGTAGCAGACATGAATACATTGCACAGCTAAAGTTATCTAGTTTTATATGTTTCCAACAGCTCTATGAGGTAAATATGGTTATTCTGTTTTACAAAGGAGTAAGCAGGAGGTCACAGGTCTAAGTAACCACCTTAGGTCACCCAGATAGTAACTGGCACAAGCTGAAATTTTCTCTTAAGTTCATGTTTTTAACTGAAGCATTTGTTATCATTTCAATACCCCCAGACTATCTCTATCAAGGGATTCCATGGAGCTTCTGAAACTTTTGGGGGTGCGGTACAAAATTCCTTTTTATGAAGAAATTCATATTCTAGGGGTCATGTAATAGGACAGTTCTGATTGCTCAGTCCAGCTCCCAGACTAGAAAGGAGAAGGGAACTCTGACCGATTTTCTGATGCAGCTTTTGGTTGCTTTTCTTCATTTTCCCCTGGGAGGGTAAAGTGAGCACTGCAGGATGAAGAACCTCAACAGAGAAAATCAAGTGTACCTTGCATTTCCATTACAAATATTTCTCTGTAGGAATAAATACTTCTGTTAAATAGGGGACCCTTTCTCCCCTGATTAATTTGAAAGCAGTCTGGATTGAAGAATGCATAGCTCCTTTTACCCTTCCTGAAAATAAATGCTTATAAATGACATCTATTTATTATGGGTCTGCAGACTGCTATACACCTGGGAGTTTGCCCAACCTCCCTCTGATGGACAAAATTTCTGAAGCTGCTCCTTTGTGTTTCATCAAGAATGATGACTCTCAGCTACCTTTATGTCACGGCTTGAAAGCTCCCAAAGCAATTGGTTTAGTAATTTATTTTGTGAACCATGCTGTGGACATAAAACTTTTAAAAGTAAAGCTCAAGTTCCAATCTAAAGATCTGAAAAGAACATTTTCAATCTGTTGGTGCAGACTGTTTTCCATCAGCCCAGCTGCCAGCGGTTACCCTTGGCACTGGGAGGCCTCACACAGTCGGGCACAGCCACCCCTCTGGATGCCGAGGCAAGCAGAGCACAGAGATTACCACATTATCATCTCCCGACTGAAACCAGAGTTCCATTTAACAAGCTGACAGGAGCAACAGGACCACGAAATAACAAGCAGATACACGGTGTGGTATTTGTCAAAGATAAAGGGCTGAGCTTGAGCTTAATGCTTCTCGAAGGTTTTGGAAGACATTCAAATCATCTGCCCCAAATAGTTTCTGTTCCTTGAACTCCTTCTTACATTTCTCTTACAAAGCTGGGGTTTCTATTTCGACACATTAAGCCTCATTGGGTGACAATCTTTATTTATTTTTTTTATTTTGGTCATACTCTATATATGCATATATATTATATAAACACATATATATGTATATACATATATACTATATAGAAACATATGTATAGACATACACATATATATGTCTACATATATATGTGGTATGTGTGTATGTATGCATATGTGTGCTTGTATATATATATATATGTAAATGGAATGTCAGTGATGGCAATCTTTTGGAGACACCAGAAACACCATTAGAGTCTGTGCCGATTTCACTGACATGTCTTCTGTTTCACATATGTGCTTTACTCAAACTCATATGGGCCATGGCTAAATTCTATTCTACTTTATTGTTAGAACTTACTAGAACTAAATTTACAGACTACAAAAGCCTGCATATGTCTTTGCATGAGTGCAGTTTTCTGCAAAGAAAGCCTCATTTCTTAATGGTTATAAAGCAAAAAAAGATATTTAAAAGTATATTAATCTCAATTTTAATCCAAACATATGTGCTCTGTTGATCATATTACATAAAATAGATCTTTTTTTAAAAAAAAATCAGTCATATCTCACATCATTTATGATTTGGCCTCCAGAGAGTATCCTCCTTACATTTCTCTACGACATATATACATAAAGAAAAAAAATCCCCTTCTTGTTTTCTTCACAATGTGTAAAAGCAGCCAACAAAATATGAAATATGGCATGCATTAAGAGAATTAATTTTTGGATGAGTCTGACAGCGTGGATGGGTCCCATAGCTTATGCCAGCAAAAGCTGAAAAATAGTTGGATTTGTTTAAAATCAAAATCATATAGATTTAGAGAAATAGATGCCCTTTTATTTTTATAGATAAATTATTATAAAAATAAAATTTCTATAGCTGTCAAACATGAAGTCAGTCTGAATCTTCCAATACTGAAATGTGTGAATGGTCGATAATTGCTCTTTTGTGGTTTCTTGGGAGAACCATACTGTAAGGAGGATGCTTTGTTGAGGCAAAGTCTTCTTTCAGGGGATGCTGTTTCATCTCCCTTATCCTCAAAGCTCTTGTATAATTCTTTATCCAACTTGCCCCTAGCAAGGTCAGTTTTACTTTGGTTGCTCTGGCCTGGAGTTCTGTCCTGGGTTTTGGATTTTGCAAACATTGGACTAAATAAGCTTAAATATATGTTAGCAACCCACACTTTAAGATTCTGAGGCCAACTGTCTTTGACACAGGCTGAGAGAAGTTTGCTTCCCTACTGCCTAACAGCATAATCTTGAAAAATATATCCCTTCATGATCCTCTTCTCAAGTCCATGTCAGGAATGAAACACTCCAACTGAGATCATTTAGAATGGCAACCTCCCCGTTTGTTTGTTTCCACTGAGTAAGGGAACTGAAAAGGCAACACTTCTCCATTTTACAGCAAGAGTGAGTACTTGGGATCCGAAGCCAAGGTATCCAGAAAAGCTGGGCTTGGGGAATTTCCTTTCAGAAGCATCTCTTAAATGACAAAGGCTGAAAATTGCTTAGAGTATGTGGTATTTGTTGTCAAACAGAAGCTTTTCTAGCATCACTTACAGCTGGCTGAACTAGAGCCCTAAAGGCCTGGGAGTAACCGGCATGAGGGTATGTCAAAAAGTTCATGGAAAAATGCAATTAAAAGATATGTTTATTTTAGCACAAAAAATTGTGAATCCATACCCCATATATGTTAATCAAACATTAAAAAAACAAAATAGCATTAAAATACTTGCTCTCAGCAATTTTCAAGCATACAGGACACTGTTATTAACTATAGTCACCATACTGTAAAATAGAAGTCTAAGACTTTTATGCCGAAAACTACAAAGCATTGAAATAAATTAAAGACCTAAATGAGATTTTTTTCACTCATGCATTGTTTTTCATAGCATGCATTTTCCTTCCCCATATTTTTTAAAGTACCCTCTTACTAAAGTCTTGGTTGCTAGCTAATTCTTCCAGAAGACAGTGTAGGATGCAAACCCTAAAGTACTCTATCAGAAGACTGTGATAAGATTCCATTATTATTCCAAATAAATATAAAGAAAGGCAGTACAAATTATAGAGTGTGATGAAGTTGGAGTGAAACAGGAGGAAAAACTTAGAGAGGGGTAGCTTTATTCAGACTTTTTATGTTAAGAAAAAATTTAAATATTTCATAAATAAGGATATTAGAGACTTTCCAACATACCAAGTATAATACACACATAAAAGCAATTTCTTTAAGCATTATCATAATGATAGTAATGAAAAGCCTGTTGACTCAGAGACCAGGAGAAACGTAAAGCAGGTGAAGAATAGGAATAAGAAAAAAATATATAGTATTTCCATTTAACTGCCTAGCTTAATATCCTGGCTAAAACATGGATCATTCTATCATATACACATAAGATATTTTTATTTGTTTGCACACACAAATGCATATACTGACACAAACACAGGTATGCACACGCACACTTTGTTCTCACTTTCATCTTTATTCCTAAATGAACTGGAATATAGAAGAGAGGAAAAATTGGGGTTCCCACACTGCTAGTACTTCTAGACATTTTATGTGTAAGAGTCAACTGTAGGCTAAGTCCTAAGAGAAGCAGCAGCATCTTAAATTTCTTACCCTGGGGGCATGGATGGAACCTCCCTCCCCCACCCCCCATAAACTCTGACAGGTCTTTTCCATAGACAGCTGAGTTGCAGGGGTGAGAGGAGAACAAATTTGAGCATACATGATCGTAAACTACTTCTCAGATCAACTCGGACTTCCATGTCTCTCTTGGCATTATTTCTCCCTTTACTTAGTACTAGCCTTTCAAGACAGCATTGTTTTCATGCCTTTTAGTCTTCACATATGTTGATCCTCCAGATCAAAACTCCTACTTCTCAGCTTTGTTCAATAGTTGCAGATTAGCTTCAATGGTAATCCTTTGAAGTTATCCATCAGAATTTAATTCTTCCCTGCTGGTCTCTGTTTGCCTTAGCATGTGTTGGGGGAAAATGCTTGGAAATTTCCCTTGAAAACTAGCTGGCATGCCCCAACAAAAAATTTGGCAATGTTTCCTTAGTAATGGCTTTTGGAGGCTTTTTAGCTCTAAAAATAGACCTTAAATTATCCCTGTATACTGTCAGAATCATTTGTATGACCAGAGTCATTTGAATATTTGGATATAATGAATTTAATAATCTGTAAGAGTGTTATATGATAGGACATATTATGTAATAATCACAGAGTATTGATTTGTCTGTATTTTAAGTATTTGAATCATACTGGTTTGAGAATTATAAATAACTGGTTATTTAGGTGTTAGAAGTAGTAGTAGCCTCAAAAGAGAGAGTTAGTCAAAACCAGAGATAACAAAAGCCAAAAGTTGCCATCCATTCTACCCTTTAGGACCAAGGAGCAAACTGAGGAAGAGTAACTGCCAGATCCGTAGAGTCAAGTGTGGAATAAAAGATGGAACCAAATAATCCTTTAATGTACCTTCCTCTAGCACCTTATAGGATAATGAAATCACTAAGACAAGTACAACTAATTCACTACCTCCCATCCCGTGCTAATTGCTAATTGATGAATTAGAGACAATGTGTGTCAGGACCGAGGACAGGACAGCATAGATTTCTATCCCAGTTCTGTCATTTATGTGCTTCGTAATCTCAGAAAAATTTCTTAACTTCTCCACGTCTCAGTTTTCTCATCTGTAAAATGGGCTAAAAGTACCCATACACTGTATAAACTTCTTAGACTGATTTGATTCACGAAATGCACTTAGAAAACTACATGGCATATTATAAGCTGTGATTGGATAGCTAAGTTTTCTGTTACCTACTGAATTGGTTTATAATCCTCCTAGACCAGCAAGAAGGGAGAATTAAAAAAAAAAAAAAAAAACAGAGACTTTGCTGTAGCTGTGGACAGTAAAATACACACACACACATACACAGTCACACACACACTCACAGTTAAAAAGAATTAAACAATGTTTTGAATTTAAAGCCTATAGTGGGAGATTGGTTAAACCGTGGATATCTAGAAGCTGCAGTGTGTACTATGAACCAGTAGGTCTGGGTTAGGGTTCAGGACCAGATACCCCGATTGGTTTGTTGAAGATAGTCTAATTTTGTGAAGCACACTCATTCTGATTGAAACTGAGGATCAAATGGTTCTATTCAATGATTCTTGATTTGTTTTTCCTCTAAGTAAATGAAATAAAGTTGAAGAGAAGCAAAACTCAAAGCATACATACCCTGTATTTATCATGAAACTCTAAATTTCAATCATATATATATATATAATATACTCGGTTATACATAAAATGAAAGTCTTACTATAGGCTGTGGACAAAACATTGGAAAGACTTCTTCACCCTAGGGAATTCACACCATTCATAACAAGTGACATTCAAGGCATTCTACACTCTGGAGTTACCTAACAAGCTTAGGATTAAAAAACAGGATAAGGAAGAGGGAAGAAAGGAAAGGCTAGTGGGATATCAATTGGCATAAAGAACTGAGTTACTAGGATGCAAAGAAAGAGCAGTCAGTGGGCTGTAACCAAACTCTGCCCCGTAATTAGAGTGACACGCATGTGAAATGCTTAATGAATGGATCAGGGATCATGGAGCTCCGACAAATGGTGGAGGAAACCTAAGTTTAAAAGAGGCTTTACATTCTAACCAGCTATTATTACCAGCCCCTTCTCAGTCTCTTAACAAATTTCCTTTCTGCTGGAATTCTTCATGCTTCCTCAAAGCTTGATGGTGATTCTTTTTTTTTTTTTTTTCTTTATTTATTTTGGAAAGCCAGGAGAAAATTGTTTCAGTATGTTCTTTAAATTAGTTTCCTTGCAGTGTTTTCCTTGCACACATTAATTACAGCTCCCTCGAGGGGTTGCAGTGCCATATAACACACTGTAATTCTGCTCCCCAATCTTCCTTCTCCACTTCGAGTTGCCAATTCTCCCTGCAATATGGACTCTTTATTAGTATGTAAGTGGGAAGTGCATAGCTGAGATTCTTTCAACTGTAATATAAGAATAGAGGGGAAAATGTGATCATCAGTTCTTGAGAACACTAAACTTAAAATGAATAGTTTGTGGCCTATAAAATGAAGTAGTTAGATTAAGTGACCTCTGAGGTGCTCTCTTCAAACTTGAACATTCTCCAAAGAGAGTTTCATTTTAGAAGCTGAAGTACAGAAAAGAGATCACTGGTACTTTGACAGGCTAAGTGGTTCTCATCAGTATGATCTGGCTAGACTTCTAGAAGCTCCCAAGAAAATAATACATTCCCTAGAATCTACATTTGAGCTTTTGGTCCAAGAAAATGTAATTGTTTTTTAATTCCCAAAGAGAGTGAACATTTTAAGGTGGCCACAATATTCACTATGGTTCATCCCATAGCCATAAAGCATTGAAGAAGAAGCAAAGTTACACACAAAACATAGTTCCAAAACAAATATTTTAATTTTTTTCCCCAGATAGGCAAAAGCAATGGCAGATTTAAGAATCAGAATAAGTCATTCTTCACTAGTTAGAGCTGGAATATGTCTTAAGAAACTTTAACAGATAGATTAAGAAGTTTCTATACCTGACTACTAATAAAATAGTTTCTACTGGTAAGAAATATGTATGTGGTTTACATGGTTTATCTCACTCCCTCTGTTTCTCTCTTTCAAATAGGTACATGTACTCTCATTTTTTCCTATGTAGAAATTTGGACACAAAAAGCTAAGCACCACATGCCAACCAGTGTCAGGGTGAAGCTTTTAGACCAAATAATAATTTATCCAACCTCAGGTAGCTTGAAACAGAAGATAGTCCCATTAGCTGTAATGAATGTCAAGTTAGTCATCCAATGGCATCCTCTGAATGGGTATTTAAGATTTACCATCTTCTCCATTCTTCCACTTAACCACTTAATTCAAAGTCCTGGGTAAACTCTCACTTTCTTGTCTAAGCGATTTGAGCGTTCACAAACCTGGTTCCACCAAGGAGTAGTAGTTAACAAGGGAGGTATGACTTAAATCTGAGACAGGAAGTAGCCCCACCAAGCTTCCAGCCTCTTACCTCTAACTCTTTGCAATTTGTGCTCTTTCACCGATGAGAACTCATCCCCTCACCATGTTAAATCTGTCAGCTCTTGGTAAATTTTTTTAAAAATGCCTTCAACTCTGACATCTCTTCTGACCTGCTGACCCACGTCTGCAGTGGTATAACATACAGAGACTTTCAACTCATCATGCCCTCTGGATTCCTCATCTTTCCTCATGGAGCTGCACTGAAACCACCACTTTTGCAAATGACACCACTATTCACACACTTCATGTCTGTAATACTGTCTCCTCAATGGACTCGTTCACACACACACACACACACATGCACGCAGCAAGAGACAAATTAAAAACAAACATTTACTGCCACCTTATTACAGATCTTCATCTCTTTGCTGAAATATTGTTAATAAATCTCTATTTTAGGTGATGTGAGTCTGATCTCTTCGAGCACATTCTCCACATTCCTGCAAGCGTTCACTCTGCAGATGGGCTTTTGATCATGTTGCTCCCCAGCTCAATAGCTGTCAATGGTTTTCAGTGACCTTTAGCAGTGGTGTATAACTTGGGTTCCAAGTTTGTGAATGTGTTTTTATGCAAATATAACAATGTGTGCATGCTTTTTTCGGGAGAAAGCCTTGAGCCTTCTTTCAACAAATGATAAACAACCACTAAGAATCCATAGTCGAGATCCATACTCCTCTGCTGAACATACGAAGGACTTCTGAATCTAGGCCCTGCAAATCTCTCTCGTGTCTTTTCTTACTGTCTATCACTATACATCCATTCCACAGCCATTCTTTGGTACCATCTCACATCTTTCCTCTTGGTCTTTGCACTTTTTATTCCTTATGCTTGCATTTTTGACACAGAAAAGTCTAATTTGTTTTCCAAAGTCTGATTTGTGAATGACCTCCCAGAATATCTTAACTAGGCTGATTACTTCCTCTTGGACCAAGGACTAAATTGTAGATTCCAGAAGATTCTAGTGCTCACCACAGTGCATACAGTTTGCATACATGCCAGCCTCCTTTTCCATGGATTTTTTAAATAGCAGGATCTAGACCTTAATCTATTTCTTCTCCACAGCAGCGTAAAAATGTTCACTGAATTAATTAACAATAACTGCAGTCCATGAGAAGAGAAAGAAGGGTTGAAAGCTTTTAAGATTAATTCAGATCAAAGAAGCAGTTTGAGAAGTCTTGAGAATACTTATGAAACAAAAAACACAGCATATTTGGAGACAAGAAAATATCTTGCTATTTTAGTGAATATACATCCCAATGTTAGTTTCAAAAGAGCATTATAGAATGCTATTTTGGCATATTAGATATTTACTTAATCCCAATTAAAAGATTTAATTTTCTTAGAAGACTGGCTGATATATTTGCTAAACCTTGCTCACCAAAAGAAAAGCCAGTTTTAGAAAGTGCTACATAAGAACTAAGTCATTGGGATTGCTGACTTGAGAACACTGCAGATATAACTACTTTTACAACTCTAACAAGAAAATAGGGGCTTTACCCCCCTAATTACACTTTGTGTATGGTGACAAGCAATATTTTATTCTTATAAAATATCACTTTCCATCCTGTTAATTCCTGCTTACTTGTTTCTCACGATATTTTCACATTCTTTTAAAACAGGGGAAGTACCAGGTGAAAAGTGAGCACAACAAAATTCCAGAAGAGAAGCATTAATACAGGGAAAGCCTGAGTGAGCTAGCTGCACACACCCTCACCATAGAGTGAGGTGAACATCGGAGGAGGCCCAAGAAATAATCCAAACATAGCTGAAGCCACAGTTCAGGATCACTGATTGGGACAGGGAAGTCACTTCTGTGAATGAATGAGGCATACATAGGTCATGCCCCTAATCCAGAGGATGAAAGGTGGAACAGTGGAGAAGCAACCCAGTCTAAAGTATATCATAGCACTATTGGATAGAGCCAGGTAAACAGCATTGAAGAGGCCAACAAACAGAACAAAGATTTGCACGCACAGTAGAGGATGTATTGGTTAGAGGAGGCTCCCAAAATGAAGGGCAGAAAGGAATATTAGTCCATCCACTTGCTGTCTAGGGGAGAGAAATAGATGGCACAATAGGTCAAGTAACATAGTCAGCATCATAAATGACATTCTGATACTCAGAGTTCTTTTCCTCCCTCATCTTTGTTTCTTACCTTGTCCTTTCTCACTACTTGCCTGAAGGATAAAGTTCTGCTTTTAGTATGACAATTTTACCTCTTTGCTTATTTCTCAATTTTGTTGAAAATTTTCTTACTTTTCCTGCTTCTTGCTCATATTCTTTCTGAATCTAATGCCTCTCCTTCCTCTATTTCTTGAAATTCTGCTTTTAAGAGCCGGCTTAAGACCCAGGGAGATTCAAGTGTCCACAGCATCTTCTAATTTCTCCCTTCCAAGAACTTTTTTTTCCTCATTTTAAAGCCATGTATCACTCTGTAGTACTCCCATGCAAATTTCCTCATGTATTATAACTGCTGGAGTTCTTATAATTAGGTGGAAAATTCCTTAACAATAATAAAGTTGTTTTAGTAATTTTTGTGCTCATCATAGCTCTGAGTTTGCACATATTAGGGGTCTAGCAATGTTTATGCAGACAATGAATGAATGAAGCTAGCACATTTCAGCAGTCACTCTATTTCCGATCTGTGGGTCTGTCTGCATTTATTTGTATGCGTGTTATGGGGGTCCTGGAAGTCATGTCATGTTTTTTACTATACATAATATATATCACTGAATACTTATTATATACAGTGTCCTATGGGAAGTGCTTTACATATAATCTTATTTTATTATGTACAACAACCCAGTCTAATGAATAGTTATTATTCCTATTGATTATGCAGAATAACTGAGACTTACAGATGTTGTCTAATTTGCTCAAGATTCAACCAGATATGATATGGCATTACCAAACTTAGAAAATAGATGATTCCAAAATCCACGAAACAGAAAACAAATTAGGAGTTTGGTTCTGCTGTTGTAATTGGACATCTTTATAAAAATTTCTTTCATTTTATACACTGGCACATATACACATATCCATTCCTTATGTATGTATATATACCCACATATATATGCATGCATACTCATAGGCATGGATTTCAAAATTTATGCACCAAAATAAAATTTTTTTGGGGACAGGCAGAGTGCACAGTGAGAGAGACAGAGAGAAAGGTCTTCCTTTGCCGTTGGTTCACCCTCCAATGGCCGCTGCGGCCGGCGCACTGCGGCCGGTGCACCGCGCTGATCCGAAGCCAGGAGCCAGGTGCTTCTCCTGGTCTCTCATGCAGGTGCAGGGCCCAAGGACTTGGGCCATCCTCCACTGCACTCCCGGGCCACAGCAGAGAGCTGGACTGGAAGAGGAGCAACCGGGACAGAACCCAGCGCCCCGACTGGGACTAGTACCCGGTGTGCCAGTGCCGCAGGCAGAGGATTAGCCTATTGAGCCACGGCGCCGGCTCCAAAATAAAATTTTAATTCCAATTTCAATGAATTTTTTGAAGTATCCTTGTAAGTACAGACACATACATGCACATATTTTAATTATATTCAGAGCATAAGATTCCAATTAGGCACAGTAATGAGTAAAAGAACTTCCATCTTAAATTTTGTCATAACAGTTACTTCATATGGGGGGTTGGTATTGTGGTACAGCAGGTTAAGCAGTCACATGCAATGGCAACATCCCATATGGGTGCCCATTCAAGTCTTGGCTGTTTCACTTCTAATTCTGCTCACTGCTAAGGTGCCTGGGAAAACAATAGAAGATGGCCCAAGTCCTTGGGCCCCTGTACCCATGTGGGAGATTTGGATGGGGTTCCAAGTTCCTGGCTTCAGCTGGCCCGGCTCCAGCCATTGTGACCATTTAGAGAGTGAATCCATGGATGGAAGATATTGTGCCTGCACTAACTTTGCCTTTCAAATAAATAAAGTTTTTAGAAATAAATGAATAAAAAGAAGTCACTTCATATGGATAAAATCAGTGAATAATGACAATTATGTGATCACATGTTTACTGATGTTCCCTATTTTTATAAAATTCATTATAAGTTATATAAACATTTAGAAACATATGGCTTAGAAAAACGTGACCTTCCAACAGAATTCCATTGTTGCTACATATACAAAATGTACTACATTCAAGAACCAACAGCAACCTGTTCAGAACCTAAGATTTTCAGCATCTTTGGTAGAAGTAGAAATAATATCAAAGTTCCTCACATGAGTCCAGTGATTTTCTATTCCAGGCAAAAATTGCTTGTTATTTACCAAACTCGCCTTCTCTCTGGGCACTCAGTTGGACCACATTTCCCAATTTCCCTGAGTTTAGTGCAGCTCTGAGGTTACATTCTGAACAAGAAAAGTGAGGGAAAGTCACCAAATTTTTCATTCATGCTTCTTCATGCTTTACTCCTTTTAGTGAGATGGATAACAATGCCCAGAGTAATCACAGAAGCCATGCACTGAGAGAAAGGCTGCATCAGCCTGTATTGTTAAATGACTCCAGGTAACCAATGTATCTCAATTCCTGTTGACCAGGAACACTCACCCACACTGCACTGTCAATGATGTAACTACTGTATTAAGGAGCAGAAAAGTGGGGATTGTTTAAAATTACCCTGATACATACAGCAACCTCTAAATTGACTATTCCTAGGTCAATTTTTCTACTCTAAATACTATCTAAATAAACTTTTAAAACCAGAATTTAGAAATAATGACCAAATATGCTCACTGATAAAATATAACCCAATTAAAGTATGTATTTAAATTAATTTCAGGCATAATTCTGTTATCATCAGGAGCTGATAAGATTGCTGTAACGGAGGTTAGCTTACATCATGTCAGCCTTGTTCCTGGTCTTTGATATGTTCATCGGTTGTGTCTCTGACTTCCTCACACAAATCATGTAGGAAGCCTTCAGATGCTCTGTTCTTTATTCACCTCTTTTACTGTCTGAGCTTTGCCGACTAAAAAGCAAAAAACTGACCTCTAATTTTTCCTTGTTGTACTGTTTCTCTGTTATTTTCTACATGACACGCCCTGTGTTTATCTTTCATGTCTTTTTCTTCTTCAGCCTTTGAACTTCCATTTGTGTATTGTATTATGTTTCCCTCATCTTGATCTCACGCTATTCCTTGAGTCTTTCCCAGTTTTCACTTTCAAAGTTCAGCTTTGTTTTCAGGCAAGCCTTAGGACACACATCCCCCACTTAGAGTCATTATTATGGCCTCATGGCTGCAAGATTCCTGGTTTTTCAATCTTCCTCAGCTTGCCCAAACTACCATACCTATCCTCATTTCTTGGACATTGGGTCATTTTTTTTAAAGATTTATTTATTTATTTGAAAGTCAGAGTTACACAGAGAGGCAGAGGCAGAGAGAGGGAGAGAGGGAGGTCTTCCATCCTATGGTTCACTCCCCAGTTGGCCGCAACGGCTGGAGCTGTGCCAATCCGAAACCAGGAGCCAGGAGCTTCCTCCAAGTCTCCCATGCTGTGCAGGGGCCCAAGGACCTGGGCCATCCTCTATTGCTTTACCAGGCCATAGCAGAGAGCTGGATTGGAAGTGGAGCAGCCAGGTCTCGAACCAGCGCCCATATGGGATGCCGGCACTTCAGGCCAGGGAGTTAACCCGCTGAGCCATAGTGCTGGCCCAGACATTGGGTCTTTAGCCACCCTGACCGCAAACTAACTTTCACTTCCCCCTAGACTGACTTATATGACTAACTTGACCTTAAGCTCTCTGAAAAGGTCACTTTCTCTCCCTTGTGGTATAAAGAGAATACAACAGGAAACCTACTGAAAAAGAACATAGAACAAGGTGTAATTGATGCTAACACTTGTTCTACTTAGAAATATTCTCCCTTTTGCATCAGCAAAGCAAAGAACAAAGTGGCTGACCTATTATCTGCCACCTGCCTGTCAAATCTGGTTTAAAGACATTACTTAGAATCAGTTCAAGGTAAAACAAAAAAGGGGTGGGGGAAGGGAGTGCTTTCTACTTAAAAATTTAACTTATAACCATGATTTTTAAAATTTTTTAAAAAATTTATTTGACAGGTAGAGTTATAGATAGTGAAAGAGAGAGAGAGACAGAGAGAAAGGGCTTCCTTCCATTGGTTCACACCCTAAATGGCAGCCACGGCCGGAGCTGCACCGATCCCAAGCCAGGAGCCAGGTGTTTCCTCCCAGTCTCCCATGCAGGTGCAGGGCCCAAGCACTTGGGCCATCCTCCACTGCCTTCCCGGGCCACAGCAGAGAGCTGGACTGAAAGAGGAGCAACCTAGACTAGAACCTGCACCCATATGGGATGCCGGTGCCACAGGTGGAGGATTAGCCAAATGAGCCATGGCACTGACCCCATAACCATGAATTTTAAAAAGTAAAACAAACAAGTTAGTTGTGGTTTCTTTAGGAAAATGTGATTTTAAAAATTATTTCCCTAAAACATTTGAAGCAAAGGTTGTTTTGCATTTATGTAGACACAATTCTTTCTTAGAAAAGGCTCTTCAACATTTCTATTAAATTAAATAATCTTTAATACACATACATTAGATATTTCATTATTATACTTGGTATTAAAATTTTTTCAGGAACATATTTGCTATTGCCTACTTAGACTGTGTTTCACCATATAATTTTTTTAAAGATTTATTATTTGAAAGCCAGAGTTATACAGAGAGAGGAAGAAAGTGGGGAGATAGAGAGAAAGGGAGACAGAGAGAGAGAGGAAGAGAGAGAAAGAGAGAGAGAGAGAGAGAGAGAGAGAGAGAGAATGAATCTCCATCCTCTGGTTCACTTCTTAGATGGCTACAAAGATCGGGGCTAGTCCAAGCTGAAGCCAGGAGTCAGGAGCTTCTTCTGGATCTCCAATATGAGTGCAGGGGCCCAAGCATTTGGAGCACTCTCCACTGCTTTCCCAGGCACATTAACAGGGAGCTGGACTGGAAGTAGAACAGCTGAGTCTCGAACTGATGCCCACACAGATGTTTGCATTGCAGGTGACAGCTTTATCTGCTATGCCACAATGCCGGCTGGCACTTCACTTTTTAAATTTTAAACCAGTTTTTTGGCTAAGTTTTCATACACTAAGATTACGTTTTCCCAGTACATGTATCTGAGAAGGTCTGTACTACTTTTAGCCAGTCAAATGAAGAAAACGCAAAAAAAAAAAAAAAAGGGGGGGGATAGACATACAATTCTATAGACTTTATTTATTTTAGCAGTTCAAGATATCCATTCCCGCGCCTTGTGAGACCAGGCACTTCGAGGTAGACTCTGGTTTTGGTTTTTATTTAATAATTCTAAATTAATCATGATACTGATTTTTGGTGTTTTTAATAATCGTGTTTAAAATATAAAGTTTATTTTAAATCTATCACATTTTTGTAAATGATAAACTATAGAAATCCACAAAGTTAAAAATATTTCTATGATTTGGAGGCCAGTATTGTGATACAATAGGTTGAGTCTCTGGTTGTGATGCCTGGGTGCTAGTTTGAGTACTGGCTGTACCACTTTTGATGCAGCTTCCAGCTAATGAGCCTGGGAAGACAGTGGAAGATGGCCCAAGTACTTGGGCCCCTGACACCCACATGAGAGACCCTCATGGAATTCCTGGCTCCTGGCTTCCACCTGGTCCAGACTTTGTTTTTGCAGTCATTTGGGGGTGTGAATCAGCAGGTGGAAGCTAGCACTCACTGGCTCGCGCACGCTCTCTCTCTCTCAAAACCCCTCTCTTCCTCTCTCTGTTGCTCTGCCTTTCAAACACATAGATAAATATTTTGAAATGGTTTTCTAATATTTTTCCTATAATAAGATATTTTTTAAAATCTTCATGGAATGATAGGTAATAGACTATAACCAAACAGAACATATTCTAAGGCTTGGTCAAGGGTTTCACACTGAATTGCTGTTTTATTGCCATAAATTACATAGAATACTGTAAGTTTTTAAAATACTATTTGGTAAGTTCTATATTTTCTTGAAAAATGTTAGCATATTTAGGAGAAAAGTCAAGAGTATCATGAAGTTTTCTCTTATCAATTCATTGGAAAATCAAAACCCAACTGCTCTGACTTAACGAATTACAGGTGCTCCATTTATCATCTTTAATTTGTAAATAATATATATTTAAATATATATTTATACATAAATTTAAAATATACATATTTTAAAATTCAAACAATGTGGAGTGGTATCTTAACTATTTAAATACAGTAGCATTTATTGCATCTTCTATATGCAAAAATTAAAAATTTTTTAAAATAAAATACTATCTTCTATGTAAGGTTTTGGAAGGAAATTTTTAATATGTTAAATACCTTTGGAATCTTAAATGTTCCTATTTAAAAAGATGTCCTTTTTCTGGTTTATGTTCATATATTCAGTAAGCTCCCTTTTTCCAGAAAATCTACAGTATTCATTTAAATAAATAGTTTGCCTTATGGCTATTTCATCAGTATTTCACACTAATTAATGCTTTACTGGAAGAAATTAGAAGTGGTCCAAATTTTCTACTACTTTAGAGTACACTCACAGAGATCTAAGATAAGTTAGAAAAAAAAGAGCAATCTAAACCCAAAACAAGCAAAATAAATAATAAAGACTTAAACAGAAATAAATGAAATAGAAAAGAGAATTACAAAAGAAAGTATCAACAAAATCAAAAATTGGCAAGTTGATATGATCAACAAAATTGACAAACATTTAGCTGGAGTGGCAAAGAAAAATAGGACTCAAATTATTAAAATTAGGAATGACAGAGGAGACATTACTACACTTACAAAAAAAAGATTTTATAGCACTACTATGAGTAGTTATATGTGGACAAATTAGAAAACCAAGATGAAATGGAAAAAAAAAAATTCCTAGACACTTAAAACCCACTGAACTAACTCAAGAAAAAAAATTTAAAAATCAGGATAGAACAGTAATAACAAAGATTGAATTAATAATGAAAATACTTACCACAAAGAAATGCCTAGACCTTTATGGCTTCTACTGATGAATTCTACTACACATTGGAAGAGTTACCACAAATCTTTCACAAACTCTTCCAATGAAGAATGAAAAAGAATTCTTATCAGCTCATTCTATAAAGCCAATATAATCTTGATACTAAAAACAAAGACATCATGGGGCCAACAGACAGAGATAGACAATCACAGAGATGGGTAGAGAGCTCCTATCTACAGACTAACCTCTGTTAGAACCCAGTTGGAGGTTTTTTAAAAAAGAGGTAGATTTGGATACGGATATGAACATAGGAAGAATACCATGTGTGGTTGAAGGCAGTGATGAGGGTGATGCTTCTACAAGCTGGAGCGTGAAGATCACCAGCAACCCACTGGAAGCTAGGGTAGGAGAATGGAACCGAGCCTTCCTCACAACCCAATTTCTTGACCTCAGGCTTCATAACTGTGACATAATAAATGTTTGCTGTTTAAATCACTCAATTTGTGGTACTTTGTCATGAAATCCTTGGAAAACTAATACAGAAGGTCTTCTGTACATATTTATTCATTGAAAAAGCATGGCAGAATAGGCAGGGAAAAACGATGCTGACCTTAAAATGTGGGTTGAGATATAAGGCAGATAGCTATATTCTCCTAAACTAGAAAATATTAGAAGTGTGTGCAGGAAAAGGACGCCAATATGCAGTTCAGGAATAGTAATCGTGCTTTTGTTGAAGTAGAAAACTCCTAGACTAGAAGGCTACATCTCTAATTAAGTGTTGAGGTTAGGAATATTAACAACATGTTCTAATATATTGCTATGAGTATCAAATATAAAAAAAACTAGAAAAAATTCACCATTTAACAGAATGTTCATTGTTGTACAGTTTATTGGTACTGTCTAATTATTGTTCTTTGGATGCCTAACAAGGGAATTACTTCTCACTTGGGAGGAATCTTCAATTGTGTGGGCTCTGGGAGAAGATAAGGCCTCACTTCTTACTAACAAGGCACTACAGAATTGGCACATGGCCTCCACTCAGTGAGTCAATGATTCCTGCTTAGAACCTTGAAGCTCTACAGAAGGGTGCAGAGATTTGAAACTATCTTTGGCAGTATTGAAAACCCAGCACAGCCAAAAGTACACCCAGGGAAGGTGGGGCCAGCAACAGGTTCTCTAACCAGACTATGACTATGGTTTGACATTGGTTACGTGTCTTCCTGTCTTATTGGAGGTTATTGCCCAAATGTTTGTATCCCTTTACCTTAATTTTCATATATTTAAATCCTAACCCTTAATATGATGGTTAAGAGATGGAGCCTCTGGTAGGTGACTAGATCATGAGGACAGACATTCCACGGCTAGGACTGGGTTCTAACTAATAGGAAGCTGGGGAGAGCTGTTTGCTTTGCACTCATGTCAGAGCACATAAAGGAAGTCCTCACCAGGCACCAAATCTTCCAGTCATTTGGGGGCTTCACAGCCCTCAGAATGGTGAGAAATGAATTTCTGTTGTTTATAAGCCATCTAGCCCACAGTATTCTGCTCTTACAGCCTGAATGAACTAAAACAATTAAACTCAATTCCTACTGTTCTCCTGTTTTTCTTTTTTTTTTTTTTTAGATTTATTTATTTATTTGAAAGTCAGAATTATACAGAGAGGGAAAGAGAGTTAGAGAGAGAGAGAGAGAGGTCTTCCATCCACTGGTTCACTCCCCAACTGGCCACAATGGCCGAAGCTATGCCAATCTGAAGCCAGGAGCCAGGAGCCTCATCCAGGTCTCCCACGTGGGTACAGGGGCCCAAGGACTTGGGCGATCCTCCAACGCAACACCCTCCCAGGCCACAGCAGAGAGCTAGATCAGAAGTGGAACAGCTGGGACATGACCAGCGCCCATATGGGATGCAGGCGCTGTAGGCAGCAGCCTAACCTGCTATGCCACAGCGCCAGCACCATTCTCCTGTCTTTCTGTCCATTCAGTGGATATCTTTCCAAAACATTCTTCTATTTAATTAGCCAGAGGCAATTTCTGTTGTTTGAAAAGGAGCAGCCTGATATGAATCACTAACTAAAATTAACATATAAATTCTATGTGTTGAAACTAAGATCTAGTTCTATTTTCTATAAGTATTTTTAAAAATCATTTTCATTCCTGTATCTGAACTTCATTTGGGGACTGTTAAAAATATGTATTTTTTTAATCAGAGTCAAGTTCTACTTTTAATATTGACCAGAAAAGCACACTATTATTTTTAAAAAAATGGTAATTCATTTTTTCCTTCTTAAAAACTGAATGATGAAGTGAATCTCAAAATTTGATAGGACTATGATTACCCCCTTAAAAATTCCATTTTGTTGGACTCCACTTTCAAAAGGAATGCAATACAACCTGAGCCTGTGATTGAAAGCTGTCTGCACTCAGTCCATAGAAAGTATCTAACACAGGCCTGCTTGTCTTGTCAAGCGAGGAAAAATTTCATAATCAGTTTCTGCACCTCTAGGCCTTCCAGTTCTCAAAGTAATATTCCAACAACTCAAGACGAGTGCATGAACTCAGGGCTCTGTGGTCAGTCTATTGAAACACCATCCAAGTGGAGATCTCATTATGTCAGTTTAGGGTCATAAAATCGCATTAGACTATCCATCCCATGACACAAATCCAAACTAAATGCCTATCTGTCGCCATTTTTTCTTTTAATTTTATTCAAGCTAAGAAGGAACTAGCTGCACATTTGTAATTACCTGGTTACTGTAGACAAATTAGTGAAACAGCTTTTTAAAAAGGTGATTAAAAACATTGTTTATCCTGGACTAGAATTTGGTAGGATTCATCATGCAGACTGGCATTTTGCCTGCAGTCATATGCCATCTGTCATTTTCTTTAATGAAGTTTGCATCAATTACAGGAAGCACCAAATGCCATAAAACTGGTAAAATTGGCTTTACTTATGCAGATCAATGCCTGATGTCACATTTCCTGTGGAAACTCATCTACCTGAATCCGTATAAGGAAAATGTGCTGAGACCTGGTCCCTCAGACGATAAGACAACCAGAAGAAGTAACTCAGAAGCAAAGTAATGAAGAGAATAGGTCCAAGCTCATGAACTGATACAAATAAATAAACAGGGAGAAACCCACAAACCTTTCAGAACCGTAATTGTGCTGTTTACCAAAGCATATTTAGAATTTGGTAGAAAAGGAATTCTAATATTTATTTTCTTTAAAAAAAAAACAAAGTAATGATGTAATTAAAGACAAATAATTCAAAACAAATGCTTGGGTTTAAAAAATAACCGGTATATTCTTCTTTTCAAATGTTGTTTGTCTAATCGACTTAACTCATTTCTAATTTCTTGTGCTAAATAGGAAGCAATAAGGTAAATAGTGAGCCCTAAGCTTAAATTTATTTAGAATCAACTTATATTTTATCTTACAAGTTTTCTACACTAAATTTTTTTATTATTTACATTTTTAATTATAAATTATCTCAAATACACAAGAATCTAACCTAAATAATTACTGCTTGCACTTAACAGTTGCTAACATTTTCTATTTTCTTCAGAATTTTCTTTAAAAAAACAGTAAAAGAGTGAAAAATCTGGAGCCAGCTACCTCCCCGCCCTTTTCCCTTTCCATAGAAGTCAGAGTACATTAGTCCCAAACATGTTCATGTGTTTTTGTGCAACTGCCTGTCTCTAATCCTCAAAAGCAATCTCCTCTTACATTCTCTTTCCCTCCATCACTGCTCTAGAGATCTTTGTTTTTACTATTATTAGCATGAAAACGGGGTGGGGGGGCAGGGGTGGAGGGAGAGGGAGAGTAAGTCAACATCTTCTCCCCACTCCTGCACTTGACAGTCCAAACACCTCTTCCAGAGATACATGCCAGCAGGATTCTTAGCTTCCAAATCTGGAACTACCTAGCAAGGCAATAACTCAGGACCTTTTAACTCAGTAAAACTAATCACAGGAATACAGATTAAGGAAAAACCTAAACAATGGAGACTTCTTCATCTTCAACAGCCATTTCCCAACACACAGTCCTTCAGACTCTTGTCCCTTCTAGCTTTTATTTAAATAGTTCTCACACAGGGGTAGTGTTTTGTCTTGAGGTTAGGATGATGCTTGAGATGCCTGAATTCCTTGTTGGTGTGCCTGGGTTCAAATCCCAGCTCCACTCTTACATCAGCCCCCTGCTAATGCACACCCTGGGAAATAGTGGTGATGGCTCAAGCAGCTGGATTCTTGCCAACCATGTGGGAGACCCAGATTTAGTTAAGGGCTCCTGACTTTGCCCTGGCTGTTGTAAGCATCTGGGGAATGAGCTAGCACACAGGAGAACTCAATCTCTCTCTCTCTCTCTCTCTCTCTCTCTTTCTCTCTCTCTCCTCTCTCTCTCTCCTCTGCCATTCAGACAAAACAAACAAACGAATCATTCTTTTTTTTTTTTTTTAAGATTTGTTTATTTATTTATTTGAAAGGCAGAGTTACAGAGAGGCAGACGCAACAGAAAAAGAGAGAGAGGTTTTCCATCCACTGCTTCACTCCCCAAATAGCTGCAATGGCTGGAGCCGCGCTGATCTGAAGCCAGGAGCCAGGAGCTTCTTCCAGGTCTCCCACGTGGGTACAGGAGCCCAAGAACTTGGGCCATCTTCTACTGATTTCCCAGGCCATAGCAGAGAGCTGGATCAGAAGTGGAGCAGCCAGGACTTGAACCGGCACCCATATGGGATGCCGGCGCTGCAGGCAGCGGCTTTACCCGCTATGCCATGGCACCAGCCCCAAAAGAATCATTCTTACACAGAATATTCTCAAAGCTAATTCCAACTCCTACCACTTTCCTGAACTCCAGATGACTACTTTTCAACATCTATTCAATACTCCCTCTAAAATGCCATGTCTATAACCTGACTCGTCTATTTCTCAAACCACTTTCAACTACAGCATGCCATTTTCTGTTGATAGACTCTCTATGCTCTTAAATTCACAAGCTTCTTAATGTCTCAATTTTATCTAAACTCTTGCCACCCTCTAGCCTCTCATACCTGATTGCAATCAGTTACCAAGTACTTAAAGGCATGCTTTAAAACTTTTCACACCCATTTATTATCTTCCATTTTCATTGCCATAATCCTGGTTCAGAGGTATAGCAGTTAACAGGGAGGTGTGTCCCAACAATATTATATTCAATAGAGAATATGCCTCAAATGGAAAAATGTTGAATATTGCTCAAACACAAGACAACAAATGTCAATTACATTCTCAAATATTCCTTTGAAATCACCAATCCCATGCTCAAAAGCAATTAGTATCAAACATTAGAGCACAAGAGGACTTAGGTAATAGGATCATTAATTATTGGATGCTGTTTCTTTACCAGATTTTTTTTTCCCCACTCTCTTTTTTCTCTAAATTTCTTATGTTGTACTCTTTGGACAATATCACACTCTTTCCTGCAGTGCTGGCATCCCAAATGGGCACTGGTTCAAGTCCCGGATGCTCCACTTCTAATCCAGCTTCCCTGCTAGTAGCCTGGGAAAGCAGTGGAAGAAGGCCCAAGTCCTTGGACCTCTGCACCCACTTGGAAGCCCCAGAAGAAGCTCCTGGCTCCTGGCTTCAGATTGGCTCAACTCCTGTCATTGCTGCCATCTTGGGAGTGAACCAGCGGATGAAAGACCTCTCTGTCTCTCCCCCTCTCTCTAACTTTTCCCCTCAAATAAATAAATAAATCTAAAAAAAAAAAGAGAGAGAGCAACAATGCAAACATTCAACTGGGTACAGTAGAGTCACACCATGGAAGACTGCATCCATTGGAAATGAGGTTTAAAATAATTGAATAGGCAAAGAAAATATTCTCATAATACATTAACTTATTCTTCTATAAACATGTATTCATTTTATTATTGGTGAGGGGAATAGAGAGGGCAGGACAGTATTTTAAATATAATTTCATCAGTTTGTTTTCCTCCAACCACCACAGGACTCTTTGAGTTTCAACCCTTTAAACATGTATTACCTACTGATTTCATTTGGTCACCAAACATGAGTCCATCTTTTATTGTTGTTTTACACTGTTCTTTATTTGCGATTGAATTTCTGAAATGGTCAGTATAATTTTCACAACATTGTGAAGTCTTCTTAGCTTGCAAGTTCTAGGAGTATTATCACTGTTCTGATAGATTTCTACTACTTTTATTCCATACTGAATGAGGCTTATATATGAGGGAAGACAGAATAAGCATAGATATTTAAGCCAGCAAATATTATTGCATACGTATTATGTGCAAGGCATAGCAGAATACAAACCATATGATAAAATTAGAAATGTTTTATTATCCTTAAAGAGTTTATCTTGATAGGGAAGTCAAACATACATAGCAGATGAGGAAAACTACAGGTACACTTTGAGAAGAATATGTGGTTTATTTTAAAGTACCAAGATGTTATTTTTTAAAAGTTACTAATATTTTCCCTTCCATATTCAGAGTATGAAAACATAATTTAGTGGTCTAAAATAAGTTAATGATTTTCTAAAATGCTTGTGTTCTCTTGGCTGATTTACTCACAAATAAAATCTGACAATAATTAAAATTCATACCAGTTATGTTAGGGCCAGCTAAAACAAATGAAAACCTTCCAAGAGTTTAAAAACAAATTCCCACAGGGATCCATTAAAATTATACTATCAACAATTATCCACATATGAATTTTTAGCCAACTATGAGGGTGGAAGAAAAGAGGAGTGGAGGAGAGAAGAGGGGAGGGGAGGGGAGGGGAAGGTAGGAGAGGGGAGGGGAGGGTAGGAGAGGGAAGCAACTTATTAAGTCAGGATTTTATCGCCACCTGGCCAAACTGCTATCAGCAAGCCACTCATGATCTCCTTATTGCTAAATATTCAAGTTATTTTTTTTACGATTTATATATTTATTTGAAAGGAAGAGTTACAAAGAGGCAGAGGCAACAGAGGAAGAGAGAGAGAGGTCTTCCATCTGCTGTTTCACTCCCCAGATGGCTGCAATGGATGAAGCTGTGCCGATCTGAAGCCAGGAGCCAGGAGCTTCCTCCGGGTCTCCCACGTGGGTGCAGGGGTCCAAGGACTTGGGCCATCCTCTACTGCTTTTCCCAGGCCATAGAAGAGAGCTGGATTGGAAATGGAGCAGCCCAAATGAGATGCTAGTACTGCAGGTGGTGGCTTTATTCGTTACACCACAGTGCCAGCTCCCAAGTTATTCTCAGTCCTCAGCTTGCTTTACTTTTTGCTAGAATTTGACACTATGGACACTTTCCTCCAAACTACCATCCTCTCTTGGTTTTCCTCCTGTATCACTATCCTTTCCTCTTAGCTGGTTTCTGCAAATCTTTCTGACTTCTTTTCCATGGAGTGCTCTAGGCATCAGAACTACATCCATCCTCTTTCTGTCTATACTCACTCCCTTGTGTTAACATGCAACTTCATGATTTTCTTTCTTCTTCTTCTTCTTTTTTAAATTTATTTGACAGGTAGAGTTACAGACAGTGTGAGAGAGAGACAGAGAGGAAGGTCTTCCTTCCGTTGGTTCACTACCCAAATGGCCGCCATGGCTGGTGCTGTGCCGATCCGAAGCCAGGAGCCAGGTGCTTCTTCCTGGTCTCCCATGCAGGTGCATGGCCCAAGCACTTGGGCCATCCTCCACTGCTCTCACGGGCTACAGAAAAGAGCTGGACTGGAAGAGGAGCAACCTAGAGTAGAACTTGGCGCCCATATGGGATGCCAGCGCCATAGGCGAAGGATTAACCAGGTGAGCCACAGTGCCGGCCCTTATGATTTTCAATGCTATATACTTGCTAACAACTCTTATGATCTAGCCCTTGCCAGACCTCTCTTGACTTAGATGTCCTCCAGTTGCCAATCTAATTGTCTTCTAAACTGATATGTTGAAACTAGAATTCCTGATTCCCCAAACCTGCTTCTTCTACGCCATTTCCATATTAGCTAGTAGCAATTCCATTTTTACAGTTGCCCAGGTCCAAACCCTTGGAGTGATTTTCAGCTTTTCTATTATGCTACCTTCTACATATATATAAAATTTGGGATTTTTACCACTTTTCCTGCTACCTTCCATCTTGATTGAGTCAACACCATCTCTCTTACAGATTATAATAATAATATGTTTCTCTCCTTGCCATTCTATGCCTTCCTCCCAAACAGACTAGTCTGGCTAAAAGTTATTCAGATGAATCTTTCAGAAACTTAAACCAAATCATGCTACTTCTTTACTCAAATAATTCCAAGTGTCCCCCAACTCATAATTAAACCCAGATGTCTTACAACAGCCTACAAAGCCCAACATAATCAGCCCATTCCCCTTTCTCTGACCCTAAATAGCTAGCTTTCCTGGCTGCTCTTTCCTCATCTTCTGTCTGCTCCTTTGACTTTATCCATATGATATCCTGGGTAGAGACAGAGAGAGAGAGAGAGAGGTCTTCCATTCCGCTGGTTCACTCTCCAAATGACCGCAATGGCCAGAGTTGAGCTGATCTGAAGCTAGGAGCCAGGAGCTTCATCTGGGTCTCCCACATGGTGCAGGGGCCCAAGGACTTGGGTCATCTTCTACTGCTTTCCCAGGCCATAGCAGAGAGCTGGATCGGAAGAGGAACAGCTGGGTCTTGAAGCGGTGCCCATATGGGATGCCGGCTCTGCAGGCCAGGGCTTTAACCCACTGCACTACTGTGCTGGCCCCTAGGGTGGTCTGTTTTAACCCTTAGTTATAATTCACGAAATTCTATAGAAGTTGTTTTTATTCATATGTTGTATATGGGAAAACATCCATAGTACAAAATGATGTAAAGCAACCACAGTTTATACACGCAAACAAGTGTGGCAGTAATGATAGACATCAGGGATGTGGTACCTTTTGTTCAAGTAGTAAATAGCTTTTTTTCCCACCTATCATGCAAAATCCTATGTGAGGAAAGATTATGATTTAATAAAGAGACTCCCAAAGATCTTCAGTAATATCATATTGGAAAGAATTACTCACTGCATTTCTGAAAGAGGCATCTAATTTAGGAAGATCTCATTTACTCACAGATTGATTTGTTATAGATGTTTTAAATTACATTTATTCAGAACTTGAGGGCAAAACATGGTTCAAGTTTATCATGCACAATAAGCGTGGCGACTTCAAAATCAGGGTCACAACAATAAAACTGTTCAGGACGAGTGACTCGTGCTAACACTGTATTTGTGCGATGACTCTCCAAATGAGGCTGTGAGCTTCAAATTAATTTTATTTAACTTGGTTGCATGTTCCTCTTGCCATGTAATTTTGGCAGAGGGACATCACCGGCTCTTTTTGTCTGGGTTGGTCTGTACATAAAAAAAATGGTGAAATTTTAAGAAGTGAATGACAATTCTGGAACTAGCTAGATATTTAGAGAACATTCTCTCTCTCTTTCTCTCTCTCTCACTGGTGTCCCCCTTTCTTTTCTTGACCCGAAGAGCATGCCAGCTCTCTCTGGGGTCTAGCAAGTCAGGTGCAATACAGGCAAGCCCTACAAGCCACAGAACTCAGCACCTCCATTTCCTGTCCATCAGCATCTCAGAGCAGTAAGAGAAGAGAGGATACTAGTGACAGAGCTGGCTCATGGTGGTAAGGCTGGCTTCAGAGCATCCTTTACACTCTGTAGTGCAGTGAAAGAGGAAGCACAACGGACAAGAGGGAAGTCATTACACTGTCCTCGGGCTCTAGGAGGGACAACGGGATCTCTAGACTGAGTCAATGGGAAGAAACCAACAAATAAATAAAGGGAGGAGCTTAAGTATAAAGGGATCACCTATTCACCTCAAATTACTCCTAAGGAATAAATTCTCATCTTATTAGGCAACCAACCATAATCAAGTGACCAGTCCCAGGCTCAGAATGATTTACGGCAGGACTCATTCCCCTTGGTTCTCATTTTCCTTACAGTTTAAACAAAAGAGCTGGAGTTGTCTGCATCACACATGGGAATGCCTGGGTTCCATATTCACTTCCATTTCCTGATCCCAGCTTCCTGCTAATGCAGGCACTAGGAGGCAGCAGTAATGGCTCAAATCATTGGGCTCCTGATACCCACCAGGGAAACCTAGATTGAGTTCCTGGCCTACCCCTAACTGACCTGGCCTGGTGCCTCTACAGTTATCTATGGAGCACACCAGTGGATGGGAGCTCCTCTCTCCTCTTCCCCCTTTCTCTCTCTACTGCCTCTCAAAAAAAAAAAAAAAAAAATCAAAAAACCCTATGTTTTTGAGTAAATAAGGGCTGAATAAGCAAAAATTTTTCTGCTTTGTTTTCCCAGTTTGAATACTGTGTGACTTCATGAGACAAGTCTAACATTGATTCTTAAAATGGTAGCTAAGTATACCCTTCTACAACCTTACCCATTAAACCAAATAAGAAAAAATGTTCTCAGTCAGTGAACAATTGTTCCTGCTGACATTCAAAAAATGCTAACAATATGATCGATATTATATTCTGTTCAGTTTACTTCTTAAAACAGGTAGTATTTATTTCCCCCACTCTGCTAAGATACTGTAGCTGTGTAGCCCTTTCCAGACTATGAGTCCCCTGATGATGCTGGGCATATAGTACGCACCAACAAATATGTGTTTTAATAAAGACTTTGTATATATGTATTCATATATACATGGACACACACATTCAGGTAGAAAATGAATTTTAACGAATATACTAACATGCTGGCCATTTGGCCTTTTTGTCCTCATAATGGTCCAGAACTGAAGTACCCTCCCCCCGCCCCCAACACCACCAAAAGTATGATGACTATTTCTTTTTAGGAAAGTGAATGACTATCTCTATGGTACAAAGATAGGAGAATAAAATTCTTTCCTGGAACCTTCAGGTTGAAGTGAGAACATAGGGCAGGTGTTGTGGTGCAGTGGGTTAAACTGCTGTTAGGGATGCCCACATCCCATATTGAAGTTACTGGGATCAGTTCCCATTTACATTTCCAAGCAAATTTCCTGTTAATGCACACCCTGGCAGGCAGCAGATAATGGCTTAAGTTCTTGGGTCCCTGACACCCATGTAGGAGATACGGATGAAGTTCCTGGCTTATGGCCTTGGACTAGCCTAGTCCCAGTGGATAGAAGATCTGTTTCTCATGTTCTCTCTCTCTCTCTCTTTGTTGCTCTGCCTTTCAAATAAATAAACTTAAAAAAAAAAAAGCCATGATTGCTCCAATATACTTCACTTATTTCTCTCCTTTTCTTTTCTCTCCTTATCACTTTCTACTCTTACCTCATTTTTTCATGTATGAATCGGGGCTTATTACTACCAATCAGAAGAAATCACAGTAATAAGTAAAAGAGTTAAAGATTAGCAAAGGGGTTGGTTTTCATTTACACATTATTTCAATGCAATCAAACACATGTTTATTGAGAACCTCTGACTCTTGGATACCAGATTGGGTGATAGGAATTTAACATCACATGTTGGACAGTGCCATTCATCTCAGAGTCTAGACACCAAAAAGGGATAAAAAAATAAAACTACAGCAGAGGTAAAAAGTTGAGGAATGGGAATTGTGGATAATGGGGTATTTTAATAGGGCAGGTGATCTCTTAAACCAATAATGAGATCAGCCCATCCCAATGTCTCCTACTTTACTTAAGGCAAAAGTAAAAATTATCCAACTAATCTACAAGGCTTTTTTTTTTTTTTATTTTGGAGCTGAGCCCTGATCACCTCTCTGACCATATCTTCTCTTCTGCTCCCCTCCTAGTTCATGCCAGCCACTAAGGTCCTTGCATTCATTAAAATAGAACCCACACTTATCTCAGGGTCATTGCACCTGTGGTTTCCTCTGTGGGGAACATTCTTCTCCTAGATGGACTCACAGCTAGCTCCCTCCCTTCATTCAAATTTTGGCTCAGATGATGCCCTCTCTGGGAACTGTGCCAAACTTCAACATTTTTGCCTTCCAAAATTTTATATTGCCCATGCTGATTTATTTATTTCTGCTTAGCTCTTTCCAATATACTATACATTTTACCTTATTTTCTTGTTGATTGTTGACTTTTCCATTAGAAGATTGCAATGATTACCCCCAAGGAAGTTCATTTCCATTTTCCAGAGCAGAAGGTTATTTTATTTATTTTGCACACTGTAGTATCCCCAGGGCCTAGGATAGGGTTTCACACATTGTAGGTCATCACTCAATATCTTGTGCATGCATAAATGAATGAAGTATTAAAAACTGTTTTCTAGAGGAAGTAACCAATTAAAAACTCACCTGAAATCTGAAGAATAAAACTGAATTATGGGTCAGGTGTTGTGGTGTAGTGTGTATTGAGCTGCCATTTGCAATGCCAGCAACCAATGTTAAGAGTGCCAGTTGAGTCCCGACTGCTCTTCTGGCCCAGCTCTCTGCTAATGTGCCTGGGAAAGCAGTAGAAAGATCTAAGTGGAGTTCCTAGCTCTTAACTTTGGTCTGGCCCAGGCCCAGCTGTTGCACCCATTTAAGGAGTGAACTAGTATATGCAGCTGATGTCCTTCTCCCTCTCCTTCTGTCTCTGTCATTCTGCCTTTCAAATACATGAAATGCATCATTTAAAAAAAAAAAAACCTTGGCCGGAGCCGCGGCTCAATAGGCTAATCCTCCGCCTAGCGGCGCCGGCACACCGGGTTCTAGTCCCGGTCGGGGAGCCGGATTCTGTCCCGGTTGCCCCTCTTCCAGGCCAGCTCTCTGCTGTGGCCCAGGAGTGCAGTGGAGGATGGCCCAAGTACTTGGGCCCTGCACCCCATGGGAGACCAGGAGAAGCACCTGGCTCCTGCCATTGGATCAGCGCGGTGCGCCGGCCGCAGCGCGCCTACCGCGGCGGCCATTGGAGGGTGAACCAACGGCAAAAGGAAGACCTTTCTCTCTGTCTCTCTCTCTCACTGTCCACTCTGCCTGTCTAAAAAAAAACCAAACAAACAAACAAACAAAAAAAAACCTTAATTATTGATTTGAAAGGCAGAGTGACAGACACACACACAGAGAGAGAGAGAGAGAGAGAGAGAGAGAGAGAGAGAAAGATGGCTACAATGGCTAAGTCTGGGCCACACTGAAGCCAAGAGCCTGGGACTCTATACAGGTCTCAAACATGGGTGCAGGGACCCAGAGACTAGTATCATCTTCTGCTGCCTTCCCAGGCATAATAGCGGGGGGCTGGATTGGCAGTGGAGAAGTTACGACTTGAATCAGCACCCATATGGGATGCCTGTGTTGCAGGCAGCAGTTGGTTGAACCAGTATGTCACAATTCCAGCCCCCAAGAAAATAAATCTTAAAAAAAAAAAAGGATTGAAATCCCAGGAAAGAAAATGAGGACTATGAGAAGGAAAGAAGGTAGAAAACAATATTTCAAAGAAAGAGTCAGCTTGCACAAAGTCTGAGAGGAAAGAGGAGACAAAAACATTTAGATAACATCAGGATTTGGTTAAAAGGAAGTCTGAGTTCCAAAGGTTGAATAAGAGATAAAGAGGAGCAGTTGGAGACTGGGATAGGGGCCAGATGATAGAGGGCCTTGTGAGCCATTCAAACAGATTCACACTGTATTCTAATTGCATTGAAGGATATCTGAAGAAGTTTAATCAGATGAATGATATTACTTGCAATTAAAACAAAAATGCCATGCCTAGATAGATGGTCAAGATGGAGGCAGAAAGACTAGTCAGGAAGCAGATGAGAGATGATGTCTAAACCAGAGAAGTAGTGATGGCACTCAAAGAAGTAAAATGATTTTGAGGCCAGAATTAGAAGGACTTGATAACTGATGTATATATATATACATATATATATGTATATATATATATAAAATTCAATTCTATAATTATAAATTATATTCAATAATTATTTTATGTTTCTCTAGGTTGACTCGCAGAGGGTATAAGTAACATAGAAGAAGGGGTCAAAGATCATCTCTAAATCTCTGACTTGGGCAATTGAAGAGTGTGGTAGTATAAAGATAGGTAAATTCTGTGGAGTCCTATGCTATGTCATCTTCCCTTAAATTTCAGCATAAGTTGATTTTCTTTGACTAACCAAATGTGGCAAAAATTATGCTGCACTAGACAAGAAGAGAGTGGTAGCTTCTAGTTCTGGTATCTTGGATCTAAGGAATCGGTGATTTTAGAGTACAGACCAAGTTGAGTGCCCAGATGGCAGCCAGCATCAGTCATACTAATAATAACACATTATAGAAGTGGATCCTTGGCCGGCGCCGTGGCTCAACAGGCTAATCCTCTGCCTTGCGGCGCCGGCACACCAGGTTCTAGTCCCGGTCGGGGCGCCGGATTCTGTCCCGGTTGCCCCTCTTCCAGGCCAGCTCTCTGCTGTGGCCTGGGAGTGCAGTGGAGGATGGCCCAAGTGCTTGGGCCCTGCACCCCATGGGAGACCAGGAGAAGCACCTGGCTCCTGCCTTCAGATCAGTGCGGTGCGCTGGCCGCAGTGCGCCAGCCGCGGCGGACACTGGAGGGTGAACCAACGGCAAAGGAAGACCTTTCTCTCTGTCTCTCTCACTGTCCACTCTGCCTGTCAAAAAAAGAAAAAGAAAAAAAAAAAAAAAGAAGAAGTGGATCCTTTAGCCCAATTGAGCCATCCCAGCTGATACGGCATGGTTCACCAACAAATCTTTCCTGTTGAACACAGTCCAAATTGTAGATGTGTGAGCAAGTAAATGATTGTTATTGTTTTAAGCCAGTAATTTTTAGGGTGGCTTGTTACATAGCTATTGATACTCATTCTAAGGAGAGAAATCGTCATGATTTTTTTGTGAGGAACCATACAGGGTTAAACAATAGTGGGCCCTTGATTATTCCTACACAGCACAATGTCACCGTAAAGTAGACTGCCCTGTGGCCCGGGGGACACTGGTATTTTGGGATGATATTTGAAGAGTTAATTCTGATCCAAACTGACAAGGGAGGGAACAGAATATATTAAATGCTTTAGGATCACACTTTCATTTTGTTTGAACCACTGGAGGAACTCCAATCTCAAATTAATATAACAAAACTAGAAGCTTGCTTAAAAAATATTTCATCAGATTCCAAAGTTCAGCTTGGGGTAGGGCATACTGGAACCCTTTAATTGTTACTCTAGTAAAGGCATTCTTTCCATTTTGTGAGTGAACTGAAGATTAAGTGAGCATTTCTGGAACTGCCTACATTATTGGTAGATACCATTCCTATATTAAGCTGGAGATCGATAGGGCTCCAGATCAATAACAGAACTTCATGTCAGGGGGCAATACATGGATGTGACAGATGCAACCGGGTGGGAGAGGAGAACAAACAGCTCTGCTTTTATTTGAACTTCCTTGAAGTTAGCCAGACGTAGACAGTTCGTTTTAAGCGCTGGTATTCAGAGCAGGTATGTGGAGGAGATTAAAGTAGTTTTATTAGAGAAAGAGAACGCCCAAAGGAAAAAGAGGGATGAAAAACCCTGTAACTTCTAAAGCTGATATTAGCCCAACATGCCTACTGCAGAGTCAGAAACCATCTTGGTAAACCTGAGCCAAGGGCTCTATAAGCCTAAGTATTATTTCTATTGTCAACCTAATTATCCTCTTCATTGAAAATGAAGAAAACACCCTCATTATAAACACAATGTTCAAATTATGTATATACATATATGTGCCTGGGAGCTTTAGAAAGGTTAAATAGGTCTCTCAGCTCTTTGTGAACTAAATTAGACTTATCCATTCGGGCTATTAATTATTAGCATTTTTAAAAATGTGATTACAGACATTTTAGGAAATAAGTTGTTGCATATTTTTGTACCAAAAGACATAATAGAGTATAATTCCTCTGTGGTACTTAAAACATGTTAGGTCAGTGAATAAGTAAGTGTTTCAAAGGAAAGAGCAGCAGACTTGCCACCATTAACCATGACTCAGAATATGGTGTATGTAGCATCTGTTTTATGAAAACGAATAGATGCCGAACAACCACATCAGAATATTGCCATACTTACCACTTACCACTTTCACAGCCTACTTACGAGGGCATTTTAGTATGTTGATTACACCAAAGAACTTTAAAATGTTCATGGAAAAAACAGAATTAAGAGTTTATTTTGGCAAAAAAATATTTTGAGATTCATGCATGGTTTTTTTCATACCACACATTTTCCATGAACTTTGTGAAGACTCCTTTCACGAAGACTTTTTTTTCTGTACAAAAAATGCATTTTTAAATTCCATCTTTACACAAAGTTTTTTTTTTTTTAAAGACTGTATTGTTTATTTGAAAGGCAGAATGACACACACAGAGAGAGAGAGAGAGAGAGAGAGAGAGAGACAGAGGATTGATAGATTCCATCCACTGGTTCACTACCCAAATGACTGCAACAGCCATGGCTGAGACAGGCCAAAGCCAGGAACCTGGAACTCCATCCAGGTTTCTCATTTGGGTGCAGTAGCCCAAGTACTTAAACCATCTTCCATTGTTTTCCCAGGCACATTAGCAGGGAGGTGGATTTAAAGTGGAGTAACCAGGACTTGAACCCATGCCCACACAGATACTATTATTACAGGCTACAGCTTAGTCTGCTGCACCACAATGTCAGCCCCTCCACACATTTTCTGAAATACCTCTCACAATATGGTTGACAATATTGTTTCCTGGACCTACTACATAAGGCCTACACACTCAAGTCCTACAGGATTACATTTCCAAGAACAAGTTTATCTTCAGAAAGGGATCTAAATGGCATATTTTTAAAAGAAAATTGAAATAATGCAATCTAACAAATGTCCTTTAGTGATTTGATATCTTGGAGCCAATATCATTGTCCAATTACTCTGATCTACTCAATTGAAGGATCTGATCACACTTCTACTTTATTCTTTTTTTTTTTTTTTTTTAATTTGAAAGGCAAAGTGACAGTGAAGAGAAGGAGAGACAAACAGAACTTTTATCCACCAGTTCATTTCCCCAAACAGCCACAACATCCTGATCTGGACCAAACTAAAGCTGACAGCCATGAAGTCGATCATGATCTCTTACATGGAGGGCAAGGGCCCACATACTTGGACCATCTTCTGCTGCCTTTCCAGATCCATGAACCAGCACTTTGGTAGGGGATGCCAGGGCCACAGGGAGCAGCTTAACCCTCTGTATCAAAATGCCAGCCCCACCTTTCTACTTATTTAGGATGATCTTATTCATCTGTTATAACTTTAAGTGGTTTACTACATTGTCTTTTAACAGTTAAGCTATTCAACAAAATGTGATTTTGTGGTGTGAAGTGAAGAGAAGGGATGAATTGGGAAGGGAAGTAAATATTACATATCTCAACAACTAGAGTTTCCAGTCTGTTTAGAAAATTATTTGAGAGGTTTTGTGTGTCATGAACTGATTATTCAGCTCTTCTTGTGGAGGTTATATAACAGATATAAATATGGTTCTTTCCTTCAGGAATGCATCTTTATATATTCTGTTTGGCAAATAATGTGTATAAAGAAAGACAAAGAGATAAATAATAAAATAAGAAAGTAAGAACTCCAAACACTGGGATAATAAAAAGTGGAAGGAAGGTTCAATGGGGGTATAGGGACTGGAATAGTTACCAAAGCATCACTCACTCATATATCCACTCATCAAACATTTACACAGGCCTGCCATGTTTTAGTCACTGGAGTAAGCTCTGGAAAGCCAATTACGAGCCAGAAGCAAGGCATACCCCAAGCAATACAGCATGATCTCTAATTAACTAGGTTCAGCTGCAAGACTGCCTGAGCTTGAATCCTCACCACAAAACTTACTAATAATGGGGTTTCTCAGGGCTTTGGACAAGCTACTTAATATCTCTGTGCCTTAATTTTCTCTTCTAAAAAAATAAGAGATAACAAGATTAACTGACTTTTAGGATTGTTGTGAGAATTAGATGAGCTAACACCTGTAAAGAATGACACATAGAAGAATTAGACAAATTTAAGTCTACTCCTTAGAATACAGGCAGAGACAGGCCAGTGAGGAGGCAAATCCAAGCCAGGGGACTCTGAATTGGATCAGAATTCCTAGGAGTTTCCCTTGGTTCCTTGACCGACATTGACTTTTAGGTCCCTGGCTCCAGGAAAAGGTGAGGCAGGTGGGTATCAGAATGGCAGGTGGGTATCTCAAACTCAAGATGCGACTCACTGCACTAATAATATCATTCCAGACCACAGACAAACTTGATGGGATTCCAAAAGCCTGCCAGCACAGAAACCGAGTCAGAATGGGAGCCAGCTTCAACTGCTTAGTTTTCTCAAATTGAAAACAATGACTCTTTTTGAAGAGGCCATGAGTGAGGTGCCGGGCTTTTTGTATTACCTATCCAATTCCCAGTGATACAGTGAGTTTCATTTTATAGATGAGGAGACTGAGGCGGACAGAGGTCAAATGTCTTGTCAGTAAGAAGATTCACCAACTTTTTTACTTAAAGTTTTTATTTATTCTCCATCTACTTGAAAAAGAAGACTGATGGGGGAGGGAGAGGGAGGAAGGGAGAAAGGGAGGAAGGAAGGGAGGGGGAGGGAGAAGGAATTTTTTATCCAGGAAGACAACCAGAGAGGAACCAGGTTGAAGCTATGAGCCCAGAATTCCATTTAGGTCTCCCACACGGGTGTCAGGGACTCAAATACTTGAGCTCTCACTTGCTGCCTCCAAGGGTGGATTAGCAGGAAACTGGAGGATAAGCAGAGCAAGGATGGAATCCCAGGCACTCTGATAGAATATACCACATCCTGAGCAACATTTTAACCGGTGAGCCAACATGCCTGCCCTATTCATCAACTTTTACTTTCACATTTAAACATGGAGATCAAGGTTGGCTCCAGCTGAGTTCTTGAACTTGAAGCCAAAATATGACAGCTTAGAGGTCAGAGATTAGAGTCATTATTTTGGTATCTGGTATGGTCAAGCTCCTGAGAAAATTTATAAGAGCACTCAGGTTGCTTGTCTCCAGAGCCTAAAGTCCAGCAAGAGGACCTGCCAAGGGTTAATATTCTCTTTTCCACTGAAACATCCATATTACTGAGAAATAATCCATCAAAGCAATGTGTGTTAATTCTCTGCCCAGGGCAGGTGAACTGGGCCCTAACTGGGAGATCTGCTTGCAAGAACTCACACACATATTGTACAGGCTTGCAACAAAGGTCCTGGGAGTCACACTCATAGCTCTTCAAACCCAAGCCACCCTCCACCGCCACCACCACCACCACGGTACCATTCAGCTAGGGCAGGGTTGGATCTGTGATTTCAGTTGCCCATGCTGGGCAGCAGTAGCTTCCAGCAAAAGGCAGCTACGGTGGCCCAGCAAACTCATCCCTCTTACCACAGGGTTAGATGTGTTTCCTGAGACCAAGTTCAGACAGAATTGTGTTTGGCATTCCAAGGCATGAGTGTGATGGTTCTAATAGTTCTTTTCAGTTTGCCTTCAGAATCTTTTATTATACAATTTCATAATTTTGGCTTCCCAACACTGGCCATTGGAGGGTGGCTGAATGCAACTGAGGGATGTTTTACCACATAACAGCAGGTTAGCTAAGTGCCTGAACTATTCTGAACCTTGAATAGTGCTGAGCAGAGGAGTTAGGAGATCTGCCCTCATACTCTTCAGGAAAGCCTGTGTCTTTCAATCACATCAGATGCATTAGGCACAGTTCATTTCTCTCAAGTTTCCATGTACTTATTACATGGGCTCCTAAAGATTTCCCTTTCAAATGGCCATAGATTTTATATTCAAATCAACATTCAGCGATCATTCTCATCCTGGTTTGAACTCTGACACTTATGCCTTCATGAAAGGTAAGGATAGGAAGAGGAGAAAAACAAACACTGCTCTTTGAATTGTCATGAGAAAAGCAGAAGATAAAAATAATGCTGTGGCATACCAGGTGATCAGAAGCTGCGTTGACAGGGAAGCCACCTGTCTGGCTTCCACGTTCCTCCCCTCCCAAACCAAGGTTGAAGTAAGACACATTTTATGTGTGTAGACATGTGAGGATACTTCACAAAGCTCAAGGAAAAATAAATGACAATATGAACTTATTTTGATGCAATTTTTAAGTTCACACTCAGTTTTTTGATAATAACATGATCTGTGAACTTTGTGAAGATCCCTGTACAGAATCGTACTTATAAAAAAGTCACTTCTTTATGGTACAAAGCCTCTTTCTGAAAGTAAACCATAATACTGAAGGTAAATTAATTAAATTAATCCTGTGTCTGAAGTCAGAACTGGGCATGCCACAATCTGTAGAAACCCATTGTTCTGCTTTCTGCCAGTAAAGGCAAGGTATATATTTACCATTCTAAGCAAAAACACAATGTATGCTTTGCTCTCATGAGGCCCAAAAGATCCAGGGGTGGGATTTTCACAAGTTTTAATTCGTGCTGAAATTAAAAAGGACTGGTTTAGCACACAAATAGATTTTATGGTTCTGGAGGAACTCCAAAATGATTTTCAAGAACCTCTGTCCCTTTGCAAACCCAGGTATATGTAAAAGTATTTCCACAGTTTGTCATCAGCAAACTTCACGAGAAGAACAAGGCTTCTGTGCTCTTTTAAAAGACTGACTTACTTAAAAAAATAAAAATAGAGAAACACAATGACCACTTGTTTTCTAAATTAACTATACTCTCTATATAGCACAATTAACCCAATGGCTTGTGATGAAAGAATAATGTAACCTCATCACATCCTCCAACAGTGCTGAGTCATTATTCCATGAAAGCAGGCTTATTTCTCAACTTCTTTCAATCAGGGTTAGCTACATTATTACAGAATTTCACCCCCACAGCTCCATTCTCCTCTGTGTTATTATTTTTCTTTTATAGTTTAATTGGAAAAAAAAAAACAACACAAGTTCATCTCAAATGTGACATTTATATGTACACATGTTATTTCTGAATTTCAAAACCAGTTAATGTCAACATGAGTGAACCAGCACAAACATTTTAAAAAACAGGTCAAACTGATACTGTCTTAGAAGAATATTTTCCCTTCTTTTAGCCCAAAGATCAAATTTTAGGATTTAGGTGCACAAAAGACATATGTTAAATTTAGCTCATGAGCTACTCATTCTTTTTCTGTAATTTAAACATTAATCAGAACGGTTTGTTGGTGAATTTGGGAAATGAAATATTCATGTAGCTATTAATTTATCCAATACATATTTGCCAGGGATTTACTGTATGTAGTGTTTACTTGTGCATTGCACTGGGTTAAACACAAAAAAATACGGAGCTCACAGTACACCTGATAGTCCACAATCTTCCACAATGGGGACAAGATAAAAAAATAAAAGAATAAAAAAATAGCATTATGTGAGAATCAGACAAAAAGATTACATGTGCTTGGAGCATGTAGGAAGTAATTCATAAAGTCATTGACAGAAGGGTAGACACTCCAAGTGGGACAGGTATTAAGGCCAAGGACTAGTGATGAGAAAGCATAGGCTGCATAACAGAAGCAGCCTATAACAGATGGGTTTGAGGCATGAAAGAGAGAATCTGAGACTGGAAGGGCAGACTGAGTTTAACCCATGCAGGGACTTGAAAAGAAGTCTTCTGTTTAACAATAAGGATAGATGGTAGTTTTTACTTTGGCCTAACAACTTTAAAAAATAAAAGTATTATTCAAATAAATCCTACATAGATTGAAAATGTTCTTTGTGGGGCCGGCAGCGCTGTGGCACAGTGGGTTAACGCCCTGGCCTGAAACACCGGCATCCCATATGGGCGCTGGTTAGAGACCCGGCTGCTCCACTTCCAATCCAGCTCTCTGCTATGGCCTGGGAAAGCAGTACAAGATGGCCCAAGTCCTTGGGCCCCTGCACCTGTGTGGGAGACCCGGAAGAAGCTCCTGGCTCCTGGCTTTGAATCAGCACAGCGCCGGCTGTTGCGGCAAATTGGGGAGTGAAGCAGCAGATGGAAAACCTCTCTCTCTCTGCCACACCTCTCTCTGTGTAACTCTGACTTTCAAACAAATAAATAAATCTTTAAAAAAAAAAAAAAAGAAAGTGTTCTTTGTACCACTTAAATGTTCTTGATTTTTAAAATGAATTTAGATAAACTATGAGCTCATGGTTGTGGTCCCCAATCCGGAGTCTGTATTTTACAATGTTGCTTGACAAAAACATTCATTATTTTCATCAAACATCTAATATGCTTGTGGTTTTATTTTAAAAGCATCTAACATGAAACAATCTACAAAAGACAGAACCAAGACTCCCTAACAAAAAGAAAAACATAGGAATATGCCCCAAGCAATCACGCTTTGACAATATTGATGCAGTCTTTCATGGTAATGTAGCTTTGCCAGTTAATCTTATGTATTGTCTCAGATACTGCCTTTGATTAAAAATGTCGCCATGAAGGCCAAGTGATATTGATGGATTTTGAATATACACTCTTTCTTCCCTTCTTCAAACCAAGGAATGTCAAATAGCAAACTCTCACAACGGTATACACAGATGAAGGTGAGACAAGTTGAAATCAACATGCCTAGACTACTCTCTACCATTTCACTCTTAAACTGATTTTCTTTTGTTGCAAAAGTATGCTTGCAGGTATGTTTATAAAGGTGTGTATAAATATATCCTTCTGATCAGTGCTAAAGATAGGTAAGCTCAAGGCAATATTGCTAGGTAGCCTAACATTGTTACTTTAAAAATTTACTTATCCATTTATTTCAGTGGCAGGAAGAGGGAGGGAGATAGAACTCCCCCAGCTGGTTCATACCCTAAATGCTCACAATGGCCAGGGTTGAGCCAGACAAAAGCCACGAGCTAGGAACTCAATTTGTCTCCCACATGGGTGGCAGGAACCCAACTACTTGAGCCACTAACTGCAGCCTCCCAGGGTACACATTATGAGGAAGATGTAATTGCAAGAGGAGCCAGGACTCGAACCCAGGCACTCTGATATGGCATGCAAGGCATCCCAACTGTCACTTTTAACCTCTGTGCCAAATGTCCACCATTTAACAGACTATATTCAATTCCAAAAACTTAAGCAAATTAATGCTGACTCAATTGCACAGAAATTTAAAACCAGTTCTTACCAATTAAAACATTAACAATAATCAATATTTAATACATTTTCCTGAATAAGTTATTAGACATAACCAACTTATTTACTTCTTTATGCATTTGGTGCATTTCCCATTTCATATCCTATCATCTGAGTCTGGAACATTTCACTATATTTTCAATTCTCAATAAACAAATGGAAAATAATTTATAAAGGCCTATACAGAGCCCCAGAGAGCAAACTAGATTAAGCAAAAGTTGTCTTTGGGGCCAGGGCTGTGGCATAGCTGGTTAAGCCGCTGCCTGCAGTGCCAGCATCCCATATGGGTGCTGGTTCAAGTCCCAGCTGCTCCACTTCCTATACAGCTCTCTGCTATGGCCTGGAAAAGCAATACAAGATGGCCCAAGTCCTTGGGCCCCTACACCTCTGTGGGAGACCTGGAAGAAGCTCCTGGTTCCTGGCTGCGGATCGGCGCAGCTCCAGCCGTTGTGGCCAATTGGCGAGTGAACCAGTGGATAGAAGCCCTCTCTCTCTCTCTCTGCCTCTCCTTCTCTCTGTGTAACTCTGACCTTCAAATAAATAAACAAATCTTTTTTTAAATATTAAAAAAAAAATAGTTGTCTTTTAACACATGTAACTCTAGTGTTGTAGTCAAGTGACTGTAGTTAAAGATAATGTTTTTAAAAGGAATCTAAAAAGAGAAAATCAAATAGATACAATGGGGTTCTTATCATTTGGAAGTCATAATAATTTTAAGTATAATACCAGAAAAAATTCCATAAGTATTATAATAAATATACAAATAAGTATATTTACTGAGTTTTTATTATTAAAATTAAATACCAAAATGTTTACTGAGATTTTATTTTACATTACATTATATTATACTCAGTAACTATAAGTATATAAATATATTTACTGAGCTTTACTATTTGCCATGAATGAGGTGAACATGTTTGATACATTAACTTATTCCCAACTACACTACTTTTCTGAAAATATTAGTGATAGTAATGACAATAACAACTAATGTTTATCTAATGTTTGCCAATTTCCAGGCACTACGCTAAACTATCTTATTTGTGTCATATCACAAATTCTTCACAACAATAAGATGCATTTATTGTCTCCATTTGATAGATGTAGAAAGTAAAAAGCAGAGGGCTTTAATCAAATACTCAAAACCACAATAACTGCTAGCTGTTTTCTGCTTGTAAATGAAGACTCTGTAGTAGCTAAAATGGTGTAAGGGTCAGTTGGATCCCTATCACACATCATGTAAAAGAAATTGTTTAGCTACTGTCTTGTTTCTTTTCCTTCCAAGCACACAGCCAAGTTTTCCTGCTTCCTCTGTAGGTAAAAGTGGTCATGTGACAGATCTGGCCAGTGCAATGTGAGAAAAAGTGGTAAGGGTCACTCTCAGGCCTGGAGCATAAAATCATGCTATGCAACCTTTCATCTTCTCTCTTTCCCTTTTTTGATTTTTTGTTTAGATTTATTTATTTATTTGAAGGCAGAATTACAGAGATGGGAGAAAAGAGAGAAAGAGAAAGAGAGAGAGAGAAAGAGAGGGAGAGAATCTTCCATATGTTGGTTCACACCACGAGATGGCCTCAACAGCCAGAGCTGGGCCAATCTGAAGCTAGCAGCCAGGAGCTTCTTCTGGTTTCCTCTGAAGTACAGGGGCCCAAGCACTTGGGCCATGTTCTGCTACTTCCCCAGGTACATTAGCAGGGAGCTGGATCAGAAGTGGAGCAGCCAGCACTCGAACTGGTAACCATATGGGATGCCGGCACTGTAGGTGGCAGCTTTTCCTACTTTGCTACAGTGCCAGCTCCTTTTTTCCCTTTTTGTCAGCTAGATACCAGTACCCACATGCACTGTGGAAACCATGAGTTAAAGACAGTGGTGCCTCCATCAGTCTTGGATCCTGAATGGCTACATGAAGCAGTTACTCACCAACAGCTGTTTAGATATCATGTGAACAAGACACAGAATTCCATTGTAATAAACAACTAAGATTATAGCATCTATCCAATACAATGTCCAGAACTTACTTTAAAAGAGGCTGATCTCTACATTTTAGATATTTATATAAATTATATAGATATAATTTATATAAATATATAAAAATATTTATATAATTTTATATATAAATATATATTACATAACATAGTATAATATATATAAATATAAATTTATATAAATATATAAATGTTAGATCCTACTTTGCTAACAATACAGAAACCAATTTCTTCAAATGGTCTTCTTTTCTGATTCTTTTTTACCATTTTTCATTCTACCGATGAAAAGACTTAAAGAAGGCACAGGAATACAAAACAGTTGCTGACAATAGCCTATTGCTCCTCTGTGGCCATAGGCAGTGTCATAGGTATGGTGAAAATCATCCTCCACAGTACTACCTGTAGCTTGGATGTTACCAATGATTTTGTGGGTTTCATACACTCTTCAAAGTCTTTGAAAAGTAATGGTGCCTGGCACTGTGGCATAGCAGGTAAAGCCTCTGCTTGCAATGCCAGCATCCCATATGGGTCCTGATTTGAGTCCCAGCTGCTCCAATTCCAATCCAGCTCTCTGCTATGGCCTGGGAAAGCAGTAGAAGATGGCCCAAGTCTTTGGATCTCTGCACCAACATGGGGGACCCAGAAGAAGCTCCTGACTCTTGGCTTCAGATTGGCCCAGCTCTAGCTGTTGCAGCCATTTGGGGAGTGAACCAGCAGATGGAAGACTTTTCTCTTTCTGCCTCTGCCTCTCTGTAACTCTGCCTTTCAAATAAATAAATAAATAAATCTCCTAAAAAAAAAAAAGTAATGGTTACTTCCTTGAACTTTGATCCCCCAATAGTCCCAACGGTTCTGGGAACATTTAACTGAACATATGAAATCCCTTCCAGCTTAAAATAACTATAGGAGTTTCTGTTTCTCTGATGAAACTCCAAAAGATACAATAGAATGTTCTTAAGTTAAGGGATCTTGGGGCTGGCGCTGTGGTGCAGTGGGTTAACGCCCTGGCCTGAAACACCGGCATCCCATATGGGCGCTGGTTCTAGTTCCAGCTGCTCCCCTTCCAATCCAGCTCTCTGCTATGGCCTGGGAAAGCAGTACAAGATGGCCCAAGTCCTTGGGCCCCTGTTACCGCATGGGAGACCCAGAAGAAGCTCCTGGTTTAGGATCGGCGCAGCTCTGGCTGTTGCCCTCATCTGGGGAGTGAACCATCAGATGGAAGACCTTTCTCTCTGTCTCTACCTCTCTCTGTAATTTTGTCTTTCAAATGCATAAAATAAATCTTTAAAAAAAACAAAAAAGATAAGGGATCTTAGCTTACTACTAAATTATTTTACTTGCTCCAGAACATGTATCCTCCACATATGGAAGTTAAAATATTACTTTCAACAACCATCAATGTAACACACTGGTTTCATATATATGTAATTTGTGTTGTTTCAGAGTCTTGTGCTTAGAAGGGCCCACACATGGATTAATGCTCTGGTGTGGCTTTCTTGAAGTTCTTGATCATTTTTGAACCAGGGGCTTGAGTTTTTAATTTTCACTGGGCCCTAAAATTTATAAAGCTGGACTTGTATCAGTTATAGCATTTCACCAAAAACCACAGGAAAGATATACAAAGAAGGAAATTCAGGTATATTAATGTTTCTTGCTTCTATAATTCAATGCAGCATCAGATATATATGTAAAGATCAATCCGATAGCTACCCTCAACATCCCAACACCACTCACACACTGCCTTCAATCACAGAGCTTATTCTTCAAAGCAGAGGAAGAACATTATCTATAATGTATTGAACATAAAAAAAGTCAATTTCAAATTTTGATGTGGTTCTTCACATGTGTGAGAGTGAGGAATGATTGCTTTCAGATATGCAAACTTGGGCCCCCAAACTCTAGCCAGGAGTAGGATTTGGGAGCGCAAGTCTTCTGAATCATAAAATAATGAAGATTTTGTTATTGTTGTAGCTAACACTAGGGAGCAAGAATCTGGAATAGGAGATAAGGGAGAAAGATGGATCCTCTCCACATGGCCAGGTTTGGGGGCCCAGTAATAATTAATGTCAGTGAATATGTCCTTGTGACAAAGAATGACTAATTTGTCTCTAAAAACAGTGCTTTTCTGGTGAAATTTAATGTGTTTCCTGTTTTATACATAGATGACAAAAACAATTCCCTCAATCCAACTCTACCTCTATCACTTAACCTTTAGGAAAAAGCAATTGTGAGTAACCTTAAGGGTATTTAAAGGGCAGATGGAGAATAGAGGGCAGAGAGTGGCCAACGGTCATGTAAGGTAAGGCCTATGACTTAGGGATTTGAAATAAGATGTGTCACCAAAACATTGGGCTTTTTAGGCACATTGGAAATGCTAAGTATAATGCTGGACTTCCTGGAGTCTTCTGGGTGAGGCTTAAAATAATTTTATTTGGTTACAAAGGAAAATGGTGACCTCAAAATCCAGCAAGACGTCAAGACAACTAGAATATAGTTATCTTTGGAAATCATGAGAAATGGATACACAGAAGAAATTAACATAACAGATGCAGACAGAAGGCTAATCAAGGGTTAACATGTGGGGCCATCATTGTAGCACAGTAGGTTAATCTGCCACATATTACAGTAATATCCAATATGAGCACTGGTTTGAGTCCCGGCTGCTCCACTTTCAATGCAGCTCCCTACTAATGTGCCTGGGAAAGCAGCACAAGATGGCCCAAGTACTTGGGTCTCTGCCACCCATGTGAGAAACCTGGAATGCAGTTTATGGCTTCTGACTTTGGTCTGTCCCAGTCCCAGCTGTGGCAACCATTTGGGGGCTGAAGCAGCAAATACAAAAATCTTTTTCTCTCTCTCTGTAACTTTGTTTTTCAAATAAATTAATGTGTTAAAAAAAAAAAAAGACAAAAGGATTGAGGTGTGTAGTAACTTGTTGAACAGAGATCCATGCCCAATGAGAAATCCCACTCCCTAACAATTTTCTTGTGCCTAAGGATCTCATTAATTAGAACCCAAGTTCTTTCATAGGCATAAAGTCACTTTCCAAAGGTAACAGGAAAAAGAGATTCACCTGGAACAACATTTACACTTCAAATAGAATGCCACCTAGTATATTTTCAATTCCTTAGCCAAAAAAAAAAAAAAGCATACGTTTTCAAGCCAATCCACATTTCCAGTATCAGGGCTTAAAATTTATAGAGAGTGTATCCTCGTATGTATCAGACCCAAATAAAAAGTTTTTCCCCCAAGAAAATAATTTCACACACCCACTCTTACTATTTACAGGCAAACTATCAAAATTGTGCCTTGATTTATGAGATCTCTCCAGGAACTCTGTATGTATATACACACAGAATAGGAATTTTTAGAAAAGCATCAAGGAGGGCCACCTAAACGTGAAAGATGCACACATTAATAAAAGTCAAATTGTTCTCAATTACATAACGCTGACAGCTTCCCCACGACAGAGTTCTGAAATTACAGGCGAGGGGGGGGAAACTATTTTTAGACAAAAATAACATGGTTTGAGAGATGACAATTTTATTCTTTAAAAACAGCTCTAACTACTTTTCAAATTTGTTCTTCTTGACAAGGTTGCATTAACACTTTAACCTAAAGCAAACTCACATTTATCTAATGTATGTTCTACATACAAAATTGCTTACTCCTTTTAAAAAAAAACAAAAAACAAACAAAAAAAAACAAAAACAAAAAAACCCAGGCATACTTCCCACCCACATTCAGAAACCAGAATCTTTACCCATATAAATGTGTGTCACAAATACTGAAAAGCTCATTCTTTATCTACAAGCTTTATTTAAAAAAATCTAAATATGTAATCATAATGAGGATAGTATTGTTCTTGAAAGAATATATCTGTAGCATTACAGATTAATTGTTCTCTTAAGCAATTTTTATGCTCAGGTCAATTTAATAAAATTAAACTTATCATCTACTAAATTATGAATCACCAGGAAGACCTATTCACCCAGAAATGGTTCTGTTATTTCAACTGCAACTTTAAAACATCATCATCTATATCATGCAGAAGATTAAACTACCTGTTTTTAATTTCAGCAAGCAATAGAGTGCATCTACCTGCAGGACCCTCTGTCAACCGACAGACAAAAGGCTGAAGGAAGTACCCACTGGCTGCTATCAATTAAGAAAAGGTGGTTCATTAATCTTTAGTGTCCACATCTGCATTTTGCTCTGATTGCTTCTGTGGTATGCAGTTGCTTGTAATTCAAACTAAAACCCATCTAGCTAAGTTCACCTGGCATGAATAGAAAGATAATTTAAGCTTTTCGTGGTTAGTTGTGAGTTCATTTAAAATAGCATGATAGGTACGGCTGTAAGAGAGATTTCTTAGTCAAGTTCTGTGTTCAGTCATGGATCCATTCATTTAATACATGGTTTTGTGCTCATTACTTGCCAGAAATTTCAAAGACTAAATGAACTATATCAAAGAAGAGTCAAATATTATGGAGCTATTTTTGGAACCTGACCTGTATTCATACTCTAAGAAGGTTAAACTTTGGAAAAATTATGGTTGCTTTCAAGATCCTTAGAAAAAGAATGTGGCAAGCATATCTTTTTGAGTACTTGATATAACTCACTTAGTTTTAAGAAAAAACAATGCCATATACATCAAGACTGGATTATTTTTTATCAACACATGATAATCTTCAATTAAATAGAGTTGGCATAAGAGGCTTTATTTCATCTGAATATTAAAATGAGAGTTGAGGCCTGCGGCGCCGGCAAACAGGGTTCTAGCCTGGGTTGGGGCGCCGCATTCTGTCCCTGTTGCTCCTCTTCTAATCCAGTTCTCTGCTGTGGTCCAGGAGTGCTTGGGCCCAGCACCTCATGGGAGACCAGGACAAAGCACCTGGCTCCTGGCTTCAGATTGGCGCAGCGCGCCGGCCATAGCAACCATTTGGGGGGTGAACCAAAGGAAGGAAGACCTTTCTCTCTGTCTCACTGTCTAACTCTGTCAAAAAGAGAGAGAGAGAGAGTTAAAAGGGTGAGCTTTCTAGTATTTGGGATGAAGCTACCACTTGGTACAGCATATCCCATGTTGGTGCAACTGGAATTCATTTCTGCCTCAAATACTGATCCAGCTTCCTGCTAATGTGTATCTGGGTGAGGGCAATGAAGGCTCAAGAACTTGGGCCCCTGTAAATCATGTGGGAAACCCAGATGGAGTTTCTGGCTCCTGGAACTGGCCTTGCCCAGTCATGGCATTTGTGGGCATTGGAGGAATGAACTCTCTCTCAGTAGTTCTGCTGTTCAAATAAAGATAAATAAATAAATATTTTTTTTTTTAAAAAGAGAATTGGACTGAGAACACATGGCATATGGATACAAATCCAATTTAGTATATAATATATTTGAGGGGGCATTTATTATCATTCAACTAGTAGCAATATTTAAAAGGATGACTACTAAAATGCAGGATTTGAAACAAAGTCTGTAGGCACAATCAATTATAAAAAGCCAGTAATTTACAGAGTTAGTCATGACTGTTCCGTTATTCCACTAGAGTAACTCCAGGAAACTTTCTGTATCTAAGAGGAAACTTTATCAGGAAGGCTCCTGCCAGGAGAACATAAACTAATGAGGAACTTAAATGGAAGGGACATGAATGATGGGAATTAGCTTCACAGGTGAAAAGAGAGCAAAATAACCAAACAAGTATCACTGACGCAACCTAGGGATACCATGAGCGGACACAAAGAAGTAGTGTCAGCAGAGCACAGGGCTCAGGGTTCCATGGAGGAAGTTATAACCTTGGCAGGCTTCTCCGGCAAGAGATATAATGGCACCAGAGATACCGTCAAGGCAGGGAGGGAAGGAGGAAGAAATCTGGCCTTGCCTTCCTCCTGTCCTCTAAAGCTCTTGAAAATGGCAGCACTGATCAAAGCAAGTTAGCAGCCAGACATGGGAGGCTGGGAATTGCATGGCAGGGTACTGCTCCCTGTGAAAGAGTGTGACAGGGGAAGAACAAGAATGGATCAGATCAAATAGGCCCACGGACCACTATGGAAGTTATAAGCCATTTGTGCCTATTTCTACATAAGCAACTAGTTAAGGATGGAAGCTCTGAAATTTTGTACCTCTGGAATCCTCGTGAGAGTTAACCTCAACAGAAAAGCATCAGTTAGCTCCTCTACACACTAAAGTGCTTGTGATTTAACATTCTCATTTATAAGATTTAGCTGACACTGATAACCCAGGACTAGAAACACTCCTAACGTATTATTACTGTGTAAGATCAACATGGGATTTTAGGTCTTAACGTCCATCAGCAGAAGAGGGTAAGCTCCAGAGCCATTGTTTTCTCAAGTGTCTCTAGTACCATGAAAATTCCTCCTACTGACATATTAGCAAGGAACTGGCATACAAGCATTTACCGAAGTCTTTTATTCTAAGACAAGATCCTTGGTTCAATACCCACTACTTCTTTACAGGAAAGAAGAGTATATTTGCACAGTATTAGTTATCTAGAACTTTCTAACACTTTGTTATAAAAAGAAAAACTTAATAGATCAATGTTGCTGTAAGAGATGCAACTGTCATATGTGTTTAAAAATGAATAAGATATTAAAATTTTAAATTAAAATTCAACAGTCTAAAAGGGAAAATAACTGACTTGTAAATCCATATAAAGCCATGGACTTGCTCCTGCATGCATCTAAGGCTGTTTTCCCTCAAAGGGTATATTGAGGGATACCCATGTGGGTATTACTTGAGAAAAAGCAATCTGGACAAAAGTATCTGCCGTAGGACTTCGCATCACATGCACTAATAATCATGTCTTCTTCAGCAAGGAGAGTGCATGGTATTTAGTATTTTTTTTTTTTTTTTTGACAGGCAGAGTGGACAGTGAGAGAGAGACAGGGAGAAAGGTCTTCCTTTGCCGTTGGTTCACCCTCCAATGGCCGCTGCGGCCGGCTCATCGCGCTGATCCGAAGCCAGGAGCCAAGTGCTTCTCCTGGTCTCCCATGTGGGTGCAGGGCCCAAAGAGTTGGGCCATCCTCCACTGCACTCCCGGGCCACAGCAGAGAGCTGGCCTGGAAGAGGGGCAACCGGGACAGAATCCGGTGCCCCGACCGGGACTAGAACTCGGTGTGCCAGCGCCGCAAGGTCGAGGATTAGCCTGTTAAGCCACGGCGCCGGCCGATTTTGTTCCTTCTTTCATAATATGTGATAAAAATAGTCCCTGTTTAATAACGTTGTTGAGAGGATAAAATGGAAGTGAACCCTAGTAGTAGTGTCTAACAAATGTTATCTGCTCTATACATGTTATTAATAATACATATTAGACCAGACATGCTTTTTTTCTTCTCAGACAGGAAATGTATGCTTCCCTATTTTTTTTCTGGAAATCTCTACACCCACACCTTGTCTCTCACCTCCTGTCCAATAAACTTTTATATTGTTATATAGTTGTTTAAACTGCTTTGGCAGTACATATTTTAAAATTAAATTATGCAGCTAAAATCATTTGGTAAAAAACAGTCATGTTCACGATACCTGTAAGAATCATTGCTTTATTTCTCACAAGTACCCTCCTACACCCTCCCAAGTTTTATGGATAGACTAAAAGTAACATTTTTGCAGTGTGATTTGGAAGGAAACTGGAAGACAAGGAATCCACAGTGTGAAATGCACATAGATCTAAAAGAATTGCTTGTGCAACAAGTCCACAGATAATGTGCACTGGCAAAACTGCAACTACCACTTATGAAACATTACTGCCTTTGGGGATCCCATTTTTCTTCCTACAGATGTATGGTGAAATGAGCAGCCTACGGGGCAAGAAATTGGTAATGAAAACGTGAGAAGTTTGCTTTTAATTTACTGATTTCATCTGAAGTCTACCCTTGAAGTTGGAGAGAGGGGATTGTAAATACTTTGTCCTTATTAGGAATCACATGTGGTTTCATCTAAGTGAGCTCACAGATGTAGTCAACGCCCATCTTCTGTGTGAAAGGACAGGCAAATGGCACATTTACCAGCATTTCTGTAACTTAAGTGGAAATTTGGCTTTCATGTAGGAATGTACATCTTAATGCTCAAAGTCTCCCATTAATTGAATGCCCAACTCCAGTGTTCTCTTCTGCCTTTTTTCCTACAATTCTATACCCACTAGGATTAGATCTCTTGGCAGACAAACGCTAAGAGCCAACCTTGATGGGACTCATTGCTCTGATCTCAGTCCTCTCTGATTAAGTGATCTCTGGCAGTTAAGACACCCACATTCTATATCTGAGTACTAAAAATTGTTACCTGGTTCTGCTCCTGAATTCAGGTCAGTCCTGTTAATGCAGACGCTGGGAAGCAGTGGTTATGGCTCAAGTGATTGAGTTCCTACCACCTACATGGGAAACCTGGATTAAATCTGGTTCCCAGATTTGGCCCTAGGCAAATCTGGATTTGAGGAGTGAACTATTGGATAGGAGCTCTTGTCTGTCTCTTTCCTTGTGTCTCTGCCTTGCAAATAAAATATAAAATGACCTCTGATGTCCCACTTCACTTTGGAAGTCACTATTACGTGAGTCCTACCAGTATAATGGGCCATATTAGCATAAGTATGTATAGCCCAGTGTACCTTGGAGTGCTGGTTGGCCAATGGCAAGAGAGCAACCACTACTGAAAAGGAACATGTAAAGGTGTGCCAGATGGGGTTAGCCCTTTAGGAGGCCATACCATATGAAGGGTATCTTGCTCAATACCAAAACAGCATCAAAGTGTGAGTCTGTTCTAATTTCTTTGGGCAGGAAGAGGCAGTCGTTGTTGGTGGGGTTTCATGGCAGTCTCTGAGCAAGAGATTCCTGATTTTCCCTACCACATGAGCCATGGCAGGCTGACCCAGCTCACTTGTCATCTAGCATCTGATTGGAGGCATCAGTAGGTTGTCAGAATAGGAAAAGGAGATCAAACATTTCTTTTATATTTGCTCTAGCTCTGGCACTTTATCTCCATGGGTGACTAGGTCCTTCTATGACTGTGTTTCTTGTAGTTGCCTGTACATTGCAATTACTCGGGCGGTTTTTAAAGTCTTAACGGCCACACACATACAAATCAGTTAAATTATAATTGTTATTTGTATAACCCAGATATTAATGTGTTAAACTTATGTCCAGTAAGTCCAATGAGTAGATAACTTTGAGAACAACGGTTCTGCTGGGTGCTCCGTCTGCCATGGCACCAGCACTCAATGGGTTCTAGTAATACTATATTCCTATTGCCTTTTTAGGCGTAACAGAATAGAAGTAGCTCCCATCAACTGCTAATCTCTGAGTGACTCAACCTCTTGGGTTAATTTCCTCAGCATTGCCCACACTTCTGAAACTACTCCTTTCATCAAATTCTCTTTATTTGAAACATCTGGGTTAAATTATATTTCCTACCATGATCTTTTGTTAAGTTCCTTTGTTGCATAAGTAGAAATAGTAATCCAGTAAACTGATAAGCAAACAAAGCAGTAATTAAAAAAAAAATTCTGGAATAGAGATATAGCTAGGAATAGAGACAATCTAATTCAACCCTTAGAATCCCCAAAGAGAAATCTGGGGAAAAGATATTTAAAAATTTAGCCACATTGATTTAATTTGCAGAGTGTAAGGGGATGTGGGTTAAGAAGACTATAAATTTCATTTGCTGGCATCAGTCACAGCATTTGCTTAGGCTGTGTGGCCACAGCCTTGGAAGGGGGCATCTCAGCAGGAACCCCCACCTGGGTTTTGCTGCCCTCTTTTATGTGAAGCAATTGCTTACCTTCCCATTTTGTCCTGCTGCTTTGAGAGGACTTGCTGAAAAGCATCAAAGGGACCAGTAAAAACTGGAGGGCATAAGCACAAGGCGCAATTAGGCAAACAGAGACTCGGAGGAGTCCTACATCACAGAGAGCAGATTCCAGCAGGGAGGGAGGCAGAGCATTGCTTTTGGCCCACAGGGTTGGAAGGAGTTCCCTCTCTCACCATAAATTAGGCCCTGCACGTCTAGCTAATCCTCCCAACCTGCTCCACAAAGAAAGGAGGAGATGAATATCATCATATGGACTGCGTGGCTTATCAAAAAAAGAAAGCGCTGATTCTGAGTCTTTTGCATAAATTCTTTTGCATTAATTTTTGTTCTGTCCCTCTCCAAGTTGAAAGCACTTATGACACAGATCCTGCATTTGACAGGGATTAAAAAGATCTCCTTTACAACTATTCTATATTCAGAAATGGAATAACTATAAAATGTAGGAGGAAACCAATCAGTATGATAGTTTTTTCTAAAGTTCTATCACATTTTTCCCTTCCTGTTATATTTTTTCCAGAGATGTTATATAGCTTTTTTATTCTTAATTTGAAATTGGTAGATATGCTTATGTATGCATTTATTAAACCAAAAACAAGTGTACTCATATGGCCTTTAAGACTGCTGTCCTGGGTTTGCCTCCTACCTGACGGTGGACAACAGATAAGTCATGTCTCCCTTTCTATAAAAATCAAGATGCTAGAAAGAGTCACCTCCAAAGCCCCCTTTTTTGTTCAACATTCTACTATATTTTCTATTTGGTACTTCAGAAAATTAAGCACGACTATTACTACATTAGACATTCCTCAAAGATCTAACTCCAGTCCCAACTATAATACTCAGGGAGCTCACTAACAAATAATGGTAGTTGAGACTTCACAAAAAACCTTCAAGACAGATACTATTATTACCACTATTTGACGACAGATAAGCAAATTGAGGCTTGGCTAGGTTCGCAAATATGTTTAAGGTCACCCATTACACGGCTGCTAAGTAGAGTATAGGGGATTCAACTCAGTGCTGTCTTCAGAGCACTGTGCAACAATCCTTCTGTCTAGAAGCTTATGATATGCCCTCTGTCCTTAATCAGGTCCAAAGACAAAGAGACAGGTCAGTGGTGTGACACATATACTGACACCAAGTGCTCTGGGTAGTTACCAAAGAAAAATCCTAGATTTTGGATGGCAAGGGGTTATTTATTGCATCTCTCCTAACCACTTAACTGTAACTTTCTAAAATCATAAGGAGCAGCAGGGATTTGACAAGGTAGTCAAGACTGTGGATACCATATTGGAAACCCCTGGATCTGAGTCCTGGTTCCACTATCCATTGCAATATCCTGCTGTTCGCAAACCCTGGGATGGCTCAAGTAGTGGGAGACCTGGATGGAATTCCTGGCTGTTGCCAGGCATTTTGCTGAATGAAACAGTAAGGACTGTCTACTTTCCTACATAATCAACCACTGTAATCTTGATGGAGATGGCATTTTTCCTCCTTTTTATTTTTCCCCTCTATCACAAAGTCACATGGGAAGTTTGGAATTTTTTGCGTCATACAAGGACTGCCTCCAGGATAGCTGGAAAAACAGTAACCCAAAAAATCCTCCTGGCTCAAGGCCAAGTAGGTCACTGCCACCTCGTATCAGCTTTGTTCAGAAATCCACTCAGAACCCTGCTTTTGCTGAACCACATTTCCCAGCTGCAGCCTTTGGGCATATTTATCACCTTGCTGTATGTGCCAAATCTCTATGTAACAGGTAAGAGTAATAAAAATGCATCATGTGATCCTCTTTCTTACAAATACCCTGCAAGTGAGACTGTTATACAAAACATGTTCACTTAATGACTAAATAACTCCACAGAGGTACTAATTGTTAGGCATTAATATTTAATTTTATTGACCTGATGTGAAAATTCCTTTAGGTTAGTATTTAAATGTCTAGCTGCCTCCTTTCCTCTAAATCAAAACTCTCATTTTACACATTAATTTCCTAATAACTTTGTAACTTTTAATTCAGAGTTTTATAAATTAAGACTATTTATAACTTGTGGAGTTATGTGTCGGTAAATATGTGCTAAGGTAGTGTTCCATCGTCACACCTCAGAAATTTTATTATAAAATGTTTCTGGATACACTGTCTAAAGGAAACATCCTTTGGGAGTTAATGGGTGCTAATATTGTGCTTTAAAATATAGCATGTGGGGCCAGTGCTGTGGCCACCTCCTGCGGTGCCTGCATCCCATATGGGCACTGGTTCAAGTCCCGGCTGTTCCACTTCCAATCCAGCTGTCCGCTATGGCCTGGGAAGGCAGTGGAAGATAGCTCAAGCCTTTGGGCCCCTGCACCCATGTAGGAAACCCGGAAGAAGCTCCTGGCTCCTGGCTTCAGATCGGCACAGCTCCGACTGTTCAGCCAATTGGGGAGTGAACCAGTGGATAGAAGACCTTTCTCTCTCTCTCTCTCTCTCTCTCTCTCTCTCTCTCTCTCTCTCTGCCTCTCCTTCTCTCTCTGTGTAACTCCAACTTTCAAATAAATATTTAAAAAAAATACAGTATGTAAGGAAATGAAGAATACATTTCCTAATAAGTATTGATATAATTTCAGTAACTATTTAAGGTTCATTTATTTATTTGAAAGGCAGAGTTTTTACAGAAAGAGAAGGAGAGAAGGAGAGGAAGAAGGGGGGGGAGGGGAGAGAGAGAGAGAAAAAGAGAGAGAGAGAGAGAGAGAGAAAGAGAGATCTTCCATCCACTGGTTCATTCCCCAAATGTCTACAACAGCCAGGGCAGGGCCAGGACAAAGCCAGGCCCAGGAACTCCATAATGGCCTCTCAAGTAAGTGGCAGGGACTCATGCCCTCCAGCTATCATCTGTTGCTATTAGCAGAAAGCTAGATTGGAAGTCAAATAGGTAGGACTCAAACCAGGCACTCTAATATGGGATGTGGACATCCCCAGTAGAAGCTTAATCTATTGTACCACAGTGCCCACCCTTCATCCACTCTTAAGTGACTTCAACTACTCTGCTTTCAGGTGATAAATAACCAGGCCACTCAGAGCCCGTGTGTGCAAGAAGGCATTTTCAGAAACACTTCATAAAGGGCAAGGAAAATCACTGGGAACATTCGTGGGCAAAAAACTACATGTGCAGATTTTGGATTCAGTAATAAACCAGCCTGAGTGGAGGAGAGCCATATCACCAGGCTTGTAGAACAATGACATACAATGGGTACAGTGATTCATAAGATAGAGGGAATGTCAGAAGGGATGGAGGAGATGCTCTGCTGAAATGACCTTGGATGAGAATTATTAAGATTTGGAAAACACTCCCAAGAAAGGTAAACTTGGCTATGCTTTGTTCACATTTGTACAGGTTAAAATGCTGAAATAAATACTCTTCTTATGGAACAGGCTTTACAAATGGTGGCAGTCAGGCTAAGACAAAACATATAACAGAAGATAATGTAAAAGTCAAAAATGAGATCATGGAAACACATGAATGGTCTCTACAGTTGGCAGGAAGTATCATTAAAATATTATTTTCAGAAAACTGTTATGGTGATGATGATGGTAGCAAATATCCCAAACCAATTGTCTTCACTTCACTCTGTAAAGCCTTTCAGTTCAAAATGTGGTCCTCAGACCTACAACTTGGCCATTGCCTGGTTGCTTATTAGAAACATGGGCTTGCTGGTGCCATGGTTCAACAGGCTAATCCTCCGCCTTGCGGCGCCGGCACACCGGGTTCTAGTCCCGGTCGGGGCACCGGATTCTGTCCCGGTTGTCCCTCTTCCAGGCCAGCTCTCTGCTGTGGCCCGGGAAGGCAGTGGAGGATGGCCCAAGTGCTTGGGCCCTGCACCCACATGGGAGACCAGGAGAAGCACCTGGCTCCTGGCTTTGGATAAGTGCGGTGCGCCGGCCGCAGCGCGCCGCCTGTGGCGGCCACTGGAGGGTGAACCAACGGCAAAAGGAAGACCTTTCTCTCTTTCTCTCACTGTCCACTCTGCCTGTCAAAAAAAAAAAAAAAAAAAAAAGAAAGAAAGAAACGTGGGCTCTCCCCATGGCTTGCTGAACAAAAATCTGTATTTTCATAAGATCCCTGCATTATTTATATCCACATTAAAGGTTTAGGAACACTGGTCCAGAAATCAAATTTGGGAAAATAGCTTGTCAATCTAAATTGCTATTTAAAAAGCAGATTGCTGAGTTATTCCCATTTTTACTTTGTTGTTGTTACAGAATAGAAACCCAAGAAACAACCCAATTTTTACTGTGGGCACGAATTCAACAGGATATGTTTTGTGTATTTAAAATTCTAACTAAGTACATAGATAAAGTTTGTAGCAGGATTTCTGTCCTTCTCTTTTTAGTATGCTGGTCTCTGTTTTACTAACCCTTTATCCAAGTCAAGTATAGGTATATCTTACAATGTCTAGACTTTCTGCCAAATTTTACCAAGTCAAATTAGATAATTAAGCTCTATTGAATCTTGTGAATATTTATTTTAATTAAATTCTATTTAACTGCCACCAGACAGCATTACTGGGAAAAATCCAAATTAAATTTGATCAAAGGCGACATGAATAGGTTGCTGGATTTGTGTACATAAAGGGGGTAGGAGGCCTAGAAAAGGGGGAAAGCTCAGGCATCTTTAAAGGAACTATGTAGGTTTAATGTAGTAAAATGGATCTTGATAAATTTAACAGAAAGTCATTTAAAGTGCAATGGGATCTTTATATCTCCTCTGGAATCTTTCTTACATAACAAGCTTCATTTTAAGGCTTAGAAATAACAACATTTAAAAATGTTAAAGATGCTTTGTACAAGATGATTGCTTAGACATACTATATTTTTATTTAAATATATATTATCTGTCAGGGTTACTTAACATTGTAGATAACTACAACTAATTTAGTGTGTGGACTATAAAAGACATACATTAAAGATAACATCTTTAAAATATTTTTATGTTCTTATGTGAGATTTTAATCTCTTCAAGATATCAAGTATAAATTAAGGCTTGTAATAGATACAAAGATATTAACATATCACGGAGTTACAATGAGCCATTGTATGCCAATCAAATCAAGAGATAAGACTTGAGCTGTGCCTTATTAAAAAAAAATTGGTAGTATCACTCAAACTTTGACTCCTTCCTCAACTGACTTATTGTACCTAAGTATGAAAGGTTAAATCATTTTGTTGTAGTATGGAATATAATGCTATCTGGAAAGATTCAGTGGAAAGTGATGGTGCTGTCAGATCAGAGATGAATTTACCATGCAATAATGGAGTTTAAACCCCATGACCCCTCACAGGCCTAGACCCCTTTTGAGGCCTTGGATGGGGTCCTAGTGTATTTAAATGATCATATATTTAATTAGCAAACATAAGAAACAGTTATGGTAACAAGTTAGTTAATGAGGATAAACAATTCCAAAAGATTTAAGATTATTTCCTGCACAAGAAAATTTGAAGTGCCCTAAAATCTTGGAGCTCATTGTGAAAGAAGTCTAATATTTTCCCAAATTTAACCATGTCTCTAATAACAACATGCCATTATCAATGAAGAGTTATGAAAAGAAAACTATGCTATTAATATTTTTTGAAAATTCATCACCTCAGAGGAATGACTAAATTTAAATAATTTTTATACCTGATTTCATATTTGTTAATGTATTTTATTCTTAAAGAGAGCTTATTCCAAATGTTGTATAAGTTTTAGTTTCCACAAAACCTGGATTGTTTCATGTATTAGATACAGATGTTTACTGTTAAGTGACAAGATTAAGGCTGTTTTCCTATTTAAATAAAGTTTGTAGTGTAAATATAACTTATTTCATTTTTGTTGCATCAAGACACATGATAATCCCAAATTGTGGCACAATAATTAAACCTAAAATGACATAAAATCAGTCAGTACTCCATCCAATCACACTTAGTAAGTCAGTCTACATTTTAAGTCCAAGTCCATAAATTTCCAGTATTTTGTGATTAAGTACACCAACAGATAAAGAAAAACTTTACCACAAAGCTATAGAATTAGCAAGGCTCCTGGATCTCCATTTTTTGTAAACCAAATTCAAGAACAGGCATTCAGTAGCCACTAAGTATTGCTTCTCTCCCCAGTTTCTAATTTCTCTAATGATGGGACAGGCTGTTCTTTTTACATAAAGGGCAATCCTCATTATCTTACCCCAGCTTTCTTCTGGCAAAGACAGATGCACTGGAAAGTCATCTACATTCTCTGACTGGTGCCTCCCTGAATTCAAAGACGAAAGTCAGGGTGATGATGAGCTTGGCAGTTTCCTGGGGTCACTGAGCAGGTTAAAACTAAAGGGCTTGCAGAAATATTAAGCCCCTAATTCTGACCTCATTAGCCCAGGATTCCAGCCAAATGAACACACTGCCCATCCACGTTGAGACACAGAATATACTTAAAACCTAACTCAAATATACTCTAAGTAGGGTCCAGTTAATTATGGTTGTGCTTAATGACTCCTTTTGCATTTCCTCATTACTCATTTAATCCTGTCACTTCACCCAATTTCAATACCAAAAAAAAAAAATCAATATTATTCCTTATAGATGTCTAATAAAATCTTATATGCATATATTTGGCCATCACCACAGTGCTTCTAAGAACTCCCTGGAAGTGCTCCTCATGCAAGTCTTGACAACCCACCAAGGCAGCACACTAATTTCTTTAGTATTGAAAAAAGGGAAAAACGTATTGCTGGAAAACTGAAATCAAAATGTGACCTCAGACATGGGTCATGACAGAAGGGGTTACTGTTGGCCCTCTCCACTTTCTCCTATTGCTTTCCTTCATTTATTTTTCTTAGTGCTTAGACTCCAAATAGCCCTGTCCTCGGCTTCTCCACCCCTATTTTTAAAACATCTACAATGCCGTAATTTAGACAGGAGGATGGTTCTCACTGAGCCATAAACACATTTCCAATTAGGATAGAACCCAGAAGGCACTTAAACACCTGCCAATTCCCCACCCCTGAATTCAGTCACTAACCAAAGCCAGGTCTGCTTCCTCTAGCCTAATTCAGATCCTTATTTCTTACCTGGATCATTGTTTTATATCTCAAACTGGACCCCTTGCCCAACCTACCAACACACACACACACACACACACAAACAAACACATCATACTTCAGTCAGAATAAACTCTGTAAAGGAATAAAGTAATCAAACTATTTCCTATTAAAGTAGGATTATATACAGAATAAGTTCCAAGATCCAGACATGACATGTAAGTCCTTCCATGACCATGTCCTAACTCCCTTTCCATGTATCTCACAGCTCACATTACCCACATGTTAACTTTACTTTCATCTCATGTGTTGAACAAATACACCTGCTAGCTCATATTTCTAAGTCTTTTCTTGGGTTGTTTTTTCTTCTTCCTGGAAAATTCTTATGGAGTCTTCAAGGCTCAGTATAACAGGAATCTCCTCCAGAGCCTCTGAGACCCCCCAGGTTGGACATGGTGCCTCTCCTCCATTCCTCCACTGTAACAACATCCATAAGATTATAATAAAATGCTATTTTTATCTCTTGCTTCCCCAAAGATGTGTTTCTTGAAGACAAGAACCTCTTTTAAAAATTATTTATTTATTTATCGATTGATTGATTTGGAAGGCAGAGCTAGAGAGAGCGGGATGGGGCGGGGGGGGGGGGGAGGGAGGAAGGGAGAGACATTCCATCTGCTGGTTCACTGACTCTCCAAATTGTTGCACTGGCCAAGGCTGGGCCAGGCTGAACTCCGTCCAAGTCTCCTATGTGGTTGGCAAGGGCCCAACAACCTGGACCATCTTCCAATGATTTCCCAAGCATATTAGCAGGGGGCTAGATAGGAAGTGGAGTAGCCAGGACTTGAATTGGTGCCCATACAGGATGCTGGCATCACAGTCGGTGGTATAACCCTCTGCACCACAATGCTAGCCTGGGACAAAACCCTCTTTTAAATGCTGAGCCATAACTGAGCTTCACAATCTAGGGATACATTTGTTGAACAGGACAGAATTAAACCTGGCCCCTGTGAAGGCATGAATAGCTTCTCAACCTACAGCAGTATGAATGCTAAACAATGAGAGAAAATTAGACTAAAAGGAGATGAATATGATTTCCCATTGCTTCCTACTAATTTCCCCAGATTAGGGGCGCAGCAGTTCTGTGACATGGTGTTGAACTATGAGCTCAAGTTGGTACCCACTAACAGCCCTGCCACAGAGCCACTTTCTGAGCATGCTCCTTTATCAATTGCTACCATAAGCAAAATGCAGATTCTTCTTGGGCTTGTGAGTACATGGAGGTGATGAAGCTGTATGACCCTCTTCCTTCCATTATAAAACTTCTTGAAAGAGGGACCTACTTTCTTGTCTCACCCTTCAGTTTTTACTTCCTCCTGTGTTTGCTTCAATTTTTTTCCCACCTTCTGCGCCTTACCATCACTCTAATAAAGCTATTTTCCCACAGATTCCAATGACCCCTAAATCAAGAATGCTCTCAAGGTCTTTTAAGTCCCTCCATATCTTCCTCTCTGAAGCTGACAACTGTGGTGATCCTCTTTTGCTTTCTGAACTGCTGGTCCTTGGTTCTTGGCTTCTTCACTCCCCCAGATGACCTCACATTTGCTGGCCTGCTTCTTCCATGCCTCCTTAGCTGGCATCTCCTCTTCCTCTTCACTGCTCCTGAAGTTGTTCTATCAAACTCAATTTCAGAAATTCTTCCTAAGCACTGCTTTTTTGAAGTTTCCATCATTCTCAAAAACTTAAATTCTCACTTATTCCCACGCCTCACTGATGCCTCCCCTCTGCATGCCCAACTTTTGAAATGACATCTGTCTTTTAAGGCCCATTTCCACACCACCTTCTCTATGAAGTGTTTTATTATCAACGCTCCCTAATACCCAATGAAGCATTGTTGCACAGTCAGTATTAAATGGCTTGGGTCCAAGTGCATTCTTTCCCTACCATCCATGCTGCCTTATTATACCATTTTGTTTTATGTAACATGAGAATAATGATAATTATATTAAAACAGAATTGTTATGGGAAACAAATAAGACTTTATACAAGAAGCATAATTTCTTACTATATTTATGCCCACATAACACTTGACACCTTTTACCTTTAAAAAAAAAAGATTTATTTATTTATTTGAAAGGCAGAGTTACAGAGAGGCAGAGGCAGAGATAGACAGAAAGGTTTTTCATCTACTGGTTCACACCTCAGATGGCCACAACAGTTGGAGCTGGGCCGATCCAAAGCCAGGAGCCAGGAACTTCCTCTAGGTCTCTCATGTAGGTGCAGGGGCCGAAGGACTTGGGCCATTTTCTGCTGCTTTCCCGGGCCATAGCAGAGAGCTGGAGAAGTGGAGCAGCTGAGACTTGAACTGGCGCCCTTATGGGATGCTAGCACTGCAGGTGGTGGCTTTACCAGCTATGCCACAGTGCTGACCCCACCTTTTACCTATTAACAATGTACTTCTGGGCCGGTGCCACGGCTCAATAGGCTAATCCTCCACCTGCAACGCTGGCACACCGGGTTCTAGTCCCGGTTGGGGCGCCGGATTCTATCCCGGTTGCCCCTCTTCCAGGCCAGTTCTCTGCTGTGGCCAAGGAGTGCAGTGGAGGATGGCCCAAGTCATTGGGTCTTGCACCCATATGGGAGACCAGGAGAAGCACCTGGCTCCTGGCTTCGGATCAGCGTGATGCGCCGGCCGCAGTGCACCGGCCGCGGCGGCCATTGGAGGGTGAACCAACGGCAAAGGAAGACCCTTCTCTCTGTATCTCTCTCTCTCACTGTCCACTCTGCCTGTCAAAAACAAAACAAAACAAAACAAAAAACAACAATGTACTTCTGGGGCTAGTGCTGTGGCATAGCAGGTAAAGCCACCGCCTGCAGTGCTAGCATACCATATGGGTGCTGGTTTAAGTCCCAGCTGCTCCACTTCCTATCCAGCTCTCTGCTATGGCATGGGAAAGCAGTAGAATATGGCCCAAGTCCTTGGGCCCCTGCACCCACATGGGAGACCCGGAAGAAGCTCCTGGCTCCTGGCTCCTGGCTTTGGATCAGCCCAGCTCCAGCCATTGTGGCCATCTAAGGAGTACCAGTGGATGGAAGACCTTTCTGTCTGTCTCTGCCTCTCTGTAACTCTGCCTTTCAAATAAATAAATAAATCTTAAAAACAAAAAACAAACAAACAAAAAACCAGTGCACCAGTGTACATCTGTGTGTGCCAGAGCCTAACATCAACTCAATTAATAGCAATCTTTTTTTTTCCTATTTATCTTAGTATCCCTATGATTCCTAAGACAACATCACATTTCACATATGAAACTCTAAATAAATATTTATTGAATGTTAACCCTAGAATAGTTTATCAAAGGATATAATTTTGTCCCTCCATGGAAACTCTTCATTTTAATAAACTAATCTGCCATGGGGTAAGGGGAGATTAAATTGAATTAGATAAAATCACCTGAGGCTCCGGAAACTGTCTTTACACGCCATTGTAACTGTCTGTTGCTAGGGATCAAAGTTCATTAGCAACTAAACTAATCTCACCTCCTTATCGCCTTCAAATTCAAGGAAAACCTTAATCTGTTATTTGGTGTCCAACCTCTAGTTACATGTGGTTTTTCAGGTAGAACAAAATCAAAATATTTAAGAAGCTCCAGAACAAAAAACATTACCTGTAGAGTCTAAGAAATTCAGAAAATGAGTCATTCTTTTTAATTCTCCTTCAACGACAACTCCTTTGGGTATTTCCATTACTCCCAAAGATACCGCCACCTCTTTTCTATACAGACTTTGTTTTTTTCTTAATTAATGTGAAAGGGGCCAGCACTGTGGGATAGCAGGGTACACCACTGCTTGCGATGTCAGTATCCCATACTGGATTCTCAGCTGCTCCGCTTCCAATCCAGTTCCCTAATGCATCTGGAAAAGCAGCAGAGGATGGCTCAAGTACTGGACCCTTAACACCCATGTGGGAGATCTAGATGGAGTTCCTGAGTCCTGGCTTTGTCCCAGCCCAGTCTTACTTACTGCAGCTATTCAGAGAATATACCAGCAGATGGAAGATCTCCCTCTGTCTCTCACACTCTCTATGTTTCTCTGCCTTTCAAAATAAACAAATAAATAAATATGAGAGGGAGAGTAACAGACAGAGGGAGAGAGAGACAGAGAGAGAGGTCTTAGATCAGCTGGTTCACTCCCTAGATGGCTGCAACAGCGGGAGCTGCGCTGATGTGAAGCTAGGAGTGAGGAGCCAGGAGCCAGGAGTCAGGAGCTTCTTCTGGGTCTCCCATGCAGGTACAAGGGCCTAAGCACCTGGACCATCTTCTACCGCTTTCCCAGGCCATAGCAGAGAGCTGGATCAGAACAAGAGCAGCCGGATGCGAACTGGGGCCCTTATGGGATCCCGGTGCCACAGGTGGAGGCTTAGCCCACTAGGCCACAGCACCAGCCCCAAATAAATACATATTAAAAGAAAATTAATGTGAGATTTCACTTTCCAGTAGTATAAGGCACTGCATTCCACAGCCCATCATTCAGGGCCCTAATGTCATAGCTATTGTGAAGAATATTCAAAACTGTAAAATCTGGCCTAAACTCTTTCCTGGTTATCTATCCCTCTCTAAAACACTATTATATCTCTTTTATGAAAGATAATTGATTTTAATTCATTCAGTATCTTTCTTATCTTGAAATCTCTTACATATTAATATCTTCACATTTTAAAATTTACCAGACCATCATTTTCCAGTCTGACTAAAATACATCTTTATCTGTGAATAGGCCTAATTCCAACTAGGATGACATACACTTCTCTGTATAATAACGTTGTGACTACTTTTATTTAAAAGGTTCTAGCTGTATCTAAGATCAGAAAAATTAGGCCAGCGCTGTGGCAAAACAGGTTAAGTGGTGACCTGCAGTGCCGGCATCCAATATGGGTGCCAGTTGGAGTCCCAGATGCCCCACTTCCAATCCACCTGTCTGTTAATTCACTTGCGAAAACAGTGGAAATGCCCAGACCCCTGGGTCCCTGCCACCCACATGGGAGCCCTGAGAGAGGCTCCTGGGTTCAGTCTGGTCCAGCCCTGGTTTTGTAGCCATTTCAAGAATAGACCAGTGGGTAGACATTCTCTCTCTCTCTCTATTTCTCCTTCTCTAATTCTGCCTTTCAAATACAAAAAGAAAAAAAAAATCATAACCTCTTCAACTTGGGGTATCCTGGATTGTCACATCTCCTTTTGTCAGGGAAATGACTACCATCCCCTAAAACAGCATAAGGATTTCAATTAAACACTAGTTAAAGCATCTCTGATAACCATGGTGGCAAAGAAAACTCAAATGTCTAGTGCAGGCTGCATGCTGAAGCTTTTTTCACTGGAAAGAAGTCAATATGAGTACCTTTCCCCTTGATTTAAACTTGTGAAGATCTGTATTCCCTGAGAGTGAATGAATACGTTGGCTCTGTGCCATCCCAACTGAGTTGAATTTTCCATTTCTGTAGTCCATTTCATAGCTTTACGAACATTCCTCAGAATGTTTCTTACTTTTTTTAGGCTAGGTTTCAGAATGTTCATAGAGCTTCAAGTCACCCATGTGCTTGAGGTACATGTAGGTATGAGATCTTCATCCTCTGATCTTTATATCCAGGCTGTTTGTTTTCCAGCTTGTCAAGCTGCAAGAACTGCACTGTCCTAGATGACCTGAAACTCTTTCTACTTTTTAAACTATGGCTTTTCCTGCCTACACTTTTTGAGCACATGTTAGAGATATTTCATTCACTCTTTGGGATCCGCCAGAAACATAACCTTTGGGAACTCAACATGGAAATATACATAATCTTTGGTAGATTTCTGGGCAAAGTTTTTGAAGTAACAGATTTCTTCAGGAATAGAAGATTTACTTCCCATGGCTTTCTTGCATCCGAATTTGCTATGATGAAATACAAATGTCATGGAGTCAGGAGTCTCCCTTTATTATCAATGGGGCTTTGGACTGATACAACCTGCCCATGCTCTTTAAATGTTAGAATCACTGCCTGAAACAGAGAGCTTGAGCAAGGACAATACATAAGGCCTAGTAGGCCCACACTTCGCTTCCCAGGGCTGCAAGACAGCCCAAGCACACCAAATTCAGAGCTGCAATACAGACTTGCATTCATTTCAAGGGTATAGATTTATTTATTAGAAAAATTTTCACATTTTGGTAGTAAAACAACAGTGAGGTCAGGAGTAACTCTTGAGTCAAGCTGGTGGAATGAAATACAGATGATACGGATAAATAGTTGGGAATAAACAGCCAGAAGGAAGCTGAATATTTCACCTCAATTCAACAATGCCTATCTTCATATTTAATCTCCACATCTTCATATTTAATTGGAAGCTGAAAATAGGCTGTGGCTTTCCAAAGGGACCAAACACCTACCTGTGGCAAAGAGGGCTGACCAGGCCAAAGTCGACAAATCTGTTTATCTGACTTGCCAACTGCAATCAATACATAGGGATTATGTGGACCAAAGTATTGAGAAGAATTCTTAATCTGTGTCTTAGTGAGACAGAGTTCTGGTCATGTGAAGGAAAATGCTGTGATTGATGTGTAATGTCTGCCTGAGAATGAGGAATATTTATACAATTACTATGAATTTGCCATCCTTGGCCCAGGCTGTATTAATCAGAGAGACTAATCTAGGGTAGATGAAGTCTCCTCAGAAGTGAGAAGTCTGGCCGGCGCCATGGCTCAATAGGCTAATCCTCCGCCTTGCGGTGCCGGCACACTGGGTTCTAGTCCCGGTCGGGGCACCGGATTCTGTCCCGGTTGCCCCTCTTCCAGGCCAGCTCTCTGCTATGGCCCGGGAAGGCAGTGGAGGGTGGCCCAAGTCCTTGGGCCCTGCACCCGCATGGGAGACCAGGAGAAGCACCTGGCTCCTGGCTTCGGATCAGTGCGGTGCACCAGTCGCAGTGCACTGGCCGCAGCGGCCATTGGAGGGTGAACCAACGGCAAAGGAAGACCTTTCTCTCTGTCTCTCTCTCTCACTGTCCACTCTGCCTGTCAAAAATATAAAAAATAAAAATAAATAAATAAAAAAAAGAAGAAGAGAGAAGTCTGATTTGCATTCAGGAGAAAAGTATTGTTATATAATCTACTTATAGAATTAACAAACATTATTTTTAAAAAAGAGAACTGTCAGCCTAGCAAGAAATGCTACTTTAATTTTCAAGGGAAAACTTTCTCTCCCACACTACTCTCTCTATTGTAGAGATTCAGAGTTTACTTTGAGAGGTGTGCATTTGGTGCAGCAGTTCAGACACAACTTGAGATGCCCACGTCCTCCATCAGAGTGCCTGGGTTCAGAGCACCCACCTCTGCCTCTAATTCGAGCTTCCAGCTGGTATGCCCCCTGGGAGGCAGCAAGTGATTGCTCTAGTACTTGGATCCCTGCCACAGCCACACATGTGTGGGATTCAAGTTTTGTTACAGATTCCTAGCTTCAGCTTAGCCCAGCCCTGGCTGCTTCTGGGCATTTGGTGAATGAACCAGGAAATGAAAGATCTTTTCTGCTTGCCTCTGTCTCTCACTGCTTTTTAAATAAAATTAAAATAAATAAATAAAAATGAAAAAAAATTGTTTGAGAGAATCTAAAAGAAGAAGAATATTAGTTACCTACCAGGTGACTAAGAAGTCAGATAAAATAGTATAAGTGGACAGCCATATCTAAGCATATACGCATGTAGTAGTATATTTGAGAGCATATGTGTACAAGTTCTTCAACAAGCCCTAGAAAGTTAATTAAGTGGAATGAAAACAAAGGGCTATATAACAAACCATGAAGGTGCATCATTTTAACTAAATTAGCAACTTTATTAGAATATCTATCGATTTTAATTTTCTACCAGTTAGAGAAGGTAAAATCTCCAGTTTTGTATGCATTCAGTGGTAGGAAAGAACAGGTCTTCATCAGCAATCATCAAGTCATTTGCTTACATAACATTTTTCCATGTTCATTCCCCTATCTTCTTGCATAGGAATACTATTCCTGAGAATAGAACTTAGTGATATATGCTTCTAAGAAAGCCAGGGAGCCCCTGGAGCTCATTAATCCTGCAACCTTCTGTGAGCTGCTGGCCTAAAATGGTTGAAGTTCACTTTAAACCAGACTGAATTTCAAAGCAAAGGGCTCAGAGGTGCAAACAGCTCATTAATTCAGAGTGTAATTCAGTGACAGAAGAATTGTTTTAAAAGCACAATCTAAAACTGTTTAAATTCACATTATAATTATAAGCAAAAACTATGCACTTCAAATTTGAAATCTAGATATGTAATCCACTGATAAAACTAAATAAAATTTTTTAAAAGAGGGGACTGTCATTTTACCAAGAAATGCTAATCAACCTACTTTTTGAAGTGTGCTTCATTTGCATCACAAACATTATTATGAAAATTCAACATTATGCTTCTGTGTATTGCATTGTACTGCTCTGCTGAACATCAAAAAAATAGGCAATGCTTCCTCAAAGTGACTAAAAATGGAATAAAAAATCATGATCAAAGATAACTTCAATTCCTTGCTAATTTTACCTTAATTCCACTCTTGGGACAGGAAGACTTCTTCATGCATTTTCTTTCCTGTAATAAATTCTCCAGCAAGCTTATGGTCCCTAAATATATTCCCAAATGAAATGCATGCATAAATAAACATCAGTCCAATTTGCATAGCCTCTACAATAAATATGGCAGCATGCTTATAAACTCATTAGAGTTCACTGTAAGAAAAACTCATTACACTCCCATTAGAATATGAGAATTAAGTTTTTAAAATTAATGTTAACAGAAGTAGTCTTATTCTTTTTTAGAGTAACCAATAACAGTTGAATGATTCACCGGTGTTTTGGTTTTCTTTTTTCTTTTGTCAAAAGGAAAAAAAAAATGGCTATTTGTTTAATAGCAACATTCATGGTGAAAAATTATAGATAAATATTGCCTAAAGCATCTATGGTTATATACCTGTTTATTTTCTATAAGTCAAAGGCATTATTTTCCTAAAAATTGAAATAAGGAATTGAAGCATGGAACATTTGAATTATTATTATTAATTGCTTTAGCTGAAGATTATGCTAAAGGGTAATGAACATTTTACACTGAGATAAAATTTAATTAAAACTTAAAGTGCCATAAAAGTATACATTGAAGAGTGATGTGCTCACTTTTTCCCCCCAGAAATTTTAAAGACTACCTCATATAAAGAACGATGTCTGGAGTTTAAGAAAAAAAAGTTGACTTTTCAAGGCCATTTTGTAACTGAAATACATTTTCTCTGCCTAATATTTATAACTAGAAGTCTATTATATCAATATATCATTGACTATACTAAAAATATTTTGTGGTACTTCCTAGATGAAAGAAATATCAACCACAGAAAGTTTACATGTATTTTTTAAAAAACAATTACCGAAGCATATTTGGCTGAGACTCAGAAAAACAAAAGCTGTCTCAGTGATACGTATTGCTGTGAAATCTGCAGGTTCTTGGTCAATTACTTGGTGCCAAGATCCCTGTTATTATTATTCCTGAAAAATGCTGTTTAGGGCAAAGGAGCATTTTTAATAGCTCAAAAGTCAGCCAAATCTGACTGATCATGACTCATTTCCATAGCAAATCTTCGTGCCTTCTCTGACAGATTAAATTAAATTCTGCTTGGGGAAGGTATGGGGCAGTCCTCTTGGTTGAAGCAATGCTGCACTTTTTATTCCTGCTGAGTAAATAGCCTCGAGTCAAACTACTTGCCCTGACTAATGATCAAACATATCCAGGAATTCTGTACAAGAAATGCATTCTTCTCTCTTTGAAGTGCATTGCTGGGAGAGTAATTGGGTTTGCTGGAGATTTTCCTTAGAACTGCAAAAGAATTTTCTTGGCTAAGCATATAATCAAGCAGCAGATTCTTTTTTTTTTTTTTTTATTAAATATCTTCTTGTAAGAGGGTGGGCATTGAATAAACATACGCCTCAAAGGGGCGTCAGAATGATACACTGCTGTCTCTTTGCTGACTGGGGAATTCTCAGTAATCTTAAGTTAAAAAATTCTATCGGAAGAATGCATTGCTGTGAAACATTTCATTCAGTCATATAATGCCCTCGAGCAATACCATTGTGTCTCCAAAATATTAATATCATTATAAGGAGGCTGTCAGAAAGACACTGATGAATTTGACATAGAACCTGCCCTCAAAGAACTTACAAACCAGCAGGTTACGTATTATAAAAACAATTTGGGGCCAGTGTGTGGCACAACAGGTTAAGCCACTGCTTGTGATGGCTGCATCCCAAATGGGCTCCAGTTCATATCCTTGCTACTCTACTTCTAATCCAACTCCCTGCTAATGTGCCTGTTAATGTGCCCAAGCGTTTGGGCCCCTGTCACTTACATGAGAGATCTGAATGAAGCTCCTGGCTCCTGGCTTTGGCCCAGCCCTAGCCCTAGCTCTTGAGGCCATTTGAGCAATGGACCACTAGATAGAAGATTTCTCTCTTTGTCTCTCATTTTCTGTCATAAATAAGTAAGTCTTTACAAAAATACATTTAATTATACAAAGATATCACAAAGGCAAATCTGACAATGTTACAATAAGAAATCTACAAAATAAATGCTACAAGGCTCATCTAAGACTGATAGAGGTTACTTGGGGTGGGAATGGTTAGCAGAGGAAGTTCAGTGGCCATTAACATTACCTAAGCTAAGTATTCAAAGATGGACAGGATTTCAACAGGTGAATTATACCTGAGAAGGCATTTTAGGCTCTGGACAAAGGCAGAGAGGCAAGCTCTGCCTTGGGGATAGAGAACAATTCAGTATCACTGGAATATCAGAGGAGAGTGGAGAAAAACTTAAGAAGGCTAACAGGGCTAGACCATGGAGAAGCTGAATGCAGCTGTCACTCTCAACAGAATGCTTAAGGAAGGCTCTTTCGCTTCTGTTGAAATCCCAGAGGAATATTCTACTGTTGCTTTTGACAGTTGTCTTGGGATTGACTTTACATAGAACAATCATAAGGACAGTCTTTACACCTTTCTATTGGAGAGTATGGGGTACTACTTTTGTTTTAAAGTATCTCAGTTTAGGTTCAAGTGGGAAAAAGAAAAGAGGAAGCAGTGTCTATCTAGTCAGGGGGCAGTCAGAGGACAGTTAGTGTCCTGAGGAGACATTCTCCTGTCAACTTTCCTGGATCAATACTTTGCTTCCCAGACTGTTGAGATTTTAGTGAAAAAGAAATTTTCCCATTATGAAGAGAATATAGGATATTGACACCCTTAGGCCACGGTGGGAATGCTATTTTTAGCCTCCTAATGCAAGAACATCTCATAATCAGTGTGAGTGAACCATGAAGTAGAAAACCAAGAGATTGTCAGAATTAGTACTCAGAAGTCTGTGTGATGGAGGAAGTACAAAAGATGTAAAGTGAACTGATGGAGGAAGAAGAGTTTGACAATGGTGGCAATGGTGGTGATGACAGTACCAACAGCACCAAATGCTCAAGCCTTGGACTTCAATACTACTTGGTAGTTTGAAGACATCAAAACACAAAAATTTTCAAGATAAACAACCACAGGATGGAAAAGAACATACCCAGAAAGAATGTACATAAAAGCCTTAAAATAATGACAAAGGAGTTAGTACAGATGGACAAACAAGAGGCAATCTAGGCAGAATATAAAAAATAAAGTTGATAACCTCTTTGAAATAAAACCAAGAGAGTAAAAGTTCTCAAAGGGGATGTCAGAAAGAAAGAAGTGAACAATGGCTAGACTGTGTTCACTAGATGCTCTGTGGAAAGGAAATGATAAGAAAATATAAACTCCTGTGATATACCCAGTTTAGTTCTGGGACTACAAACAAGACAGACTTAGTTTAGCTCCCTGTCTACCAAGTGGAAAAGTGAAAGGGAAAGTAGAAAGTTAAATCAATGACCTACAAGTTTTGTGATTGTGAATATTCTCTTACTAAAATGTATTTTGAGCAGATTCTATAATTATAAATTTTTCATCAGTTATATCCATGTACTACTATATTGGTAAAGTATATATATACATATATATTAAAAAGTATGTACAAACATACGCATTAAGAAGGGTGAGAAAAGTTAATTTATAGAGAATTCCTAATATTTCCTTCAGAAGTAGTCATTAAGTTAGATAACCACTCTCTCTCCCTACCCAAATCATAAGGCAAAGAGCTTAGACAAGAAAAGCTGGTAAAGATAAAATGAGATTTTTTTTAAGAAATATTAAGCAAAGAGATCAAAGGTGGGGAAAGACAATGAGGAGATAAGACTGCTAGACAAGAAGTTAGAGAAAAGGCCACATTGACAACCATGGCATGATAAAAGCTTGCATTTATATTGATGGTGCAAATGAAGAGAGGGAGCCCCTACACTCTGACATATAAACTTTATGGAAAACAATTAAGAGCACATTCCTGTGAGGATGGGGAATGTAGCTCATATTTAACAGCAGACTTATCTTCTAGAGATGATTATAGTTCTGATTAAATGCTGAATTCTGTTTGGGTTCAGGAAATGAAACCCCAAAATACAGTTCTTTGGCATGCTAGGTACTTTCAATTGAAGGTTACTAGAAGGGGCCTCAGAAAATCTCTCTCTAAACTTCTCCTGCCCTCTTGTTTTCTGCTCTACTTTTTCCACCAATGAGCTGGTAATAAAGAAACTGACCTGTCTTGCCAGATAATAAATCATAAGACCCTCATTCCAGCAGTGTCTTGCTCTATAGATAAGAGGAAGGAGTGCTACATAAAGACACCAAGAATAATTTGAGCAGACAGACCTTGCTGGGTTTCCTCCCAGTCTGTTACCATTTGACCATACCCTTTTGTCCAATCACATTTCTACAAAGCTGTCTATTCTTAATCAAACATATTGGTTGAATAAATTGAATAAATCTGTTATGCTTTTCTCTTATTAATCTCTCTTTTGCTATATGAACATCATCTATGACCCTTATGATGGGAAGGAAAGGTTTCAGATCTTTCTGTCCCTACAATTTCATTGTGTCACTAAAGGGTCTTCAGTATACGATGGATGACATTTCAAATGATAATTATTTTCTGCAACTGAGTTATTATAGCAGAATTCTAGAGATACAAGTGATCAATGTGATGAGCCAAAACACATCAAAAAATGTCTCAAAATAATACGGTGTAATTTTCTACTTTAATTGTACATAAATGTCTATTCTGATTCTGAAAATATATCCCTTGGTGTCTTTCTATTGATTTTTACAAAAGATTTACTTATTCATCTGAAAGGTAGAGTTACAGAGAGAGGTGGAGAGACAGAGAGACAGAGAGATCTTCCATTGACTGGTTCACTCCCAAAAAAGGTTGTTAAGACCCAGAGCTGGTCCTTGACAAAGTCAAGATCTCAGAACTCCATCAGGATTTCCCACATGGGTAGCAAGGGTCCCAAGTTGGCCACCTCCCTCTTCCGTCCAAGGCACATTAGTAGGGAGATGTAGGAATTGGAGTAGCTAGTACTCAAACAGGTACTCATATGTGATGCCAGGGTTACTACCTTATAAATGGCAGATAGTAAGACAAAATCCAAGTTTACTTATAATCATGCCATCTTGACTTTCATTGAAAACATTGTACTGCAGTAACTACCTTGATGAAGGGCGTTAGATCAGAAATTCAATTGAACATCAAAACACTTCTATCTGATCACCTAAGAAAGCTACATTGTTATCATGTCATTCAAATATGCTGTAGGTGCCAAGAGCTGAGTTTCCGGTCTGTTGTTTTATCTCCTCTCTCTTTGGAAAAATCTAAACCAAAGTGATCACAGGTGGTCTTTAACACTTCAGGCTAAGGTGTAAGCTAGCAGAAATGTTGTAAAAACTCATTGGTTCTTTATCTTCATTAAGCAAAGACAGCAGGATCCCCTCACCCCTCATATTAGTGGAAAGTTCCCATTAGAACAAATTACAAAGCAATTATTTCATTCATTCAATCTATATTAGTAAGTGAATTTCTTCATCAGAACCTTTGATTGTCACAGGAAGTTTCAAAGGAATGACTTTTTAATTTTTGTCATTATTTTATCTGTGTGATGATGTTGGCCTATAAAATATCAGTCACTTAACTATGACCAAATGCTGTTTTTACAATTGATTCAAAGCTCAGACATTTCAAAGGAAATATTTCTAATGTTATTCAAAGGAAAATACTGTAAGTACAAGTAATTAGACAAATTAAACATTAAAATAATATTTGTATGGCTGGTGTTGTGCCATAATAGGTTAAACTGCTGCCTACAATGCTGACATCCCATATGTATGCTGGTTTGCTCCACTTCCAATTCAGCTCCCTGTTAACGTACCTGGGAAACAATGGGCCCTTAAACCCATATGGAAGACCTACATGAAGCTCCTGGGTCCTGGGGTTTTGGATTGGCCTAGTCCCACCCGATCAGCAATTTGGGGAGTGAACCAATGAATGGAAGATATCCTTCTCTCTCTCTCTCCCCACCCCCTTCTCTCTGTAATTCTGCCTTTTAAAGAAATCTTTTTCTACAAAAGAGGAAAAAATAATATTCGCATATATTTTGGAAAAGTTCTAGTCATTCTTAGTTTTGACCTAAGATTTACAAACACGTTGACTTTATTTCATGTAGTAAAAGAAGTGCAAGCCTTTATTTCATGTAGTAAAAGAAGTAAAACATGATTATAGAACATCTGACGAAGACAAATCACTTGGCTTATTTCAAAGTACAGTTTTGTCGCTCTAACCTGGCACTCTTTAAGCCATGTTCCATTCTTCATCTTGAAACCTATCAGAATCATGATAAAATATTACATGAGAACCCTGTGATGAGCTTTCAGATAACAGCAAAAACTAGAATTAAGTGAAAAAGGTTTCTTAAGCTCCCCAAATGACCTTCCTTTGAAAGAACCTGTCAACCTTTCCAATGATAGAACATCAATATTTTTAGGGCCAGTTTAACAGTTTAACTCAACTTTTCTTTTTTTTTTTTTAGATTTAATATTTATATTCCTGGCTGATAAGAGAACTGATTACAGTCCTCTAAAATCGCCCTGAACACAAATGAACACATAGAGGAAAACCCTACAGGAACAGTATGACAGAAATTATGGTTGGTCACTTTTCTCTTTAAAGAAACAGGTATGAAATGGAGATTTCAAGAGACATTTTATGTCCCATTTCTTTCAAATCTTTAGTCTACTAGAGACAGATACAGCGATGAGTAACAGATATCCTTGAAAGAAAAGAAAGGGAAGAAATATTTTTCACTACTCCTTTCAATTTGAGAAAACTGAAAACAAAGGATGTATGGAGGTTGAGATTTATCAGTAAGATACTGAGAAATTCTGATAAAACCTAATCTTAATTTTATACAATATCTGCTTATTCCTTTAATCAGATTTCTGCAATAGGAAAAAAAATGAAACCTATATTTCTTAATAGCAAAAAAAGTTCTTCTCTAAATAGGGGTCATACCAAAATATTGGCCATCTGATGTGTTTTCCACCAGCAGCATTTTAAATGGCCAATGCCTCTATGTCATTGTTAATTCTAGGGACATGTTCATAGGTCACTGCAAGAGATTGGAGGAAAAATTACTTAGGGAGCAATTCTGAGCTCCATCAGGCTATGATAAACATTATTTTATGGGAAATGAGGAACCTCAAGTGATCCAATCCGTATAACTTGTATGTGTGTGTCAACTGGAGATGGGCCAACAACCAACACAAAGATCATGTTGCTTTGTCTTACATGCTGACTTTCCAAAGGCGATGTAATTTAAGACAAAAGCAGGTTTTCCAATGCACACAAAGTACTCAGCTTAAATCAAATTCTTTCATGAGATCTCTTGTTCCATCAGACTGGTGTTTTAAAGAATTAGGAAACCAAAAGGAGTCAAAATCACAAGAGGAAATGCAAATCAATCTATAGCAAATCACTTCACAGGTGCCCAGGAAAGAGAATTTTATTGCTAGTGACATACAATTTTCTTATCACTGATGCTATCTTCTTTATGGGTAATATGCAGTTCTTTCTGTCATGACTTAAAGTCACATGGAGGGAAAAATAGTCCAAACAACCTCCACATTGCTTCAAGGATAAGTGCATTGAAATGACTAAACTTTCCCAAGGTCACTGGGCCAAGAGATGGGTTCTTCTGTTTCAAGATAGCTTTCCTCCCAACCCACAGCATATGGCTTCTATTACTGCCAGACCATGACCACAAAGACATTTCAAATCCCTGTGAAAAATGTGATTCTGTGTCTCCTGCTTAGTTATATGTCATAGAAGACAGTTAAAGTTCTGAGGAGAGAAACAAAGGAGGGTGGGTGGGAGTGGGGCCTAATCCACACCCTCCCCTTATAGGATATGACGAGGTTTGTAATAGAAACCTTCTCACTTCTGGTTTCTCCCTTTTATCTTCCAAGCCACTTAATGCTCATAAGGTATAGGAAACGGACTTCAGTGTATCATGTTCAAGCACTCCAAAGATTTGAAACAGCTTTATCAAGGGTGACAGCTCTACCATTCACTAAACTGTTCTTTAAATTTATGTGTGTGTGTGTTTTCTTTTAAAGGGAGATAATAGTAAATTCATAATATTTAATTTGCATTAATACAGCAAACAATATTCATAGAATATTGTTTATGAAGTTATTTTGAATAGACGTTTACTTGTAGGTATTACAGTTGCCTCAGAACATCAATAATGAGGACAAGAATTAGTCAAGTAATGCAAGCTATTCCACTAGGCACCTTTAATCCACTCAGATTAGTCAGACTTTCAATATGAACATAATAATGTTCTGCCTTATTAGATTTCACAAATGACGTTTCCTCAGTTTTTAATATAACATAAAATTGTAGAACCGTTCCCTGGTCTTGTAAAAGAATTTTATACAATTAATTATGAGTTTTTAGCATATCCTAATTTTATAGTAGCTGATTTGCAACATGTCTCTGGGCACTGAATTTAATGGTTTCTGACAAAAGAGATGGGTACAAGGATTATACTAATGCACACACATTTATACATATATAAGTAAATAACTCAAACAAGCTATTTTTTTCTACCACAAAATCATGCCAATTAGAAAAAAAAAACAGCTTTGAACAATTTTCCTTAGTTTACCTTCATTAATCATTTTTGTCCCAAAAGTGTGGACTTAGCACTATTTTAGTCTGTCCTTTATCTTTGTTTTTTGGGTGTGTTCTATAACCTTTGATTATTTCCTTCAGGGGGATATCCCATTCTGTGTGGTCACTGTGGATTGTTTCATGTACTAAAACAAACAAACAAACCCTGACATCCTCCTGTGGAGCCCTGCATGTGTCCAGATAGAAATCATATTTTAGTATATGTAAAACAATAATCAAATTGAATTTCCTGGTTGGGCACGATATGGGTAAAGTCACTGATATCTTGTTTCCTTATGTAAAACATGAGAATCTGTCATATCAAAATCTGGTTCTACCAGTTACTAGGAAAAGATTAATCAAAATGATTTATTTTATTGACTTGGCTGATCAATTCCATTAAATGCGGTTATTCATCTCAAAAAGCCTTTTATAGTATCATCTCAGACACTTGATCTTGGGAATTACAAGGCAGGAGATTTCAAAGTACAACTAGTTTCAGGGCCAGAAGCACAAAGTATTTACAAAAAAATACAACTACTTGGAGGAAACACATTATCAGGGTTTTGTTACACATCCACTCATACTCCAATTGCTTAATAAGAACACTAAAATGTTTAGTTGTGTTTGTTTTTTAAGATACCCAGATATGATTATTCTCACTAGGAGCTCCTAAACCCATCTACATTTTTCCATCACTGCAACAAGTCTGTTTTTTATTTAACAATTTTCTAGATGTTATATTATCAAAAATGCTCTTTTATTAAATGTTTATTTATTTATTTTAAGGATAGAGTTACAGAGAGGAGAGCTAAAGAAAAAGAGATTGTCCACCCACTGGTTTACTCCCCAGATGGTCACAATGCCCAGGGCTGGGCCAGGCAGAAGCCAGTGGCCTCATATAGGTCTCCCATATGGGTGGCAGGGGCTGCTTGGGCCATATTCCACTGCTTTCCCAGCCCAGTAGCAGAGAGTTGGATCACAAGTGGAGCAGCTGGGACTAGAACAGGTGTCCATATGGGATGCTGGCATCACAGCAGGTAGATTTAGCCACTACACTTCAAGGCCCAATCCCTCCCAACACATACCCCGAACACACAAGTGTTTCTTTACAACCTATCTTCATTCATTTTCCACCAAATATTTCTTAACCATCTAATATTTGATATCACTTAGCTGTATTCATTGGCTTTTGGAACAGCAAAATCTTCAAATCCTTTTCATGTTCCTGCCAAAGTGATTCATTCAGCGAGTATTCTCTTTCATTGTCTATCACTGCCAAAAGTTAGGAGACATTCCTGAAAGTTTGATTTCCTATTAAGAGAATTCTATAGATCTCATGCAAAAATCAATCTTCAAGATGCTGGCAAGGATAAGAGCTTATACATTCAGTTTTCTCTTGTAGAGTTATCAAATAGTGTGGACAACATTTGGATAACATGTATAATTTAATATATTCAGTAATATCCCTTCACAGTCTATCTTATTTCAATCAGAGAATCCCTATTTCCTTGATAGTTCTCACATGTGGAGCACATCACTCCCACAGCCCACTAACCTTGATTCTCTTTGGACCCCCCTGTGAATTCCTTTTGCCTTTGTCTTTTTTCGAAGTACAACTAGTACGACCACACCCAGCATCCCTCTCTGAGTTTTCCTGAGGTTAGTTTCAGTTAATGATGGAAAAATCCACAATACTGGGGTTTAACAAATGTGTCCTATAGCACACTCTTCACTCAAGATGCTTCAATATGAACTATTTCCAGGTCAAATGATTTTGGGAGACTCTGTATACATTAGTCCCTCTTGCATATTACATTGTGTATTACCAAAATGAAAGACTCCGATGTGCACTGCAGTCAAAGTACAATAACCTGTTTAACTCTGCTTAACCCATCATTTGCCAACTATTTTTGATTAGGGATCCCTCAGTTTTAGGCGTGTGTGTGCACTGTGTGTGTGTGTATTAGCTTGGGGCTTTTTTAACTTTTAGTCTAATAGTTATGAACTATTTATTTTTGGGGAAATTTTGCTATAAAATAACTCATCTGGGGGTCTAAACTTACTTAGTAAAAATGGGAATAAAAAAGCACATGGCAAAATCCTTCATTGCAGGTTGTTATTTGACATTGAGGCAATTTCCACTACATCTTTTTTTTTGGACAGGCAGAGTGGACAGTGATAGAGAGAGACAGAGAGAAAGATCTTCCTTTTCCGTTGGTTCACCCTCCAATGGCCACCGCGGATGGCATGCTGCGGCCGGCGCACTGCACTGATCTGAAGCCAGGAGCCAGGTGCTTATCCTGGTCTCCCATGTGGGTGCAGGGCCCCAAGGACCTGGGCCATCCTCCACTGCCTTCCCGGGCCACAGCAGAGAGCTGGCCTCATTGTCTCCCTAATATGGAATCTTGGATTCCAAATGAACTGGATGCTAACTCGTATTCCACATATTCTTTCATTTATGAATAGAACTCCTGCTCTAAAAATATTATCTTCTTTTCTCACCTCACCTCATGCTCTGATGCCTAAACCCCTCTAGTGTGAATGGTCTGGAGTTCTAGGGCTGCCTTTCCCCTGTGTGTCTGAGGCCCAACTCATAAACAAAAAGTGACAATGAGAGAACTAGGAGTACCAAGGAACTGACCAAGCTTAGATACAACTGGTGTTACAAAGGATTTTTTTTTTTTTTTTTGACAGGCAGAGTTAGACAGTGAGAGAGAGAGAGACAGAGAGAAAGGTCTTCCTTTTCCGTTGGTTCACCCTACTATGGCCGTTATGGCCGTCGTGCCGCACTGATCCGAAGCCAGGAGCCAGGTGCTTACTCCTGGTCTCCCATGCGGGTGTAGGGCCCAAGGACCTGGGCCATCCTCCAGTGCCTTCCCAGGCCACAGCAGAGAGCTAGACTGGAAGAGGAGCACCCGGGACAGAATCTGCCGCCCCAGCTGGGACTAGAACCTGGTGTGCCGGTGCCACAGGCGGAGGATTAGCCAAGGGAACCATGGCGCTGGCCACAAAGGAATTTAAAAGCATACGACAGCAAAACTAAGTAAACTAAGTACATGTTTGTTTGTTTTTTTTTTTACAGGCAGAGTGGATAGTGAGAGAGAGAGAGACAGAGAGAAAGGTCTTCCTTTGCCGTTGGTTCACCCTCCAATGGCCGCTGCAGCCGGCACATCTCGCTGTTCCGAAGCCAGGAGCCAGGTGCTTCTCCTGATCTCCCATGCGGGTGCAGGGCCCAAGCACTTGGGCCATCCTCCACTGCCTTCCCAAGCCATAGCAGAGAGCTGGCCTGGAAGAGGGGCAACTGGGATAGAATCCGGTGCCCCAACCGGGACTAGAACCCGGTGTGCCGGTGCCGCTAGGAGGAGGATTAGCCTGTTGAGCCACGGTGCCGGCCTAGTACATGTTCATTTAGTTCTAGTATACCATAGTGATGAAAGAAATCAGTTTCAATGAATCAGGATCTATCATTCATTCACTCAAACATACATGTGTACATAGTCACCTAGACTCATCACTATTCAATCAATGTACAGGAAGGAATATTTTAAAACACACGTGAACCAGTGTCTCCTTAATTAGTATCTTTGGCCTTGATTCCATTGATCTCTAACAATGGCTAATACAATTTTGAAGATATGGTAGAATAAAATTCCTTCAACAAGTGATCTTGGTTGCTGTTGGGTAGATATATTGTAATATCCGGCATATTTTGCAAATATAAAACTTACCTAATGCATTTTAAAGTATTTCCTTAAATATTTAAATGTATGGAGTAAATACATTAGTGAAGGAATATAATATCCTTTGATCACCAACATATCCTTAACTGGTTCCTTCTCATTTAACTCTTCACTTCTATAGAGTCTGCAGTGACTAGGATCCCTGACTTAGACTAGTCAGAATCCTTCTGCATCACTATAGCTACCAAACATCATTTTCATGATTATATTCATTACAAAGCCCAATTAGTCCTCCCAAAGGGTATGAAAACAATGTTCTGAAAAGCTGACCAAGCTAAATATATTTTATCAATTTGCTTCTATTTCTAGTATTTTCTCTGAAATTTGATTATTAAACCTAAAAAAAAAAAAAAACCCACTCTACTAGCAGCAAAGGTAAAAGTCACAAATTGGCATTTCTTCTTAAAATATCTCCATTTAAATGCAAATTTTGGCCTTTATTCTTAACCTTTAAACATTACTTTCATAGAAATGCAAAAAGTAAGAGTAAGTTTTATGTTTTTATATCTACAGAGTAAAATTATGTTATGATGTTTCATCTATGCTGTATAAACCTGCATTTTTAGAGCCTGATGGATGTCTTTAGCAACAAGCAAAACTTTTTCAGAAAATTTAATTTTGAAAAATTTAAATACTCATAGAATGGTTTAAATTCAAGTTTAAAAAATAAAGCTTAATCACTTTTTACAGCTTGAATAACTATATTTGTCCCATTTTTTCATTATATTATTTTTATTTAACTTATATAACTTACAAAGCTATTGCATTCATTAGGTTCAAATAACCTGATAAAAGCTTTATTATTGTTTATATTAATTCAACTATAATTCTATGAAAATAATAATGTAAAGCAGATAACATTCTATTTTCATTTCAAAATATAATAATTGAAAATACAATAAAATACTACTTATAAATGAGGCAACAATAACAAAAATGGAATACTACTCAGCCATAAAAAGAATGAAATCCTATCTTTTGCAAAAAAAATGGATGAAACTAGAAACCATTATGCTTAGTGAAATAAGCCAATCCCCAAAAAGACAAATACCATATATTTCCTCTGGTCCATGGTTATTAATAGACTACCAAAAATGTAATATATAGGAGTGAAATTGACATTTTGAGATTCAATGATTTTTTACAGACCTTGCCTTTACTGTTGAAGAACACTGTTTTTTCCTTCTTACCTTTTGTTGACCTCCTTACTTAGTGTAGGGTTAATCTTATGAATATAAAGTAAAGAGAAGGTAGATTATTGTAAAAGTTGAGAGGGAATAAGAGAGGAAGAAGGAGGAAAGGTGGGGGCATTTGCAGGAGGGAGGGTAGGGTGGAAAGCATCACTATGTTCCTAAATCTTTATATATGAAACACATGAAATTTGTATACCTTAAATAAAACTAAAAAAATACTAGCCTTGAGGCTATTCAACAAAATCAGGATGCATCACCAAGAATAAAACAATCATTAAATGTGAACCTTATATTTGCACCATAGTGATGTGCCTTATTTAACACAAGAAAAACAACAAATGAAAATCATGACAAACTCAAATTAACTTGGCAATACAATGCTAGCAAAGTGGTTCATTTGTTGCTGTCTTCTTATTGAGGGGGTGGTAGGTATAGAGGTAATGAGGTAATGTAGTAGCCAGTTTATCTCAAAGATGAAACCCAACAGTGGAGGAAGCCCAGGTGAGCAAGTGAGGCATCCAACAAACATAGTATCTTTACTTTCTTCTTACTATTTGTTGAATTCTTTAGTCACAGGAGGTATGCTTACACTCCAGTACCCAGAAATAAATGTGCAGATAAAGCAACCAACACCAAGATTTAACAACACCTACAGAGAAATCAAACTTTTGGCCAGTAAGGACGCTAGGTTAAATTATTCTTTTACTTTTTACTTATTAGAGACTCAGAGACAGTCAGAGGAGATAGAGATAGAGATGGAGATGGAGATGGAGATGGAGATGGAGATGGAGAGGGAGATGGAGAGGGAGAGGGAGAGGGAGAGAGAGAAAAAGAGAGAGGGGGAGAGAGAGAGAGAGAGAAGAGGGAGAGAGATGGAGAGAGAGAGAGAGAGAAAATTAATTTCATGCATTGGCTTACTTTCCAAATGCTTGCAATAGCTGGGATTCAAGGGGTTGAACCCGGGATCTAGGAATGCAATTCAGATCTCCCGTGTGAATGGTAGGGACCCAACAACTTGAGTCATCACCAGCACCTCCCAGGGTCTGTAATGTCAGAGAGCTGGAATTGGGACCTGGAGCTGGGAATCGAACCCAGACACTCTGATAAGGGATGCAGGCATATTAACCACTAGGACAAATGCTTACCCCTAAATTATTTGTGAAGGAGTTTTTAAAGAATAAATGTAATATTTACTAGAGAATCTTTCTAGCTAGGAAAGCAAGGCAAACTGATAATGTGCACTGTTTTGATAAAAGGAATATTTTTGGCTGCTCTAATCATGGTAAATTATTGTTTCTCAAGTACCTGAGTAAAAATTGAGAAACTTTTATCAGGTAGGTTAAACAAGCCATTTCCTTGTAGATCTGCCAATGATATGCATGGCCTAGTAATTCCTTGCCTATTAATGATTTCACCCTTCCTTCACTCTTAACCAGATTGTTGTATTTGTATATAGTTTCTCTCCATCTGCATGTTGGGCACTCAGTAAATCAATATCTAGATTACCTATTGATTTTTCTAGTGTCATGGTACATCCAGCTATTTCATTCAGTTTGTGAAAGTGAAACATACATAAATTTCACACTAACATATTCTTTGTAGTAAGTGAAAAAAACCTCAGCATCATAGTCACATTTAGTATTTGAAGTTTTTTATAAGAATCTGATTTTTAAAAGCTCTTTTCATAAACAGGAAGATATCATCTCTAAAACACTTGCCAATGTTTTGTGTAACACAAAACCTAGCCATGTTTTTTAAGACTCTGAAAACCATTGCAGAAGTAAAGGATACAATATAATGTTGCTCTATTAACTCAGAGAGACCCAGCAATCACAGCATGGCCAATTCAAATTTCAGTGATGCCTCTTTAAGCCTTAATGAACCATAGTGCCCTAATGAGAGGTTTCACTGACTCTTGGCCAACCAAGCATATATTTCACAGATAAAAGTGAAAACTGGAAATACACTGCATCTTAAACAGTAATACTTGCATCAACAATGATTATAGGTCACTTTCCCTTTGGATAAAACAAAACCAAATAGCAATAGCTCTTTGAGACTCATAGCTAAGGGTATATTCACTTAATTCAACAGGAAACTTGTATTACATCATACAATATTCTACATTGATTTATCTACAATGAATTAACAACTCATGAATCAAAGTTCTTTTAAGAAAATAATAGAGAGTCTGGTATTGTAACATAGTGGATTAAGCAGCTGCCTGCAATGCTAGTCTCTCATTATGAATGCTAATTCATGTCCCGCTGCTCCACTTCCCATCCAACTCCCTACTAATATGTCTGGGAAAGCTAAGGAAGATGGTCCAAGTGCTTGGGCCCCTGTACCCATGTGGGAAACCTAGATGAAGCTCCAGGCTCCTGGCTTCAGCCTGGCCCAGCCCTGGATGTTGTAGTCATTTGAGGAGTGAACCAGCAGATGGAAGATCTCTCTTTCCCTCCATCTCTCTAGATATATATAACTCTATATTTCAAATAAATAAATAAATCTTTAAAAAAAGAATAGTGTAGGGGCTGGCACTAGGCATAGTGGGTAAAGCCGCTGCCTGCACTGTTGGCATCCCATAAGTGTGCCAGTTCGAGTCCCAGCTGCTTCATTTCTGATCCAGCTCTCTGCTATGGCCTGGGAAAGCAGTAGAAGATGCCTCATGTTCTTTGGCCCCTACACCAGTGTGGGAAACCCACAAGAAACTCTTGGCTCCTGGCTTTGGATTGGCTCAGCTCTGGCCATTGCAGCTATTTGGGATGTGAACCAGCAGATGGAAGACTCTCTTTCTCTATCTCTCTCATTCTTTCTCTCTCTTTATCTTTCTGCTTCTGCTTCTGCCTTTCTAACTCTGCCTTACAAATAAATACATCAATCTTAAAAAAAAAATAGTGTAGACGTTTGTACAGTAAGGAGTACGTTTTAAACCATTAACATTTTTGAGATTTGATGATTGTTTACAGCCCTTGTCTCTACTGTTGAGGAACAATTTTTTTTTTCTTTTTACTATTTGTTGAACTCTTTTTTTTTTTTTTTTTTTTTTTTGACAGGCAGAGTGGAGAGTGAGAGAGAGAGACAGAGAGAAAGGTCTTCCTTTGCCGTTGGTTCACCCTCCATGCACCGCCGCGGCTGGCACGCTGCAACTGGTGCACCGCGCTGATCCAATGGCAGGAGCCAGGTGCTTCTCCTGGTCTCCCATGGGGTGCAGGGCCCAAGCACTTGGGCCATCCTCCACTGCACTCCCGGGCCACAGCAGAGAGCTGGCCTGGAAGAGGGGCAACCGGGACAGAATCCGGCGCCCCGACTGGGACTAGAACCCGGTGTGCCGGCACCGCAAGGCAGAGGATTAGCCTGTTGAGCCACAGCGCTGGCCTATTTGTTGAACTCTTTACTTATTGTAGGGTTAATCTTATGAGTACAAAATAAAGTAGATCATTGTAAAAATTGAGGGAGAGTAAGAAAGGAAGGAGGAAGAAGGGTGGGGTTGTAAGTGGCAGGCAGGGTAGGAAAGGAAAGATCACTATGCTCCTAAACCTGAATATAAGAAATACATGAAAAATTGAAATACTTAAAAATTGAAAATACTTAAAAATTGAAATTAAAAAAGGGAAAATTATTTTAAAAAATTAAAGAACCACTGGTATTTTGTCTATAGGAAATTAATGCCAAGATCAAAGTAAACAATTGATTCAAGAGAAATGAAAATCTTAATTCAAAATAGAATACTGGTTCAGAAATCCCCTCAAAGGCCATATATTTTCATTACCTTTCCCGGTATGAGGGGATAGGATGATGGGTAAAAGATGTACAAAGAGAGGCAGACCAAAGGGACATTTTCTGTTTACATTCTCAACGTGGTTCTGACACAATGCCCTAACTTTTGAGTAAGACTTTTAAAGACACTCTAGACAATTACTTATAGAAATTCACCTGACTCCAGGTTGAAAAGAAAGTAGTATTGAGTTACCTGAATTTACTGTAATATGTGAGATGTTACTCCATCTTGGAAATGTTCAATTTTCTTGAATACAGAAACCATCTTTGCTTTTAAAAATAGGTTTGGACCATCGTATGTTAATTATTGGGCCAAAGGAGGGGAAGCAGAGAAGACAAAAGACCTTGTAGCATATTTTTGTTTGTCCAACAGTAAAACAGAATAAAATGATCTGACTTAGAATGTGCCAAAATATACATAGCATTTCCTAGTAGCAATATAATGCTTAATGATTGCTAGTAGGATGCTGCATAGTGCATATCAACACCCCCCCACACACACACACATACACCCCTTTCAAGGGTTAATTATCATTTCTTCAGGGAGGCCATTTCTGACTTTCCATACTAGATCACATTTAATGACTTAACATTTTCTCCACAATAAAAGTTCCATTTGAAGGCATTTGTACAACTATTTTATTTCAGACTTGTCTCCATGCATTGAGTGATATGTTTTAGGTAAGCAGCAGGGTCATCTGTCTCTCAGTACTGCTGTATCTTAAGCCTTGAACAATGTCTAAAGCACTGTAAATACTCAAATGGCTTTGAGTGACTGAATAAAGAAATAAGACTATGCTAAAAGTAAAAGTATCAGGCAACTTTGTAAATAGGTGTAGTTTTGGAGGGTATCTTGGTAATACATCTGAATATCAAACATGTCTAAACTTTAAGCTACTTTCACAGAAGGTGTACATGCAGGAAGCTCAAAGAAACATTAGTTATAGCCATACCAGTACAGAATTAACTAAAATCCCAACAGAAGGTAATTAACTAAAATAATTATGGGGGGAAGTCATTTAGCACATGGTTAAGTTGCCACTTGGGATGCACACATCCCATAAGGCAGTGCCTGGTTCAACTCTCAGCTCATCCAGTTCTGATCCAGCTTCCTGCTAATGCACACTCTGGGAGTCAGTGGATGATGGCTCAAGTACTCACATGCCTGCCATCCATGTAGGAGATCTAGACTGAGTTTTGAGTGATTAATTTCATTCGGTCTCAAACCTGCCTGTTGCAGCCATTAGGGAAGTGAATCAGTAGATGGAAAAACCATCTCTTTGCCTTTCAAGTAAAATGAAAAAAAATGATTTTTAAAAATAAATTTTGATACATCTTTAAAATGCACTATTACAAAATTAGTTTCATGGACTAGTTGTGAAACTATATAAAACACTATAAAACACACATAAAAATGTATGAATATACAGGAAAATATCCACGAAAAATTCCAAAAGGATACTATTAGCAGGGCTTACTTTTTTTCTTTTTTGACAGGCAGAGTGGATAGTGAGAGAGAGAGAGACAGAGAGAAAGGTCTTCCTTTTGTCGTTGGTTCACCCTTCAATGGACGCTGCGGCCAGTGCATCACACTGATCCGAAGCCAGGAGCCAGGTGCTTCTCCTGGTCTCCCATGCGGGTGCAAGGCCCAAGCACTTGGGCCATCCTCCACTGCACTCCCGGGCAGTGCCCCTGGAAGAAGGGCAACCGGGACAGAATCCGGCGCCCCGACTGAGACTAGAACCCGGTGTGCCGGCGTTGCAGGTGGAGGATTAGCCTATCGAGCTGCAGCGCTGGCCAGCAGGGCTTACTTTTACTGGTGATATATGTCATCATTATTTCTTCATTTTGCTTTCCTGATTTTCCTAAACTTTAGCAGTAAGTGCACATTAAGCTCATAATAAAGTGTAAGCAGTAAAAGAGGAAAACCAAGAAGAAGGATTATGGCAATAATATGGGTAGAGTATAGATTTTCATTCACGCACAGTAGCCTCCTCTTATCTGAACTTTGACCCTTTGTGGGTTCAGTTAATAATGGTAAATTGTTCAAAAATATTAAATGGAATATTCCAGAAATAAAAAATTCACAAGTTTTAAATTGAGTGCCAATTTTTAAAAAAGATTTATTTACTTATTTGAAAGGCAGAATTACAGAGAGGCAGAGGCAGAGAGAAAGAGAGAGGTCTTCCATCTGCTGGTTCACTTCCCAAATAGCTGCAATGGCCAGAGCTGAGTTAATCCAAAGCCAGGAGCCAGGAGCTTCTTCTGGGTTTCTCACAGAGAAAAAGATTGTCCATCCGCTGGTTCATTCCCCAGGTGGCTGCAACAGCTGAAACTGCCAATCTGCAGCCAGGAGCCAGGAGCTTCTTCTGGGTCTCCCATGTGGGTGCAGAAGCCTAAGTATTTGTGCCATCTTCTACTGCTTTCCCAGGCCATAGCAGAGAGCTGGATCAGAAGTGGAGCAGCCGGGACTTGAACAGGTGCCCCAATGGGATGCCGGCAGTATAGGCAGCTTTTACCCACTATACTAACAGCACCGGCCCCTTGTGTACCAATTTGAGCATTGTGATGAAATCTCATGCTATCCTACTCTGTTCCTCTCGGGATGTGAATCATTCCTTCATCCAGCATGTCCACACTGGATACATAACCCACCCATTAGTCACCCAGTAGCAGTATGGGCAAATGCTGGTGTTTAAGTAACTGACACCACGGTGGAAGGGTAATGAAGCTGGTAAATTAGATATGTCAGGGACTGATGCTGTGGCGCAATGGGTTGGTTCTCTGCCTGCAGTGCCGGCATCCCATATGGGCACCGGTTCTAATCCTGGCTGCTCTTCTTCCAATCCAGCTCTCTGCTATGGCCTGGGATAGCAGTGGAGGATGGCCCAAGTGCTTGGGCCCTGCACCCATATGGGAGACCAGAAAGAATCACCTGGCTCCTGGCTTCGGACTGGTGCAGCTCCGGCTGTTGCGGCCATCTGGGGAGTAACCAACGGAAGGAAGACCTTTCTCTCTGTCTCTCCCTCTCACTTTCTATAAATCTACTTCTCAAATAAATAAATAAAATATTTTTTAAAAATTAGATATGTCAAAGAGAAGATGTAAAATGCTTCCTTTAAGTGAAAAGGTGAAAGTTTTTGCCTTAAGGCAAGAAAAAAAATACATATTCTGTGGTTACTAAGATCTATGGTATGAATTAAATTATAAGAAATACTTGCTAGTTTTGCTGTAGAATTTCAAAATGTTAAAGTTGTGTCCACAGTACATGATAAATGCTTAGTTAAGATGGAAAAGGCTTTATTACATTTCCCTATGTATGTATAGAAAAACCACAGTATACCATATATAGGATTCGGTATTCTGAGGTTTCAGGCATCTACTGGAGGTCTTGGAATGCATCTCCTACAGACAGAAAGAACTACTGTAATCCTTTTCTGCTTATTAGGATATTAGATATTCGATAGCTTGTGAAAAACTTAAATGGATACATTTCTGTAATTACTATTAATATTAAATATTTACTGAAATGATAATAATTAGGTTTTTAAAATTAAATTTCTAACATTCAACATTTTAAATAATGAAGGCTAATAGGTTTGGAGAGAGAAAACAGCAAGGTATGGTCCATAAACTTTGTCTTTTGCAAGGACAATATGAATGCTTAAAAGCAAAATGATGACAGGGAGCAGGCACTTGGCCTAGTGGTTAAGACGTCCACATCTCACATTGGAGTGCTTGGGTTAATTCTTTGCTCTGGCTTCTTACTCCACTTTTCTGCTAGTGCTGTACCTTGGAGGCAGCAGTGATTGAGTTCCTGTCACCTACTTGGTAGACCTGAATACCGCTATGGCTTCCAGTTTGCACTTGGCCCTAACAGAGTTGCATGCATTTAGGGAACTCTAATTCTGCCTCAAATAAAATTTAAAAATAAAATGCATCTAAAATTAGTTACGTTAACTATAAAATGTGGCCCCTGAAATTTATCATAATACAAACCCCCATCAAAAGAGAATGTAAGAGAGGCACCAATATGGTGGAATAGGGAGGGAGTTTGCTGCTCTTGTCCAGGGGAAGATAGCTAAAAAAACAAAAATAAAAACAAAAAAACCTGGAGAGAGGACAGTCTCAGGGAAGAGTTAGAGAGAAAAATGGCAGAGGAAACTCCATGCAAATTAGAGGCACACTGTAGATCTATGTGAGGGTATGGACACCAAGAGTTCAGGACCCCAGCATCAGAGAGCCTCAGCACCAGCTTCGGAGATGAGATCAGACTGCAGCAGCCCAAGCCACTAGCAGTAAAGCTGTGGTAAGAGTCTGGCTAGCGTCTGGCTTGGAGCTCTGCTGGGATCAGTATACCTGCTAACCTAGAGGGAAAAAATGGGAGCACACTTCTCTCTCCCTGACCACCCGCATCGGCATTGGTGTTCTCTAACTAGCCGAGAGCAGGCAGGCACCATTTTGGATATATGTAACAGCTGCGCCAGCTTGTGTCTGGGTGCTCAGCAAACAACTAAGAGGAGACGCCTGAGTCTGGCTGGGAAAATTGGCAGGGGGATGGGTGCTAGTGAGTATGGGAGCCTTGTATTCTGGGACTGTGAAAACACTATGGCTGCATGTGAGGGCACAGCATGTGGCTGGGTCCTTGGGGAGTAACTGTGGGTGGCTCCACATGCTCAGGGATCCCTGATGAGATTTCCTACATCCAATTTGGGACTCACTCACCTTGGACACTCCCCTCACCCTGGAGCACTGAACAGAGCTCCCTGGCCACACCCAGCACACGCCTCAGGATATTCACTGAAAGAGCAGACACTCTACTAATCCACAAAGGCATAGTCCAAAGATAAAAGCCATTACAAGAAAAAAAATAACAAACCAAAAAGTATCTCCACAATTGCCTAAAAATAAATGCAGCTATTCAAGAAGCAAGAATAAGGAAGACAACATGGAGCCCCAAAAGGAACACAGCAACACTTCAATACTGGAACGGGAGAATAAAGAGATTGAAGAAATGCCAGAAACAGAATTCAAAAAATTGATCATGGGATTACTTAGAAGTAATCAGAAGCAAATCCGTGAACTAAAGAAAACCACACATGACATGAATGAAAATTTGTCTCATAAAATTGAGATTTTAAAGAGAAATCAAAATGAAATATTGAAAATGACAAATTCAATACAACAAATAAAGAATGTGGTAGAAAGCCTTCACAACAGAATCGGAGAGGCAGAAGGAAGAATATCCGAGTCAGAAGACAAATCTCTGGAAATTTTACAGTCAGACCAAAAAAAAAAGAAGAAATTAGAAACCTAAAAAAAGTGTTGGAGATCTATGGGATACCATCAAAGGACCCAACATACGGGTTTTAGGAGTTCCTGATGGCATGGAAAGAGAGAATGGATTAGAAGATTAGTGCAATAATTACAGAAAATGTCCCTAATTTGGAGAAAGAAAGGAACGTCCAAGTACAGGAAGCATATAGCACTCTTAATAGACATGACCAGAAAAGAACTTCATCATGACACATTGCAGTCAAACTTTCCACAGTAAAACATAAAGAAAAAATTCTAAAATGTGTATGAGAGAAATGCCAGATTACTTTCAGATCTACAGGTTCACAACTGATATCTCATCAGAAACCCTACAGGATAGGGTTTCAGAGAATGGCAAGGTGTATTCCAAATCTTAAGAGAAGAAAAACTGTCAACCCAGAATACTATACCTTGTAAAGCTCTCATTTATGAATGAAGGTGAAATAAAGACCTACCGTAGGCCGGCGCCGTGGCTTAATAGGCTAACCCTCCGCCTTGCGGCGCCAGCACACCGGGTTCTAGTCCCGGTAGGGGCGCCAGATTCTATCCCGGTTGCCCCTCTTCCAGGCCAGCTCTCTGCTATGGCCCGGGAAGGCAGTGGAGGATGGCCCAAGTCCTTGGACCCTGCACCCACATGGGAGACCAGGAGAAGCACCTGGCTCCTGGCTTCAGATCAGCGCAATGTGCCGGCCGCAGCGGCCATTGGAGGGTGAACCAGCGGCAAAAAGGAAGACCTTTCTCTCTGTCTCTCTCTCTCTCACTATCCACTCTGCCTGTCAAAAAAAAAAAAAAAAAAAAAAAAAAAAGACCTACCATAACAAACAGAAATTGAAAGAATTTGTTACTACCTGTCCAGCCTTACAAAAGATGCTTAAGGATGTGCTACACACAGAAACACAGAAATGTGGTCATCACTATGAAAGAAGGTAAAAGAAGAAAATCTCTCAGTAAAAGTTCAAAGGAAATTCAAAGTAAAAATAGGAATATTTATGGGAAAATGGCAGGGCCAATTTGTTGGTTACCATTAGTCACATTAAGTGGCATCAACTCTCCAGTTAGAAGATACAAATGGGCTGAATGGAAAAATAAAACCCATCTATTTGCTGCCTACAAGAAACACATCTCACCAAGAAAGATGCACACAGACTGAAAGTGAAAGGATAGAAAAAGATAATCCATGCTAATAGGAACCAAAAAAGAGCTCATGTAGCCATCATAATACCAGACAAATTAGACTTTAACACAAAAACTATTAAAAGAAATGAAAGAAGGGAACTGTGCAATGATTAAGGGATCAAATCATCAGGAAGATGTGACTATACTAAATGTATCACACCTAATTACAGGACACCATAGACTCTCATACAGTATTAATGGAGGATTTCAACACCCGACTTTCAGCAATGGACAGATCAACCAGACAGAAAATCAGCAAGGAAACAACAGTTAATTGGCACTAAAGACCAACCGGATCTGACAGCTATCTATAGAACTTTTCATCCTACAGGTGCAGAATGCACATTCTTCTCACCATTGCATGGAACTTTCTCTAGGATAGACTACAGGCCAGGCCATAAAGCAAGTCTCAGCAAATTCAAAGGAATCAAAATCATAGCTTGCATCTTCTATGACCACAATGCAATAAAGCTGGAAATCAACAACTAAAGAGTCTCTAGAACATATGCAAACACATGGAGACTGAACATGTTCCTGAATGAACAGTGGCTCATAGAAGAAATAAAAAAACAGTTGAGGAACAGATTTTTTTATACTATTTTTTATATCCTTATTTACTATAGAGTTAATCTTCTGTGAATAAAGTTAATTGAAAATATATCAGTAAAAAATAAGAATGGGAATAGTAGGGGGAGGAGGAAGAAGGTTGGGAGTAGGGGTAGGATGGTGGGTACCGTGGGAGGAATCATTGCCACTATGGTCTTAAAGATGTATTTGTGAAATGCACGAAGTTTGTATACCTTAAATAAAAGGATTTTTGGGGAAAAAATAGAATGTAAAGTTGCTTTTATATAATTGTGGTCAGTGGCATGGATTTTGGTCTGTAATTTTGTTTAAACAACTAAGGTTATACTTAAAGTCTGAGAGAGGATAACATCTACTAAAAGTTACTGCAAAATAAAACCAGACATCATGTAAAGAAAGCACCTGTGTTGCACCTGGAACTTACTTTTCAGTAAAGCTGCATTTATGACTGTTGCTGTTGTTTTGGTATGGGGACTGGACAGACAAAAATAATTTGCTGCAAACATCAGTAACTGCTACCACTTCCTACTTTATGCAGTCACAATGGAAGAATACTACTGTGTAGATTGACAACCAAATCCCAAGGATATCAATAAAGAATTCAATAAGTCATTTGATGCCAACTTAATTTTTAAATGCATTTGGAGTAGTCTCCAGGGTCCCCATGGTTGCCTCGAAGTAGCTGCTAACAGCAAATGTCACAACCATCTAAGGACATGAGGATGCTAATGTACATTCCTCATAAAATACAACAGGGTTGCTGCTCCTCCTGACATCATAACAAAGCCCTGATGGATGTGCACTCTGTGTGTTGAATTGATTTTTGTTAAGTCCAAGCTCTCATACTATTTTATCCTAATGTGCCTAAATAAGCAGTGTTGACTCCTTAATTTACTCATTTTAACACCAGCAGCTTCTAGGACTCCATTAACATGATGCTGCATTTAGGTTGTCTGCTAACTTCAAATGTACAAAATCTGAATTCTTAAAATTGCTAACACTATCAGGAAAATCTTTTTTTTTTTTAAAAAACCAGCAGGAATTTGTGTACCAACATTTCAATTAATCACATCCATAGTTCCCTAAATTGGACTGTATAGTGAATTAATTAGGATGCTTGTTTTATTACAAGGGTGGAATTGTGGGCACATGATGCAAACACAACCCGAAAGCCCTAAGAAGTAGTTTAATGTTTTGCCACTGAAAGAAGCCATTGGAGAGATACTCATTGAAGGAAATTCAACAAAACAGAATGAGATTCAATAGATATATGAATTCTGCCAAAAGCAAAGTAGGCTATTAGGATCTGGAGTAATTTAGGAAAAAAAAAAAACAGTAAATTCTCTAAGAAGAGAAAAAGAAAGGAAAAGAATTACTGCAAGTAATACAAAACAGCATGTTACAACAAATTGAAAATACACACTAAAATGGAAGATTATTTTAACCAAGGCAAGTCCAAAAAGACTCTCTGCTAGGGACATTAGCAAGATATACAATGATGATGCTAAAACCTTTAGGATATAGGAATGCACGTATTACTTTGGGAATATAGAAATCTATTTCCTTAAAAGTCATTGCAAGCATTGTGGATTCAGGCTTGCACTTCATTTCTTTTTTAACTATCTGGTGTTTATTTCTGAGTGTTTGGGGGTTGTATTTTATCACTTAGGGAATTGAGCTATTGCAGAATGATGTATTCAATAAATTTCTCCTTCCATCAAGTTCAGTGTTTTACCAGTTTTAAAAGCAGTCATTATTTTTATTGTCTCTAGAAAAACCAAACACATGCCTTAAGTTTCACATCTGTATTGATAATGATAGGTCACCAGCCCTTCAGTACAACCCAAACTGTGACATTATAAAACTCTGTCTCCTTATTGAAGCTTAGCCTTTGCTTGTAAAAACAAGATGAATGTCCAATTAGCAATTCAGAGGAAAATGGGAGGGCAATCTTTTGTGCATAGACATCCCTGTTCAGAAACCTATAATCCATAATGAGCCCTGTTTAACACAACGGATGCTCTCCTTTTCAGACAAGCCCAAATACCAGGTCATTAATGAGGAAGAATTTAAAATGCAAAGGCCATGAATGAAACAGGTTATTGTGAAAACTGGCTTATATTAAGAGATTTAAAAGACATGGCTAGTTCTGTTTGGCCTGACAGGTCTGGCTAATTAATCAAATGCTTTGATAAGTAACTAACTTTTCACATTTTGAAGAGTAACTCTAAATCTGCCAAACAACAAAGGAAAAGAATAATCTTGATGTTGCAGACAATATGAGGAATGAATTTCATGACCATGTGCATGATCCATGCTTATTTTGACAAGAGCGTAGTGGTAGAAGCTGTGATATCTGGAATACATGAAATAGAAAGCATTAGAAATTCAAATTCATAATGCCTGTGCTACAAGGCTTTAATACTGGGAAAAGGTACCAATACGGAGAGCTTTCTAGAGAAGACTAGATGTTGTTATCACTGGTCAGGTTTCCTAAGAAAGCAAAGTGTTTGCAACAGGACAGAGCACAAAAGAGCAGATTTCTTATCTTGCCCCACTGCCAGCACTTTTCCTTTTACAGCTTTCACCGATAGACATCTCTGTGGCAAGGGGGCTGTCCTTAGTTAATTAGAATGTTCAGGAATCTCTTTCCCTTGTCCTCAATTCAAAAAGCAATGTATCAGATAGCAAGGCGTTTATTGTGCATAGAGTAAAAGCACACCAGGGCAGACGTGCCTGCAGCAGTTACAATGAATGGGCCAACTGCTTAAGAAGGCAGCCAGAGGCCAGGCAAAGTGGAAAGACTTGAAGCTGGACTGAAATATGGTGCCTCAGCCTTATGAGCTATGTGATCTCCTACAGTTATTTAAAACAGTTTCAACCTCATTTTTTCCCATCTGGAGAATAGGACTCATTTATGTATATATGCATATATATAACATACAAATATATTCCAGCAATTGATTGATTAGCGATAGTAAGCAGCACAGAGTAGTATCCAAATAACTAGAACTTACTGCCATTGATAGTTACTTTGAGGACCCCAAAAGAATGATATTTCCTGGTGTTTGTAAATCCACAGGCAGATCCTCCCACTTGAACTCTGGCCTCTGCCATGGGACTAGTTTTGGCCAAGAGACATTAACAGAAGCTTGATAACCACTTAACATGTTGGTTATTGTCCTATTGGAATATTCATCCTTAAAAGAATATCCCTTTGAAATTAACTGACATTCTGGGAAAAGTCCCAACTACCCATACAGAGAAGCCACATGGGAGAATTGAGTCCTATGTTGAGTGGCTAGCGTTGCACAGGTGCACATGAGAGAAGTGGATCCTTCAGTGCCTCCAGACAAATGATCCTGTCCAACAACATATAGAGCATGGATAAGTCATCCCTGCTGAATCTTGTCCATACTGTGGAGTTGTCGGCTAAGAAGTAATCGTTGCAGTTTCAAGCCTCTTTTTATTTATTTTGGGGTAGATTTGTCAGCAACAGATAACACAAAGACTTAATCATCTTTCAACATTTTCAACGGTTACTGACTCTTGAGAATTTTGCATAGTCTTCAAAGAATCTATAGTGTTAAGTACTGTGACTAGCCAAGTGCTTACTGAAGTGTCCAGAATTTTAAGATTGTTCATGAACTCTGCATTGGCTTTGATGACTGAATAAGTCTCATACACACAACTTTCTTTCTTTTGCAGACGTTCTAAATAAATGAAATTGTCAGAAAAGTGTGGTCAGACATGGATTTTGGCATTTTTCATGTAATCATTAGAAATTCATATATAACTGGAGTGGGTTTGTGGCACAAAGGTTGTCACTTGGTATGCCCACATCTCATATTAGAGTATACTCATATTAGAGTATGTAAGTTAGCATCCTGGCCCCACTTCCAATTCCAACATCCTCCTCATATGTACCCTGGGAGGCAGCAGGTCACAGCTTAAGTACTTGGATCCCTGTCACCTAAGTTGGAGATCTGGATTGAGTTTCAGTCTCCTGGCTTTAACCTGTACCAGCCCTGTTTATTACAGGCATTGCGGAATGAACCAGCAGATGAAGGAAGGATCTCTCTCTCTCTCTCTCTCTCTCTCTCTCTCTCTCTCTCCCCTCCCCCTCCCTCTCTCTAATAAATAGAAACAAATAATAAGAAATTCTTATATAAGTCATTTATCCTCAGGCTGGTGCTGTGGCATAGTGGGTAAAGCCGCTGCCTGCAATGCTGGCAACCCATATGGACGCCAGTTCGAGTCCTGGCTGCTCCACTTCTGATCCAGCTCTCTGCTATGGCCTGGGAAAGCAGTAGGAGATGACCCAAGTCCTTGGGCCCCTTCACCCATGTGGGAGACCCAAAAGAAGCTCCTGGCTCCTGGCTTCGGATGGGCGCAGCTCCGGTTATTGCAGCTAGTTGGGTAGTGAACCAGCGGATGGAAGGACAACCTCTCTCTCTCTCTCTCTCTGCCTCTCCTTCCCTCTTTGTGCAACTCTGACTTTCAAATAAATAAATCTTAAAAGAAGAGAAGTCATTTATCCTGGTATTATGCCTCTTGTGATACACCTTTTTAAAGATAAATCCTCACAATTTACTGTCAGTACAGCAAGTTCCTATCTAGTTTTACTTATATAACTTCTTGTACCATCTGCCAATAAGCAATATAATTATTTGTAATTTGAGTGCTATAATTTGAACATGTCTTCCAATATTACAATCTGAAAACCGTAATATAGCAAAGATTGCTATTACCTACACCGTTATCCATTCTCTTCTTTCTTAACAAAAACAAAGCAAATATATTTATGAAGGGATCATGCACAACAGTAAATCTAAAGCTCTAAGCTTTCCTTTCAGAAAGGTATAACCCATGCAAGTTAGTTCTGCCCAATGAGGCCTAAGCAGAAAGGATGAATAAGATCTATAGAGAGGATCTTCAGAAAGAAGAAGACAACCTTTTGTCTTCCCTCTTCCCTGTTCTAGTTTTCTTCTGACTGAGAAGGCTGGTGATCCAGCAGCAAACTTGGGCCATGAGGCAACTTTGAGAATGAAAGTCATACACAAAAGATACAAAACCAGAGGTCCCAATGATATTTAAGCCACTATCCCAGCTTTGGGCTCCTTATGTCTGCACTTATTTTACACAAGGATAAAAAATTAATATCTACTTAAGTCATTATTATTTTAGGATTTATATTATTTGTAGATAAGCAATCCTAATAAATACAAATGTACAACAAAAAGTTCATGGAAACATGGATTTGAAAGCTAAGCTTACTTTGGTACAAAAATTTGAAATTTGTGCATAGTTTTTTCATAATATGAACTGTCCATGAACTTTTTGAAGTATCTTCATACAAGTATCTTCAGTATTTCTATTGTACATGAATAAGAGAAGGGTTTGGAGTCAGCCTCAAGTTGATCAATTTAAAATGAAAAACCATATTTCTGAAATCAACAAATCATGAACAGAAAGTTGCTGCTAAGTCAATACACATAAACTAGAATACAATCTTTTAATTATAATTTGTTTTGAATATTCAAAGGTAATATTTACTAGTAACAATAGAATTATGCTGGCTGGCGCCGCGGCTCACTAGGCTAATCCTCTGCCTTGCAGCGCTGGCACACCGGGTTCTAGTCCCGGTCGGGGCACTGGATTCTGTCCCGGTTGCCCCTCTTCCAGGCCAGCTCTCTGCTGTGGCCAGGGAGTGCAGTGGAGGATGGACCAAGTCCTTGGGCCCTGTACCCCATGGGAGACCAGGAGAAGCTCCTGGCTCCTGCCATCGGATCAGCGTGGTGCGCCGGCCACAGCGCGCCAGCCGCAGCGGCCATTGGAGGGTGAACCAACGGCAAAAGGAAGACCTTTCTCTCTGTCTCTCTCTCTCACTGTCTACTCTGCCTGTCCAAAAAAAAAAAGAATTATGCTGATATTACTGCTGGACATGTAAACATACAGAGACATCATTCATCTCTGTTGCATTTCTTCAATGGTTTGGCTGTGCTGTTGAAGTATACTTTGAAAACAACAAGCTTAAGAAGACTATAGTAAACATTCTAGATTGTAAACTGGGGAAATTTGCTTAAGTGTAATACAGTAACAGCACAATTTTTTTAAAAATGACTGAAACATACAGGTTCTATACAGTGAGATGCAAGTTCAAATTAGTTCATAGCTATACCAGTGACGCGGAGGGGAGAGGAACACAATGGTGTGTGTGTATGCGAAGATGCATGATAATCATCACCAAACAAGTCATAAAGGCAAATTTGTATGTTTTAGAGAAAACTTGTGGTGGAGAACCTAACTTTTGTTCAGCTATCTAAAAAGTCTGTTTCATATTGAAATCTCAAGTTCAGCGAAAAACTGAAAAGTTTCACAGTGAAAGATTCTATTTTCAATGAAATATTTAGATGCCTCAGTTAAATGAGCATTTTATCTACTAGGAAATAGCACAAATCCAATTATTTTGCTTATAACTTTTGAAAATGACCTGCTTAAAGGAGATATTGACTTCTCTACATCTTATAATGAGAAACCATGGTTCCTCAAAGTGTCACAAGCTCTCTAAGAAGGTCAGTAAGGGGCTGGTGCTGTGGTGCGGTGGGTTAAAGCCCCAGCCTGCAGCACCAGCATCCCATAGGGGTGCCACTTCAAGTCCCAGCTGCTCCTCTTCCAATCCAGCTCTCTGCTATTTCCTGGGAAAGCAGTGGAAGATGGTCCAAGTCCTTGGTCCCCTGCACTGAAGAGGGAGACCCAGAAGAAGCTCCTGGCTCCTGGCTTCAGATCAGCTTAGCTCTGGCTGTTGAGGTCATCTGGGGAGTGACCAGCAGAGTGGAAGACCTCTCTCTCTCTGGCTCTACCTCTCTCTGTAACTCTGTCTTTCAAATAAATGAAATAATTCTTTAAGAAAAAAAAAAAAAAAAAAGAAGGTCAGCAAAATCTGTAGCTGTAAAAATGACTAAGATCAGATTGCAAATGGTACAGTTTACCATTAGGCAAAATAGCATGCAAATTATATCTACAAAGACACAAATAGTCTAAAATTGACTCCAAATGAATATGATATAGACATTAGTTGTAAATGAAATCACTTAATTCTGGAGTGTGTGAATTTTCCCACTCATTCCATCATGTCTTTATTGGAGACACTTTCATAAAACTTTGGGCAATCTTCTGAACTTGTTTTATGATGGTAGGAAATGGAGTTCTAAAAGCTCTCTGGTATTCACACTTGCAAGATATGTTTTGATATCCTTACCATCTTTTTCAGAGATATGAGATGCCAAATATGTGCTTTATGGACTGGTGAATAAACATTTGAAACTTAAACTGAATATTAAATATCCCTTTAAAAATATAAAATAGGGACCGGCGCTGTGGCGCAGCAGGTTAATGCCCTGGCCTGAAGCGCCGGCACCCCATATGGGCGCCGGTTCTAGTCCTGGCTGCTCCTCTTCCAATCCAGTTCTCTGCTATGGCCTGGGAAAGCAGTAGAAGATGGCCCAAGTCCTTGGGCCCCTGCACCCATGTGGCAGACCCAGGAGAAACTCCTGGCTCCTGGCTTTGGATCTGCGCAGCTCCGGCTGTTGCGGCCAATTGGACAGAAGACTTCTCTCTCTGCCTCTCCTCTCTCTGTGTAACTCTCAAATAAATAAATAAATCTTTTATAAAAGTATAAAATAAATTATATTTTCAGTAAAAATGAAGACTAAATCATATAAAACATGAAGCAGTCTTTACTAGACAGAAGTCCTTAGCTATGTAAGTGTCGACAGGTAGGTTTTACCCTAGAATGTTCTAGGGCAAGTTAGAAGTGCCAGGAGGACTCTAATTTACCCATACAGAAGTTCAAAGCATTCTCCCTAAAAATTTTGTATATTTGAGTAAAAATAAAGCCATATGAGTCTTCTTGGACCATTCAAGGGTTTTCTTATTTCTCTAGTCCAGAACCATGTCCTGAGATGTTAACCAGATTTAGGGAAAACCAAGAAATAAGGGAGGAATGGGAATAAACAATGAAAGTGTTATCTTAGGGAAGTATTTGCTCTATCTGTTAGACATGACGGGAACTCTGGTTCTCAGCCATGGCTGTACATGGAATCATCAGGAGATTTAAAAAGTCCAGGTGACAAGATTAAATTAAATTAGGATTTAGAGGAGATAGGGCTCAGATATCAGGGCCTTTCTGTAAGTTCTGCAAACCCTACCCTATTACTGATGTGTAGGAAGATCATCAGGAGAGGAAGGAAAAGGAAATGTATGAATTTCCCCTCATGAAACTGTGTTTTTGTGGGTATACAATCTAATTCCTGTCTGTTAGATTAAGATATTAACCCAATTATGTTCACTTTATTACATCGAAAAAAATGGAGCTGTCATTTTATTTTAATTTGTTCAACTGCTAAAAGAATAATGTATTCCAGTGTCAATATGCCAAACCAAATACATTTCATATGAAAGGCATCTATTTATGAGTCTTAGCAAGACTGGAAAACTGCCAAGACACATTTTCCAACAGACCTAGGAGGCTTAGCAGGTAGTAAGCTGAGCTGGCATGTAGAGCCCTGTGTAAATGAAAATGCACAACTCTGGTTTCTTAACTATTCATGATTGGGAAATTAGAGTTTACGGTTCCGGAGGCTTTCCATGCACCTCACATGGTCCAGGCATAATGAAAAACTGTCACCTAAATACCCCATCATCATGTGAGCACTGTGCAAATGCTATACAGAGAGGCTTGCAGCTTAACCAGATGGAGAACAAAAACACAGCAGCCACAATGAATGAGAAAGTAAAATCCCTATGAATCAATTCACTCAGGCATAATACGCTAAATCCTTGAAAAAGAAAAAAAAAAAAGCAATAGAAATCCATTTCCATAGTATACCCCAGGGTAACTAATGTAACAAACTGGTTAATGACAATACAAGATTACAAATAAATACCAAAACTTCTATGGCTGGATTCATAATACTTAGATGAAAAGTTAACCCAAGATATTCTAGGAAAGCTCACTTAATTACAATGGTGATAACATTGTCTTTTCTTTAGGTTAAGCAACTGTGACTTGGGCCCAACATTTTTGACCTTGTAAGTTCAGCTGAAGATACTACAGTAGTTTAATCTCTATAAGAAAAATTCTGGGGCTGGCATTGTGGCATAGCAGGTAAAGATGCCACCTGTAGTGCCAGTATCTCATATGGGCACCAGTTTGAGTCCTGACTGCTCTTCCCATTCAGCTGTCTGCTATGGCCTGGGAAAGCAGTAGAGAATGGCCTAAGTCCTTGGGATCCTTTGCCCATGTGGGAGACTTGGAAAAAGCTCCTGGCTCCTGGCTTCAGATAGGCCCAGCTCTGATTGTTGCTATCATTTGGGAAGTGAACCAGCAGATGAAGGCTCCTCTCTCCCTCTCAGCCTCTACCTCTCTCTGTAACTGCCTATCAAATAGATACATAAATCTTTAAAAAAGTGTTCTTTTAAAATTATAACAGTAAAGTAATAAGAAACAAGACTATAGGAAGAAGAGAAATTATTCCTAGTCCTGCCACATTTGGCTACCAAAGAAGTCTGCATCAGCATATCTTTCTAGAATTAAGAAGGTGGGATTGCTGCAGACCTCGGACAAGCAGATGAATGTCATTTTTCATGTGGACAGACAGAAGCTGTTCCACCTACTCCACTGCTCAAAACAAAAACACAGACAATATCACTAATCGCTCCCTCCTTCACTGCTAACTCACCCAAGACTTCTTTTCCTAGGTCCTCAGTATCTCTAAGAAATCCATTTCTTTTTCACCCATATTTGCAACATCATGCAGCAATCCTCAACATCACTGGTGAGGCATCCTTGCATCTGGTTTCAATCTTCTATCATACCATAGCCAGAAAAATCTTCTTTAAATGCACATTATCATGTCACCCCCTTCATGGGCTCCCTGTGGCCTTCAGGATGGGAATGCCATCATAAATACATAGCACGGCTCAAAGGGCTCCCACATCCCCAAGTTCCACCATACACATTCAACATTATGAAGTCTATGCCAACATCCATTTTTTTTTTTTTAATGCTCTGAGGCCTCTGGGCCTTCAGATATGCTCTTCCCTGTTCCCTGAACACATCTATGCTCTCCCTCCCTTCCACTCCCTTCCCCTCCATCTTTGGTATGGTCATGCTTAACTTTCAGGTAAAAATTCCCTTTCTCAAGGAAGGCTTTCCTTGTGCTTAAAATCCATTAGTTACGGGCCGGTGCTACAGTTCACTTGGCTAATCCTCTGCCTGCGGCGCCGGCACACCAGGTTCTAGTCCCAGTTGGGGCGGTGGATTCTGTCCCGGTTGCTCCTCTTCCAATCCAGCTCTCTGCTGTGGCCTGGGAAGGCAGTGGAAAATGGCCCAAGTGCTTGGGCCCTGCACCCGCATGGGAGACCAGGAGAAGAACCTGGCTCCTGGCTTCGGATCAGCGCGTTGCGCCGGCCATAGCGGCCATTTGGGGGGTGAACCAATGAAAAAGGAAGACCTTTCTCTCTGTCTCTCTCTCTCTCACTGTCTAACTCTGCCTGTCCAAAAAAATCCATTAGTTCCTGTGATTTTTAGACTCTCTTAGCGCCTGGATTACTCATTTCAAATTTTACCTGATTTGCATTGACTTATTGAACAGTTTAGCTATCCTACTAGATCATAAGCTGTATGAGAGCAGGGACTTTGTCTTGTTTGTGGTGGTTTGTATAGTGCCAAGATAAGTGGCTAGTTTATAGTGGATTTCCAGATAATACTTGTTGAACACATGAATGAAACTTGGATTTCCTTACTTTGTACCTTATGTTTCTTATTAGTAAGTTTTGTGGCCCCATGTTGGAATTTCAGATATCCAGGTTAAAATCCTGACAAACCAGTTTTGTGATTTAGACAGATTAATTAACCTCTCTGGACTTCAGTTTCATTAGGTAACTGGATGATTATAATCTTTTGTGGAAGAGTTGTCGGGATTTTGGAGATAAGATATGCTTGGTGACACATAGCAAGTATTCAACAAAAAAAGATCATGGTCATCTGTGCCATCTCTGCAGTCACCCCTACAATTTCTCAGGAAATCTCATGAAAACATTCTCTAAGAAGCACTCTTTCAGGATAAGTTTATGCTTCCATTCACATTACTGCAGCTGTGTCACTTATTCTGTACCAATAAGCATGTGTCCTCAAATACTATACTTTTTGTTACAACTTTTTCAGTATGAACTCTTTCAAATCCCGTGCACTGTCTCTCTTCTGAGTGCATGGTACATGCTTCTCAGCATCTTCTGGGTAAACCTAGAATGCTGGCAGGCAGAGTCCCTATCTTTCTCCTATAAGTGGATCTGGAAATTTCCCATGTCAAAATAGTGAAGAATCATCTGATCATTCCAACCAAAAGATACAATTACCATCATACTCTGACTGGAAGAACAACATATAGCCAACTCCTCCTTTTCTACACACATACATCTTCCAGTGAGAGACACTCAATACTATAACATGGACCAAAGACACTTTGGAGGTAGAGGGATTCTGTACTTTCCCACAGATGGAGTAAATGATTCAACATTTGGGCACACCAAGGACTGTCCATGGCTCCCCATCTTTTCTGCCCATTACATTGACTGTGAGGGCCACATGAGAATGATATTTATATTCTTCCCTGGTGTCTGCTCCCATGCCTGAAACAGTGGTCCCTAGTAAGGGAGATCAATAAATATCTGTAAACTGATGAAAAAATGAACACATATTTGAGAAATGACCCTTCCATCTCCCCAGAGATGAAGATGAAACAAAGAATAACACCAAGGATGGGCATAAACACACAGAAGGTATACCAGATGCTTCTAGTGGCCCACCTAGTGCTCCCAGCTGTTACTGCTCCAGTGTATTCCAATGATGTCTAATTGGTAGTGTCTGCCTATCTTTGCTTCAGAACTTTCTCTGAAGCTTGCAAGGCTACTGTGCTGTTTTGCATGGTAGGCTGTTGGTGTCAAGGAATCACATCTTGTTTAAGCCCTGTGGCACTCAGCTCTGATGGGAGTTGGTGTATAAATATTCTATTTCCCTTGCCCCTTGGGTGGGATAACTCAGATACATGGCCTTGAACTGTTTCCAAGAATTCTTCCAATTTCTTCCCCTTTCCTGTGTCATTTCTCATCCTTCTATTATTATTTTCAGAACATCCCAAATAAATTTTACACAGGAATCCTTGATATAAAAATTGCTTCTGAGGAAATTAAGACAAGAAGCATACATGAAGAATTCAGAAGTTAGCACATGGGCTAGCTAAGAATTCTCAAGAAAGTATGATCTTCTAACTGGTAACCAAAATCTACAGTTTTATTAATTTTCAAGATTTATAATTTCCTAAGTTGGATATTTGTATATCAATAACATAGCGTGGTGTGCACATTTTTACATGAAGTTTTGAACATTAGTCCTTTATGAGCCACAGGAGCAATAAGCATTATGGAAATAAATAAACCAGTGAGTCGGTCATGGGCAATATGTTCCCAATGAATACACTGGCTCCCTGCCACAAAATGTTTCTTCAAGCATGATTTCAAATGCGATATTACTCAAGAAAAGGGTGCAGTTTCAAAATAAAATGCTCTGACAGTTCTATTCACTTAGCAACAAGTATGTCAGCTAAGAATCCTAACCTTAATTAGTAGTCCTACATTAAGCATTCAAAACAAGAGGGGAAAAAACCCCTATAAATTGGTAGTTTAAAATGAAGATTTATGAATAGCCAGGTTGACTTTGAATAGATCTTGAAACCATAGAGTTCAACGGTAAATATTCAGTCAGGTATGTTCTTATAAAATGTTAGTATACATTCTTTAACTTAAGAAAATTTCTATTTAGGTGAATAGTTTTTTTTCTACTTCACACAACCAGTGCTTTATCTTAGATTATGCATACTGAAATGATTTAGTTTTTTATCTGTTTACATAACTCAAATGCAATTATATTTCATCAGAAGACATAACAGAATGATAGCTTTAAGGCTAGCACTGCATATAATATAATTTAGTTCCATTACCCAATTTGTCCAACTATTTTGCCTGAACATACTCAATAATGAAAAGCATTTCAATCCCTTACCTTCCTGAATCATATCATAATTTCCCATTCCTAACATTAGTGTTCAATAAAAAAGAAACATTTAAATGTATCTTTAAAAGTACAGTTTGTATATGAATAATACACACATAAATAAAAATATGAAAAAAGCTCTGCTGTGTTAAAATTTAAAGAAATATACCTTTGTACAGAAGAAAAAATAGACATGTAGACATCTAAGAAATACATAAGTTTCTTTCTTTTTTTTTTTTAATTTTTGACAGGCAGAGTGGACAGTGAGAGAGACACAGAGAGAAAGGCCTTCCTTTGCCGTTGGTTCACCCTCCAATGGCCGCCACGGCCAGTGCGCTGCGGCCGGTGCACAGCGCTTATCTGAAGCCAGGAGCCAGGTGTTTCTCCTGGTTTCCCATGCGGGTGCAGGGCCCAAGCACTTGGGCCATCCTCCACTGCCTTCCCGGGCCATAGCAGAGAGCTGGCCTGGAAGAGGGGCAACAGGGACAGAATCTGGCGCCCCGACTGGGACTAGAATCAGGTGTGCCGGCGCCGCTAGGCGGAGGATTAGCCTGTTGAGCCATGGTGCCGGCCCGAAATATATAAGTTTCTAAAAGGCTGCAAAGGCCTTCTTACTTTAACTTCTTCGATGCTGGTGCCTCCATGGATGTGGTGGGCATCATACTCTATTTCATTCCCATAGTGTTATGAACTATTGATTTCCTAAAAGCATTTTTTTGCAGTTATAAGATCATAAAGGAAAATGCAAGTGTACGGAAAACAAAGAAAATAGAGGGAGACAGGGACTTTAGGAGCCTAACCCAGGAGACATCTTTTTCATTGTAAATCCTTTACACACACACACACACACATATGTCTTTTGATAAACATTCTTCCCATCCTTTCCCCTTCAACTTAACATATTTTTAAAAAATTTATTTCAGGTATACAAATTTCATGCATACAGATTTAGGAACACAGTGATACTTCCCACCCTACCTTCCCTCTTGGCTACACTCCCACCCCTTCCTCCTGCTTCCTCTTCTATTCCCTCTCAATTTTTACAATGATCAACTTTCAGTTGACTTTATACTCAAAAAAATTAATCCTACACTAAGTAATGAGTCCAACAAATTGTATGAAGAAAAGAAAAAAAACCACTGTTCCTCAATAGTAAAGACAAGGGCTGTAAAAATATTAAAGAAAAATGTCAATTTCATTCCTATACTTTACATTTTTTTAAACTTTTATTTAATGAATAAAAATTTCCAGTGTACAGCTTATGGATTACAATGGCTTCCCCCTCCCATAACTTCCCTCCCACCCACAACCCTCCCCTCTCCCGCTCCCTCTCCCCTTCCATTTGCATCAAGATTCATTTTCAATTCTCTTTATATACAGAAGGTCAATTTAGTATAAAGATTTCAACAGTTTGCACCCACATAGAAACACAAAGTGAAACATACTGTTTGAGAACTAGTTATAGCATTAAATCAAAATGTACAGCACATTAAGGACAGAGATCCCACATGAGGAGCAAGTGCACAGTGGCTCCTATTGTTGACCCAACAAATTGACACTCTAGTTTATGGCACCAGTAACCATCCTAGGCTGTCGTCATAAGTTGCCAAGGCTATGGAAGCCTTCCAACTTTGCCGACTCTGATCATATTTAGACAAGGTCATAAAAGACAGAGTGAGGATAGTAACCAATGATCCTAAGAGTGGCATTTACCAGGTTTGAACAATTATACAGTATTAAGTGGGGAAGAGGACCATCAGTACACACAGGTTGGGAGTAGAGCCATTGGTGGTAGAGTAGAGGTTATGATTACAAAGGAATGAGGCCCAAGTGTGCTAGACAGGGTCTAGAACAAAGGACACAGTCATTATTCGAGGAGCTAAGAAAGGTGCTGTCTAAGCTACAATTAAGTTTTCTGATTGAGAGGCAAATAGAACCTGATAGAAGGGGCTTGATAATAATCTGGTGGGCTTTAGGCCTTGTAAGTTAAGAGGCCCAGACTTATCCATCTCTTCACATGGGTTACATCCTAAGGTAGGTGTGAACCTCCTAGGGGAAGGCACTCTGTTGACTTTCATTACTTGGCTGGCCTGGGAGGAGAGCTGGCCAGGTAAAGGCAGGGGGCATCTCTAATAAGAAATTTACAGTTCTGCCTGCAATGTTGCTGACCCTACTTGACCATCCCCTCAGCTGCAGTGGTCACTTTGGAAGTTGGGTTGAGTGAAGAGCATTTCAGCTTAGTGCCAATGAGATCTGTGGCTCTGACCTGGGCATCCTTCGACTCCAGGCCAGGTCCATTTCCAGTGATCCAACTCTTGGCAGAGCTGCCAGGGCTCTTCACAAGCTGACTTCTGCTGAAGCCCAGGCTTACCACATTGAAAGCCACTGCAGTGGACTGGCCTGTTGGGTCTCCTTGAGGGCAGATCACTGTACAGATCAGCCATTAATAGGCCTGCCACCCATTGCTTCTGATGCCGAGCTTTCTTTTCCTCCTGGTTTGTGTTAAAGCAGACCAGAGGATGCAAGTCAAGGGAGTGCCCAAGTCCCATCTCTAATCTTCGGTGGCCTGAACTACAAGTCTATAGTCACAGGCATGTTCTGTAGTAGTTTTTCTAAGGTACACAATGCCCATAGGAAAATTATATTCTCACTTTAAAACTTTCTTTCCCTTTGGTCTGAAAGGGGGGTTTTTTCTACTTACTCTATACTTGGCTGATGGCGAAGTGAATCTAGCTATGAGATTATTATTTAAGTTCTTATTTTGGCTATGCTATTACAGAAAAATGTTAGCCATCTCTTTTATAAGGTCTAAAGATTAAATTGTGCATCCTACAGATTCCTTTATAATAGAATTAGTTTCCTACCTTGAAGAGAATAGAGAAATGAAAGAACAAGTTGGGCTTAGAATAGAGAAATGTGGGAGCAAGTCCTAGATCGCTTGCTGACAATAGCAATATTACATGAATACTTAGCAAACAGTTTCAACCATTAGATAACAACTTAAGAAAACATTTACCTGAAGGTCCAATGCCTTCTATAAATTTTAAGAATCATGTATTTGGAAACACCTCTTAAATATCTAACATGGTGTAGTTTCTTTAACCAGTAAACTTAGGCACAACCATCTAAAATGTTTTTAGTTTCTTTCTACCAACACGTTTAAAACATATGATACACAGATTCAGGTCACACAAATTAAAATGTATCTTTGATTGATTTTAGCAGCGTAAATTTATGGACAATCTTATCTATAAGCCATTTAAAATAAAACTCTTAATAAAATTTCCCCATGTGGACATACAATATGTACACACATATGACATAGCATAATAGACCAATATAGCAATTTTAATAATAGCTTTTAAAATCTGTAACTCTTTTTGTAGATTGCCAATTGATTTGAATTGCTTTTTCTTTTTAGTAACCTCAGTTAACCATACTTTCTCTCAGTTGGTACTGTTAATACATTATTGGCTTCATCTGTTTACAGAGCCAACCCAAAGTACTGAATACAATAGAAGTGGCTGGAAAAAGTCCATAGGAACCTATAGGAGGACAGCTAAACACAGAACCAACAACGCTTTAGTTTTATGAGCAGCACATCATATATAACTATGGATGACAAAAGACTTTAAGTCGCCATGTTTAAAATTATAAACTCATCCACCAACAAGAGGCACTTGCTTACTTGACAGTATTTTTGAAAGCACCTGTAGGATTTTACAAGTATTTAACCCTTTAGGCCTCTGGGGCTTTCTCATTAAGATAACTATCATGTCTAGTAACACAAGATCATTAGACTTTTTAATTCTCAAACATTTGTATTAATAGCATTTTCCATTATAGAAACTTAAAGTCTGGTACCACATCACATCTTGACAGTCCTTCTAATATAATCCAAATAGCCTGATTAGTTGGTGTCTCTATAAGATGAGAGACATAGGTCCTTCGATTTTTTCAGTTGGGCCCAAACTGGAAAAACCAAAGTCCAGGATTTACTGGAAATTTTAGAGACCAGATTGTTTGAAACTTTGATTTTTTGAATGCCTGTCAAGAATGCCAAGAAGGCTCAAAATCCAAAATATCTGGTTGAAATAAGATTCCTTAAAATCATGACATAACATAGACCAAATTTGATCATTGTTACAAGGTGATTATTCAAATCTTTGAAAATAAGCACATATTTAAATAACCCATAGCTCTTACTAAAAATTGAGCTGTTTTTAAACAATTAGAATTTAACAGACATCAAGAGAACATAATAGACTACTTTAGCACATTGCTTTAACAGAGCATCAGAGTTTAATTCTATGTCAAAGAGAAATTGAGCTTCCTGTGATCTTTTGCTGTGAGGTTTCCTTCCTTTACCTTCTTTCATATTGGTGACCATGTTTCTGTGTTTCTGTGTGTAACACATCTTTAAGCATTTTTTGCAGGGCAGGATGAGTGGCAACAAATTCTTTCAGTTTCTGTTTGCTATGAAAAGTCTTAATTTCACCTTCATTCACAAATGAGAGCTTTGCAGGATATAATATTCTGGGCTGGCAGTTTTTCTCTCTTAGTACCTGGGCTATGTCTCGCCATTCCCTTCTAGCTTGTAGGGTTTCTGATGAGAAGTCTGCTGTGAGTCTAATTGGAGATCCTCTGAGAGTAATCTGATGTTTCTCTCTTGCACCTTTTAGAATCTTTTCTTTATGTTTCACTGTGGTGAGTTTGATTACAACATGTCGTGGTGAGGATCTCTTTTGGTCATGTTTATTAGGGGTTCTATAAGCTTCCTGTACTAAGATGCCTCTGTCCTTCTCCAAACCTGGGAAATTTTCTGCTAGTATCTCACTGAAAATGCCTTCTAATCCTTTCTCCCTCTCCATGCCTTCAGGAACTCCTAGAAACCGAATGTTGGGTTTTTTAATAGTATCCTGTAGATTCCCGACAATATTTTTTAGATTTCTAATTTCTTCTTCTTTTCTTTGGTTTGCCTGTTTCCTTTCCTGTTCTCTGTCTTCTAAGTCTGATATTCTCTCTTCTGCTTCACCCATTCTGTTTTTAAGGCTCTCTAATGTGTTTGTCATTTGATCTATTTTATTCTTCATTTCATTATGATTTCTCGTCACTATCACAGTTTCTTGTTCTACTAGTTGTTTCATTTCATTTTGATTCCTCCTTAATATTTCACTTTCACGAGAGAGATTTTCTATCTTGTCCATGAAGGATTTCTGTAGTTCAAGAATTTGTTTTTGAGAACTTCTTAATGTTCTTATCAATTGTTTGAGATCCGCTTCTTGCATTTCTTCGATCTCATCATCTTCATAATCTTGAATTGGGGTGTCTTTTTCATTTGGGGGCGTCATAGTGTCTTCCTTGTTCTTGTTAGCTTGGTTTTTGCGTTTGTTGTTTGGCATGTTGGAGATATTTGGTTTCTTCACTGTGGTGTTTTTTCTTGTTACACTATGGCTCTATATTAAGTGGACTGTCTGCTTTCGGTGGAGCCTTAGGGGCTTGAGATGAGTGTGGACTGAGAGCTGTGTTTGGTTCCTCAGGGTTGAGGGTGTGTCAAAGATGACACTCCCAGGTTAGGCGTGGTAAATCTCTCTTTCTTTCTTTTTTTGATTTAAAAGGGAAGTAATTCCGCACAGCTGAATGTAATTGGAGGTAGTTAGCAGGCGAATGATATACCCACAGGAGCCAGAGATCGGAAGCTCTTTCCCAAGGACCACACAGGGAATCTCTGCTGCCCTCAGTGTGGGCTCCAATTCTCCTGCAGTCTCCCACTGGGTTGCCAAGTTAGATGCTAATCTCCTGTTATTTCACCCCTCCCCCCAGAGTCAGGTTTTTCTGCTAGGCTCAGGGCCAGTGCAGACCTGAGGTCGCCCTGCTTATGACATATGTCCAAAATGGCGCCTGCTCTGTCTTGCTCGCCTTTGAGAGGTGAGCGGAGAGAGAGAAACTTGTGTCCGTATCAGGCACTTTTTTTATTTTTTTTCCTCTCTCTCTTCTAGTTAGCCTGGTGAACTTTTCCCCACGGAGTTTCAAGCCTCATTCCCTCTAGCCTCCTCTTTCCGCTTGCCCGCTGGTGTCTCGGGCTATTGAGGTTCGGCTCACCTCGCGTTCCAGCGCTGGTGTGTTGAGTCTGCCGCTGGTGTCCCGAACTTGGGCTCCCACGCTCTCCACGCAGGTCCACTGTGAATCACTAGTTCTGGAAGAGTTTCCTCTGCTGTTTCATCCCCTACTCTTCCTTGACCCTGCAGTATCTCCACTTATATTAAACTGTCTCTCCCCCGGACTAATAGTGTGATCCCTGCCTATTCCGCCATCTTGCCGCTCCTCATACATTACATTTTTGGTACTCTATTAGTTACCACAGATCAGGGAAAACATACAGTATCTGTCTTTTAGGGACTGGCTTATTTCACTAAGTATAATAGTTTCCAGTTGCATCCATTTTGTTGCAAAAGACAAGATTTCATTCTTTTTTTTGGCTGAGCATATTCCACAGTGTATATACAACCATAATTTCTTTATCCAGTAATCAGTCTCCATTTGGGTTGATTCCATGTCTTAGCAATGATGAATTGAGCTGTAATAAACATGGGGTACAGATAACTCATTCATAGACTGATTTCATTTCCTTTGGATAAATTCCCAGGAGAAGGATTGCTGAGCCCTATTTATATCCATTTTCAGCTCTCTGAGGTATCTCTGTACTGTATTCCACAATCGCTGAACCAGTTTACATTCCCACCTACAGTGGACTAGGGTACCTTTTACCCTACCTCCTTGCCAGCATTTATTGTTTGTTGCTTTCTGTGTGAGGGCCATTCTAACTGGGGTGAGGTGAAACCTCATTTTGGTTTTGATTTTGCATTTCCCTAATGGTTAATGATTCTGAGCATCTTTTCATTTGTCTGTTGGTCATCTGAGTCTCCTCTTTTGAAAAATGCCTGTTCATGGTTAGCCCATTTCTTAACTGGATTGTTTGTTTTTGTTGTTGTTGAGTTTCTTGAGCTATTTATAGATTATGGATATTAATCCATTATCAGTTTCATAGTTTGCAAATATTTTCTCCCTTTGTATCAGTTGCCTCTTCACTTTGCTGAGTGTTTCTTTTGCAGGGTAGAAGCTTCTCAGCTTGATGTAATTCCATTTGTCAATTTTGGCTTTGATTGCCTGTGCTAATCTTGGGTATTTTCCAAGAAGTCTTTGCCTATGCCAGTGTCTTGCAGAGCTTCCCCAATGTTCTTCTCTAGTATTTTGATAGTATCAGATTGTAGATTTAGGTCTTTGGTATATTTTCAGTTGATTTTTATATAAGGTGTATGGTAGTAGTCTTGTTTCATACTTCTGTACACAGAGATCCAATTTTCCCAGCACCATTTGTTGAAGAGACTGTCCTTCTCCAGGGACTGATTTCAGTTTCTTTGTCAAACATTAGTTGGTTGTAGATGCATGGATTGATTTCTGGAGTTTCTATTCTGTTCCATTGGACTACATGTCTATTTTTGTGCCAGTACCAAGTTGTTAAACCTACCATCTTATCTTTGTATACTCTCATTGGCAGATTTCTCAAAAGTATAGGAAACTGAAACTTTAACGGTCAATTTTCTGCTTAATCCCTTTAATTTAGTGCTGCAGTTAGAAGCATAAGAAGTGTGATGGGAAGGAATATCTGATAGAGCTGAGAAGATCCCAGTTGTTTGGGAGCAAAATCAGCAGCTAAATGACCTACTTTAAATATAATAATTAGAAATGAAGAATCAAATAAAATGTGAAAAACTGACAACTCTATATTTAAAAAACACTTTTAGACTGCTGATTGTGTTAAGTGAAATTGTGTGAAAATAGTTGACAGCATTATTTAGCATATTACAAATACTCAATAAATGTTATCACATTAGAAATTTTTAATGTTATCATTATTTTATTTTATTTTTTTTTTTTGACAGGCAGAGTGGATAATGAGAGAGAGAGAGAGACAGAGAGAAAGGTCTTCCTTTGTCATTGGTTCACCCTCCAATGGCCGCTGCGGTCGGCACATCTCACTGATCTGAAGCCAGGAGCCAGGTGCTTCTCCTGATCTCCCATGCGGGTGCAGGGCCCAAGGACTTGGGCCATCCTCCACTGCCTTCCCGGGCCATAGCAGAGAGCTGGCCTGGAAGAGGGGCAACCGGGATAGAATCTGGCGCCCCAGCCGGGACTAGAACCTGGTGTGCCGGTGCCGCAAGGCGGAGGATTAGCCTGTTAAGCCACGGCGCCAGCCTAATGTTATCATTATTACTAACTTGTAATTGAATGCTACATTATACCAGAGAAGAAGGCTTATGTAACAATAATTAAATTAGTATTTAACTGTACGTTTAAAAACTGAATAATACCTCTAGGAATGACATACCAATTTTACACTTGTGTAACTATAGGAGAGTACAGATGTTGAGAGATGAACATGTGCATATACACACAAATAATTACTGGGAACAGATATACTGATATGTTCTGTTATATTGTTATATATGACAACTTCAATGTCATTTGTAAACTTATGATACCCGATGTGAAAATCAAAATCTATCACAGACACATTACAAAATAAGAAAGGAATTAGAATATACCACCTCCCTACCTGAGACATGAAAACCATTTTATAAAGGCAGACATGCAAGATTCTAAACCAAAAAAAGCCTTCATGTGTAATGTTAAGGGAATTTTTTCTTTCCAAAAATTCACTGCCTTATTATATAATTCGAAATAAGCTATCATGTCAAAACTTGGCCTAGACACAGCTCACTTCCAGCAAAGAAAATCTGTCTAAGAAATAACAGCACGCAGTTAACATTAGTGTAGGGGCATGTAGGAGCCTTCAAGCTTTTCTCCTTACCTTGAGGCCACAGTGCATTGTAAAAGTTTGATTCTGCCCTTCTTCACTGAATCTTCCTTTTTATTTGCCAAATTGCAGGTCATCTTCTCAGGATAAAATAGTTACCTCTGTGATTACAACATGCTATCATTCATTCATTCATTCATTCTCTGAACATAGGGCCTTTCTGCTGTGATTGTTTTCCCAAGCTTCCTACAACTGTTAACTCCTTCATCTGCACACTCTCAGTGCTCTTTCACTACCATCCTACTCAGTAACATGATCAGCAATGATTTCTCCTACTAGCTGTCTCCCGTAAGCAATGCTTTGAAGATAAGGATGACAACGATTTAGTCATTTTTGTTGTACCAGAAAATAGTCACACACCTGGAATATGAGATGTATTCACAGCTATTTGCTGAAGGACTGATAGCTACAATAATATATTCTCCTTTAGAAGATACTATAGCTCCAAACACTTCACTGATTCTTTCAAGACATCCATTTCTTTCTACTGATGGCTTTTATTTACATCTTTCATTACAAAATTTTCTTTTTAGTGTCTGCCAGAATATGACTGATTATGCCTGCATCAACTGACCAGTAGAATGTGCTATTACAGAGATAAAATACCTACTAACTTTCCTTCACAATCTATTTCCATAAACTTATAATACTAATTTTATTTGACAAGAAATGTGTAAGCATGTCTAGCAATGAAAAGCAAGAAAGTTGCTATCTCTTATTCGTTCTCATATGCAGCTCCTGGCTGCCACCAGAACTGATAATTTCCATTCATCAATGGATAGTGATGAGACGGCAGACTTAAGATAAAACTTTGGAGGGTCCATTTTTAAGAAAGACATGAAGTAACACTGATCTGGAATGTACTGTGCCCATTCTCTTTCTGGTCTATTCTTCCAATGTATCCACTCTGATATTTAAAGTTATTCACTAAAAGTAGGACTGCAAAGTTACTGGGGTTGGAAGGTTTTGATATCATGATTCATGACAGAAATTTGGCCTTCATCCAATTTGCTGATACACAACACCCAAAAACTTTGGAATCTCTGGAGTCATAAGATCATATTCATTCTCTTTCTCTCTCTTTCTCTTTCTCTCTTTCTCTTTTATTTATTTGAAAAGCAGAGTTACAGAGAGGCAGAGGTAGAGGTCTTCCATCTGCTGGTTCACTCCTCAATTGGCTGCAACGGCTAGAGCTGGACCTATCCAAAGCTAGGAGCCAGGAGCTTCTTCCAGGTCTCCCAAGCGAGTGCAGGGGCCCAAGGACTTGGGCCATTTCCCACTGCTTCCCCACGCCACAGCAGAAAGCTGGATCAAAAGTGGAGCAGTCAGGACTCAAACCAGCACCCATATGGGATGCAGGCACTGCGGGCGGTTGATTTACCCGCTAAGCCAAAGTTCTGACCCCAGGATCATCTCTTTTGAATGTCAACAAATGTTTATTAGCTGTGGACTCCTTGAGAGCTTCAGGGAAGTGGCTGGCTCCAAGAAAGACCAAGGCATGATTACAGGGTTGGAATTTTCATCCCCACACCCCAATTGCTAGGGAGGGAAGAAGGACTGAAGACTGAGTTCATCAGCATGCCTGTGTAATGAAGCTTCCAAAAATTCCAAAAGGGAAAGGTTTGGATGATCTTCCAGAATGCTGAACACATGGAGATCCCTGGAGGGTGGCACACCAGAGAGGGCATGGAAGCTCCACACTCCTTCCCACATTTCTTGCTCTATGATCTTTTCCATCTGGCTGTACATTCGTACCTTTAAAAATATCCTTTGTACTAAATGGGTAAATGTTAAGTGAAGTGCCTCACTGAGTTCTGTGAGCCACTCTAACAAGTTCAGTGTGCCTATGAAGGGGATCATGGGAACCTGGATTTTACAGGTGGCCTCTTAGAAGCACGGGTAACAACTTGGGAGTTGCAATTGGCATCTGAAGTCTTACAGAACTGAGCCTTTAACTTATGCGCTCTGACTCCTAACTTCATGTAGATAATGTCAAGAATAGAATTATAGGACACCCAAATGGTGTCCACAAGAGAACTGATTGGTTGATGGGTGGAGACAAATTTCCAAATGTCTGGTGTCAGAGTGACGAGTTGAGTGGTATGTGAGAATAGGAAAACACTTTGATTTCTCCTTTCTGCGGGGTATGGAAAGATAAATGGGGGGAAAAGTGAGACAAAGAGTATCATTCTGAATGAATTTTTGTTATTTTCATTGCCACCTCTACCAAAAGTCATCCTAGAGGCCTTCAAGAAATAAGATATTGTATTTGACTAATAATTAGTAATAACAGCTATCTTTTATTGACTGATTAGTATTTAACAGGCAATATTTGTATTGCTTTATTTGTACAAGCTTGCTGAATACTCACAATGACCTTACTTTAAACATACAGAAACTGAAGGACAGAGATGTTGGACAATGTGCTTGAGCTCACTCAGAGAGCATGTTGATAGTCCGAGGATCTAAGTATCCATACAAATCCAAACAAGAGAACTATCTGAAGTTATTACCTTTGTGACTTGGTGAACAATAACTTGCTAGGGTATACTTTTTCTGATTAAGGCATTGTATCAGCCTCCAGAAGAAAAACAGGAAATAAAGGTTCAGAAGACAACTCTTGTTGGAAGTATAATATTCAAAGTGTGAACTGATGGGCGTTGTTTATTCACTGCAGCTGGCATCATAGCGCAGTGGTTAAGTGCAGTTTAAAATCAGAGTCCTAGGTTTGAATCTGGCTTTGTTGCTTCCTAGCTGCATTACCATTGGCAAATTATTGAATCTACCTCACTTTCACCAAATTTTTAGCAGGGTTTGGTTAATGTACATGAAGCTCTTAGTAGGTATGACCAGTGTAATACCCAGGTGACCAACTTTTAATACAAACAGAAAAAGATAACATATTTCTTGGTGTGTAGCCCATATAATCATCTTTTTCTAGTCCTAAACAAAAAATTAGAGGTGAAAAGCTAAGCAAAACTGAAACAATAACCTATAGTCTAGTCAGTGTCAAAATCCAGAAGGAATTTTCTCTAATTATAAGATGAATTGAAATATACAAAAATCGACTCACAATGGATCAGGGTTCTAAACCTAAGACCTGAAACCATAAAATTATTAGAGGAAAATATAGGGGAAATATTGTAAGACATTGGCAGAGGCAAAGACTTCTTGGAAAAGAACCCATAAGCATAGGCAATAAAGGTAAAAATAGATAAATGGGATTATATCAAACTAAGGAAGCTTCTACATAGCAGAGGAAACACTCAACCAAGTAAAGAGGCAGCAGATAAATTTTTGCAAATTATACAACTGATGAAGGATTAATATTCAGGCTACATAAGGAGCTCAAGAAACTCAGAAACAACAAAACAAGCAATCCAGTTAAGAAATGGGCTAACCATGAACAGGCATTTTTCAAAAGAGGAGATTCAAATGACCAACAGACATATGAAAAGATGCTCAGAATCATTAACCATCGGGGAAATGCAAAATCAAAACCAAAATGAGGTCTCACCTCACCCCAGTTAGAATGGCTCTCACACAGAAAGCAACAAACAATAAATGCTGACAAGGAGGTGGGGTAAAAGGTACCCTAATCCACTGTAGGTGGGAATGTAAACTGGTTCAGCGATTGTGGAATACAGTACAGAGATACCTCAGAGAGCTGAAAATGGATATAAATAGGGCTCAGCAATCCTTCTTCTGGGAATTTACCCAAGGGAAATGAAATCAGCATATGAATGAGTTATCTGTACCCCATGTTTATTACAGCTCAATTCATCATAACTAAGACATGGAATCAACCCAGATGTCCATAAAATGATGACTGGATAAAGAAGTTATGGTATATATACACTGTGGAATACTACTGAACCATAAAAAGAATGAAATTCTGTCTTTTGCAACAAAATGGATGCAACTGGATCTATTGTACTTAGAAAAATAAGCCAGTCCCTAAAAGACAGATACTGTATGTTTTCCCTGATCTGTGGTAACTAATAGAGTACCAAAAATGTAATGTATAGGAGTGAAATTGATATTTTGTACTTTGATGACTATTTACAGCCCTTGTCTCCACTACTGAGGAGCATTAGTTTTTTCTTTTCTTCATACAATTTGTTGGACTCATTACTTAGTAGCATTAATTTTTTGAGGATAAAGTAAGCTGAAAGTAGATCATTGTAAAAATGGAGAGTAAGTAGGGTTCCGGCACTGTGGCACAGTGAGTTAATACCCTGGCCTGAAGCACCGGCAATCCATATGGGCACCGGTTCGTGATCTGGCTGCTCCAGCTCTCAGCTATGGCCTAGGAAAGCAGTAGAAGATGGTCCAAGTCCTTGGGCTCCTGTACCTGCATGGGAGACCAGGAAGAAGCTCCTGGCTCCTGGCTTTGGGATCAGTGCAGCTCTGGCCATTGCGGCCAATTGGGGAGTGCACCAGTGGATGGAAGACTTCTCTCTTTCTCTCTGCCTTTCCTCTCTCTGTGTAACTCAGGCTTTCAAATTAATAAATAAATCTTCAAAAGAAAACTTATAATGATAAACTTAAAAAAATGGAAAGGAAGTAGGAGGAAGGGGTGGCAGTGTGGGTAGATTGGGAAGTATCACTGTGTTCTTAAACCCTTGTATATAAAATACATGAAATTTGTATACCTTAAGTAAAATTTTTGAAAAACCTAACCTATGAAAAGAAGAAACAGAGAGGGTAAGATGGGAGGTATCATTATGCTGTTAAAGCTATTATGAAATACATGGAATTTGTTCCCTTTTTATAAATAAAAGAGTAAAAAATTAAAAATTCAAAAAAATAACTGACTATCCTGAAGGATTCTCCATCAGGCTGTACAGTTTGAATCCACAGACCTTATAAAAGGGATGACTACTCTTTTTCAATAATAGTGCTTGGACACATATAGAAGATCAAATAACAGCCAAAAATTAAAGCTTATATTATGATATGCTTTTAAAGCTAGGTTTATTTTTCCATGGGCCCAGTAAACAGGCTAAAACTCCCCTTTTCAAACCAAATTAAAGAGAGAAAAAGTTTTACTAATGATTTTAAAATTTATAGACAGGTTTGTTAAGGTAGTCATCATATTTGACCTTAGAATGACATACCTCTCCTCATGGAAATTGTCTTATCTCACAGAAAAAACACTGTCAGAACATGCCTGTGACCACAGATTTCTAGTTCAGCCCACCAAAGATTAGGGACGGGATTGAGCACCCCTTTGTCTCCGGCCATTTTGGCCATTTGGGGAGTGACCCAGTGGATGGAAGGCCTTTCTCGCTGTCTCTCCCTCTCTCTGTAACTCTATGTCTCAAATAAATAAATTTTAAAAATCTTTAAAAAATTCCATTGTCCATAAACATATATTACTTAGGACTATCACATTCTATATCATAGTGCTAGTGTTTGAGGTTCAGCTCCACCTCCTATTCTGGCTTCCTGCTAATAGGCACCTTGGAAGGCATTAGGTTATGACTCAAGTAGCTGAGTCCCTGCCACCCATTTAGGAGGCCTAGACTGAGTTTCAGGCTCCTGGCTTCCACCTGGCCAGCCCAGCCATTGATAGAACTTGGAGAATGAACCAGTGGATGGGAATTTCTTTGCCTGTCTGCCTTTCAAACAAACAAATGATAGAATTTTAAAAATAAGTTTGAATTGTTTTTTCTCTTTTCTCACTGCATTTCATTAATTTTGATTTATGAACTAAAAGCCACTTTAAAACCTAAACAAAGGATTGGTGAATTAGACTGAACATTAACAATTATATAACTCCCAATAAAAGCATGATAAAGGAAAGGAATACAAATAAGCTAAAAAGTTTGGTACTATGAAGATTTTAAATTTTACTGCTTAATTACCCAACAAAAGTTATATTCAGTAAAATTCATAACTTATGAAGTTGTAAATGATCATAATATCTCAATAAAGAGGGCCCATTTTGCCTACTTTGAAACATATTTGATCAAGAAAAAAACGTCATTTTTCCATTAAACAACAATATTATGGAGTAGGTGTTTAGCCTAACAGTAACAACACCTGCTCCTCACATCTGAGAGCTCTGGCTCCTGACTGCAACATCCTGCAGATATAGGCTCTGGGAAGAAGCAGTGACAGCTCGGGTAATTGGGTTCTTGTAACCCAACGTGAGACTTGGATTACATACCCAGCTCTCATGTTTGGCAATGGACAGTTGTGGTTATTTAAGGGTGGATCAGTGTGTGAGGAAGTAGGTGGACTAATAAACAGTTAGATTGGGTCCTGGTCAGAATGAGGAGAGAGGAAGTCTCTTTAAGAGGGTCCGAAATGCATGTTTCTCAGCAAAAGCTGCTTTTAGCAAGACAAAAGTGCTGGTCCCACTCCTCTGAGTTTCCAATTTTATCACAAGTATAGCAAGAAAGTTAGTTATTCCACCTTTCTGAGTTTTTAGTTTATCCTGCAAACATAAAGACTATCCCACTTTCTGATGGCTTTTTAAAAAATTTATCTTGATCAAGCTAGATAGGATTAGGATTCCTGGACTTTTTTTTTTTTTTTTTTTTGGACAGGCAGAGTGGACAGTGTGAGAGAGAGAAAGGTCTTCCTTTTGCCGTCAGTTCATGGCACACCGCGCTGATCCGATGGCAGGAGCCAGGTGCCTATCCTGGTCTCCCATGGGGTACAGGGCCCAGCACTTAGGCCATCCTCCACTGCACTGCCTGGCCACAGCAGAGAGCTGGCCTGGAAGAGGGGCAACCGGGACAGAATCTGGTGCCCCGACCGGGACTAGAACCCGGTGTGCCAGTGCCGCAAGGCGGAGGATTAGCCTGTTGAGCCATGGCGCCACCCCCCCCCCCTTTTTTTTTATGGGATTTGTCTCCACCTTCTGAATGTTAGCTGCTGTTCTGTTTTTCTTCCCCAAAAACTGTGCTTAAAAGATTGAACCATCAGTTTGTCCAGTTTTCCTCTTTTGGAGTTCCCCTCTTGGGTGCTATTTCATGAGGTTTCTGGCTTAAATAAAACTTGCCTTGCTCACTGCCTTGTCCCACATGGAAATTCTTTCATGTGAGACAAGAACCAAGGTTACCTTGCTTCATCATTTTACCTGCTACAAGTGGATGGAAGTTCTATCTCAAATAAATAAATTTTGAGAAAGAATGTTGAAGCACATCTAAGCCAATAATTATTTAACCATTTACCTGTGCAAATGAAAGTCATATTAAAACATGAGAATGACAAATTAGGGAAGAACAAAATATGCCATGAAATATTCCTATGGCTTCTGAGTAAAATGTCACTAATTTATGGATCTTAATCTTAACCTAGGCATATAGGATTCCAAAAGTCAAGAAGAGTGGAAAATATTGGGTGATTCATCATTACGTTCTTTGCCATGTCCTCTTTTAAAATGCCAATATATTTCACTTTATGAAACCCTGTATTTTCCTTCAATTCTGCACGGCTAATAATTAATTCATTTTGCTTACACTGCAGCCAACTTCAAATCATGGTCTCCATTTCTTGGTAATAGATTCTGCCACAGGCAATACGCCGTGCCATAACCTCAATTACAACTTACAAAGGAGCAGGCTGCAGTTATTTTCTGCAGGAGCTGCTATTTTGTCTTAAATGAAATTGTATACGGGTGATGGGGAGCATCATTGGAGTGGGAAATAGTGAGCCCCAAACCGTATTGACTGTATGTAAAACTTCATTTTAACTCAGGGTCTAAGACTGAAAGATCCATTGACATTAAGCAGCTTGTGAAAGATGACTAATAAAAAAAATTCAATTATAGTACAACTCCAGTGTTGGGCAAAACTCTAATATTATCATTAGAAGTGAGCAATTCTAGCTAAAAAATTCTTTTTGCAGATACTAACAAACTGTAAAGACAAGTTTTTGTTTTTGTTTTTGTTTTGCATAACCATGCTGTGGTGTGTATATTTGTATCTATGTAATAAGAGAAAGATAAGAAACAGAGGCACAGGGACAGAGAGGTATTTATTTTTAATACAAAGTACAATGATATCAGATGGAATTATTATCTTTCTCATCATTTACTTTATAAAATGTGTATGTAGTATATATCTGTCTTGATTTCTAACTAGTATTTTTGATGTAAATTTATATTAACCCTCAGAATGAATAATAGCTATAAGTTTCAATTAAAAGGCATAACTGTGTATGCATGGCTGTATGTGCAAACACATTTACTAACGGTGTGCTGGGGAGAGGATAGTTTTAAAGGCATTTTTTTCATTCTGACCTTACTTGAAATTGTGTAGCAGAAAGGAATATGTAGTAATGTCTACAAAGTGCCCTGGATCTTTAAGTCTTCCTTCAATAAAAGTAACTAGAAATGGGAAGCTCAATGACTGTAAGAATGTCCAGAAGTATGTGAAAACCATATCCAAGTTTTTTAATTCCAATTTTCCTAAAAATTCTTCTAGTAGTGAACTAGATTCCTTCATGGTGAGAATCAGTTTTCAGGGGCCTGCATTGTGGCATAGCCAATAAAGCCACCAACTGTGATGTCAGCATCCCATATAGGTGCCAGTTTCCTGTATCAGCTTCCCCCTTTCTGATCCAGTTCCATGGTAGTGGCCTGGGAAAAGCAGTAGAAGATGGCCCAAGTGTTGGGTCCCTGCTACCCATGTGGAAGACCTGGAAGAAGTGCCTAATTCTTGGCTTCAGCCTGATTTGATGATGACCATTGCAGCCATCAGGGGAATGAACCAAAGGATGGAAGATCTGTCTCTGTCTCTCCCTCCCTCTCTGTAACTGTTTCAAGTAAATAAATACTTTTTTTTCTTTTTAAACAAAATCAGTGATCACAGTATGAGCCCAGGGAGAATATGATCAGGAATTACACGGAAATTCAGGGACAGGCAATCTCAGGCTTCATCCATAGAAATACCACCCAGTTTAGCAGATGTAACATCCCAGTTGATGATGGCTGAGTTGCCTTTGTCAACCACTCATAATGTCTGTGATTTTGTAAAAACATATACAGTTATTCTAATCTGTTCCTGATGTTTCCAGGGCTTCATTATTTTGAAATCTGAAGTTACTGATATCAACCCGCTGTAACTTTAGTGAATGAAACTGAAGTTAGAGGCTGCTAAGATTCTATCTTTTGGAAAGACAAAAGGAAAACAATCAGAAAAACAGAGCTGGGAGCTGTAAAACGAAAGCACAGTGATGCTTTGGGTTAATCAACTGCCTGCATTTTTGCCTCTGCCTTTTACTTTCTTTCCTCATAGAATAGCAGAGATGTCCAGTTGGAATGTCTGCTGGACACCATCAAGTTCAATCACTTTACCATTACAGATGAGTTCAAAATCGTGGCCACCATATAGGTACAGTGAGCACAGTTGACTGGATTATTAGTGAGCATACATGAGACCTCCCCTGGGAACCCAAGATATAATTGGTTTTTCTGATGGGAGATATTTTAGAAATTTGCCTTAGCAGATGGTCAATATATACTATCATTGTAGCCATTAGTGTATGAAGAGCTCCTGGTGTGAGAATATGTAAAATAAACAGATTATAGAAAGAGAGCTTTTTAAAAAAATCTCCAGAGAAAAACATTAACGTGGAAATGTTTAAAAGGCTCATGAATATCCAATGAATATACGAAGTCTGCACTTTGACCCTAGAGATGTTAAATGGACAAACTGGCCTAATGTTTTAAGCCCATGGGACGAATGGTACCAAGGCCCCAGGTTATGCTGCATAGACATAGATTTGCTTTTTTGGAGAAAAGTGCCAGGCCGCCTACAGTGGCACATTCTCAAGTGCTAGAGAACACAGGAAAAGGAGCTTAACATAGCCTACCAAAAATGCTGGGTAACCCATTATAAAGCATGGCCTAAATTGATTCTGAAATTGAAAAAAAAAAAAAAACTATCCCAATTATAGAAAACTTTTCCATCTGGTTCTTCATTTTTAAATTACTTTAAACTGGGATGTGATTACAACCCCCCTATTATTTTGAAGTTAGAATTTCAGGAGAATTAGAAAATTATGTGCTAAAGTAAATCCCTTTATATAAACATTGAATAAAGAAAAAACACAACGAGTGTTGTCAAGCTAAATTATAGGTGAAATGGAAGACTGTAGCCATGTGTGTCTACATGTGCTGATTGTTGTGGCAGGTTTAATTAGTAAAATTAGTCAAACCCACCACCCAAGCTGTGTCAAATCAAGCCAGCACAACCTGTATTTGTTGGCAAAATGCTACAATTCAATAGGCTGACATTATTTTAAGATGACTCATAAGTGAAAACTTGTATACCCATGGCTATGACCAACTTCCAAGTGAAATTATAAAGATATTCTGGTCTTTAGAGAAAAAGGAGTAGACAAGTTTCCTAAAGTACTTAATTATACTATTGTTGTCTCCTGAAGATACTTATTTCAATTCATCTGGAGAATCCCCTAATTGGTTGAATTTCTGTGGAAAATTTCGCAGATGGAGAAGAGAAGACCATCAGTGACTTAAATTGCAATGTGCAACTTAATCTCATCAGACATTATATACTGAAACAGACTATGTGATATATTGTTTTCAAAGAAAAATGATGGAAACAACCTTAGCAAGGAAATTTTTTTCATCTAAAAATCTAGGCAAATTAATTCCATAAATAATTACATCTAAAATCATTAACACAATTTTAACAAATGAGAATTTTTTTTTTTTTTGACAGGCAGAATTAGACAGTGAGAGAGAAAGAGAGAGAGAAAGACAGAGAGAAAGGTCTTCCTTTCCTTGGTTCACCCCCCAAATGGCCACTACGGCCATTTAGAATTTTAAACAATAAAAGAACAGCATTCCTGTATCTGCATCAAAATCATACTTGGGACGAAAGAAATGCTAAGTGCAAGGATGACCTAAGCTTAGTCACTGGAAACCTCGGGCTGTCCCCAACCCAGTCACCAGTCACTCCCAAGCCACGCATAGTATACCTGCTCCAAACTCCCAAGTCACACCTGGGTCTCTGATTTTTTTTAATTTTTTTTTTTGACAGGCAGAGTGGACAGTGAGAGAGACAGAGAGAAAGGTCTTCCTTTTGCCGTTGGTTCACCCTCCAATGGCCGCCGTGGTAAGCGCGCTGCGGCCGGCGCACCACGCTGATCCGATGGCAGGAGCCAGGTGCTTCTCCTGGTCTCCCATGAGGTGCAGGGCCCAAGGACTTGGGCCATCCTCCACTGCCTTCCCCAGCCACAGCAGAGAGCTGGACTGGAAGAGGAGCAACCAGGACAGAATCCGGCGCCCCAACTGGGAGTAGAACCTAGGGTGCCAGCGCTGCAGGCGGAGGATTAGCCTAGTGAGCCACGGTGCCGGCTAACAAATGAGAATTTCATCAGCACAAGAATTTTTTTTAAAACTTTTATTTAATGAATATAAATTTCCAAAGTACAGCTTATGGATTACAATGGCTTCCCACCCCCCCCACCCCCGCCCATAAGAATTTTTAAACTCTTTTCACTCTTTATAAAATACTTGGAATTTGTACAACAATGATCTTAAATTCTCTCTTTAGACACAGAATTCTTTTTGAAGTTAGCAGAAGTAGTTTTGATTTCTCCTTTAAAGTTTCAAGGAATTTCCTTGCTTTTCTATGCAAGATGACTAATTGGCAAAAATGGAACAGGAGGAAAAAATCTTAAAACATGGAAATTACAAAGTCATTAAGGTATGTTCCTCCTGGTTTTTGTTATTGGGTGCCTTTCTCTGCAAAAGTGGTCATGATGGGACACTTGTCTGAACTGGTAGCTTGATTAAGTACAATTCTAGACCTTTCCATATTGGCATTTAATCTTTTATTTAGCCATGGAAAGATGAAGTCACCATTTCTTAAGCTGCCAAGAGAAATTGGGGGAGAAGAGTGTTATCTTTCTTCAGCTCCCAGCAAAACACTGCAAGATAATAGGAAGTCAAGAATATTCCTTCCATTAACCCCTTGACCTTGTGAGTTAATGGCTTTTTGTTGCAAACATATCAACAAACAGGGCTCTAGTGAAGTTCTAATCCAGTTCTGGTACTCCATGCTGTTACCTGAAACATTTAACATAAGAGCCAGTCTGCCCCAGGAGCTGACCAGAAAGCTTAACTGCTAACTCAGAGCAACTTCTAAAAAATACACAAAGACATTTAAATTACTATTTTCAACTTAACACCCTAGAGGTGTTCAAATATCCATTTCTGCCTTTATCCAAAGCTGTTACCCTATTGCATAAAGAAGGTGACATTCTGGATGTCAAGGCAAAACTCAACATCTTCTATGCTGATTAAAGTAGGTAAAAAATAAAACATGGAAACACAATTTTAGGCATTTTCCTTAAAAAAATGTATTACAAGCTGAATAAAGTACTAATTGGTATGCTTGTATGCTTTAGCTGCTCTTTACAAGGGCCACAATGACAATCAAAATTATCACATTATTTTAATATAAAAAATTTACTAAATTTCCCAAATTAGATTGTTAATAAGGACTTCATTAGTTTATTTACAATAAAAAAGGACTTAATTTCTTCAAAAATAAACTTCCATCAGAAATGTATTTATACAAATGATAAATTTTATAGGATAACATAGTATTTAATTGTATTTTCAAAAGCAGTAATATTATGTTAAGGAACATGTTGAAAGATATCAATTTATTGTTAAACTATTATATCTCAATATATATTTGATATATCAAACTTACATATTTCAGTATGTATCATTAAATTCTACTCTGAAAAATCTGTTTCATAAGGAAGTACAGTTAAAATTTTGGAGAAAAAAATCAGAATATTTATAATAAATGCCTCATTAATTCTGTTATTAAAACAGAAGATTACAGAGATATTTTTTCTCATTTATGTGGCTATGACCATATGTCAAACTAAAATAAAGAATGTTTTTAAGAAATGATAGGATTCATCAGAAAGACACTGAGATTAATTATTACCTTACAAATTATACCAGGAAAAGGATAAATATTTTTTATTGTGTGCCCATAATGCAGTAAGCATCAATGAAATATGAGTATTAGCTTCTATTGCAGTAACACAAGCATCAAAGTTCCACTGATAAAAGCCAAAAATGAGACAAAAAATTCTCTCTCTGATCAGGTGTATAGCTGCCAATTATCCATGTGACACAAATGATCAATATAATATTCTTTTTTGACAAAGACTTCAACAGCAAACAGAAAAGAAACAACCTTCTCACATCAGAATTGTACTGAAAAATTACCAAAATAAATACAAGCTGAGGAATTATAGAAAAAATTGAAAGTGTAAGAACACAGAAGGGAAAATTGTTCATTATATTTATAGCAAAGTTTACCCCAAATATATGTCTATAGTACTATGTCTAACTGTATCATATTAAATTCATTTAAAGTAAATGTATGAGTTTTGCAAACCACCAATGTTAGTTATTATAATTATGAACAGAAACAATAATATATCTGAAAATAATTTTTTCTGTCTCATAGTCTGACATTATTATTCATCAATCTATATACAATAAGTTAATAGAAAATCAATTTTAATCTTATAATCTGACCTTTACATATGAAGAAGGTCCTATTAACTCAGTGGGAGATGAACTTTAGCTTTTTTTTTATTTTATTTTTTTTACAGTCTTGGTAATAAGATGCACTGAGTCAGCTTTATATCTTCGTGCAGTCCTTTCAAGACCACTGCTTAATTCATTCATCACCAAAGGCCTCTTGAGTACTCTTGTGCTACTAAGTACTGGGATACAAGGCGACCAAAAGTAGACACAATCCAAGTCTTCATGTGATTTATAATTGGTAGTTAGAAATAGATATCAATCAAATATCCTTCATAGTACTAATCACAGCCCATGGATAAAAAGCTACAGCTCTGGGGCCAGCGCTGTGGTGTAGCAGGTAAAGCTGCCGCCTGCAGTGCCGGCATCCCATGTGGGCACCAGTTTAAGACCCGGCTGCTCCCACTTCTGACCCAGCTCTCTGCTACAGCCTGGGAAAGCAGTAGAAGATGGCCCGAGTCCTTTGGCCCCTGTACCCATATGGGAGACCTGGAAGAAGCTCCTGGCCCCTGGCTTCAGATCAGCACAGCTCTGGCCGTTGTGGCAATCTGGGGAGTGAACCAGCAGATGGAAGACCTCTCTCTCTCTCTCTCTCACTGTCTGCCCCTCCTTCTCTCTCTGTGTAACTCTTTCAAATAAATAAATAAATCTTAAAAAAAAAAAAAAGCTACAGCTATAAGTGCTGTCAATCAATAGGTGGTCAGCACTACAAAGGAATGGGGTTTGGAGCAAGTTTCTTAAGGAAGTGGCCACTTAAGTAAAATCATAAGTAAGCATTAACTAGGTCTGTAAGAAGGGCTAGGGAAATGATCCTTGGCCGATGGGACAGCAGGCACAAAGACTCTGGGGTGAAGGGAACTGATATTATCAGGAAAGAAAGGGAGTGTGCCTGGAACAGAAAGATGGGAAGGTTTGAGGGGCAGAGTGCTACAGTATGAGACAGGAGAGAAATGTGAGATCCAGATTAGGTAATCATGACAGACGGATGTAAGGATTTTGATTATTACCTCAAAGACAATGGCAGTTCATTGGAGGATATTAAACAGAAGAAAGATGTGCCCACATTCGGATTTTGAAAATAGCATTTGGCCTGTGGTTGGGAGAATGAATAAAAGTAAATATATGGAGACTATTTAGAAGAATATTGCAATAGCCTAGATGAGTGGTGTTGGTGGTTTGAGCTGAGAAAGTAACAGGAAAATGAATAAGGAAGAGAGGTAGTTGCAACAGGTAAAATGGACAGACCAGGGGAATGGAATGACCATAGTTTACTACCCAGAATGAGGGATCAAGATTCTGGGTGGAAGGAGCTGGCGCAGTGGCACAGTAGGTTAATCCTCCGCCTGCGGCGCCGGCATCCCATCTGGGCACTGGTTCTAGTCCCGTTTGCTCCACTTCCAATCCAGCTCTCTGCTATGGCCTGGGAGAGCAGCGGAAGATAGCCCAAGTCCTTCGGCCCCTGCACCCACATGGGAGACCGGGAAGAAGCACCTGGCTCCTGGCTTTGGATCGGCACAGCGCTGGCCATAGCGGCCATTTGGAGAGTGAACCAACGGAAGGGAGACCTTTCTCTCTGTCTCTCCCTCTTACTGTCTGTAACTCTACCTCTCAAATAAAATAAATAAAATCTTAAAAAAAAAAAAAAAAAAGATCTGGGTCGATTTCCTTGATATGATGGAACTGTGACGAAGAACAAAGGAAGTGTAAGACGATAATGGAGAAATAACATGAGTTAGTTCCAGACATTATGGCTCTTAAATAGCTAAGAGAAAATCTGAATGAAGTGCAGACTTCATAGAATTTGAGACAAATCTGTGTCTGGAGTTTTCTGGGACAAGCCAACACTAGCATATCCCTTCAATAAATTTATACTGGCCTTAAAGTAAATAAAATTTTACATATTCAGCAAAGCTTTAACATAAAGATATACTTGGATATTAAAGATATGTATGTATCAATGCTCCAGCTGGTAAAGCGAAGTTATGCATGTGACATGAAGGCATGTTTTTCAACTAAGGATTCAGGATTCTTAGTGTGTACAGGAACAACAATGCCTTTTGCCATCAAAGAGAGAGAGGGAGGGAGGGAGGGGGAGAGAGAGAGAGAGAGAATAAAAGGAAAAGGAAAAGGGAAAAGGAAAAGGAAGGGGAGGGAAGGGGAGAGAAGGGGAGGGGAGGGGAGGGAGAAAAGAACAAAAGAACAGGGGCAAGTGTTTAGCCTACTGGTGAAGATGCCAGTTAAGACATGCACACCCCCTATTGGAGTGTCTGATGCCCAGATCCAGTTCCAAATTAAAGCTTTTTTTCAGTGCTGAACCTGGAAAGCAGCAGGTGACCACTCAAGTAATTGTGTCCTGGGCACCCATCACATTCCAAGTTTCTGGCTCCATACCTAGCTCAGCCCTGGCTGTTGCAGGCATTTGGAACGTTTGCCTGCAGATGGGAGTATTCTCTCTCTTTCTCTCGGTCTCTTTCTCTCAAATAATCTTCTCAAGATGAAGGGGGGGAAAAGCTGTGGTTAAGAAAAACAAATGCTACTCTTTTTTAAAGATTTATTTATTTTATTTGAAAGGAAGTTACAGAGAGATCTTCCATCCGCTGGTTCACTCTCCAAATGGCTGCAATGTAGCTGGGCCAGGTTAGGAGCTTCTTCTAGGTCTCCCATGTGGGGGCAAGGGCCCAAATACTTGAGCCGTCTTCCGCTGCTTTCCCCAGGAACACTGGATGGAAAATGGAGCACCCAGGACTCACACAGGATGCCAGCACTGCAGGCAGGCAGTAGTTTAATCCACTGTGCCAAGGCACTGGCTCCAGATGCTATACTCTTATCAATTAAAAGAACAGCAGGGGGCCAGCATCATGGCACAGTGGGTTAATCCTCTGTCTGCAGTGCAGGCATCCCATATGGGTGCCAGTTCTAGTCCCAACTGCTCCTCGTCCGATCCAGTTCTCTGCTGTGACCTGGGAAAGCAGTAGAAGATGGCCCAAGTGCTTGGGCCCCTGCACCCGCATGGGAGACCAGGAGGAAGCACCTGGCTCCTGGCTTCGGATAGGCGCAGCTCTGGCCGTTGTGGCCATCTGGAGAGTGAACCAACGGAGAGAAGACCTTTCTCTCTGTCTCTCCCTCTCACTGTCTGTAACTCTACCTGTCAAATAAATAAATAAATAAATAAAATCTTTAAAAAAAAAGAACAGCAGACCAATTCAGCATTTCCCTCAAATAAGGAGTTACTTCAATGACATCCAGACATTAGACTTTCTGCTACAGAATGTTCATGAATAAGTAAACTTTATTTTTCATTCAAGTAATTTATATTAACACTGAACTTAGATGAAACCAGCCATATAAAAAATATTACCCTAACATATTTAAAATATTTATTTATTTATTTATTTGAAAGGCAGAAATAGAGAGATAGGGAGATCCATCCTCTGGCTCACTGCCCAAATGGCCACAATGACCAGGGCTAGGCCAGGCAAAAGCCAGCAGCTTCTTATGGGTTTCCTACACGGGTCAGGGGCTCAGGCATTTAGACCATTTTCTGCTGCTTTCTCAGGTACATTAGCAGGGAGCTAGATTAGAAGTAGAGGAGCTGGAACTTGAACAGGCACCCATACAGGATACTGGCACTGCAGGCAGAGGTTTAACCTACTGTGCCACAGCACTGGCCCTCTACCCTAACATTCTAATAATAATAATAATAATAATAATAAGTGACTAGATGAAAGAGCTTTTTGTTTTTCTACTTTGGTTACCCACTCTGGTTACTCGGGTTTAACAACCTGCACTGAAACAATTCTTGGTCATCTGTAGAATGCTCTACAGAGAAAAAGATTAAACAGGAAGATAGCATTCTTTCTACCATGTGTGTCAATTTCCAGTTACAGATTCCAGTCACAGAGGAGGCAGAAAACCTTTCAGAGCCACTTATATCAAATGTTATCCCCTAACTGAAAATGTGATAAGTTAGCAGATAGTTCTTAGTCAGATTTGAAAACGAAAATTGTGATTATTATTCCTTACTATTAAACACCTGAGGCATATAAATTTCTCTCTCTCTCTCTCATATACATATATATATATATATGCCCATAAAAATTCATTTGCCATGAACTTGTTCATGTCAAGGTCATTCTAAACATCCACATAGCCATATCCAATGGACACTTCTATATCTTGTATGCATAGACTTCTCTGCAAGCCCACTTGACCTCTAACAAGTTGGTTCCTTTGTTCACATAACACTGTGCTCTCTAGGATTCAATAGGGCTCAGGTTCTGCTTTTCTTACTACTTTCCACCTCCATTTGATTGCTTCTGTTACTCTCTTTGTTTTGGAATTGCTGGATATTCTGTTTCCCATTATATTAATTCCCTAAAGGAATATATTTAGGCAAATGGTTTTATAGTATACATGGATATTTTTAGAAAACACTAAAAAATAAATTACTAATTTCTGTCACTGGCCTTGATTTTTGCTATAATTTCCAATTTTGTATAGTCAACTGATTATGTTCTATCTTCACTTGCACATCTGGTAGGTATTTCAGACATGTGTCTAAAATGGGATTCACTTTCCTTCTACCCCTCCCAGTGTTCATTCCTCTCCCCTTTTTCCCAACAGTTTCACACATCTACTTAACTGGTTATTCTAACGGCTTCCCCACTCCCCTTTCCCCATCGATCCTCAAAAGCAAGTCATCAGCTAGAGCTCCAAGGTTTACTTCAGTGTATATGAGCTGGGGATCACATCTTCGAAACTATCATTCTTACCTATATCCTGGCTCTTACCTCCTAATCCCCTCTCTATTTCTACTCCAATCCCTAGAATCCATTCTCCACAGTCACCAGAGTGACCTTTAAAACTAAAAACCAGATCACATGATTCCCATATTTGAAATAGGCTGTGGTTTCCTATTTTTAAAGTTTTGTAAAAGATTTATTTTATTTATTTGAAAGGCAGAGTTACAGAGAGAGAAAGAGGGAGAAATATAGAGATCTTCCATTTGCTGGTTGGTCTACTTCCCAAATGGCCACAATAGCTAGGGCTGGGCCAGGCCAAAGTCAGGAGTTAGGAGCTTCTTCCAGGTCTCACACAGGGTACAGTGGCCCAAGCACTTGGCTCATCTTCCACTGCTTTCCCAGGTGCATTAGCAGGGAGTTTCATAGGAAGTGGAGCAGCTAGACTCAAACCAATGTCGACATTGCTGGCAGTGGCTTAACCCATTACACCACAATGCCACCAAGGTTTCTCATTTTTCTTTTAAGATTTATTTATTAATTTGAAAGAGTTACACAGAGAGTGAAGGAGAGGAGAGGAGAGGAGAGGAGAGGAGAGGAGAGGAGAGAAGAGGAGAGGAGAGGAGAGGAGAGAGAGTCTTCCATCATCTGGTTCACTCCCTAATTGAACGCAACAGCAGAGCTGCGCCAATCCGAAGCCAGGAGCCAAGAGCTTTTTCCAGGTCTCCCAAGCAAATGCAGGGGCCCAAGAATTTGGGCCATCTTCCACTGGTTCCTTAGGCCATAGCAGAGAGTTGGATCAGAAGTGGACCAGCTGGGACTCGAACCAGCGCCCATATGGGATGCCAGCACTGCAGGCGGCGGTTTTACCCGCTATGCCATGGAGCTGGCCCCAGTTTCCCATTTTTGTTGAAATAAAATCTCAGCTGCTCACCGTTAAGTTCTGTGGGTGGACCTTGAAAATGCCAAGTACTCTGCTACTCAAGGGATATCGCCGTTGCTTAAAATGTCTTTCCAAGACTACCTTCTTCCTTTTCACCCTTCAGATCTCATCTCAAATAGGATCTTTTCAAAAAGACCTTTATGACTACTGACACAAACACACTCTCACAGATAACTTGTTTGGTGTATTTGGGAGGGTGTGTGTGTGTGCACTTGCTCATTATCTTTCCCCTTGTCTCCACCAGAATATGTTCCCTGCATGCTGGCAGCTTGCTAGTCCTGTTCAACCTCATTCCTCAGTGCATGGTATTTATGACACCCCATGAAATATTTGCCCACTGAATAAAAAAGTTCCACAAATAAACTTTTTAATATGAGAAGATATTATAAAATGTAAGAAACATTTACTCAGCAAAATACAAACATCTACATATGAAGAATCTTCAAAAGGTTTATAGAAAATTCATATTATGGAAAAACTTGGCACAGATTCCAAAGATTTTGCCCCAACATAAACATCTTTTAATTTCACTTTCCATGAACATTGTGAAGTACCTTCATTCTTTTTTTTTTTTTTTGGACAGGTAGAGATATAGACAGTGAGAGAGAGAGACAGAGAGAAAGGGCTTCCTTCTGCTGGTTCACCCACCCCTCCAAATGGCAACTACGGCCGGTGCTGTGCTGCTCCAAAGCCAGGAGCCAGGTACTTCTTCCTGGTCTCCCATGCAGGTGCAGGGGCCCAAGCACTTGGGCCATCCTCCACTGCACTCCCAGGCCACAGCAGAGAGCTGGACTGGAAGAGGAGCAACCGGGACTAGAACCCAGCGTCCATATGGGATGCCAGTGCTGCTGGCGGAGGATTAACCAGTGAGCCACGGCGCCGGTCCCAGTACCTTCATTGTTTATCAAAATTCAACTTTTAGATCTTCTTAAAGAGGTGATGCTTTCTTCTATTTCAACTAAAACCAAATAAACCAGGAAATATTGTGTGTTTGAATTTCTTGGATAATTTAGCATTTAATAATTATTTGACTTCATATAAAACTTCCTAATGGTGAGGTTGGTGCTGTGGTGCAGTGGGTTAATTCCCTGGCCTGAAGTACCTGCATCCCATATGGGCACCGGTTCGAGACCCAGCTGCTCCACTTCCAGTCCAGCTCTGCTGTGGCCTGGAAAAGCAGTAGTAGATGGCCCAAGTCCTTGGGATCTTGCACCTTCGTGGGAGACCTAGAAGAGGCTCCTGGCTCCTGGCTTCGGATTGGCGCAGTTCCGGCCATTGTGGCCAATTAGGGTGTGAACCATCTGATGGAAGACAACCTCCCACTCTGCCTCTCCTCTCTCTGTGTAACTCTGACTTTCAAATAAATAAATAAATCTTTAAAAAAAATTTCCTAATGGTAAAGGTCATATTTCTAATATACTATAAAAGGCTCATACTTATTTTCATTTGATTAAATGAGAAATATTTCCCACATTTAGATGTTTTCCTTGTTGATGCCCAAAGAATTACATCAACATTTGCTTTTGATTTGAATAAATTTAAAGCAATAACAACTACCTTATCAATTGAAAATGTCTTCAATGGTGCTGCAGTAAGTAGTAAAAGTCATATCTATTGCTTTCAAAGGAAGTTAAATCCAAAAATTTGAAAGTAAAACCAACAAATATTTACTTTCAACATTCATGTGGATTTGAGTGTCTTTAAAAATGAACTTATCAAGGCAAACTTTTGGTGCAGAGGATAAAACCCCACTTGAGATGCATTATCTGTGTCTTGTTTCCTTCACTTCTGACCCAGCTTCCTGTTCATATGCACCTGGCGGGTGAGGTGGGGGCACAGCGGATGATGGCTCCCAGGTATCCCGCTGGGAGACAGAGACTGAGATCTGGGCTCTAGGCCTGGCTGTTACAGGCTCTTGGAAAGTGAATCATCAGATGGAAGAGCTCTGTCTCTTTGTCTGTCTCTGACTTGCAAATTAACAAAATGAAAATAAGTAAATAAATTTTAAAAAGTGAACATATCACATTAGAGTAAACCAAAGGAGCCAATGAGCTCACAAAGTCCACTGTGGGCAGATCTTCACCCCAACAATCGAGGCATGAAGTCATTCTAATAATATGGGCCTGTGCCAGTCAGTAAGCTATTATCTCTTGATCCCAGCCTCATCCCTCTATTCCTTGCTTTTGATGATGGCCCTAGGACTGTGAAGCTACATCTCCTAACAGCAGACTGTAGGTTCTGCCGGTTGAAGCACTAGATGCTCATTGGTGGACAGGGAAAGAGGAGAAAAGACTAGGTCCTTTCTTTTCCATTCATTAGTGTCAGTGTAGTGCCACCGATAGCTCTAAACCCCAGTAGCAGCACTGGGTCTCAGGTTCTATTGCTTTTTTATTAGGTAGGGGGAATTCCAAGTATAAGACATGTTGTACTCCTCAGAGATCCCAGCTTGAGGGGAAGCTCTACAGAAACTGCCCTGCAGCGTCTGAGTTATCAGTACCAGTTGGGTAAGAGTCTAAGCCCAAGTTTTGTGGCATCTTTTCACTGAGCTCTTGGGATCTGATAAAACTAACCTCTTTAATTTGTTCTCCCATCCTTAGAACTGCTGTGAATCCATGGCTCTCTTTTTGTCTTTGCCGTTATCTAAGATATGTGTAATCAATTCCCTATATTAACCTTTTCCAGTTGAAAGAACTTCTAAGAATTCTCATTTCCTGGCTGGACCATGAATGACACACAGCCAGTCAAGGAGCACGAGTTACAACAAACTAAAAGGAGAAATGACTCAGAAAATATGCTATATGGGGATAAAATGGTGTATCCGTGTATTTTATGAGTAAGTTTTATGTTAGGAATCTCATAAAATATACTAACAAAGAATAAACAGCTTTGAAGATGCAGGCTGGGTCTTATTAGTACTGCCATGATGCTGGGAAATACTATTTATTCTGTCATTATATTTTTATAGATCAGTATGTGAGCTATAATATGTTTAATTTCTTTTTTTCTAGACAGTCATTTATTTATTCATTTGACAGGAAGAGAGGGAGGGAGAGGGGTAGAGAGACATAGAGAAATATCCTGCAGCCACTGGTTCAGTCCCCAGATGGCTGCAAAAGCCCCATCTGGGTCAGGCTGAAGCCAGGAACCAGGAACTCCAACCTGGTTTTCCATACAGATGGTAGGTGCCTGAGTACTTGGGCCATCTTCCACTGCCTTATCAGGTGCATTAGCAAGAAGCTGGATCTGAAGCAGGGTAGCCAGAACTCTAATCAGCACTGTGATACTGGATGCTGACATCATAAGCAGAGGATTAACCCGCTGAGCCACAATGCTACCCCTAGAATGTTTACTTTGTAATTCGGACCATGACCTAACATAATATACATTATTCTTACTTTATATACATATAAACCCAAATTGACAAGATAGAGTAGAAGATAAAGCCAAAAGGTATATAACTAATAAGTACCTAACTATAAATTTCAATTTCAGTTGTCTTTAGGACTCCAGAATCTCATTCATTAGAATAAAGCTGCTCTCACTTGTTTAACTTCTGTATTTGTTACAGTTCAGCATCCAGTCAGTGTTTGTTGACTGAATGGTTAAGTTAAAAAATAAAGACTTTCTGAAAAACTGAAATAATTTTTATTTGGTATGGCTATGATGTTGGCAGAAGTAAATAAAAACGTTTTTGTTTGAAACTTAGCAGAGTTTTGTGGCTACAATTCAGTGATCATACTATTCTAATAAATAAGGGGCCCATCTGCTGACTAGGAGAATACTGAGGGTGAAAAACAAACCAAATCAACTGGGTAAATGGAATTTCCAATACAGTCATGAATCTAGGATGCGAATCTAACTCAGAGGCCGGAGATATCAGTGTTCAATGTGACAGCCCAGGTCCTCACTGCGTGCTGGGTAATCCATGTGTTTTGAGGTGCAGGTGTTTTGCCCTAATGACTCCATAGAGCTGTGATATCAGCTGAGAAAATTTGTTTTATGTGTCTGACTCTTTCTTTTGACAGAAAAGCTTCCTCTTGTGAACAAGAGGGTTTTGGCAGATCACCAAATGAGTTTTCATACCCAGATAAACAGCTTTAATCTTTAACGACTATTCCTAACCAGTATTTAGCTCAAAACAATGAATGCAATTAAACCCATAAAGAACAAAAATAAACTGGCACTGACACTGGAGTGTGGGGGTGTGTTTATTATGGTCAGGTAGAAAAGAGAAATGAATGGAGGAGGCAAATATCATGGTCTGTGTTAAAATGCATGTATATGTCTATAACTAGTAAAGAACAACTCAGTGCTAATCCCAAGTTCCAATGACTTATATGCAGAGAAACAGTGATTATTGTTCCGAAATAGAAAAATTCCTTGTTAATTCACAAAGTAAAGGCTAAATGATATGATGCAAGATATATACTGTATCCTTCATGAAAAAACTCACATGTTATGAGATAAAAATTTTAACAGTAAATGACCTATCGATAAGAAATATTAACGTTAAGAAAAAAATTAATTTGTTGCTAGGATTTATTGCTGGGAATATTAAAAGACTTTACAAAAATGTTAATGCTATCAACAGAGTACCACAATCTGATTATCATTAAGACTTCAAAATTAAAGAATATTCTAAGGGCCAGTGTTGTGGCATAGTGGGTAAAGCTGCCGCCTGCAGTGCTGGCATCCCATATGGGCACTGATTCAAGGTCCAGCTGCTTCACTTCAGATCCAGCTCTCTGCTATGGCCTGAGAAAGCAGTAGAAGATGGCCCAAGTGCTTCGTCCCCTGTTCCTACATGGGAGACCCGGAATAAGCTCCTGGCTCCTGGCTTTGAATTGGCATAGCTCCAGCCATTACAGACATTTGGGGAGTGAACCAGTGGATCGAGGACCTTATTCTCTTTCATTGCCTCTGCCTCTCTGTAACTCTGCCCTTCAAACAAAAATAAATATTACAAAAATTCTAATTCTAATATTCTTAGTATTTTAATTTAAAGCATTTTCCAAGTTAGAAAATGTAACCATAATATATACATATATGGACATATGTATAAACAAAATAGAAGTGCATTCACATTTATACATTGTATGCTTTTTATTAAAGTCTAGATTACTATAAAATGCTAATTTGGCCTACAGTCATATATACATATGTGGATTTACTCAGTGTTATAGTATGTATTATAGCAGTAGTAAAGTATTATAGCATAAATAATTTACTCAATATTAAAGTATCCATGGGTGTATGGATGGTGTGGAATCTAAAGGGATGCTGGTGATAATGAGAAGATTCAAGAGTCTTTGGTTCATGTCCTAGTTCACCCAGTTGATAACATTCAAACATTTTCTGTCATTTTGTCAATATGCTCATGTTCCACAAAAAGAAACTGAGGCACAGAGAAAAAGTACATACCCAGATAATACACCATGGACAGTAAACAGGTCTCTTGATGTCAATTAGCTGTGTTTTTATTCTCCCATTCCATCCCATGCCTTAGTTTCCTCAACCAGAAAATCAAAACAGCCCATCTTTTTTTTTTTTTTTTTTCCAGCGATCTAAAACTGCTGTGCTCATCAGAGTACTTCTTAACCCACGAAGCCCTCCATAGACAATGGAATTGTTAGAGCACAGATGTGATACCTTGCTTTCTTCAATCTTGCTGTACACGCTAAAGCTCAAATTTTCAACCCAAATATCTATGGCATGACTCAAGGTACTATATTTTCTTAAAAAACGGCTTCTCTAACTCAATTGATATATTTGTAGGACAAATTTACTCTACTACCCCCTACCAAAAAAAAAAAAAAAAAAAAAAGGCTTAAGAGCTTTCTCTAAAAAGGAAAACACAGTCTAGAGCAGCCCCTGTAGCTCCCTTGTCTCATAGCCTTTTGACCCTTTAGTAAACCTGAAGCTGAGAACACTTTTTGGTCACTGTCAATTTCCTGCCTCAAAGGCTTAGGTCTCTAGTTTTCTCTGCCTTTTTCTGGTAGCCCCAGGGCTTTGCACAGAGGTGCAACCTGGAAATCAAATGAGGAAATGCTCAGAAACTAACCCCCTGGAGCACCTGTCACCCGGAGGAAGCTGGAAGCCCTTGCTTTGAGTGTCTACTATTTAAACTTAACTTAAAAATTCTATTTGAAAACTGATTTATCTCTACAAAACTCCAGAGGATAATTAATTAACCGTGACTACTTTAAAATTGGGTCTCCAGGGTCTATTTTTCATTATGTGAGCAAGGTAAAGTGATGTATAACAGGTAAACATATAAGCACACAAAACACTGACCATTACTGTTATGTCTAACCTCCACCACTAACAGAAATTTAATTAATCCCTTAAGTGTTACAACACAACATGACCTTGATTCAGATCATATGAGCAGTTTTACTGAGCATCTTCAATTGTGGTCCATAAAACCATCTTGATTATAATCCCAATTATGAGAATACCTTGTAAATATGATAGATAATCCTCCTGTAACTCCTCCAACCCATGCCTACTGAGAAAATACACTATCTGTACTTTGTTCTGTGCCTTGGAATGAACTTTGGCCTAATGTAATGAAAGCCAAGAGCCATAAAATCAATCTTTCTTTCTTTCTTTCTTTCTTTCTTTCTTTCTTTCTTTCATTTATTTATTTGACAGGTAGAGTTATAGACAGTGAGAGATAGAGACAGAGAGAAAGGTCTTCCTTCCGTTGGTTCACTCCCCAGATGGCCACTACGGCCAGAACTGCTCTGATCCAAAGCCAGGAGCCAGGTGCTTCCTCCTGGTCTCCCATGCAGGTGCAGGGCCCAAGCACTTGGGCCATCCTCCACTGCCCTCCCGGGCCACAGCAGAGAGCTGGACTGGAAGAGGAGCAGCCTGGACCAGAACCTCGCACCCATATGGGATGCTGGTGCAGCAGGTGGAGGATTAACCAAGTGAGCCATGACGCCGGCCCGAAAATGTTTATTTCTTAGGTACCATATTATTACCTGATATATATTCAGAACACTGATGGCTATGACATATTTATAGTCTATAAAACCAAATAAATGGAAGTTACATGGAGTTTCTTTCTCTAAAAAAAAAATCAAGTGTACATGTAAAAAATGCACTTAAAGAGAAAAAAGTGGCAATTGAAATGAAGAGGGATAATGTTGGTTTTATTGTTTATATATTAGATATGTTGTTTTGGTTTGTTTAAATGTAATATGTGGGGCATTGAAAGCCAAGACACTGTGGCAAAAAATGACCTAAATGAAAGATCTCTGTGAGTGAGATCCCAGTGGAAAGAACGGGCCATCAAAGAAGGAGGTACCTTTCTCTGAAGGGAGGAGAGAACTTCCACTTTGATTATGTCCTTGTCTAAATAAGGTTGGAGTTTGTGAACTCCAGAGGCTTCAATAGCCTTGGCAGCTCATAATCAGAGCCTTGGGTGATTACTGACGTCATAAATAAGAGTGTCAATTGTTAAATCAACAACGGGAATCACTGTGCACTTACTCCCCATGTAGGATCTCTGTCCTTAATGTGTTGTACAATGTGAATTAATGGTAAAATTAGTATTCAAACAGTACTTTACACTTTGTGTGTCTGTGAGGGTGCAATCTGTTGAAATCTTTACTTAGTATATATTAAGTTTATCTTCTGTATATAAATATAATTAAAAATGAATCTTAATGAAGAATGGGATGGGAGAGGGAGTAGGAGATGGGATGGTTTGCAGGTGGGAGGGAGGTTATGTGGGGAAAAACCGCTATAATCCAAAAGCTGTATTTCCGCAATTTATATTAAATAAAAGTTTTCTAAAACAAATGTAGTATGTAGGTAAAAGTACACATTTTAGCATCCTAAGTCATCATTCTACTATTTCTACTTTCTTCTCATCAAAAACCAATTTAAATTCATTTTATGAGGGTTTTTTTTAAATTTCAAAACCATATTCTTTTGTCTTTGAATTTTGATTTCTCATCAGAATATTTATGCAATGTCAGGAAGGCAAATACAGTTATAAGTCCTAATGTAAATGAAGCTGGATGGTTTACATGTTTGTGCTAGAACTGATGTCTGATTAATCCACAGGATAAAGATGTATTTTTGTAGAGGTCATGTTTTTGGTCTTTTGGGTGCCAAAGAAAGGCTACAAAATTATATTATTTCTTTTCCTTTTATTCTCATGTATCCTTGTATGTAATTAGTAAAAACAAGGGATACTTTTCTTACAATTTAGTTTGGGCAAATAATGTATAAAAAACAAAGTTTAATTATATTTAACTTTTTCTTTTTTCCAGAGCTGAATAAATATGAGACCCTAATATCACAGAGTTTTCACGTCTCAATTTTTAATGAATAAATTTTAACAGTATGAAAATTTTGAAATAGGATCCTTAATAAAATGAAGAAAATATTGCAGAGGTATCTTTATTATTATTTTTAGCAGTAAACATGCTAGCCAAGTTTAATGAGAACTCTACCTGACAGATCAGGTAGACATCTCAGGAAAGAACTAAGTATCTACACAGCATGCAGACTTGAGTTTTTAATGGATAGGGGTATAGGTCTTCCATTTCTCCTTGCCCTCTCCTGTATGAGATATTGTTGGCTGGAGGGCTTTCTAGATGTGGAATTCCTGAACTTTGGTGAACCTAATAGCTCACAGAGGTATTTCTCAAAAATAACACTGATTTGATTTTTTTAAAATACAGAAAGTGTAAAGAAGAAAATTTAAATGATTCAGTATCTCACCAAATAAACCTGTTATATATATTTAAATATTTATTTATTTATTTGAAAGGCTGAGTTACAGAGAGGCAGAGGCAGAGGCAAAGAGAGAGAGAGAGAGGGAGATCTTCCATCTGCTGTTTAACTCCCCATATGGCTGAAACAGCCAGAGCTGAGTTGAGCTGAAGCCAGGAGTCAGGAACTTCTTCTGGGTCTCCCTCATGGGTGCAGGGTCTCCCTCATGGGTGCAAGGGCTCAAACACTTGGGTGATCTTCCACTGCTTTCCCAGGCCTTAGCAGAAAGCTGGCTGGATTGGAATTGGAGCTGCCGGGATTCAAACCAGTGCTCATATGGAATGCTGGCACTGCAGGCAGCAGCTTTACCCACTATACCACAGCGTAGGCCCCAATATATGTTTTAAAAATCCTTGGCAGCTCATGACAAGAGCCTTGGGTATACTGACGTCATAAATAAGAGTGTCAATTGTTAAATTAACAACAGGAGTCACTGTGCACTTACTGCCCATGTAGGATCTCTGTTCTTAATGTGTTGTGCTATCGAATTAATGGTAAAACTAGTATTCAAACAGTACTTTATACTTTGTGTGTCTGTGAGGGTGAAATCTGTTGAAATCTTTACTTAGTATATACTAAGTTTATCTTCTGTATATAAATATAATTAAAAATGAATCTTAATGAAGAATGGGATGGGAGAGGGAGTAGGAGATGGGATGGTTTGTGGGTGGGAGGGTGGTTATGGGGGGAAGAAATGCTATAATTCAAAAGGTGTAATTTTGAGCCAGCGCTGTGGCTAACTAGGCTAATCCTCCGCCTTGCAGCGCCAGCACACCGGGTTCTAGTCCCGGTCGGGGCACCGGATTCTGTCCCGGTTGCCCCTCTTCCAGGCCAACTCTCTGCTGTGGCCAGGGAGTGCAGTGGAGGATGGCCCAAGTGCTTGGGTCCTGCACCCACATGGGAGACCAGGATAAGCCCCTGGCTCCTGCCATCGGATGAGCGCGGTGCGCCGGCCGCAGCGCGCCAACCGCGGCGGCCATTGGAGGGTGAACCAACGGCAAAAGGAAGACCTTTCTCTCTGTCTCTCTCTCACTGTCCACTCTGCCTGTCAAAAAAAAAAAAAGTTGTAATTTTGAAATTTATATTTATTAAATAAAAGTTTTTTAAAAATTCCAACAGGGGCTGGCGCTGTGGCATAGCAGGTAAAGCCACTACCTGCAGTGCTGGAATCGCATATGGGCGCTGTTTCGAGACCTGGGTGCTCCATTTCCCATCCAGCTCTCTTCTATGGCCTGGGAAAGCAGTAGAAGATGGCCCAAGTCCTTGGGCCCCTGCACCAATGTGGGATACCCAGAATAAGCTCCTGGCTCCTGGCTTCAGATTGGTGCAGCTCTGGCCTTTGCGGCCAGTTGGAGAGTGAACCAGCGGATAGAAGACCTTTCTCTCTGTGCCTCTCATTCTTTCTCTATGTGACTCTGATTTTCAAATAAATAAATAAATCTTAAAAAAAAAAACCAACAATACTTAAAAGTAGATATTCAAAATCTTCTCTTGCCTTACACTCCTTCTTAAGAAAGAACTACACTATTAAATTTCTTGTAAACAGCACTATTCCCAGGCATTGCAGTAAATCTTTATAATGTGTCTGTTCTTTATCTTTTTGCCTACAATCCTTTAAAAGGAGTAATAATATTATAAATGCTATTAACTCTAATCCATTCCTTGGTACTTAATATATATAGAAATATCTTCTTACCTCAGTATAAATCTGCTTTTTTTTTTTTTTTTTTTTTTTTTTTTTTTTTTTACTGGTTGCATTTTACTTCAATATTGAGAAAAATACTTTTGGATGCTTGAACATCACTGTCTGAGAAAGGGGTAGACCTAACTTACTAAAAAGCCCTTTTGAGTAAATACTTTATAGAGAGAGTAGAAGGCTACAATATAGTAAAGAATTCTTAGAAACTTACTGTACTGCTACCTGTCAAGTGCTTCTTTCATATGGTGCAAGAATGTCACAGAACAAGCTCTATAGCATTTCTTTAAGGATTTGCTAAATTTAAGCATTTAAGGAAAGTGTTATGGTTTAAATATGGTTTACCTCCTAAGGGTTCATGTGTTAGAAGCTCATTCTGCTGGGTGGCACTATTGGTAGATGGTGTGGAACATTTAAGTGGTCATTTAAGGAGAACAGGAGGCATAGCCTTGGAAGGGATTGTGGGACCCTGGTCTCTCTGGCTTCCACCTTTGCAGTGTGATTACTTTCCCATACATGTTTCCATTGGGATGGATGGCCATGTGATGTGGCCACAAGGGCCCTCACCAGAGGGCAAATCATTGAGGATGTTCATTCTTGGACTTTGAGTCACCAAAACTGTGAGTTAAATAAACCTTTTTGCAAGGTTAGCCTGTTACAGGTATTTCAAGACAGTGACCAAAAGGTGACTCTTCAGAAAGTTTTATCTCAAAAGAAACAACACCTAGATCCTCTTCAAGCACAGCAATGAGTAATAATTCAGCCCTTCTTCCCCCATAAACCGTGTTCTGGAAAAGAATAGGAAGCACCCACATGGAGGTGGTTTCATTAGGGGAACATAGCCTCTCAGGCATGAAAAGGAAAACAGTGTGCAGTGTTTTGTCTACAGAGCTCACTCGACAGATAGCTTCAGTTACTACTTAAATCTCCTGGATACATAAGGAGATAAATCAGAGTGAAGATTTTGTTTCAGGTGAGATCATGGAAAAGATGATAGGGGCAAGACTCCCTGGTAACCCTTATCTGACTTATCCTTTCAATGTACCCTTGCTTTGACTTCATATTACATATCTTCTAATGAACTCATTGTCAACTTTGAACTTTCCTCAGGTGGAGAAAAAAGTTACATGCTGTTTTACAGTGACAGACATCCATCTCTATGGACCCATCAAGATAATTCAAAACTTAGTATAAATACTTTTATTTCTCATGTGCTACACTGTATTCAGTGACAAAGGTTTTGAAAAATGATCATTTAAAATGTTAAAGATAACTGAAATTAATGAAAAGATTCTTCAAATTAAGTAATAAAACTTACGGACTATTTCCTTATTGGTAACTATTTCCTTACTGGTAATTAAATATTGAATCAAATGGTATATATCACTTAGATCATACCTGCTACAGGAGAGCAAATACAAGTAATATATAAGTACTTGGTAGCAATATTGATCATTATGTATATAGCTCACAGCTGAAGAATGTCTTAGAGGCAAATGATCTATGTAAGACTTAAACCTGCAACATTTACTTCCTTAGAAACTGCATAAAACCTTATGCATTTTTCCAACACGGCTATGCTGCGGACATACAAGCACATTGCCACTCCTCTCCTCTCTTAGCGGTTGCATTGTCCTCATTGCCTCTTTTGTACACACATTTGGAGGTTTGAGAGGCTACAGAGATAGAGAGAGAAAAATCAGGAAACTGAGGACCCACCATTTAACTTTAACAATTGTTTTCCTTACTATGAAGTGAAATGGGAAATTCCAGATTTGAAAATCTTAAGAGGTAGGTGGTAATCTCAATAAAAACCTTGGCCATTTCTCTATATCAAAATTCAAGATTTTGGTGCACTGACACTTGCTTCCTCCCAGGCCAACCTTACCCTAGGGAAGAAATACTCAAGGCTATTAAGACAAAAGGACATAAATCATGCTAATAAAAGATTTGTACTGTCCTACCTTAGAGTCTGGTACAAACATCTAGCACTTAGAATCCCAGATGATCAAAAGTACAAATCATCACAGACAGAGATTCTAGTACTCTAGTAAAGGTCATCCTTCTTCCTCAGTATTAGCATGTGTTCTGTGTGTGTGCGTCAGTGTATGTCTGTGTCTCTGTGTGCATCTAAGTGAACCGAATCACATCAACATGACAACTGAGAATTCACAAACTTTTCAGGCACTTGAAAGCACACTGTCATTTCCTTTACTGCCCAATTTACATAAGCATCTATAACAAAAGCAATACTTTGCCTACCTAATATTCACTCTTCTTTCTGAAGGAAAAAAGAAAAAAGCTACTCTCTTTCTGACAGATGTGGCCAATCATATATAGAAGTTAGTTGAGTGGAGCTTCCAGGGAAGCTCTTTGAAGGATGATGATCAACTGAGGGAACATTGTTTATGATCTTCATTCTTTTCCCCTTGCTTCTTCTCCTTCCTGCCTGGAACAAGGAGGTGACTGATGGAGCTTCATCAAGTCATCTATGACATGAGGCAACACTGAAGATGGACAACAGATAGTAAGAGAGAAAGGTAATAGAAGGAGCCTAGGTCCCTAATAATGATCGATATCCCATATTGATGCTCATCTGTCCTTGTTCTCAGATGTGATTGGTTTTAATTAAAAAAAAAAAACACTACAGTAAGAAACCAAATTAATTAATAAAAAAAAAACTATAGTAAGAAGCCAAATTAACCCTACATTAGTTTCAGTCACAGTATTTCGGGCCTCTGTTCTGACAGCCTGCTGACACAATGTATATATTGTTGAGATGCGGCATGAAGGAGATGAAATGCAAAGAAGATCGCCAGTGAAGTTCACTCATAGTCCCCATACGTGATCTCAAGGTTGAGTAGGATGGTCCCTGTCCTCTTCCCCCAAAAGATGACCACATTTAAAATCATCTAAACACAGTGGGAGCATTTCTCCTTGTTATCATCCAATTAAATGCTGTTTTCCCTACTCATTTAAATTAGAAGTGTGCAAACAGAAATGAGTGGGGAAGGAGGAGAAAATGGTAGAAGTTTGAAGTAAAACTGAGTGATTTATCCAATCCGAGTCCTTAAGCCTAGGAGCAGCAGCCACCATCAGCCTAAACACTGAAAACAAATGTCATATTATCACCAGCTTGCTTGTGTGTGTGAGTATACACACATTTGTGTACATGAGAGACAGAGAGAGAAATAATTTCTACCTTTCATCATGTTGCCATGCAGAGGTTAACTGAAATTATTAAAAGGTAACTAAATGGGCATGGTCTTTTTTTTTTTTTTAGGACATAATGCTTTTTACAGAAATTGACTATTATTCCATTGAGTTTTCTTTCTTCTCAGAAAAGTATGTTACAAAGCATCCCTGCCCCCAGGCCGTGTTTTCTCATTTGTAATGATATACTATATGTAAAGTTATATTACCAGCACTTGCAATTTCCCAACTGCTTGATGCCTGATGTCACAAAACTATAACTAAGAAACATTGTTACATCTACTGCTCCAAGGCACAGAGAGTATTATTTCAACAACAATGAAAGTTATAATAAAGGAGTTTAATTTTAATGACAGCTTGAGTGCAAGCTGTTAGAAAAATTGAGTATGTGTTTTCCTTATCCAGGTAACCAAATCCACTGGTCCCCTCAAAAAAAAAAAAAAAACAAAAACAAAAACAAAAAACAAACAAAACACACACACACACACACACACAAAGGGCAACCTTCCCCAACCTCCTTTGGATTTAAATTATTCCATTTAATTCAATGGGCATTCATCGAATATCCACTATATGTGGAGTATTGCAGTGAGTGCCTTACTAATTGAACACCATCACTTACCCTCCTGAAATTTACAATCTAGTGAGAAAGAGAGATGCCTATTAACGTAACTTTAATAAAAGGCAGGTTATGAAAAGTGCTGAAATGAGGCTGAATTAAGTACCACAAACTACAGGAGAAAGATGTGTGAAGCATCCAGAAGGTGGACTTTGGAGAAGCACTGCAATCGGAAAGCAAATCGAAACCCACTCCAGCACAGGACCCCAACCTCCAACCTATACAAAGAAGGAGCAGCAAGAACTCTTGACATGTACTGAGAGGCTATAAAGCAGGAGTATGTGTCTAGAAGACAGGAAAAACAACAAAGAAAGGGGAGTCCTCAGAGCTAGCAGGGAGGCAGGGCGAGAAGAAATTGGTGACTGATTGGGAAACACTGTCTAACAGGTGAATGCATATTTTGTTTTCTCTTAATTAACCCATGCAGCTGGAGTTTCAGGACCTTACTCACATCCCCTTGCCTTTACCATTTCAGTGCCCAAAGGCATGACTGCCAGCACCTGCATTCTACTGATTTATTTACTTAGCCTAGGGCTTTTTCTGACTTCCTGAGCCTGCTTTGCTGAAGCACACAGGAGACCAGAAGGGTTGAGGAATTGATGTCCAAGGGAAGCAGTTCTTAAGAGATGACTGGCAGGAGTTAGTATATAAATAGATGGTTCTCTTGCCCTTTGGTGGGGAAAGGTGGGGCACATGTTCATAGTGGGCTATCAGAATTCCTTGGTTAGACTAGGCTCCAATTGCTCAGCGTGGTAACTTGCTTGAAAATATAACTTTATTGACTCTCTTTTCTTTCTCACTGTCCTTCTCCCACACTTGGAGAGAAGTCAATCACCTCCCTAATAAAACATTTGTCCTCAAAGCCTTAAAATCAGAGTTTGCTTTGTGAGAAAGCTGTCTGAAGACTGCCAGTATAGGTGTTGACAATTGAGTATTACAATCCATGTATAAAACCACATGATGAACTGCAGAAAGAATCTTATTCAAGCACTATTTTTTACAATGAACTTATGAACTTTAGTTTCTTCCACATATCAGTACAGCTAGAACAAAAGCAAAACTTATGAGGAGAGCGGTTTATACTGAGCAGAGATATAAAATATTAGACACAGTAGAATAAGAGATAGTTGCGGTCATGATTTAGGACAAAAGCATAATTTTCTCAGATGACTACACAAGAGTTTTTAAAGTGAAAAGCCACGCGATGATCCAGTGGAAAGGCAACAACTGAACAGGGATGAATTGTAGGAACACAACTACCTTCTTGCAGACTTCTGTAAGCTATGGCTATTTCTATGGTATTCCTACAGATAATTAAGATTTAGAAAGAGGAATAAGATGAGAATGTGATGCCCCAAATTGTTATATACTGTTACATATGGACAAAGAAGAGTAATACAGTAGTGTTGAATTGTTAATATTCTGAGATGGGTGGTTTGGAAGGGAAAAGGTGCTGTTCAGGAGAAACTTCTCAGATGAAGCCTTCCTTGGCTACTGCAGCTGTCCACAACCTCTCTGTCTTCTGAGACTTAAAAGCATTAAGAACTTGAATGGTTCACTTGCCCCTAAGCCTTCCTCCCTAGAGTGCCCTTTTAAACACGACTTCTTGCTCTTGACAGCAGACTTCGTGGCTTGCACAAGGTGACCCGGCACTGTGGCATGCCGCCTTTGTCCATAAGCCGACTCCGGTGGAAAGTAGATTACAGCAAATTTCTTAGGCAGGGATTTTCAGACTAAGAATTATGGCGGAAATGAAGGAAGCAAGCCTGGGCAGAGAGAGAAGCTGGGCCATGAGGCACTTATCACAGAGCCTGTGCTGGCCCATGGTTAGCTCTAAAGCACACTTACTTTACAGTTGTCACAAATCAGGATGATGGAACTGGCCTTTTTATATCTTTACTCAACAAGTCATTGGAAGTGAGCGTCTACTACAATGACAGATGACACAAATAGTTTGACTGTTTTGAATATTAATGTCCTTGTAAACATTTGGAGGCTACTCAATATCAAAGCTTAGTTATGAAATTGAAATTCTAGGTTGAGATTGTTTTATCTATAATTAACATGAGCTCAGGAATGATAGCACACACTAAGTTGACTGGCTAGCCATGTAAATTATATCTTTGATTTTCTCCATAGATGATTATGGCATCATGGAACAACATTTTGTATTTTATTCACAGATGCACAGTGTTTTTAATATAAAACTTAGCCAAATGTTACTATTGATGATAATTATTACTTTATTGGAAGCAATACTAATGCTTATCCTAGTACAAGACAGCCCCAGACTTGGGAAAATTTTTAAAAAGATAAAAGATATATGAAACTTCCTATGAGACATAATTTCAGACTGTTACAAATTTTCTTCTGTAATAATAAGAATCATAACTAAATCTGCCTTTTTGGGTTTGGCTGCCAATGAGCCTCTTCATGTTGACTTGCATTTACTTTTCTATACTTGATATTTTATTGTTATATATGTTTACCCTCTTTTTATTATGCATACATTTATCTGTAATAAATAAGGTAAGATATAAATAAATCAGTATTTCAAGATACCTTTAAAACAATTTCAACTTACATGTAAAAATTGTACCTATTTATGAAGCACTGTGACATGGAGAGAGGAATCTCTCATCTGTTGGTTCACTGCCCAAATGCTCATAATAGCAGCTGAGGCTTGCCAGGAAAAGCTGGGATCCAGGAGCTCAGTCAAGGAAGTGACACAACTACTTGAGCCATCACCTTCTGCTTCCCAGGGTGCAAATTAGCAGGAAGACATAAACAAGGTCAGAGCCATAAGCACAACCCAGGAATACTGATATGGGACATGGGATATGGACCTTCCCAGTAGTGTCTCAACTGCCAGTTCAAACACCCACCTGCCATGTGATATTTTGATACAAGTGATCCCAATCAAGGAAAATATGTTTACTGTCTCAAATATTTAACATTTGTTTATAGTGAAAATATCCAAAATCATTTCTTCTAGTTTCCTAAAGAGAAACATTATTATTATCTACAGTTACCCTACTACTATGCAGTAGAATCCTAGAACTTATTACTCCTCTCTAACTACAAATTAGTACCCATTAATCAATTTTCCCATCCTTCTCATCCCCCTGCTCTCCCAGCCTCTGAGAACCACCACTAGACTCTTAACTTCCATGAGAAAAGCTTTCAGATTCCACATGTGAGACCAGGCACTACTTATCTTTCTGTTCTTAGGTTTTTTTCACTTAGCATAATGACCTCCAGTTCCTTACCTACTGTTGGAAGTGCCAAGGTTTCACCCTTTTATCACTGTGAAGCATTCAGTTGAGTATATGTATTACAAATAACCATTCATTATTTGATCCACACTTAGGCTGTTTCTCTTTCATGAGTGCCACAAAAATATGGGAGTGTACATGTCTCTCTTCCATAGACTATAAAATTTCTGTGGTACCCAAAGAGCCATAACATAAGTTTTACTTTCTTCTCCAAGTCTTGCCCTAAGAACGCCACTCACTTCATACACAGAATATGGGCAACACTGTCTTAAAAGGTTTCTTAGCACATGAGAAGGAGTAGTGACTAAGGGAAGAATCAAGAAGATTCCCACATGAAGGAAAACATCAAGAGAGGAGAGCTGAAAATACTCAAAAGCATACTACCAACAACAGATGCTGGAGAGGATGTGGGGAAAAAGGGACACTAACCCACTGTTGGTGGGAATGCAAACTGGTTAAGCCACTATGGAAGTCTGTATGGAGATTCCTCAGAAACCTGAACATAACCCTACCATACAACCCAGCCATCCCACTCCTTGGAATTTACCCAAAGGAAATTAATTTGGCAAATAAAAAAGCCATCTGCACATTAATGTTTATTGCAGCTCAATTCACAATAGCTAAGACCTGGAACCAACACAAATGCCCATCAACAGTAGACTGGATAAAGAAATTATGGGACATGTACTCCATAGAATACTATACAGCAGTAAGAAACAACGAAACCCAGTCATTTGCAACAAGATGGAGCAATCTGGAAAACATCATGCTGAGTGAATTAAGCCAGTCCCAAAGAGAAAAATATCATTTGTTTTCCCTGATTGGTGACAACTAACTGAGCACCAAAGGGGAAACCTGTTAAGTGAAATGGACACTATAAGAAACAATGAACTGATCAGTTCGTGTCCTGACTTTAGATGTACAACGTAATACTTTATCCTTTTTAGTATTTGTTGTTGTTGTTGTTGTTCTAGTACTAGTGGTTGAACTCTGTAATAAACACACAATTATTCTTAGGTGTTTAAATTTTAACTGAAAAGTGATCCCTGTTAAATTTAAGAGTGGAAAACTAGAGCTACTGGATTTTGAAGTGACATCCTTGGATTATTTGACTAAGTACACATAATATTTTACAAAGATTTCCATTAAAAGCTACTTTTTAAAAGGTTTTGGTATTTGGGTATCTTGAAAAAGCATTTTATGAAGATGTTAGAATTATGAAAATAGCCCATTACTAATAGTTAATTATATTTTGACTAACATCACTCTCTTGTTTCTCTGAATACTGATACTTTTGTTTCATTGCTCTCAATTCACAGAAAATTGCATTATGAATAACCGTATTTTTAATCTCCTTTTTTATTGAAACCCTGTAGATAAAACGGTCGATGAGCTTAACACTTTTATTTTAAAAAAAGATTTATTTGTTTTTTTGAAAGTTAGAGTTACACAGAGAGAAAACAAAAGGCAGAGATAGAGAGAAATCTTCCATCCACTGGTTCACTCCCCAGTTGGCAGCAACGGCCAGAGCTACGTTGATCCAAAGCCAGGATCCAGGAGCTTCTTCTGGGTCTCCCATGTGGATGCAGGAGCCCAAGGACCTGAGCCATCTCCCACTGCTTTCCCAGGCCACACCAGAGAGCCGGATGGAAAGTGGAGCAGCTGGGACTTGAACCAGCGCCCATATGGGATGCTGGCACTGGAGGTGGTGACTTTGCCCGCTACAGCACAGCACTGGCCCCAGAGCTTAACACTCTTAAGACCATTTTTATGTCAGATAGTTTTGGTGGTGGACCTCAATTTGACTACTTTCTTTTGTGTGACATTGGGAAAATGACTCAACCTTTTTGAGCCTCAGTTAGCTTTCTGTTAAAAAAAAAAAAAGTGGACAGTGATACCCATCTAATATTTTAGGGTGAAAGCTAGATAAGATAATCTCACTGCTTACCATAGGCTTGATATATAGCAAACAACAAAACAGAAACAGAATATGCCATTTTCTTTTTTATATTAGTTAAAATATAGGCAATAAAATTAAATGCATAATATAATGATTATTAAGTATCAATTGTCAATTATAAAAGATTTTATAAAGTTTTAAAATAAGTCTATAGTAGATAAAATAAGGAGGATATGAAGAATACAGGGATTATAAACATTAGTAAGTTATTTTAAAACCTATTTGTTGATTACTAATCAATCATTCTGTTAAGAATTTGATAAAAAGAATTTTATTTTTATCAATACTATTCAACCTACAATAAATAAGAAAACTGGGTTACAGTGTATGATACAATGTGAAGTTCCCAGTTAAATCCACATTTGACTAACAAGGAAAAGTAGGCTGTTCTGATCTACTAACTACATGTCTTGTGTTGCCAGTTTGCTATGTCGAAGACCTATATATTATGATAAAAATCCAGAAACTCCTTTATCATGTCTCAATAGCAATCAGGTGAAATGCAAATATGATCTTTCCAGGTGAGTATAGAATCACACAAAGACCAATATAATCAGTGCAAGTACCTTTTGAAAAGCAAAAACTATAAAATGTCTATGAAGAGAGAAAAAAAATAGTCTATGTATAGGGAAAATAAACTAATGTTGAGAATGGGAAACTATATGACTACAATTCTGATTTAGCAAGAAAAAATAAATTGCCATGGACATGCTGTGAGCAGCAGATTGCTCTCCGTACACCCTGTGCTTGAGATGAACACATCTAACGGAGACTTTGATAGAACAAATCTGTCATTTTTTTTTTTTTCTCTCATCCAGTCTTGCCCACTCCAATGCTGATCCTTAAGCATTTTGGGTCAGTGCTAGAAATGGAACCTGCTTAATGAGCTAGCTTCATTTCAACTAATTACAGTCATCTGTAATATTTGAACAAAATTTTCAAAAAGTTCATAGAGGGACATACGTGAATGGGAGATTTTCTTCCCAGCCCTAGTTCCTCCATAACTTGACACACTTGGGTTTGACTTTTTGAGCTTCAGTCAATAAATGAGGTGCCTGGATTGCATGATCATGAAAGTACTGTCCAACTCAATTACTCAAGTATTGATTCCAGATATTACAAGGAACTAAAACATCTGGCCTACCTGGTACTCAAGCTTCTCAATAAAGCTCTATAAGTGAGAAAGCCAGAGGAGCCCACTCCAGGTCACTTTAACAGTATCTTGAGAAGAAAGATGATTTCTTGGCTGTGACGTGATTCCAACAGGGAATGGGGAGATCTGTCTGTACTAAAATGACTTCCCCAAGCTGCCTAAAATTCCGTGCTTTTTCCTCCTGTCTTGATAACTTCCTGCTTTCTGGGATGGTTAGGCTGTCTTAGTGAAGAGCTATGGAAGCCTTGGGGACCCATTTTCTGGGTATGGCCTTTGGATGGTAGGGGAAACGGTAAAAAAATTAAAACATAAAAAATAGAGATGGATGCAGAGAGACACTATTTGTCTAGACCTGGTTTGCTTTTCTCAGATACCAGAAGGTGAAAGATCTAAGTGGTATACAGGACTGCAACCACATACAATGAAATGTCAGAGATAAAGTGCAGTTGCAGTATCTATCACAGAATTTTTTAATGGCTTGCCTATTGCTTATTGCTAAAACATACAACTTCTTTTTTATGCTTCTCTGGCAACCCGAGGCAGTAAAGAATCAGATAAGCATTGATTAGAAAATGGCTCTCTCATTGCACACTTTGGGACTCTACACAAGCTACTTAGCGTCTCTGAGACCAATTTGTGAGAAACATGATGATGAAAACACACAACTGGCAGGGTTTGAGGATAAAGTTGAAAAGGAGTGTGTTAGATGTCAAGCTCAGTAGATGTCCAATCTATTATTGAAACTATTACTTGTTCCTGATGGTTTGTGGTTTTAGCATAACTTTCCCCAAAACTTGAAGGATGGTGAATGGTTTGAATTAACACAAGTTCTCATATTTATAACCCATTTTCTCTTTGCTAGAATTGGAGGCCACCTGATAAGTTGAAACTGCTCTTGGTATAGGAGGATGACGGCATGAAAACTCACACATTCCTTATGCTAGCTGTCAGACACTTCTACAATTTCAAACAAGCTTTTCTTAGTCTTTTATGTTTAAACAGCATATTACTAAATTTCATGCCTAGTCCACTAGTTACCTAATAAGGTGGCTTTTTTTTCCCTTTTTTGTTCTCTGGCGCCACTCTAGCCCATATTTGTGTTATCTAATATGCCTCTGCTTACTTGTGTGGTCTATATGGATCAGGCTGCTTTCAAACTCGTTTCAGTTTCCAAGAAAACATTAGAAAAATAAATCCACAGCTGCTAAAGACTTCCATCCAAATATAATCAAGCCATAAAACAGAAGCAGAAACGCATGGTCCTGATAGTCCTACAATCTCTCGTGCATATCACAGGGCATGTCCTGCTCTCAGCCATCTTTATGGGATCCATTACCCACAAACACCAGCAGTAAATACAGCTGGTTGCTTTCAAAGTAGTCGTAATGCAGAGAGAATAATTCTTGGTAAATAACAAAAATCATTCAAAAATAATCCAGTTTACTGCTGATGGGAATGTAAATTTTCATGCACAGTTTTGAAAAGATGCTAAATATAGGTATGCTACAACCTGGAAATCTCAAACCTAGGTATCTATTCAGCAAGAATTCATCCATTTGTATATTAAAATGTGCACAAAAAATACCTATAGAATCACTATTCATAATATCCCCAAACTAGAAACTACTGAAATGTCCAACAATAGGAAAAGAGATAAATTGTAGTATACTCACAAAATAGAATATTAAATATCAATAAAAAGAGCAAAGTACTACTACATGCAAAACATGCATGCATCTCACAGACATAATGTTGACTGAAAAATTGTGCTATAACATGTACAAACTATACAGCTCTAATAGCTTAAATTTCAAAAACAGACAAAAGTAATCTATTAGTTCAGGATGCACTTCCTTTGGGAAGAGTAGGGACTGGAGGACATTTCTGAACTCAGTTCTGGGTGCTAGCTACAATATATTTAGTTGGTAAAGTGTCACTAAGTTCCTTTTTTGATATATACACATTCCTGCATGTCTGGTATTATACTCAATAAAAGGCATTTAGGAATAGCAAAAGATTACAAGGACATATGCTCGTCTTCAAAATACACAGAAAATAATTCAACAGGTAGGGGGAGACTTAGTAGATTCTTGAAGTCAACACAATTACAAGTCAATCAGAGACCATAATGACAAATCTGATATGCTGTGTTTGAGGACCCTTTGCCCAGTGTCTCTGTCATATTTGGCTATAAAGGGCATTATTATTACTTTTATCATTCTAGTCTTTCTTGTAGGCCAAGCACTGTATTGGGAGTCCTTTCATCAACATTACCTCTTTCATTCTCACCAACAACCCCATGAGAGAGCACTGTAATTTCTACTGTGCAGTTGTACAAACTGATAAACACAAACAATTTACTTTAAGTTGTTAGAAGATGAAAGATGTAGCATGACCACTTGCCCTGGTGACCTGGGATTCCCTTGAGTCCTGTGAGACCCTACACTCAGGCTTCAGGAAGCCCCCTCTCCATGCTGTCTGAAATAGCACTGGGTTGTCCTCTGATACTCATTTTTCCTCTGTGGTTTCAGGTTCATCCAGACCATGCTCTTTAGTCAGTCTGTGAAATACTAAGGAATAGCCATGGCAATATCTACCTCTCGCCTCTCCTACACACATGTGGTTCACTTTCACTGAGCCCAATATCAAGGCTGCTAAGGCTGGCTGGACTCCAGGAAATCATCATAACCAGCATTTGTCTGTTGGGATTATCAATCCGATCACAGAAGTAACCAAATATCCTGCTTGCTGCTAGAGTTTCTGAAGACTGATATGAGGGGAGATGTTTTCAGAGTGCTCAGAGAAGTTAAAAATTTGTTTGTTTGTTTGTTTTAAATAAATCCATATAAAATTATTTGCAATTGCCATTAGCAGGTTGATAGAGGTTTTCTGCAGTGTCAGGGAAGAATATGATCACTACAGACTTAGATAAATGATCTTTACAGATAGACAGAGTAGGTTCAAATCTAGACTAAGCTACTTAGCTCATTTCTTCATCTAACAAATCTGTGTTAATGTCTTCATCATTTATTATTATTAAGATAAGTGAGATAATGTGAAAAATACTTAGTGCATCTCTACCATGTAGTAAGCTTTTTCACAAGTGGTAAATGCATAAAAACACAAAAATACACAATTTATTTAGTAAGTTATGTAGTAACATCATGCATCATACACATGCAGATACACACACATTCTCTTACAGAATCAAGTATTTTTGATATTATGTTATCTTTGTGTGTGTGTGTGTGTCTATTCTTGTACTCAATCTTAAGAATTTTTTTCTTAAAAATTATTCAACACAATTTTTAATTGATTACTTAATAGCTACCGTAGCAAATCCTGCCTTTGAGAGACTTTGGTCAAGGTGGTAGTTTTCTAAACCAGCTGAGAATTACAAGCAAAAAAAAAAACAAAAACAAAAAAATTGAAAGACAGTAAAAGAAATAATATGAAAGCAGCTAAAGAGATTTCAAATAAATCTGAGTGTCTAAATTCAGAGATTTAAAAAGGATGCAATTTGCCCAATATACTTCTGGACCACTTATTCAAAAGAGAACTCTCATCACAGGCTAGACTGATTTGCATACTATGTTACTTACTTGTAGAACACTTTGACACTTTGAGGCTAATAAACTCTTAATAGTCTGTAAGTCTAGATGTAATAATAGCCTTTTAAACCACTGTCTTCCCCTCTCTTTAGAGACTACAAAGTTGTATATTCTTCCTTTATATTTTGCATGACCTCTTGAGGAAGGAGACATTCAAACAGAAATTATCCTCAAACATAGCTCTGGCAGGGAAGCTAGTTCACAGCAGAATTCAAGAAGTTTCTGTACCCTTACTCACAGGTGTTCAATGATTTTACTTCCTCATTAAAGTTCTCTTGCTCTCATACAGAGAAAATAATTAGACCATGAATATGACAAATAAAAAGCAGATATCCTGAGCTCTGACTTATACCAGACTAGCAGACTGTTCAGGGGCATCCTCACCCTGTTGGCAAATTTTCAAAAGGTTAGAGAGCAATGTTGAGAAGAAAAAAATCATTATAGCAAGTATGACCTAAGATGTTCTTCAATAAAGTTCCTAAAAAGCATACACATAGAAGAGGTAATGCTGCCAGTTTTTCTCTAAACTTTGCAGTAATACTCTATTCCTAAGGTCTATAAAGGCTATTTTTCCGTGCTTATGTTAATGCTAACTTAGAATAAACAAAACTGTGGTCTTTGGACAAAAACTCCAGTGATCAAGTAAATTTATGTTGTGAAGATAACAAAAATAGTCTATAAAAAAGTTATTTATTATACTCAATGAGATTCATTTTAAAAAGAAACTAAATGTGCTTCCTTATCAGGTAATGATTCTCACTTATTCATACTAAGAAAAACTAGGATATCTGGTACACCAAAAGTAAGTATTGTTATATAAGCACACTTCAAACTATATACACATTAATATGGATGAGACAATAACTTATGGTTCTTTAAGCCACTCAGTTTATGTTACTTAATTATGGGAGCCCTAACAAATTCATTTAGGCACCATATTTAATTTTAAACATTGTACGATGATGTCAATTATACACTACAGGCATTCAAATCTGAGTTGAACATTTTGTGAGTCAGTCTACAAGACCACGTTTATTTGAGGCATTTTATGACAAAGGATTCAATTTTGTCTTGTTAAAATTCTACTGTGGGAGAGTATATTGTCTGCTATTAATCATCTATGTAGCCTAAGGAGAAGCCCATGTGATATGAAATTGGAGTTTCCTGCCAACACTGAATGAGCCAAAATGAAATTGGATCCCCTGGTCCCAATCTTTTTAGAAACCTGCAGCCCCAGGTGACATATTGACTACAGATTGTGAGATATTTTGAGTCAGAGCCACTCAGCCAAGCCACTCCTGAGTTCATAAGCAACAGAAACTGCTTGATAGATAAGACATTTAGGACTAATTTTAACCAAGAAGTTGAAAGATAAGTATACTGAAAACTATAAAATACTGATGAAAGAAATTATAGAAGATACAAATAAATAGAAAGATATCCCATGTTCATGGATTGAAAGCATACCCAAAGCAATCTACATATTCAATGTATTTCTTATCAAAATTCCAATGCCATTTATTTCAGAAATAGAAAAAATCCCAAAATTTGCATGAAATCACAAAAGACCTGAATAGCCAAAGCACTTTTGAGGGAAAAAAAGCTAATAGTTGGCTAATTTCAAGCTATATTACTAATTTTGACAATATGGATGAACATAGAGGACTTATGCTGAGTGAAACAAGCTAGACATAGGATACATGTAGAATCTCACTTACATGTGGAATCTAGAAACTCAGACTCATGGAAGGATAGTAGATCCAAGGGCTACCAGGGACTGAGAAGTCAGGTAAATGGGGAGATTTGGTCAAAAAGAACAAGGAAACAGATAGTAAATATTTGCTTCAAACCACTAGATTCTGAGGTAATTTTTTTACACAGAAATATATAACTAATACACCTATCAGATAATCATTCCTGTTCTCTGTGAATAGAGACTTATTGTTCATATGGCAAATTTAGGGAGCTAAAATATATTTCCCATTAACCTAGGTAACTAGATTTGATTCTGTGGCATGGTGTAGCAATGAACTGCAAAAAGGAATCTGCAGATTTCTAGGACCATTATCCTGCCTTGGGAAACATCCTTTATTTCATCCTACCTTGAGTGTGGATGTGATGGCTGAAGCTGTAACAATCACCTGATCACTTAGTGGAAAGGTTAATGGGATCATATTGACCTGGGCCCTTATATCATAGAGTTGTTAAAATAATGTCAGAAATTGTCCTTGGAATTCTTAAATTAGAAAAAAATAATGTTTAAACTATTTTTCAACAGAAACTGTGTTTCTGTTACCATCGGATAGAATATAAACTTTATTAATTCTTTCATTTTATGTTATTTTGGAAGCTCAGCATTTTATTTCCTTTTAATCTCAGAAAATCGTATTTGCTCACTGTCATGATAAGTATTATTAATATATTTTTGAAAAACTGTGTGTGTGTGTTTTTGTGTATTTATGTGTATAATATAGTAGGAATCACATCCTGAAAAAAACATCTTTAGAACTACATTTATTGCATATGTCTTCATCTATACTATTAGTATGGCTAAAAAATTATTAGGAAAAAATAAAAGGGATAAAAGAAGGACGAAAAATAAGGAAAATAAAAGAGGCCAAGATAAAAAGATACAGATTTGGAAAATAAAATGATAAATGGAAAAAAGTACATTATTAAGCCTGTGAAAAGAAATTGGTGTGAATATTGTTAAAAGATTATAAACATAAAAGTGTAAAAACATTCGTTATCTCTTTCTAGGATGTCAGGAAGTTTTTATACTATCATGCACAATGAGTTTTTTTAAGTATAAATTTATTTTCCTAGTGTTGGAACTTTTGACATTAAGCAGTGAACGCCTAAACTTGAGATGCTTTTGATTCTTTCCTGAAAGAAAACGTAAGGTGATAATGAATTGAACCTTTGAAACACAGAGTGAGTTTGCAGAGTTATTTTAAGAGCTACATACAAAAAAGAAAGGCAATTACTTATAAGCACACATGCATACACATGTATATATATTCCTAGATCAGTATTTTAAAGAAAATGAGTATCAAATATTAAATATAGAAAATGTATTTAGGATACATTGTGATAATCATCAAAAACATTTCATATACATTTTAACAGCAAGAGAAGAAATTACAAATTGAAATTTCTAAAGCTCTTTATAAGTCACTTGTGAAAACAAAACCCTTTTAGGACTTTTATTCTAGTATTAGAAAAACTTCATCCTTCCATATGATAGCATGGTAAGGTGTTTGATGTTCTTTTTCATTATAATCAAATCTGTGTTGAGTCAAGGTTCTCCAGAGAAACAGAACTAATAGGAATTGGTTTATATGATTATGGAGGCTGAGAACTGTCACAATAGGACATCTACAATCTGGAGACTCAGGGAAAATGGTGGTGTGCTTCTGAGAACTGGACAGCTGATGATGTAAGTCTAGCACTAACCCTGGCCAGGGGAATATTGATATTCCAGCTTAATAGGCACATCTCTGTTTATTCACACCCTTAGTCCATGGGATAGAGATCTACCCACATAGAAGAGAGCAATCTGCTTTATCCAGCTTGTCGGTTCAAGTGCTAATCTCATCCAGAAATCCTCTCACAGACACTTCCAAAATTAATGGAAAGCCATATATCTGGGCACCTTGTTGTCTGGTCAGGTTGACATATAAAACTGACAATCATAATAATATCTTTGGTAGCATTTATGACAATATCTGTATGGCTTTAGAGTCAACCTGGTTGATTCAGATCTATCACAATGTTCTACGGTTTCCAACAAAAACTTATCTTCCCTGGGTTTCAGTTTCTTCATTTGTAAAATAGAGAAAATTATAAAACCTGCCTCATAGGGTATTGTGAGAATTAGGTAAATAAATAGATGTAGTTAGACTAGGTCTGGAATATGGTCAGCACCCAGTGCATTTCACTATTATTTTATCCACACAAACCTAAAAAATGAATGTTCTAGCAGTGAGTATCACCCATATTGGTTCAACAATTAAAGTAAAAATTGAAAAAAATAGAGTAAAAGTGGAGAGATTAGTCAGACAAAAGTGTGAATGCACAAGGGGTATTTGAACCTTAGGGTAAATTCATACTTATATATTAAGGCTTATTTATTTATTTACAAAGCTGAAAGGAGAAATCCTAAGGATAAACTACCTACAGTCAATTTCCATTGCCTCCCATTTTAAAGATGTATATGTCATTCTAAATAGTTTTTCTTTTTCTTTTTTTTTTTGGACAGGCAGAGTTAGACAGTGAGAGAAAGAGACAGAGAGAAAGGTCTTCCTTCTGTTGGTTCACTTCCCAAATGGCCGCTATGGCCAGCGTGCTGTGTCGATCCAAAGCCAGGAGCCAGGTGTTCCCTCCTGGTCTCCCATGTGGGTGCAGGGCCCAAGGACTTGGGCCATCCTCCACTGCACTTCCGGGCCACAGCAGAGAGCTGGCCTGGAAGAGGAGCAACCGGGACAGAATCTGACACCCTGACCGGGACTAGAACCCGGAGTGCCGGTGCCACAGGCAGAGGCTTAGCCTAGTGAGCCGCGGCGCCGGCCTATCGTTTTTCTCATTTTTTATGACATAAATATTACATGATAACTAGGGACTGATCCAAAATATGAATAAATGGGCAAAAAGAAAAAACATTTGCATTTCTATTACTCAGAGATAATGTTTTGGTATTTGTCCTTCCAGATCATTTTCTGTGCACTTTCAAAAAATATTTACTTATTTATTTGAAAGAGAGAGAGAGGGAGAAACATCTTCCCCCCATTAGTTCACCAAATGCCCCAATAGCCAGGGCTGGACCAGGCCTAAATAAAGAGCCATCAAACCCACTGGAGTTTTCTACATTGGTGGCAGGGAATCAACTACTTTAGCCATCATCTGCTGCCTCCCCAGGCACATTAACAGGAAGCTGGATCAACAGCGGAGTAGCTAGGTCTGGAACAAGGCATTCCCACATTGGATGCAGGAATTCCAAGAGGGAGCTTAACTCCTTATACTACAACATTCAGCCCTTTCCATGCATTTTTAACAAATTAAATAAATGATATATAACAAAATCAGATATATATTCATACTGTTTGTAATGTTTCTCTTAATTAAAATTTTATAAAATTATTTTCATAATAAATATAATTGTAAAGAAAATCATTGGCTAGTCCTTATGAATTTTTCAAAATCTTATCAATTTTTCCACTGGGCATTTCATTGGTTTTTCTGGATTTTCTCTATTATAAACAATTTTGGTTGCTTCTTGTAGCCAAGAGCTTTGCATATATTTAAGATCAGAGCCTCGGGTGATTACCGACATCATAAATAAGAGTGTCAATTGTTAAATCAACAACAGGATTCACTATGCACTTACTCCCCATGTAGGATCTCTGTCCTTAATGTGTTGTACTATGTGAATTAACATCATAACTAGTACTCAAACAGTATTTTATACTTTGTGTTTCTGTGTGGGTGCAAACTGTTGAAATCTTTACTTAGTATATACTAAAAAAAAATCAGTTGCTACAAAATAAATGATTTGTGGTTTCTTATACATGGAATAGCTACTCTCCCAATAATGTTGTGTGCTGTTTCTTGGATGCTGCTGATGGGTATCTATTGGCTTCAAGAAAGAGATTTCAAATCAGATGTGCACATAAGGTTGCTCTAAAGTGGCTAGAAACAAAACACAAATTGAGCGCAGAATTACTTTTGAACATTTTGATTGTAATGTAAACCCAGTGAATGCCTTGGTCAGGTGCAATCCAGGAACAAGAACTAGAAGAAATTAAAATGAAAGCCAGTCTGAAAGATATTTAAAGAACAATGTATCATTGTTCTGATGTAAAGCAAGAAAATTGTATGAATAATTCATTCTCTCTAACACCAACAAAAATGTTTTTACACTTTAAAATAGGTGATAAAAGAGGAACTATTTTGCCAAAAGTAAGTAAGTGGAGTGTAAATTTCTCTTCCTGCCACAAAAGAAGTGATTGTGTATCACAGCTGAATAAGGCAATAAGATGTACTACTAGGAAATATTCCAGAAGACCTATCTATTTGCACTAAGGAACCCAAGGAAAATCTTGGCTCTGAAACCAACTAATTCCTTCTAATATGAATACTGTATTTCTGATGACTACTAGGGTCTCAGACATACACTTTTCTACCTACACAGAGAGGTAAGTCTACAATGGGGGAAAACATTTCTCTTTCAGTAAGCTCATCAGGGGTTACATCTTAAGGGTAGCACTTCAGGTTCTAGAAGGAAGTTATTTTACAATGAAATCTAAGACACTCAATTACAAATAGATTAGGAACTAGTATTTACTTTGTTCTCTGGTCCCAATCTCAAACATTCCTTTATTCTAGAATTTCAAAACCTAAGAAGGATTTTTCCATTACTTCTTTTTTGGGAAGTAAGTTTGAGATGCTTTATAGGGAACATTGGTTAAAGAGTTACTGTTAGGGTTGGCACTGTGGCACTGTAGGTTAATCCTCCACCTGTGGTGCCAGCATCCCATATGGGTGCCTGAATTGTTCTAATCCAGGCTGCTCCTCTTCCAATCCAGCTCTCAACTATGGCCTGAGAAAACAGCGGAAGAAGGCCTGAGTGCTTGGGCCCCTGCACTTGCGTGGGAGACTTAGAAGAAGCTCCTGGCTCCTGGCTTCAGATTGGCTCAGATTTGCCCATTGTGGCCATTTGGGGAGTGAATCAGCAGATGGAAGACCATTCTATCTGTCTCTCCCTCTCACTGTCTGTAACTCTATCTCTCAAATAAATAAATAAAATCTTTTTTAAAAAAAGAGTTATTATCAGAGTTACTATTACTGGACCTTCCTGACCTTGATGGTTGTTTACCCAGTAAGATGTGAGATAAAACATTCTGCACTGAAATATTGATGTTTTATATAGTGGCATTGTACTCCAAGTTTATTTCCACAAAATTGTCTTCTTAGAAAACAAACAACACAAATGTACTTAATGCTATTAAACTGCACATTTATAAATGATATATCTTGTGTATTTTACCAAAATAAGAAATAAAATAAATAAGGCATTTAAAAAAAAAAAGAAAGAAAAGTTTCCAGTCTATGTCTTTAGAATTCCATATGGTCTACCTGAGAACAGGAAAATCATATTAATATCAGTTCCTAGGCTCATAGGAAATGTTCATACACACTTCCATGGAGTATTCACAGTGATCTCAGGAGTAAGTCACCAGGTATGGTTACTCTAACACAACCAAAGAGGAAACCACAACAACAAATGGCAGAATCGTCATCACATCCACTCTAACATATACACATACACACATATACACATTACCTGCAGTCAAATGGACACTTAGTACGTCTCATTTGCCAAGACTTCAAACTAAGGGTCTGTTAGCACATTACTCTTCATTTTCTTTTCTAAAGTTTCTCTGAATCTTACTCATCTTACACTTACCCACAATTGGTTTCAGCTAGTGTTTTTCCTTTCCTTATGAAGCAATGACAACAAAAAAAAATCAACCTTTATGCTATGTTTGATTATGGTTATTCTTTACCATTATTACTGTATTTATGATAGTCAATGATTATTAGTGGGAATCGTTTAACTACTATTTATTGTCCAGTTATATTGATATGCTCAGAATTGCTTATGTCCATGCTTGTAATAGATCCAAAAGTCATTTCGGGTATATTAAAACACAAAAGGGAAAAAAGTTTTGCTTTCCTTTGAATTAATATATCCTCATCTGGACTAATAAATGACCGCATCACTTAGCTTAATGAACAAGTCCTTTGAAATGGTAGAACTAACAACATATTCTAAGCAGGGTGCTTGTAATTGAGTTCTTTTTCAATGTATATTTTCAAAATTAAATATGAGCAATCACTTTTATTTTCCTCTTCATATCTGCTGAACTTAAGATATGACTCAGGAACATTTTTCAGCTACATATTGTTAACATAATTATTCATTAATGCTCCCAGACTTCAGTGAAGTTCATATTCCTCATATGTCATAGACTGCCATTAATCTCTAATTGCTTTCAGAACTTCACCCTCTTTTTCTTTCTGGAGCTGCGATAAACTTGCCCTTAGCCACCAAGTATTCACTTGATCCGTCTCCCAGAACTACTACTGGGATTCTCTTTCTCTGCCAATAATGGTCAAAACCATATGACAGGAAGGGTCATGGTAGGAGAAGTAAATAATATAAGAGCACCATTCTAAATGAAGAAAGTACATACAGCATGCAGGGTGATTAAATTCTCTACCTAAGAGTGGAAGCCAGCACTTCCTGCATTAAATCAGTCCATGAGGGAAAAAAACAAAATCACTATGCTTTTCAACATAAAAAACACAGAAAATCACACCATTTAAAATATAAAAGCATTCTGAAGTATACAGTTTTGTGGTAAATCTGAAGTGTAGGGCCAGTGCTCAGTGGGGTGCCAGGTACATGATCCTGAATCTTCACATAGATTTGAGGAGGCGGTATAGAAGAAAGCGAAGTACTGTGGATTGAGAAGCAGTTTCCTTGATCCAGGACACTCTAACTTTCTAGGACATTTAACCTCCACGAGCAGGTCATTTAATTCTGTGGCACAATAGATTGAAGGTTTTCAAAGTGGACTTATAAGAGGTCAAAGAAGCCCACACATAAGAGTGACTATGAGAAGGAGCTATGGGTGTCCTCATGTGGACTCAAAAACTTCCAATTTCAACCACGGAAAGACTTGCTTCATGTATCAATTTATCTTTCAAGATTTTTTTTTTTTGACAGGCAGAGTGGATAGTGAGAGAGAGAGACAGAGAGAAAGGTCTTCCTTTTTGCCGTTGGTTCACCCTCCAATGGCCGTTGCGGCCGGCTCATCGCGCTGATCCGAAGCCAGGAGCCAGGTGCTTCTCCTGGTCTCTCATGCGGGTGCAGGGCCCAAGGACTTGGGCCATCCTCCACTGCCTTCCCGGGCCATAGCAGAGAGCTGGCCTGGAAGAGGGGCAACCGGGATAGAATCCGGTGCCCCAACCGGGACTAGAACCCGGTGTGCTGGCGCCGCAAGGCAGAGGATTAGCCTGTTAAGCCACGGCGCCGGCCATCTTTCAAGATTTTATTACAGGTTTCTAAGACTTTAAGTGTATGCCTGTAAAAAAATTAAACACAATGATCTCTAGGGTCTCTTCCAATTCTAATAATTTACTCCATTTCCTCTAGAAGAGAAAAAGAGGTGAATGACTTCATCCTCACCATTACAAGGCATCTCACATGGCACTTTATAATGAATTACTGCCTATAAGATTGGCAACGTATTGTACCTACAGTCAAAGAAGGTCAGTGGCCCCCAAGTTGTTTATTATTTCACTTTTCAACAGAAAGGAAGAAAGTGTGTGTTATTAGGAAAGATATGGCAGCAAAGAAACTGAAAGAGTACAAGGAGAGGGAGCTATTAGCCCTTCTTCATAATTCAGAGAGAGAAATTGCTGGGGTGAATGGACATAGAGGTAGAAATGGAGAAAGGAGTTATATTCTGTATTGATTAGAGTATGAGCTACTAATTAACGTTTTCTAATGGATGAGGTCACTGTTACTTAAAATGTACAAACATGCATCTCACTTGATGTTTATTCTCAAATTTGAAGAGAGCAGCAGTCACTGCTTAACTCTTGGACTGAAGTTTTCATGGAATGCAAGATATGGCTCAGCTGTTAAAGCAGCACTTTTACGTGGAATTCACTGCCATTGCTTGTGCAGAGCTGTCTTGTGAGCTCCACCAAGAACTGTTATTTTATCTGGGCAAGACAAGACACTCCTGGGTTCTTTGACCAATAAATATCCTGATTTCTCCCTCCCTCCCAAAATAAGCAGATGAAAAAATATATACTTAAAATACAAGAACGTTCAGATTTAGTTGAAGCTATCAGCATAACATCTGGTTACGGATGCTATCAGTATAACATGCAGCCTCTCTATGGAGTTGGACATATTCATATAGGACTTGCATAGGTCCTGAACTTTCATATTCCCCTCTCCTTCTATGTTCAGCAATATTCAGAGCCCTGGGAATCTGAGACAAAAATTGATGGACTCATGTTCACTTGGGATGTGTCATAATGATAAGTCCTCATAAATAAGATTCTAGAATTGTTTTAGAGTAAATATCATCTAGAAATTTGCTTGTCTTTCCAGGAGATAATCCACAAGGCTATACTCTGTGGGGAGGGTCAACCATTTTCCTGGCTTGTCAGAGTTCTTTTTTCCCAAAGTGCATATTAAGATATCAAAACAAGACATGGTCCCTGTATAAGTCAGGGATCTGGCAAGAAACAATCCATTTCTGATGGTACAAAGACAGAAATGAAGGGACTCCTTAGGACATATTAGTAGTTCCCAGGCAGCAAGGAAGATATACCAAGGTTCCAAGAGTACATAAATAACAAGAAGTAGGCCCCACCAAAGACTAAAGGCACCAAAAGGAAAGAGTTTTACAGGTGATTTATGAGTCCTGGCCCCATGAAGGAAGCAGGGGACTCTGGATGGGAGCTACTATCCTGGGAAACAGTAGTGGGATCCAAATCAGGAAAGCAGACAGAAGAAAGACCCCAGATCTTTTTTTCTTCTCTCTCATCTCCTGCCAAAGCCGCACAATAAGTCAAATGCTAAGGAACTGGGTAATTCAGTTCAAATACATTGGCTACTTGGAGACACAGATTAGGGCAGAAAGTAGACCGAGTGTACATACATGTGTGATAAGGAAACTTGAAATATTCAGCACAGATCCTTAGCCCAAGAAAAAATATAAGTACATATATGAAATTTTTGAGTCCCCTCAAGTCTATTTATGAATACCAGTTAAGAAATTCTAAATATATGAATAATTTTCAAATCTGTGTCTAGCATCTATGATTCTCCCAAAATTTTATATGTATAATTATCTATTAGATATCATCTCTCAGGTGTCCGCTAGGCATCTCTGGTTCAAACTGCTCAAAACTGAAATAGCTATTTTCTTCTTCCATGTAGACTTGCACCTTCTCATAGATTCCCTTTACTATGAACTTGAGTCAACCTGGATGGATACATTTACATATTTAAATTCTTTTCACCTTCACTTCCTAAATTCTGTTAGCAACTAAGTCCCATTAATTCCATCCTCTTTTTTTCTTTTTTTTATTTTTAACTTTTATTTAATGAATATAAATTTCCAATGTACAGCTTATGGATTACAATGGCTTCCCTCCCACCCGCAACCCTCCCCTCTCCCGCTCCCTCTCTCCTTCCATTCACATCAAGATTCATTTTCAATTCTCTTTATATACAGAAGGTCAATTTAGTATAAAGATTTCAACAGTTTGCACCCACATAGAAACACAAAGTGAAACATACTGTTTGAGTACTAGTTATAGCATTAAATCAAAATGTACAGCACATTAAGGACAGAGATCCCACATGAGGAGCAAGTACACAGTGGCTCCTGTTGTTGACCCAACAAATTGACACGCTTGTTTATGGCACCAGTAACCACCCTGGGCTGTCGTCATGAGTTGCCTAGGCTATGGAAGCCTTTCAAGTTTACCGACTCTGATCATATTCAGACAAGGTCATAAAAGACAGAGTGAGGATAGTAACCAATGATCCTAAGAGTGGCATTTACCAGGTTTGAACAATTATACAGCATTAAGTGGGGAAGAGGACCATCAGTACACACAGGTTGGGAGTAGAGCCTTTGGAGGTAGAGTAGAGGTTATGATTACAAAGGAATGAGGCCCAAATGCACTAGACAGGGTCTAGAACAAAGGACAGAGTCATTATTAGAGGAGATAAGAAAGGTGCTGTCTAAGCTACAATTAAGTTTTCTGATTGAGAGGCAAATAGAACCTGATAGAAGGGGCTTGATAATAATCTGGTGGGCTTTAGGCCTTGTAAATTCAGAGGCCCAGACCTATCTATCTCTTCACATGGGGTATATCCTAAGGGAGGTGTGAACCTCCTAGGGGAAGGCACTCTGTTGACTTTCATTACTTGGCTGGCCTGGGAGGAGAGCTGGCCAGGTAAAGGCAGGGGGCATCTCTAACAAGAAATTTACAGTTCTGCCTGCAATGTTGCTGACCCTATTTGACCATACCCTCAGCTGAAGTGGTCACTTTGGAAGTTGGGCTGAGTGAAGGGCTTTTCAGCTTAGAGCCAATAAGATCTGTGGCTCTGACCCGGGCATCCTTCGACTCCAGGCCAGGTCCATTTCCAGTGATCCAACTCTTGGCAGAGCTGCCAGGGCTCTTCACAAGCTGACTTCTGCTGAAGCCCAGGCTTACCACATTGAAAGCCACTGCAGTGGACTGGCCTGTTGGGTCTCCTTGAGGGCAGATCACTGTACACATCAGCCACTAATAGGCCTGCCACCCATTGCTTCTGATGCCTAGCTTTCTTTTCCTCCTGGTTTGTGTTAAAGCAGACCAGAGGATGCAAGTCAAGGGAGTGCCCAAGTCCCATCTCTAATCTTTGGTGGCCTGAACTACAAGTCTATAGTCACAGGCATGTTCTGTAGTAGTTTTTCTAAGGTAGACAATGCCCATGAGGAAAATTATATTCTCACTTTAAAACTTTCTTTCCCTTTGGTCTGAAAGGGAGGTTTTTTCTACTTACTGTATACTTCGCTGATGGCGAAGTGAATCTAGCTATGAGATTATTATTTAAGTTCTTATTTTGGCTATGCTATTGCAGAAAAATGTTAGCCATCTCTTTTATAAGGTCTAAAGATTAAATTGTGCGTCCTACAGATTCCTTCATAATATAATTAGTTTCCTACCTTGAAGAGAATAGAGAAATGAAAGAACAAGTTGGGCTTAGAATAGAGAAATGAGGGAGCAAGTCCTAGATCACTTGCTGACAATAGCAATATCACATGAATACTTAGCAAACTGTTTCAACCATTAGATAACAACTTAAGAAAACATTTACAAGAAGGTCCAATGCATTCTATAAATTTTAAGAATCATGTATTTGAAAACACCTCTTAAATATCTAACATGGTGTAGTTTGTTTAGCCAGTAAACTTAAGCACAACCATCTAAAATGTTTTTAGTTTCTTTCTACCAACAAGTTTAAAACATATGATACACAGATTCAGGTCACACAAATTAAAATGTATCTTTGATTGATTTTAGCAGCTTAAATTTATGGACAATCTTATCTATAAGCCATTTAAAATAAAACTCTTAATAAAATTTTCCCATGTGGACATACAATATGTACACACATATAACATAGTATAATAGACCAATATAGTAATTTTAATAATAGCTTTAAAATCTTTAACTCTTTTTGTAGATTGCCAATTGATTTGAATTGCTTTTTGTTTTTAGTAAGCTCAGTTAACCATACTTTCAGTTGGTACTGTTAATACATTATTGGCTTCATCTGTTTACAGAGCCATCCCAAAGTACTGAATACAATAGAAGTGGCTGGAAAAAGTCCATAGGAACCTATAGGAGGACAGCTAAACACAGAACCAACAACACTTTAGTTTTATGAGCAGCAAATCATATATAACTGGGATGACAAAAGACTTTAAGTCGCCATGTTTAAAATTATAAACTCATCAACCAACAAAAGGCACTTGCTTACTGCACAGTATTTTTGAAAGCACCTGTAGAATTTTACAAGTATTTAACCCTTTAGGCCTCTGGGGCTTTCTCATTAAGATAACTATCATGTCTAGTAACACAAGCTCATTAGACTTTTTAATTCTCAAACATTTGTATTAATAGCATTTTCCATTATAGAAACTTAAAGTTTGGTACCACATCACATCTTGACAGTCCTTCTAATATAATCCAAATAGACTGATTAGTTGGTGTCTCTATAAGATGAGAGACATAGGTCCTTCGATTTTTTCAGTTGGGCCCAAACTGGAAAAACCAAAGTCCAGGATTTACTGGAAATTTTAGAGACCAGATTGTTTGAAACTGATTTTTTGAATGCCTGTCAAGAATGCCAAGAAGGCTCAAAATCCAAAATATCTGGTTGAAATAAGATTCCTTAAAATCATGACTTAACATAGACCAAATTTGATCATTGTTACAGGTGATTATTCAAATCTTTGAAAATAAGCACATATTTAAATAACCCATAGCTCTTAATAAAAATTCAGCTGTTTTTGAACAATTAGAATTTAACAGACATCAAGAGAACATAATAGATTACTTTAACACATTGCTTTAACAGAGCATCAGAGTTTAATTCTATGTCAAAGAGAAATTGAGCTTCCTGTGATCTTTTGCTGTGAGGTTTCCTTCCTTTACCTTCTTTCATATTGGTGACCATGTTTCATGTTTCTGTGTTTCTGTGTGTAACACATCTTTAAGCATTTTTTGCAGGGCAGGATGAGTGGCAACAAATTCTTTCAGTTTCTGTTTGCTATGAAAAGTCTTTATTTCACCTTCATTCACAAATGAGAGCTTTGCAGGATATAATATTCTGGGCTGGCAGTTTTTCTCTCTTAGTACCTGAGCTATGTCTCGCCATTCCCTTCTAGCTTGTAGGTTTTCTGATGAGAAGTCTGCTGTGAGTCCAATTGGAGATCCTCTAAGAGTAATCTGACATTTCTCTCTTGCACCTTTTAGAATCTTTTCACTGTGGTGAGTTTGATTACAACATGTCGTGGTGAGGATCTCTTTTGGTCATGTTTATTAGGGGTTCTATAAGCTTCCTGTACTAAGATGCCTCTGTCCTTCTCCAAACCTGGGAAATTTTCTGCTAGTATCTCACTGAAAATGCCTTCTAATCCTTTCTTCCTCTCCATGCCTTCAGGAACTCCTAGAACCCGAATGTTAGGTTTTTTAATAGTATCCTGTAGATTCCCAACAATATTTTTTAGATTTCTAATTTCTTCTTCTTTTCTTTGGTTTGCCTGTTTCCTTTCCTGTTCTCTGTCTTCTAAGTCTGATATTCTCTCTTCTGCTTCGCCCATTCTGTTTTTAAGGCTCTCTAATGTGTTTGTCATTTGATCTATTTTATTCTTCATTTCATTATGATTTCTCGTCACTATCACAGTTTCTTGTTCTACTAGTTGTTTCATTTCATTTTGATTCCTCCTTAAGATTTCATTTTCACGAGAGAGATTTTCTATCTTGTCCATTAAGGATTTCTGTAGTTCAAGAATTTGTTTTTGAGAACTTCTTAATGTTCTTATCAATTTTTTGAGATCCGCTTCTTGCATTTCTTCTATCTCATCATCTTCATAATCTTGAATTGGGGTGTCTTTTTCATTTGGGGGCATCATAGTGTCTTCCTTGTTCTTGTTAGCTTGGTTTTTGCGTTTGTTGTATGGCATGTTGGAGATATTTGGTTTCTTCACTGTGGTGTTTTTTCTTGGTACACTATGGCTCTATATTAAGTGGACTGTCTGCTTTCGGTGGAGCCTTAGGGGCTTGAGATGAGTGTGGACTGAGAGCTGTGTTTGGTTCCTCAGGGTTGAGGGTGTGTCAAAGATGACACTCCCAGGTTAGGCGTGGTAAATCTCTCTTTCTTTCTTTTCTTTTCTTTTTCTTTTTTTTTTTTTTTTTTGATTCAAAAGGGAAGTAATTCCACACAGCTGAACGTAATTGGAGGTAGTTAGCAGACGAATGATATACCCACAGGAGCCAGAGATCAGAAGCTCTTTCCCAAGGACCACACAGGGAATCTCTGCTGCCCTCAGTGTGGGCTCCAATTCTCCTGCAGTCTCCCACTGGGTTGCCAAGTTAGATGCTAATCTCCTGTTATTTCACCCCTCCCCCCAGAGTCAGGTTTTTCTGCTAGGCTCAGGGCCGGTGCAGACCTGAGGTCGCCCTGCTTATGACGTATGTCCAAAATGGCGCCTGCTCTTTGTCTTGCTCGCCTTTGAGGGGTGAGCGGAGAGAGAGAAACTCGTGTCTGTATTGGTCACTTTTTTTTTTTTTTTCCTCTCTCTCTTCTAGTTAGCCTGGTGAACTTTTCCCCACGGAGTTTCAAGCCTCGTTCCCTCTAGTCTCCTCTTTCTGTTTGCCCACTGGTGTCTCGGGCTATTGAGGTTCGGCTCACCTCGCGTTCCAGCGCTGGTGTGTTGAGTCTGCCGCTGGTGTCCCGAACTTGGGCTCCCAGCTCTCCACGCAGGTCCACTGTGAATCACTAGTTCCGGAAGAGTTTCCTCTGCTGTTTCTTCCCCTACTCTTCCTTGACCCTGCAGTATCTCCACTTTTATTAACCTGTGTCTTGCCGAACTATGAATGTGCTCCCTTCCTATTCCGCCATCTTGCCGCTCTACCCATTAATTCCATTTTCTAAGTGTTTTCAGCAACTTTTTCTTTTACTTTTTGTCATATTGATACCTCCTTGATACAGATTTCCATCAACTCTATCCCAGACCAATGTCCCTTTTTATGTCTTCCTTATCTTGTCTCTTCCCTTTCAGTCAGCTGCTTTTCTGAAAACAAATCCCACCATGTTACTCCCTTAACTAATACTCTTAAGCCTCTCCTTTTATAAGTCCAAATCTGTGTAGTTTCAACTACATGCAAAGATCCTAATTTCCACTGCTTCATTGTGACCCTGAAGTTCTCACAACAACAAATGAGTGGCAGGATTCTTTTTCATGTTTTGAATGTCTTTCTTTTAGTTTCACCTCTACTGCCTGATGAATTTTTCTTAAATTCTTATTTGGAAGTAAGTTTGAAATTACCCCCAAATTGCATGAATAACACAGATATCCTGTACATTATTTTCCCTGTACTTTTATTTACTCCTTAACACCTATTTCCAGGATCACTCTCCCTGGGTCCTAACTCCATCCTGTAAAGATCATTCCTATTGTTCTCTGTGTTCTGTTATTTTTCTGTTCTCTATTGTGATTACACTGTGTACACTGTTCCATGTTTTGTTTCCCTGTCATTTAATAGACCAAGTTCCATCTTGAAATGGGCAAAATATTTATCAGGGACTGCTGGAAAGCTTATCTTTGTAGCTGCCCAAGATATAAGTGCCTAGTGAACAAGTCAAGTGAGTCAATCCTGAATACTATAATCAAGCAAGAAGAAGAAACATCAGGGTATGTAGGTATCATGTTTGCTTTTGATTTGGTGTCATTTTTGTTTTTGTTTTTGTTTTCTATCTTAAAAATTGAGTTCATGCCAGTAATTTGTCTATTCCAAAGGAGCAGAGGTAAAAATAAAGAAACTGTCACTCTGTGAAGAAACACTATGACCCCACTCCTTGGTAAGTCTTCAAAGCTTGTATAGACACTTGAAAGGAGATAAAGTTCAAGAGGAGGGAATCCCTAATGTGCTACATGACAGACTAAGTGGAGGGTTGTGCTAAAAGTGCAACATAGGTTTTGGCAAGCATGGAAGCAACTGTCAATCTTCCTTGGGGAAGGTTGTGGATACCTTGTAGAGCTAATAAAGGTCCCAGGCAAGGAGGTGAGAAGCCTCATCAACAGGAGGTAATGTGAACTTGCTGAGGCCCTGAAAAGGGAGGGAACAGACCTAGAATATATCAACAGACTCCAGAGTCAGGGATTCACATAGATCTACCTACTAAGGAAGTGGAAAAGTTTAGGGGGAACATGGTGGTGACTAAAGCTGCAGCAATTTATCAGTGATTAAATGCCCAAATATATGCTGATCTCTCTTTATTGTTAACAATATTCCCTTACAATACATACTAGTCCTATTGCTTGCAATCTGAAATGTAAGAAGCTTTAGGTTTGTGTGTGTGTGGACTACAAATGGGCACCTCAGACCCAAGTGCAACTAGTATATTTTTCAAACAAGGTGATATACAGCTCTATTAAGTGAAAACTGCATTTTAGATAGGGCTGGGGTCTTAACAGTCAGAGAAAGAGTACTCCAGAGAGGAACTCAAGAAATATACAACATGTGTTAGGATCCAGCACTCTTGGCCTTGCTCTAGCATATCAATGAGCTGAAACAGGTAACTCAAAATAAGAAACTATGGAATAAAAAATAAGTTTAGGTAAGCTCTACTATGGATGAGGAGTAGTAAATTTATTGAAATAAATGTATAAAATTCTGAGTGTTCACCAAAAATGGAGCACGGGCACCTACATGGATATGATGCTGGCAACCACATGAGGAATTTATCAGTCTTTTTACCTCAGATATATATTGTGACTCAAAGTTTAATGATATACAGCATTGGCAATGTTTCAGTAGATTGAAACCTGGTACGAAGCCAGCCCTTAGCAATTGTTTATTGGGAATTTACTCATGAAAAGTTTTCAGAGATATGTAAGTCAATTTCCTGTTCCCAAGAATGCCATTTTCAGAACCTGGGTAGAGACCTTAAAAGTACCCAATTCTATAAATCAAAGGAGAAAATAAGCCTTCCAACAGAGCCACAGACAAAATCATATTGGGGCAAGGTGGGAAAAATCAGAAAAGATCTCAAGACAAAAGTAGTACGTATCTGAGATGGAATTTGAAAGTGTAAAATTTCAATAGACTGAGTTCTGACAAGAGGAGATGTCTTATAAACAATGAAGAAGAGCTGCAAGAAGAGAGTAACCAACATCCTCAATACTGTAAAGAGATCCAAGAGAATAAAAACAGATAAAAGAAATGAAATTCTTCACAAAAAATCTCTGACCACTTTCATAAAAGCAATTTCAGTGGAGTTGAAGAAGCAAAACTGAATTATGCAAAGTTAAGATTGTTGATACAATAACTAATAAGTTGATATCCAAGTTTGTAGTTGTTAGGTGGTAAAGAGAAGGAGGGGAGTAAAACACATTTAGAGAAAACAATTGGAGAGCACATGTCCATTTTGGAAAAGGGACAGACAAAAATTAAGAATAATATGCAGGAAGGGTGATCCAAACACTTCACCAAGAGAATTAATATTGGAGAATGAGGCCTTAAATTGAATGGATTAGACTGAAAAAGGAACTTCACACTGTATTTTCTTCTATTTAACCCATGATTTAGATGGCTATGTTCACTAACAAGAAGCAACATATATGAAGAATCTCCACTGACAATTCTATTAAACACTAGCAAATAATAATATGAATTGATATAAATTAATTCTTTGTTGTGCACCTGGCCCCAGCGTCAGCACTTTACACTTAAAATAAAACTGTGAATCAATTCTGTAAACTTATAGTATCAGGTATACCCACAGTGAATTTAGAACTAATGTTTTAAAAGTGTAAGTACTTCCAAGATTGCAAATACCAAACAGATGTTGAAAATAAAGGAACTGCCATTTTCTCAGGATATTTGTCTGCCTCTACTCCACCCTACCTAACTCTTGGCAATATGAGGACCAGTGCTTATCCAATATCCTTAATCTACAGTTCTTATTTTCACCTTAGGACTTCTGTATAATACCTGAACTCTCTGTATCCTTCATAATTTTAGTACTTTTATGGCACATTTCAAGCCACATCACAAAAATCTTTCTCATATCCACAACACTTCCTTTAATCAAATTTTCCTCTATGTCAGCTCTTATCCATTTACCTTAAGAATATCAATCTGTTGCTCTTCTTCTTCCCCATTACTCATTCTACATTTTAAGGTAACAGAGAATTTTGCTACAAATACAGTTTTATAAAACCTTGTTTTATAGCTTTGCCAAACCAATGATTAAGAATGCTATACTACTATAGCTTTAATTATCTGTATGATCACTTAAAAATTTAGTGCATATGGGTGAAATGGTAATTTTTCCGTTCAATTATTATTTATAGCTGTTGTCTATATTCCCACTAAAGTAACATCTTTTTGCTTTTTACTTGTTAAACTTCTTTGATGAAGTATAAGCCTTTTTACTGTAATGTAATTTTAAAATATGTTATCTCAAAAGCTAAAAAAAGGCAGGGATAGGAAAGAGGCTGGGAGGAAGAGAGGAGGAACGAAGGAGGGAGGAAGGGAATATCATTATGTTCTTAGAATTGTAGCAACAAATCACATTGAATCTATTAAAAACTAGTTAAAAATTGTAATAAAACATTTTAAAACAAAAAAGTTGTGAAATAATATTTCTGCATTTTCTTATTGTGAACTAATATTATTTCTTCTATACTCTGGAAAAACAGGATTTATAGGTTAACCTAAGATCCTAACCACAATTTAGAAACTTGATTGTTCAACATTCTAAAAGTAATTTTTAAATACACCTTTGTAATACAATCTCTTTGTATGTTGCAGACTGAATATGAAGACACAGCATAATATGATATTGTTATGCAAATGGTGGAACAGAGCATCTAACTAAACATTAAATATACCTTTTCCAAGATTATTATTTAATTTTTACTAGATTAGTCATCATTAAATACTCTTAGTTTATCTTTAAAATATCTCAGCAGCTTCCAATGCAGTTAAAGTATTTAAGAAAAGTAACTCAAATATAAGATAAACATTAAGAGTATAAAACCTCTCTAAAGTCTAGTTTTGATATGCACAATATCATATCAAAAATGCTTCCCAAATTCTCCTGTTGTGCTAATGACTTCAAAATTAGAATCAGCCAGACAAGCAATCTATACAGTAATTAATGAATTAATAGCCTGTCTTATTTCAAAAAAGCCTATCAAGGCGGCTTAACAGCATATAATTAACCCAGATACAATGAATTAAATATGAACCAGGAAAAGAAGAAAAGTAAAATGGAAAGAATAGATTCATATGTAGATACTTGCACTTAAATATTGGAACTGTTAATGGTCCCCTAGATATGGTTCTTAAAATTCTAGAAGTCAATCTAAAAGGAGAAAAGAATGATCCATTAGAGAACATTGGGGAAACTCTGCAAGACATTTGCAAAGGCAAAGACTTCTTGGAAAAGACTCTAGAAGCACAGGCAATCAAAGCAAAACTGATAAAAGGGATTATATCAAGCTGAAAAGCTTCTGCTCTGCAAAAGAAACACTCAGAAAAGTAAAGAGGCAACTGACAAAATGGGAATAAATATTTACAAACTATACAACTGATGAAGGGTTAAAATCCAGAATCTATAAAGAGCTCAAGAAATTTAACAACAAAACAAACAATCTAGTTAGGAAATGGGTAAAGGACTTGAATAGGCACTTTTCAAGAGAGGAAATTCAAATGGTCAATAGACACTTAAAAAAATGTTCAGGATCACTAGCCATCAGGGAAATGTAAATCAAAACCACAATCAGGTTTCACCTCACCCTAGTTAGAATGGCTCTTATACAGAAATCAACAAATAAATGCTGGTGAGGATGTGGGGAAAAAAGTACCCTAATCCACTGGTTGGTGGGAATGTAAACTGCCTCAGTCATTGTGAAAGACAGTATGGAGATACCTCAAAAAGCTTAATATAGACCTACCATATGATCTAGACATCTCACTTCTGGGAATTTATCCAAACCAAAAGAAATGAGAAGATGAAAGAGTTATCTGTACTTCCATATTCATTGCAACTAAATTCACAATAGCTAAAATATGGAATCAACCCAGATGTCCATCAGCTGATGACTGGATAAAGAAATTATGGCATATATAACTATAGAGTACTAGATAGCTGTAAAAAAATAACAAAAAAACAAACAAAAAAAAAGAAATCCTGTCTCTTGCAATAAAATGGATGCAACTAGAAACCCTTATACTTAGTGAAATAAACCAGTTGCAAAAAGACATATATCATATATTTTCCCTGATCTGTGGTAACTAATAGAGTATCAAAAATGTAACATATTGGGCATTCTGAGATTCAATAATTGTTTACAGCTCTTGTCTCTTCTGTTGAAGAACAATGTTTTTTCTTTCATACTCTTTGTTGAACTGAGTGTATGGTTAACTTTACATTTATTTAAGTTAACATAATTTTTATTTAAGTAAACTGAAAATAAATCTTTGTAAAAATTAAGAGTGGGAACTGGAAAGGGAAGAGGAAGAAGAGTTGGAGCTTGGATGGGAGGAAGGGTAGGGTGGAAAGTATCACTATGTTCCTAAATCTGTATATATGAAATACATGAAACTTATATAATTAAATATTTTTTTAAAAAATCAGTGTTTAAAAAGTAAATAGTACTGAGATAATAGATATCTAAGGAGAAAATTTTTAAAAGAAATTTTTTTCTGTTTATTGATTTTATCTATTTGAAAAGCAGAGACAAATAGAGAGACAGTTCTTCTATTTGCTGGTTCTCTCTCCAAATGCCTGCAAAATCTGGGGCTGGCCTGGCTGAAGACAGAAGCCAGAAACTCCAGCCAAGCCTCTTATTTTTGGGGCCAAGGACCCAAATATTGCAACCATACCTGCTGCCTCCAAGAGAAGGCTTTAGTATTATCAGGAAGCCGGAATTAGGAGTAGAGCCAGGAGTTGAACTCATACACTGTGATGTACAAAATGCTCACTCTGAACAACTATTTCAGTATCAGAAATCCTAAAAAGATCCTCAGCATTTTCAATGATAGAGTAATCCCAATCTTGGGATTCACAGGACTGAGACTCAAGTCTTCTTTCCACAAATAAACTGCAGCACTCTGAAGCCCTGCTGGATAAAACTAGCTCAATGAGAGACTATTAAAATGCTATCTAGGAAATGGGTTGTTGAATGAACTTGTTTGGTCATGAACTGCTTTTCAGCATGCATTTTAATACATGGAGTATCTTTCAGACAATGTTCAAATATTCATATCCAGTCATTTTGAATGTACTGGGTGTCACCAAATTCACATGCCTATATCCAGCTACTTACTGTGGCTGAGGAAATATAGGATTACATGTTTTAATAAGTAGTGGAGCTCAAGTAAGTATTCTGTGAAATTGCTGTCGGACAATGATTCCTATTGCTTTTGCTTCTTGTTTCCATAATAAGCAAGTTTTGGAATTATCCTAAACAGATAATGAGATTATAAATACTTACCAAAGTAACACTTAGTGTTACATAAATTCAGAGGCACGAGTGATCTGCTGATTAAGCACACACACACACAGAAAAGAAGGCACTATAAAAGTTAAAACACCTATGCTTATTTTTCTCTTTTAATAAATCTGAAGCCAGTGAAGTTTATATATGGTCAATTAAAAAGAGCCATGTTGGATCTATTTTCTTTAATAAGATGTCTACCCAAGAAAATAACATTATTGTCCAAATTTATACTTTGTAATCTCTTGAAACTAAATGAAATTTACTGTTCTAAATTACAAGATACAATTCAGAGTATTATGGCTTTGAATTTCAAATTTATCTAACAATGTTTTTTTGCTTTGTTTTTCCATTTGCTGCAGACATGAGATATAATAAAGCAAAGTTCTAATGTGCTGTCACTGAAAGAAAGGGATTTCATTGTGAAATTCTAACAGTATTACTCAGTTGCTACGTTTTCCTGAAACTTTGTATTACCTCTTCATTTCCATTATCATAAGGGATAATAAATGAAGGAATGCAGACTATAAAAGTATTTTCTTTCAGCTACTTGTTTGAAAATGTCATGTTTTCCAATACATTTTTCAAACAGTATAATAATAAAAAGACTTGGAATTTAAACATTGCAGATTTTTGTTGTTTTTCTTATTGTTATGAGTTTTTTATAAAAGTGGAAGCATATGGGCCCAAATCCCATCAGATCAAGATCAGGGAAACTAGTCAGTCACTAGCCAGAAGCATGATTGATAAGCTTCCAACTTATACTTGAAATTCATCAACTATAATTTTCACAAGCAATTAATATGTTTCAGAAAATTATAAGCACCAGGGAAATAATTAATTACTAGGACAGATGAGGATTTTACTGTCACGAAGCTTAAAACTTAATGGGAGAGATCAAAATCTTTTAAAAATACATATACTGTGGCAAATGCAATGAAGACAATAAACAGATGGCATGAGAACAGATATGATGCTGAATTTGGGAAAGTGGGCAAAGAGGCCCACTTCGAGGGGGGAAAATGATTAAGTTTATACTTGCAGGAGAAGCAATCAAGTACGCAAAGAGTAATCTAGAAAGAAGAAGCAAAAAGCAAGACGCAGAAGTTAGAAAATTTTAAGTTATTTCAAGAATGGATGGAAGCCATAGTAACTGGAATTTCACGAATAGTGGAGAGGCAGTGCATGACTCTATTCATTGGGGACATCAAATCATGCAGGGCCACTAAGTTACCTAACATTGTCCCAATATATTATAAAGAAAAAGAAGAAACACATAAAGACTCCAGAAGTATGAAAAGGATAAAGGCTTTAAAAAACAATGATTAATAAAATGGAACCTTCCTTAATGACAATATATAGATAAGTCTTAAAAGATGAAATTTGGGAGCCAGTGCTCTGGAGTAGTGGGTAAAGTGGCCACCTACAGTGCCAGCATCCCATATGGACGCCGGTTTGAAACCTGTTGCTCCAATTCCAATCCAGCTCTCTGCTATGGCCTAGGAAAGCAGCAGATGATGGCCCAAGTCATTAGGCCCCTGCACCTGCATGAGAGACCCAGAAGAAACTCCTGGCTCCTGGCCTCGGATCAACCCAGCTCCAACCATTATGGCCATCTGGGGAGTGAACCAGCAGATAGAAGACCTCTCTCTCTTTCTCTCTGCCTCTGCCTCTCTGTAACTCTGCCTTTCAAATAAGTAAATCTTTAAAAAAAAAAGATGAATTTTGAAAGATACAAAAATCTCAGTTAAATAAAATGAACTAAATTAGATATAACATAATAGAATATGGACAATCTAGTGTTATGAGAGTCTTTTCTTATTGATGGATTATTTATTTCTTCTTAATTCCATACATGTTAGCCCACATGTCTCTAAGATTCTTAAAAGTATGTTTTCCTGGCCGGTGCCGTGGCTCACTTGGCTAATCCTCCGCCTGCGACACCAGCACACCAGGTTCTAGTCCCAGTTGGGGCGCTGGATTCTGTCCCGGTTGCTCCTCTTCCAGTCCAGCTCTCTGCTGTGGCCCGGGAGTGCAGTGGAGGATGGCCCAAGTCCTTGGGCCCTGCACCTGCATGGGAGACCAGGAGGAGCACCTGGCTCTTGGCTTCAAATCGGCGCAGCGCGCCGGCTGTAGTGGCCATTTGGGGGGTGAACCAATGGAAAAAGAAGACCTCTCGCTCTCTCTCTCTCTCTCTCTCTCTGTCTAACTCTGCCTGTCAAAAAAAAAAAGTTATGTTTTCCTCCAAAGTAAAATATACAGAAGTATAGAAAATATGTTATAAATATTTCTGTTCTCACCATCAGTTGCTATTATTTTATTTTCAAATTTAATCCCTTTAGCCATAGTGTTCCTATAATATACCTTGTACTAAAATTTGATGTTCCCAAAAGCAAGCTAAGTAATCCTTTCAAAAACTAAGTCCTCTTTTCCTGGAAGATAAGACTATAAAGTCACTGAATTTACTATAGTATATTAATCAAAATTCAGTGCTGCCAGTGCTCATAGAGATGCAATTCCCAGTTTACTAACAATTGAGAAGCATAGATATGAGAAACTGTTACTCACTAGTGTCTCATTTAAACAGCAAATATGGTATCTTCAAGCAGATGAGGCATTAAATGTGCCCAAATGACCTCATCCAAAATGCCCTAGAGAGGAATGATGAGAACTTGGCTAAGGTGACATCAGAAATGGCCCAGAGCTGAGGTAGTGAGAACAAGGCTGAGGTGATCTCATCAGAAATGGCCTAGAGCTGGAGTGGTGAGGGCAGCAGGAGACAGTAGACTCTTCCATTCAGATGGAGTCTTGGCTCCAGAATATACTGTTCAGATTCTCAACACACCCTGATCTGGAAGGAAGAGATCAGATTTAGACGGGCAGATGAATCCTGAACTAAACTTAGCACTCCACCAAGATAGAACCTGTGATTTGATTGCTGCAAAGTTGTTAGCTGATGAAAAACCAAGACTCCCTCAGGACAAAGCTGGAATTACTTTTATTTATTTTATGCCATTATTTTGGTTATGGAGGCTTTAAAAATATCTTTTTAAAATATTTTATTTATTTATTTATTTGAGAGGTAGAGTTACAGAGAGAGGGAAAGACAAGAGACAGAGGTCTTGCATTTGCTGGTTCACTCCCCAAATGTATGCAATGGCCAGAGCTGAGCCAAAGCCAGGAACTTTTTCTGGGTTTCCCATGTAGGTACAGATGCTCAAGCACTCGGGCCATCTTCCACTGCTTTCCCAGGCCATTAGCAGAGAGCTGGATTGGAAGAGGAGCAGCTGGAACATGAACCAGTGTTCATATGGGATGCCTGCACAAGAGGTGGAGGCTAAGCCTACTACACCCATGTGCCGGCCCCTAAAAACATCTTATTAGTACATTTGTTTGCAAAATCAAATACACACACACACGAACACACACAATGCAGAAAATTTCTTCAAGTTGAGTATTCATCTCAATGAAATCGAGAAGTTCATAGCAGTCCATTGTCCCCTTGGTATTTTTCTTTTAAATATTATATGACATTGTAGATTTATCTTTTTTTCTAAAAAGATTTATTTTATTTATTTGAAAGACAGAGTTATGGAGAGAGGTAGAGACACAGAGAGAGAAGGAGGTCTTCCATCCGCTAGTTCATTCCCCAAATAGCCACATCAACAGGAGCTGGGCCAATCTGAAGCCAGGAGACAGGAGCTTCTTCCCAGTCTCCCACGTGAGTGCAGGGCCCAAGGACTTATGCTATCTTCCATTGCTTTCCCGGTGCATTAGCAGGGAGCTAGATAGGAAGTGGAGCAGCTGGAACTTGAACTGATGCCCATATGGGATGCTGGAGCTGCAGGCCGGGGCTTTAACCCGCTGTGCCACAGCACTGGCCCCTACCCTTGGTGTTGTTAAAAAAATTATCTAAAAATCTCTCACATATATGAGTCTGCAGATCTTTGAATGAAAGAATATGATTTCAATTGTACACTAAACCAAAGAAAATATTTTTACAATGCTTGCTTATAGAGCAGATTACTCTGGGGGAAATTATCTTAAGACCACAAAATGTTCAATGTATGTGGTTACATGCCATTTTCAAGTTATATTCTTGTATATAACTATGACAATAAATAGAGGAAAAGAAATACTCTATGTCCACCAGAAATTCAATACCCTACTCTCCACACTCTCCAAATGAGAGAAACTGAATTTACCAAGTACTAGTTGGCAGTATCACTATTTTACACCAATATGACTAACTTATATTCCATTTACTATTTTTGGATATTTATATATTTATTTGAAAGGAAGAGTGACAAAGAAATAGAGAGCAAGAGAGAAATAGAGAGAGAGTGAGATATCTTCCATCTGCTGGTTCACTCCCCAAATGCCTACAACAGCTAGAGGCAGGCCAGGCTGAAGCCAAGAGCCAGGAACGCCATATAGGTCTTCCATATGGGTGTCAGAGTCCCACATGCTGCCTTCCCAGGTGCATTAGTAGGAAGCTGGATTGGAAGTGGAGCAGCTGAGACTGAACTCACACACTCCAACAATGGGATGCTGGTATGACAAGTGGTGACCTAACCCACTGTGCCACAATGGCAGCCCCAATCCATTTACTACTTTAATAATCCTTTTACCACAATTAAAAATGTCTAAGGGGCTGATGACTGAGACTGAATTAGAAACATACCAGCATATTTCTGGCTTCTCTTCTGTGGGATGAAACAAATGGTCAGGGGCCAGCGCCATGGTGCAGTAGGTTAAACCTCTGCCTGTAGCAAGGGCATCCCATATGGATGCCAGTTTGAGTCCCATCTGCTCCTTTTCCTATCCAGCTCTCTGCTAGGGCCTGGGAAAGTAGAAGAGGTTGGTCCAGGCACTAGGACCCCTGCACCTGCATGGGAGATCCGTAGGGCGCTCCTGGCTCCTGGCTTCAGATTGGCTCAGCTCCAGCTGTTGTGGCCATTTGGGGAGTGAACAGCAGATGGAAGACCTTTCTCTCTGTCTTGCACTCTGTCTATAACTTTACCTTTCAAATAAATAAATAAAATCGTTTTAAAATGTTCAGGATATGACACATCCATATAGATGTCTTTAGAGAAATAATCACATTTTATAGTATAATAACAACTATATCATAATCTGTGAAAATGAATATCATCTTCACAGCATCCATTCTATTTCTCAAGGTCACTATATTAGCTCCATCTTTTTGAATTAATGCTGGATCACATAAAGTATAACATCACTACAAATATAGAAAGCATGTATTACTGACAACTTCCTTTTGGTAGTTTATGTCTATGGAAGTATTTGATTTCTATTGAAAATAATTTATGTTGTTTTCACTTGCCTCTCCATTCCCCTTTTAATTGTTATTTTATATAAGCATGAAGCCAGAGACATGGTGGCATGCAAAGTGATTTCTGTTATAAAATAAGGGTTTCCAGTTTGACAAGTAAAATTGTAGATTTGGACATGATGTTTGGGAGGGTATGCATCTTTATATTTGCAAGTACCCAAGTCCTCAAATTGCCCAGCACTGTCAAATGTGATCTCTATTGATTAAGGCAGGACTGTACAGGGCTGTCTTCTAGCATCTGGCTATTCTCTCTTTTAACTCAAAATATCTGTCTTATTAAACTGCTTAGAGATAACTTTCTTTAGAAAAGCGTTACCAGTACTATCAGCTGTCAGATGGATCAAGATGATGCAAAGTAAGTTATGCTTTCTTCTTTTCTCAATATGACTTGCTTTAAACAGAATGCTTCTGATATTATCTTATTATATAAGCACTACATGAATACAATACACTAAATAGGAGAAATTTTAATTAAAAATCAAGTTTTGATATTGACAGTAATTTATTTAAACCTTGGTAGTTCTAAGATTTTCTTTATATTTATTTTCATCCCTATATATACATACATCAATTCTTATATATTCATTGAAAATAGACTGAATATATTCAATGTACCAGGTCCTAGGTTGCACGCTGGTATGGCAAAGATCAAAAGCAGACATGAACCCTGGCCTTCTTGAGTTTGCAGTCCAATGGACAGGAAGATCTTAATGAATAATCGCAGATTGAAATACAAACTTGTCATTGCAATCAGCACTGCAAAGGAAATACACATGGCAAATGTAGAGGTGTGTGGTATTGTCAGGAAGCCTGGCATAATCTGCTGCATTAGGGACCGGAATTGTCTCCCATAGTAACAAGGTGAAATCTGAAAGATTAGTTGGAGTTAACTAGGCAAAGATGAGGAGTCATACACAAGTATGGCTCTGAAATGCAAGGGGAGAACACTACAATCCTCAAACTATGGGGAGCCAGTGGATACATGCAACTAGCTGCCAAATCATCAGGCATAATTATAAGTCCTATTTTGCAAGATTTCCAGACGTCTTGTAGAATCAGGTTACCCCTGCATGGAGAGGCAAACTTGATGAAGCACTCCTATGATGGCTTTTCTTTCCTTTCTTCCTCTCCCCACCTTCTCACTTCTACTTTGTGGCTTCAGATTCCATATAAATGACCTACAAAATATCTGCCTCATAACATGCCTATTGTGAAACCAGAAGAAAATACTATCAAGCATGATATGGGATGATATAGGGATAAAAAATGTTGTCAGGCACTTGATCTCTATCCATTCAATGGAAAGCCATTGAAGCATTGTAAAAAGAAGAAGAAATTATTAGACTTGATTTTTCTGTAAGTTCATTCTCACTCTAGTAGAGAGAGCAGATCAATTGAGAGCAAAGGGGATGAACAGAAGTCATTACAATGATCTAGGTGAGAGAAGATGGTGGATTAGATTAGGGAGGAACCCTAGTGACCAAAAGAAGCACATGGATTTCAGAGCTATTTGGGCAATCATATTAACAGGGCTTAATGGTGAAGGAACAGTGTCAAGGGTGACTCACCTTCTTTCGGATGTGGTATGAGTCACTGAGCCTGGAAGCACTGAAGAAGTGTGGAGGTAGAAAGGGGAAATATTAGGAATGGTTTAAATTTAAATTTAGGTTGAATATGAGGTATCTTTAAGATATCTTAACGGGAGACCAGGAAGAAGCACTTGGCTCCTGGCTTTGGATTGGTGCAGCTCCGGCCATTGTGGCCATTTGGGGAGTGAACCAACAGAAGGAAGACCTTTCTCTCTGTCTCTCTCTCTGTAACTCTACCTCTCAAATAAATAAATAAAATCTTTTAAAGAAAGATATCTTGGAAGATGTAAGAAGTGGATACCTAGATATATGTTTCTGGCAATAACAGGAGATATTTAAGTATCTTTGATCTTTATTTCAGTGCTACTGGCTCCTATAAACATGAATGAAACTAAGTAAAGAGGCCATATTAAAAATGGAGATTTAAAAAAAATACATTTACTCTATTGGAAAGGCAGAATGACAGAGACAGGGAGAAAGAACAAGAAAAAGATCTGTCTGAATGGCTAAAAGAGCCAGGGCTGAAACAGACTGAAGCCAAGAACCTGGAATTCCGTCCAAGTTTTCTATATGGGTGGCCAAATGCTTGTACCACCTTCTGCTACTTTCCTAGGCTCATTAGCAGGGAGCTGAATTGGAAGCAGAGCAGCTGGAACTCAAACCAATATTCTGATAGGGCATACTGGTGTCTCCAGTGGCAGCCTAACCCGCTGTACCACATATTTATTTTTGTTTTGTTTTTAACAAAATGGATGAATAGAGAGGAACTACATCTACCTCAGTGAGAAAGCTTTACAACAATGAAGGAAGAAACACATTTCCAGAAGATTGTCTGATGGAAAGCTTTAGTAAAAACAGTGACACTAACTACAAACAGCATGGAGATGCCAAAAACCAGCAAGAGAGACAACGCTCACTGCTGATGTAGCTGCTGCCTGTGACATCAGGTGTCAGTTCGAGTCCTGCTGCTCTATTTCCAATCCGGTTCCCTGCTAATGAGCCAGGGAAAGCAGCGGAAAATGACCCACGTACTTGGGCACCTGGATCCACACAGGAGACCCAGATGGAGTTCCAAGCTCCTGACTGGCATTTGTGGCCATTTGTGGAGTGAACCACAATTTGGAAGATCTTTATCCTTCTCTCTAACTCTGCCATTCAAATAAATAAATCTTTTTTTTTTTTTTTAATTTTTTGACAGGCAGAGTGGACAGTGAGAGAGAGACAGAGACAGACAGAAAGGTCTTCCTTTTCCATTGGTTCACACCCCAGTGGCCACTGCGGCTGGCGTGCTGGGCGGCGCACTGCACTGATCCGAAGCCAGGAGCCAGGTGCTTCCTCCTGGTCTCCCATGCGGGTGCAGGGCCCAAGGACCTGGGCCATCCTCCACTGAACTCTCGGGCCACAGCAGAGAGCTGGACTGAAAGAGGAGCAATCGGGACAGAATACGGTGCCCCGACCAGGACTAGAACCGGGTGTGCTGGTGCCGCAGGCCGAGGATTAGCTTATTGAGCTGCGGCGCCAGCCAAATGAATAAATCTTAATGAGAAGGGCAACAAGAGAATCCTAAAGACAAAAAGGTCAAGTTAAAATATAAAGGAAAACCAATTAAACTTACGGTAGACTTCTCAGCAGAAACCCCTACACGCCAGAAGAGAGTAGTATAACAGACAAGATCTTGAAAGAAAAAAAAAAGGGGAACACCCTTCAAGCAAGAATATTATATCCTGCAAAGCTATTCTTTAGAAGTGAAAGAAATTTTGCCAGACAAGCAAAAACTGAGAGAATTCATGATCACCAAATCAGCTATCCATGAAATACCGAAGGTAGTCCTACATTATAAGTCAACATTATGAACATGTATGACAGTACCAAATTCACTAACATAACACATAAAATAAATGAAATAACAGGAGTTAGTTCTTACTTATTAATATTAACCTTGAATGTAAATGGACTGAATATCTAGTTAAAAGATACAGGTTGGCTGGATGGACAAAAAAAAATTGATATAGATGATTAACAAAACAAAAATCTGGTTTGTTTTTTTGAGCTGACAAACTCAATAGACAATTCTTTAGCCAGGCTAACCAAAAAAAAAAAAAAAAAAAAAAAGGAAAAACTCAAAATTTGAGGTGAAAAAATGCAACAATATCACAGAAATATAAAAGATCATGAGAATCTACTATGAACAACTATATGCTAACAAATTGAAATTGAAATTCACAACCCCTCAAGATTAAATCAAGAAGATATAGAAAATCTAAGAAGACCCATAACAAAGGATAGAAGTAGTAATTAAATTTTTCCATTGAAGAAAAGTCTAGTGCCAGGAAGCTTTACTACAAAATTCTATGAAACATTTAAAGAACTAACTTCAATACTTTTCAAAGCCTTCCAAAATACTGGAAAGGACTGAACTCTGCCAAACTCTTTACAAAGCCAGCATCACTCTTATACTAAAATCAAACAAAGACACAACACAAGAAGAAAAGAATTGACCAATATCCTTAATGAACATAGATACAAAAATTCTCAACAAAATGCTGGCAAGCCAAATTGAACACTACATGTAAAAGATCATACACCACAACCAGGTGAGCTTTATCCCTGAGATACAAGGGTGGTTTAACATTTAAAAATCAAAGAATGTCATGAATCACACCAACCTAATGTAAAACAAAAACCATATGATCAATGATCACCTCAATAGATTTTGTGAAATGTTTGGTAAGCTTCAACATCCCTTCATGATAAAAACTCTCCATGTACAGAAGGAACATATCTCAAAATTATAAAGGCTCTATATGACAAACTGTCAGCCAACATCATGATGAATGGAGAAAATCTGAAAGCATTTTTCCTAAGATCTGAAATCAGACAAGAAAGCCCACTTTCACTGTTATTCAATGCAGTATTGGAAGTATTAGCAAGAACAATTAGTGTGGAAAAGAAACAAAGGGCATCAAAATTGGAAAACAGGAAATCAATATATCCAGGTTTGCAGATGATATGACATTGTAAATGGTAAAAACTAAACACTCTACCAAACACCTGTTAGAACTTATAAACCAATTCAGTAAAATCTGAGGAAACAAGAGCAGCATACAAAAAAAGTAGTATTTTATGCACTAATAATGAACTTGCTAAAGGGGAAATCAAAGAAGAAATGCCATTCACAATAGCTAACAAAAAATCAAATATTTAGGAAAAAATTTAACCAAAGTGAAAGATATCTAAAATGAGAATTATAAAACACCCATGAAAGAAATCATCCAGGACACATATCAAAACAATGAGAAAATATTTCTTATTCATGGATTGAAAGAATTAATAGCATATGCATCGAATTATGCATGCATGTGTCTTAAATGGCTGAAAAAAGTCAATGTGAAAGAGCCAAAAAAAAAAAAAAAAAAAGAGGAGATATTGAGTATCTGAGGTAAAAAAGAGAAGATACAATAGATGCCATCTGAGAGATTAGATAATATGCTAAGGGAGTTTGTATTAAAGATGACTAGGTCAAGGTTGGGGCTGGGAGAGCTATAAGGGAACCAGAGGTATGCTGCAATCTTGAGTGCTCCTCCTAGGTACTGGTTTGAGTTGTTATTCATGCCATGCTTAAGTCCATAAATATGAAATATGGAAAATCCTGTTATACTTCAGTTGAATTTATTCTTTGGGCCATTTATAGTAACACAAGACCTTACTGTTCTTTAGTGAAAAACCTGACTAGAGGAAAAACCAAAACAAAACTTCAACTGCTCTTTGTACATGCATTCTAGTACAGAATGCTAAGAAAAAAATTACATATCAAAATGAAGAGGAAGAAGTAAAATCAGAAATATCTATCATCAGCCAGGCCAGCCATTTGTTATTTAGGCATCTATGAATGTTTTAAAGAGAAAAATGCCAGATTTAATATTAACTATATTTCGATATGCTCTCATTATTTCAACTAATCACAAGATAACTGGTTACAACACTCCAACTTTGCTGATGATAACTGATCAAATGTTTTGCTCTATTATTCTAGTACAAGCAAACTATCAAAGATAATTAGGTAAATGGTAAATTTTATGTTGTATTTTTAATCACATTTAAAGAAGAAAAAATCTTTTGAAGAGATTTGAGCATTCTGGTAGTTTTTGAAATTCTCCTTGCTGCTTATCTCTTAACTGTATTTCGTATGAGAATCTGGGTTTAGAATCAAAATGTACTATACATGTTTATTATGTTATATAAATCTACTTGACATTTAAAAATATATTTATTTAGAAAACTGCATAAAATTACAGAGCATTTGTTCTGATTTTTTCAAGTTGGTTAAAACTGTAATGATGTCATCTGAATATTAAGTCATATTTCATAAAATTTACCATTTATCTATGTGTAAGTGCTGAGTGTACTTATATTTTTGTGAGATATTCTCCAGAACTTTTTCATTTTGCAAATCTGAAACTACATGCCTATAAAACAACTGTTCTTCTCTCCTTTCTCCTATTCTTGGTAACTACCATTCTACTTTGTTTCCACAAATTTGAATAACTTAAATATCTCATATAAGTAGAATTTTATAGCATTTGATATGTGTGTGTTTATCTATTTGTATAGTTAGCACAATGTCCTCAAGATTGCAGCATACAATGGGATTTCTTTCATTTTTAAAGCTGAATAATAGTCCATTTTATGTATATAACACATTTTGTTTACCATTTATCCATCAATGAAGATCTGGGTTGCTTCTACTCTGTGGATATTGAAAATTATGCTGCTATAAAAATGGGTTTTCAAATTAAAGATTCCTTATTTTTAAAATTATGTTTCAAAAATGAAACTTTCTAGTGGAAAGCTATTTACTGTTCATTATAAATAATGTTTACAATCTATTTGTACATGCCTATATAACAGTAAAAAAAATTTCTCATATCACTGACATGAAGTCATTACTTGAAAAAAGAACAAATATAATTTAGAATTAATGTTTTCCTGATACTTTCTGAATTTTGCATATTTAGTTAGATATTTTTAATTTGACAGGGTATCTATAATACTAATTATTCATATAGATATTTGTGAGGCATTCTTTGCAGTTTAAAAAAGTTTCAGAGTGGATTAATCTTTGAGGTTTTTCCTATAGTTGAAACTAATACTTTCTGTAAGCTATTGGTGAACTCCTGAAGACCTCATTCATAGTCTCTCTCTCTTTCTCTCTCTCTCTCTGTCTGTCTCTCTCTCTGTCTCTTGTTTTTCGTTCTTATTCTTTCAAGGCTAATGTAGGCTGCATAACTCATTTAAACCATCTCTTCTGAAACTGAGGAAGCCCTAGTACACTGCCCAGAAAGCAGTTCCTGAAGATCTTATGGCAAATGCATGAGGATGGAGGCAAGGTACATTTTTGTTACACAGTATACACTATAGGAGTTCCAGAAACGGTAGTATTACTAATTTTTAAGGGGCATGGGATATAGGACAGTTCCCCCCAGGTGAAAAGAAAAAGCCCTGAAAAACACTGAAGTATTTTAGAAGTTGTGTGTTACTATGAAAGGTATTGTTCTTATGACCAAAAACCCATGGAGGAAAAGATAAATGAATGAAATCACAAGAGACTTATTACCTGTAAGTATTTCTTTGTGAAGTGTATGATTTCCTATAAATTAATGACTTGGATAGCTGAAATCAATACCACGATCCAATCTGTGCATTCTTAAGGGATACATGCCTGGTTCTGAAAGATGCAGCTAGGTTTTCTCAGCCGCTTTGAATAGTCATGAGGTGTTCAGAGCAGAGATGCTGTTTTGAACGGCCATTCCTATCTCCTAAGAACCAGGGTCTGCTCCATGCAGCAAGTTGAAGGTGGTTCTCTCTCCTTAGGATTCCTAAAGCTAATTCAATCCCAAATATTGATGATTAGCTTGGAAACTGCACAGCAACTAATACAATTTTAACATGGGAGGAGAAAACCTCTAACATCCTTTCCACTAGAAGTTTACTTTCTCTCTCTTTGGATCGTTGAACTCTTTCACTTTCCCATTCCTCATAATCTATCCCACCGTGGTGTCAGAGAAGGAAGCAGAGGCCAACCAAGGTTGAAATCCATGCTTGTCACTGCCTGAGGACTTCTGTCATACCGTCTCCTTTCCTTCCCTTATTCTGCTCAGGTTTTCCCTGTGCTCTCTCTGTACACCTCAGCAAGCTGCAGGGGCACAGAGAAAATGCCATAAAAATTTGATGATTTCTTTAAAGGCTCCTTGCGAATTGAAGGCTTGCTCTTTTGCTTTGATTTCTGTTTTATTTTAATTAATGGACTAATTTTGTTTTAATGTCTGCTCTTTACCAAACATCTTCCCTGAGTGAACTTAAATTTATAGCTGACTTGGAAATCCTAAGGTGAGATTGAGTATTGCAGAAACCTTTATATGGAATCTAGCTTCAGGTTCCACCCACTCCCTCACCTAGCTCTCAAACTTTTCTCCACTCCTCCTCCTCCAGTCTCAACACAGCTTACAACTGACAAACAATTCTGCCTCTTCGTTTTCAGCCTCTCTCTTGATATTTAAATCGGATTATACAACTGGGTTCTTAGTCCTCCTAACACCACTCCCTGACACAAATAATGAGAATTATTGCTGTAGGAATATGACTGGGACAAGAAAATCTTCCCTCCTATTGATGGGCAAGCCACAGAATAATGAATTTAGCTGCCCCAATTTGGATCTTGCAAAGTCTGCTCTTTTCATATGCACTACTGTTTATCTTTGGCAGGATTGCAGCCTTAGCACCACGTAAGTGATGAGTTAAATTGGCTTCTGTGGGCTATTCTGGGAACAAACCTAACATTTGTAGCTTTTATTTTTTTTTTCTATTGAAAAGTACCTTCTAAATTCCAAATAACCAACTTACAAATGAGTTTTTGGAACAAAATCATTTGTAAGATGAGGGACTGACTGCAATTAGAATGAAACAATGTAGATTGGATGGAAATTCTATTGAATTAACCAAAAAAGCAGAAAGATGAAAGGCTATTCCACAAAGCTAAGTAATTCCTATGAAAAGATACCATTAGCAGTAAATTAGACCCTTTTTGAAATCTACATTAACTCTTTCAGGACAGGAGGAGAGCATTACATTGATGCCTCAGTGGTTTGAAAGAATCCCCTAAGATCTCAAATTAGTTTCAACCCTGGGAAAATCTGCTTCATTATTTTACATAAGGCAATAAGAGAGATAGTTACCTGTCAAATAATTATTAACGAATATAGCAGAATATCATTTATGGGGGAGATATCGTTTCCATTATATTCCTACATGTTAGACTGTACACATTCAGACCCATTTCCCAAAACACACATGGCTCATGGAATGGAAATTCTGCAACTTTAGATACTACACAATTCATTTATTAACTCTCTTTTCAGCCAAACTAACTGGCAAGAAAATAAATCCTTTAAAAAGGTGCAAGAAATTTATTGTAATAATAAATGCTACTAAACACCACGTTCATTTTAATATCTTGTATATCAGCTCCCCTGAAAGAAAAAAAATATATTGCTCTGTAAACATGAGTGGTCACGGCAGAAGATAACTGCAGGAGTTCCACTGTCGAGATGTAAAGGCAAACTCCTAGCAGTGGAGGCTCAAAGCAGCTAGGAAGCCTGAACGGCTGAGTCCACAGCAAAAGGGGCAGGGTCATTGTTTCTGTCCCCAGTGCAGTCAGTTAACTTTGCTGTATCCATGGAAATAAATGTCAGTATTCTAACATGAAATGAGTAACTGTGATTCTGTAATTCCAGAGCTGGAAGGAACTTTTGAGGTCATTTGGCATCTTGAAACTGTGATCCTTCAGAACCATAGAAATTATTATGCAACTCTCAGACCAGAAGGAACAACCAGCATGTTTCTCGCATTTCCTTCTTCAGGAAATTTCCTAATAGTAACTTTCATCAGAAGTTAATAGACCTTTAATTTCCATTTTGCAAACCTCTGATCTCAATCACTTCATGTAAGAGTCCCAGCGAGGAATTGCATCTTTTTCAATGTAAGACAGTACCACAGCTACAGCAAGGCAGACCCTGAACAGAGTAAAATAGTCTGGTACATGTAATGAGAGTTGATTGTTGAGCCCCTACAACAGGCCAGCAGTTCTCAAAATGCTGTACATTAACTCATTAAGACTTCACAACAAACCTATGCAGAGCTACTATTATTGTCCTGATTTTTATAGGTGAGGAAGCTGGGTTACTGTTTGGTGAAGTGAATAGCACCTGGTAAGGAGTTGAACCAATATGTGATGGTTAAAAGTCTACATCTACAACATAATCCAACAAAGATCTAGGGACTACCTAGGGAAACATTAGGAGGAATGCTTCTGATGCTGCGAGAATGCCTCTGTATAAAACTCACATCATTATGTGTTAGGTGACAGCTCAGGGAACCCCACCTCTGCCCTACTCATTTAGGCCTACGATAATACAGAAGACATTTTGCAACAAGCGTGTTGATTTTCATTCAAAATTCACTTAAGGTTTCAAAAGATTTTAGAAAATAATTGTTCATCTAATTATTTTAACTGGGTGTGTTTTGAAGGATAAGAATTTAAAAAAAAAATGTGTCTGAGAAGCACAAGTGAAGCTACTCCAATTTCTATAGTTTCATTATGCTCAGGAAGTTCCTGATCCAATTTCTGTCACAGCCTCTGAAAATTAAAGCCCACAGATGATACAAGAAAAACTCGATATCTAAGTGCTACCTCCTTAGGATTGCTGGAGGAACATCCAGGTCTGAAATGTTCTGTATAGCCTGAGAGAGCCACTGTGCTTGTTTTAGTTATCTTCTGCTGAGAAACAAATCATATCGAAACTTAATGGCTCATCAAAACTAATTTTTTTAAAAGACTTAAGTATTTGAAAGGCAGAGTCAGAGGTGGGGAGATGCAGAGTCAGAGAGAGAGAGAACTCTTCCGTTACACCAGTTCATTCCCCAAATGGCTGCTAAGGCCAGGGCTGGGCCTGACTGAAGCCAGGAGCTTCATCTAGGTCTCCCACACAGGTGCAGGGGCCTAAGCACTTGGCCACCTTCTGCTGCTTTCCCAAGCACACTAGCTGGGAGCTGGATTGGAAGTGAAGCAGCAAGGACTTGAATGGGCACCCATGTGGGATTCTGACATTGCAGCAGGAGGTTTAATCTGCTAGGCCACAACACGGGCCCACAAAACTAAAATTTATCACTTCCCGTGATTTTTGTGTGTTCAGTGAGTGGTTTTTTCAGTCTGGACTAGTTTGGTTGGGGTTTCAAGGTCCTGGAAGGCATCACTTATATGTTAGGGACTTTTGCCAGGACTTCTCTGTCATGTATCCCATCCTAAATTTAGGAGGTTAGCCCTGGCTTCTTTAGTCTGCGAAAAAAGGGTCTCAGCCACAAGTCCGTGTTTGATCTACATTTGATATTGCCCCATTGGCCAAGTCCAAGGCTAATGTGAAAGAAGCCTATTCAATGTGTGAAAATAGCGATATGATTTATGATGGTCACTTTTTAACATTCTACTACATTTAAAACTTCCTAAAATTAAATTCGGTCAATACAGAAGTAAACATTTGAAAAATTTAAGAGTAGATGGGAAGTGTTTACAAAAATGCTAACTATGTGAAGTAATGTATATGTTAAATGGCTAGATATAGTAATTATACAGAAAATATACACTTCAAAACACTATGTTGTACATGGTAAATACATACTGTTTTATCTATAAATTTAGAAAAAATTCATTAGAAGCAAATGGGTTCTTACCTGAAAATATAGCTTCCATGATTTTACAATTTTTATTCAAAAACGTCCAAAGTTCATTCTATGCCTATATATAGCTTCTTCTGTGGCTATTATAATAAATTTCTATAAACTTAGTCATTTAAAACAACACAAATTCATTCTCTTACTAGATAAGTGTGGAGGTGAGAAGTCCAAAATTTGTTTCATTGGTCTGAGGTCAAGGTATTGGGCAGGCTGGTTCTTTGTGAAAGCTCCAAAAGGGATCTGTTTCCATGTGTTTTCAGCTTCTAGTGACTGCCCCAAATCCTAGGCTTCTGATCCTTCGTGCCATGTTCAAAATTCCACCTCTGTTGCCATTATCCTACCACCTCTCCTCTTATTCTTCTGAGGACTGCTTTCACCATGTGCGGGTCTATTCAGATTTTCTGGGATAATCTCCCATCTCAAGATTCTTAATCGTAACTGTGGAGTCTCGTTAGCCACAGAAGCAAGCATTCGTTGGTTCTGGGGATTAAACATGCACGTACACATGTATACAGGGGTAGAGAGTAGTGGTTGTATTATTTAGCCTGCAACAATGATTATTAATTTTCTATTACTGTTGTTAACAATTTGTCCCAGATGTAGTAGTTTAAACAACACGAATTAGTTATCTCAGTATTCTGTATGTCAGAAATAGAACACATCTCTCACTGGGATAAAAGCAAAGTATTGGTTGGGACTTTAGGGAAGAATCTATTTCTTTGCCTTTTGTAATTTTTAGAGGCTGCCCATATTTCTTGACTTACAGTCCCCTTCCTTCATCTCCAGAGCCAGCAAGGTTGCACTTCTTCAATAGGTACATTTTCTGATTACAGCAAAATCTCTTTGCTTCTAAGGACTCATAGTTAACCTAGGGCCTACCCTAATAATCTAGGACAACCTCCTTGTCTCAAGATCCTAACTGTAATTGAATCTGTATAATGCCTTAGGCCATATAAGGTAATATTCACCATTCCAGAGATTAGAGTATAGATATCTTGTAATGACCATTATTCTTACCACTATAGTATGTTACTGGAAATATGTATCAAAATAAAATTTCTAAACATCAAATCATACTGAACTGATTGGAGTAATTGGTTAAATTTTAAAAAAGAATAGAAACTTTTGATTTTTTTTTTTTTTGACAGGCAGAGTGGACAGTGAGAGAGAGAGAGACAGACAGACAGAAAGGTCTTCCTTTTCTGTTGGTTCACCCCCCAATGGCCTCCGTGGTCAGCGTGCTGCCACTGATCCGCACTGATCTGAAGCCAGGAGCCAGGTGCTTCTCCTGGTCTCCCATGCAGTGCAGGGCCCAAGCACTTGGGCCATCCTCCACTGCCTTCCTGGGCCACAGCAGAGAGCTGGACTGGAAGAGGAGCAACTGGGACAGAATCTGGCGCCCCGACCGGGACTAGAACCCAGTGTGCTGGCGCCGCAGGCAGAGGATTAGCCTATTGAGCCGCAGTGCCGGCCAAAACTTTTGATTTTTATGATGGAATTTCTTTCTTTCTTTCTTTCTTTTCTTTCTTTCTTTCTTTTTTTTTTTTTTTTGACAAGTTAAGCTGTTTAAAGTGTCCATAATTTTAGAATTTTAAGGTATACTTTTAATATTTTTGAATAGTTTTCTTCTTTTCAACATTTTGTTTAGAATTAGTTTCTAGGACAAGGAAAGTAATATATTTATATATGGCTTAGATTTCAACCATGATTTTAATTCTTTTAAAATATTAAAGAAAAATTTAAAAAAGCTGAATTGAGTCATGCATATTTTGAGGTGAATTAATCCTAGTTTATATTATGTACTTTTCTTTCTCTTTCTCAAAACCATTAGTGGTTGAACCTTTTTGCATTTTGAGATTTTCATTATTCTTACTTGCTACAAATACAACTTGGAAAATGGCCATATGTAACCCTGACTCCATGCATCTCAGTGCTTAAAGTTACTTGAACTTTTCTCAAATATAAGCTCAATTTTTTCACATTGGGAGATAATTTTCAAGAATTGTCTATTTCTTAAAGAACTGAAGCAGTCTCTCATGGAATTCACACTGTTTATGAACAACTGTAAAGTATTCAGCAACAGCCTCCACTAAAAATTGGCTTTGATAAAAATTCTTCCAAAAGGACTTAAAACTATATGCAGATCATTGTGAATAAAATTTAAGTAAGATTTTGGAGACTGGATTAATAGCACATCTATGTATTTCTAAATATTCATGTTATACTGTTGAATTACCATTCTTCTCTCTTCAAGACAGTAAAACTCTATAGTACATTGAATCTCTGTGAAAGTAGATGAAGAAATCTACACTGATAGATTAGTTATACTTAGGAAAACAATGTCTTTTTTTCTTGCCTTAAAAAATGTTTCCAAATGATTGCTTTGTTTTTCTTGATTTTTCTTGCATTTACAGTGTCCATTTTAAATAACTGGGTTTGAATTTATTGTCCCTTGTGACTATTATATTGCATTTTTATAAAGAAAATGCAACTTTGCCAAAGAATTTCCTTGCAAATAACACAAATCCTTTGACTATTAGAGAATTAAAAGAGACATGACAAATTTAATTTTTCAAAATTTATTTTAGGTTCTTTTTATTATTTTTATTGTGTGTCACTAAAATTTATCTTTTTTCTTCTTTCATTTCATGATCTAGTATAGTGGAATACAATCAACAAATAGGTAAGTTCATAATTTCTACAGTATCACAGTTTTTAGAGGATAACAAACAAGGTTATAATAATGCCTGTATTATCTCATCTGAATTGTTAGCACAATTAAAAAATATAATTATAAAAATAAAAAGATCTCAAAAATTATTTGGTTGAGTGAACATGATACATGGTCTAAAATAAACCAAATTTTACATGTGCTATGATAATTTCACATATACAAAATATAAGGGTGAATACTGCCATAAGTAATTCAAATACTGAACTTCTCACTTGAACATTAATTGAAGACGGATTTTACTTTGTTAATGATGCAATATATACATGACCAGAAATGAATACCATCCATTTTCTGGGGACGGTTTGAAATGAATAAGTCAGATTAATTATTTTTAAATGATTTGCTTTTTTCTTGCCGAAATCTAATATATTATTAAGACGCTTAGAACTCTCCTGATAATAGACCAAGGTGAGCCTTCTGTCAGCACAAAGAAGCTGAAGCAGAGCTCACAATGGCACACACAACCTAGTATGCTAATCCACAACAAAGGAGCAGGGCCCACAAAGGGCCAGGATGGCAGCAAAATCTCAAAAGAGTGCCGCACTTCAGTAACAAGATTTTCTACGAGCTCATTAATATTTACGAAAGCCAAGAGAGCTGTTTTTTCTTTCATTTAACCACAAATACCTCCTTAAAATTATTCCTATATTGAGACAGCATTAGAAAAATAAACTATGCATATAAAAGTAGCCTCAAATGAAAGACAAGCAGCTTTTAAGATAAGCCTGCTTTCAGCATAAGCATCTGTACCCAGAAGACCATTTACACAAATTAACATATTTTATCTACTGTAAAAAAAAAACATGAAATAATTGACATATGCAAGATAATTTATTTAAAATTACTATGAGGGAATGCTTGAGCATTATTAGTACACCCCACAAAAACATAAGCTCTGATAACCAAGGCAAAGATTTGCAACTTAAGAAGAAAACGAGTGGGAAGGATGTTTTCCAATTGTAAGTAGTGTTTCTCTGAATTATTTAGTAGAGTGATTAGGAATTAAGCATTATGGGGCACATGTTTGGCCCAGCAGTTACAACATTGATTGGAGGGTCCTACATCAGAATTTGAGTCCCGACTTTGGCTACTGACTCCAACTTACTGCTAATGTGGAGCACATATGGCTCAAGTAATTGGGTTCCTTGCACCCTTCCTACCTCTCTGTTTCAGCCCCCTGGCCACTGTGAGCACTTCGGGAGTGAATTAGTAGTTGGAAGCTTGATTTCTCTCTCAACCAGATAAACACAGAAAGAAGAAAAGAAGTGAGGGAGGGAGAAAAGAAATTAGGAAGGAAGGAAGGATGGATGGAAAGAGGGAGGGAAGGAAGGAGGGAAAGAGGCTAAGAAAGAAGAATGAATGTAGAAAGATCTTAAGGTTTGCATCTAGCACTAGCTGTGCAGTACAGCATTGGGTAAGTAGTCATTCTGAGGCTCAGCTTTTCCATCAGTCTATCCATAGAATTGGTCATAAGACCTACTGTGTGTGTGTTTTAAGATTCACTTATTTATTTGAAAGTCAAAGATACAGGGAGAGAGGGAGACACATACACACGAGAGAGAGAGAGAGAGAGAGAGAGAGAAATGAAAATCTTCCATCCTCTGGTTCACTCCTCAGATGGCCACAATGACCAGAGCTGGGCCAGGCTGAAGCCAGAAATTTCATCTAGGGCTCCCACATGGGTGGCAGGGGCCTAGACACTCAGGCCATCTTACACTGCATTTCTCTGGCCATTAACAGGGAGCTAGATCACTGGTGGAACAGCTCTGACATGAACAGGTGGCCATATGGGATGCTGGCATAGCAGGCAGCAGCCTTATCCACTTAGCCAAAATGCACTACTTTTTGTGGTTTTAAGAAATTTAAGTAGTATGGGGCTGGCGCTGTGGCTTAGCGGGTAAAGCCACTGCCTGTGGTGCCGGCATCCCATACGGGCACCAGTTTGTATCCTGGCTGCTCTGCTTCCGATCCAGCTCTCTGCTATGGCCTGGGAAAGCAGTGGAAGATGGCCCAAGTCCTTGGGCCCCTGCACCTGCATGGGAGACCTGGAGGAAGCTCCTGGCTTCTGATTGGCACAGCTGTAGCCTTGCAGTCATCTGGGGAGCAAACCAGCAGATGGAAGACCTCTCTCTCTCTCTTTAAGTAGTATGAATATAGACAGAAAATGAATATTAGAACTATTATCAAAAGTGGAAATAAAACAAAATAAATTCATACAGCAACAACAAAAAACAAGTAGTTCTTCATATTCCTATTAACCTTTTATTTTGTAACTTTATGAAAGTCACAAACTTTCTATACCTCAGTTTCCTCATATTAGAAGAAAAAAAAGAATACTTAATTTGTATACTTAATAATGATTAAATACCTAACAATGATTAAAGTAGCAAATCCATGAAAGCCACTTAATTGCTTCTGCAAGTTAATTGCTTATCCTAAGTCCTCAGACAAAAAAATGTAAAATGCAAGGGCAAAATAAAGATTGTAACTCTTCCTAGAGTCATCTGTGTATAGCTTTAACTTCTTTGGATTGATTCTGCTTTATAATCCATGCTATGCTACAATTCTTATCCATAAACTGTTACATTATCAATTTCTTATGCTCCTCACCTCCATAGTTATTCATTGACATTTAAGTTATTATCAACCATAAAATATTTTCACTATATGGTTAAGCGACACACATTGTTCTATATATTCTGTGATGAAAAACCATAAAGGAAAAGGGTTGCCTCAGAGAAATGGTTTGAACCCCCTCTTAGGTGTCTGCCCACTAATCCTATCAGAATATCAGAGGAATATTACAAACAGAAGGATGAAATTTGAAGAAGTAATATTTATTGCCCTTTGAAGGGCTAATTTATTGCCAAGGAGAGATAAATACTGTGTATTTCACAGGTAAACAGAAGGTAGCTAAAACTTCAAAATCCAATGCAAGAGGCTCTACTCAGTCCAAGTTCTTTCAAAACATGTATTTGATAGTCTTGTTATATATATACAGCAGGAAGAAATGCACTCATTTTTATAATAAACTAGACATAATAATTTCCCCTGAAAGCTTGAGTCATTATGGTACAATACAAGCCAAAATTTGATTTCAACTATTCTCAATGTAGCTGTGCTATGTCTTTTATTTTTCTATTTGGTGAAACGACAGCACTGGTAATTGAATATTAATTTTCTCCAGAAAAGCATTCCAAATGGTTCTTCAAAGGGGGTGTTAAGCTTATTAATTCATTCCTTAACAAGAGGACAAAGTGCACGACTTGCTGTATAAGGAGTAAGAACTCCTAGGGCCAAGAAGATTTAATCAAGGATTGAAGGAGAAGAAAAAGTGAATGAGCCAGGAGGCAGAAGAATGTGAGGAGGTCACTCAACTTTTCAGGGGGAAAAAAAAGTTTCCAGAGCTCAGCCAAAGTGAAATAACAAAGCAAAGCAGCCAGAAGTACAAATGCCTTCTGAGACAGAGGCTAAAACACTGACTTTCCTTTAGAATGGCACTTTAATTTCTGGTACCATTCCAAAGCAAAGGTTTATATTTCATGATATTGTCAACTTTGCGTAAGACTACTCGCGCTCCTCGTGACTTACACAGCCTTAGGGACTTGACTGGGTTCCCCACCTTCACAAATCTAGAAATTCTCAGTCCCTCCAATAGACCCTTGTATTTATTGGTGTCTATCCTAAAACAACAGTCCAAGGTTGAAGTTTTGGAAACATTTGGGGCTCTAATTTATTACAAAAAAAAGCCCACTGAAGATTACAGGTAATACATAGCACTCAAAGTTTGCCCAAGAAATATCAGAAACACCTACCCCCAAATGAACTGCACATTATTCTTCCCAGTAGGTGTTGCTACACAGGAAAATTGGTGCATAGGATAGTCCCCTCCAAAATGCCCAAGAACTAAATGCTACACAAAGCTTACTTTATCAAAAATATTCCTCTAATGCTCCCTTAGTACAGTGTTTCCCAAACTTCCTGTCCCTGGCATTCTTAAAAATTGCTATAGGTCATAGAGTCTTTGTTTCTATGTGTTACTTCCAATACTTTCCATACAAATTAACTGAGAATTTCGAAAATATCTAAATCACTTAAAATAATTCATTACAGATTCATCTAAATAACATAAGCTTTATTAGAAATAACTGTATTATCAGAAATAAAAATCAGTGAGAAAAATAGCAATGTTCGAATTTTTGCAGGGGCAGATGTTGCACAATGGGTTAAGCCTCCACCTGGCATGACCACGCCCTCTATCAGAGTGCCTGGGAGTACCCGCTGCTCTGCACTTCACAGCAAGTTTGTTGCTAATGCACATCCTGGGAGGCAGCAGGTGAGGCCCAATTACTTGAGTTCCTACCACCCACAGGGGAGACTCGGAGGGAGACTTTGGCTTCTGGCATTGGCTTGGCCCAGTCCCAGCTGCTGTGGCTATTTATGGAGTGAGCCAGCAGATGGAAGATTTTTATTCATATTCTCTCTCTGTCACTCTACCTTTCAAACAAATAAATTAATCTTTAAAAATAAAATTTAAATAAATTTTTGCAGATATCTTTAATGTCTGGTTTAAAAAGAAGATAGCTGGCTTCTCACATCTGCTTCTGCATTCAATCTATCATCTGTTGTGTAGCCTCTAGAAAACTATAAACGTGTGAGAGAATCAGAGTGCAAAGTGGCAAATAACTCCTTAGAATTTTTACGAAAATAATGTTGACCTCATGGAAGGAACGTGGGGACCCCTGGGGGTCTGATATGAACTTACTATAACCATATTTCCTCCCAAGTGGGTCAGTAAAGGTCTCACCTCTATAGAATTAACTTCTATGGCAATTTTGTATTGTTTACTCATGACTGGATGACCAGCGCTGATCACTAAATTTGTATTTTGCTTATTGAATTGAAGTGAGGCCTACAAGGTGATGAAGATCTCCTTAACTTACACAATGCCATACTTTTGATACATAATCTGTGTGTGTGTGTGTAAAACTGGTTTGGGTAATATACACAAAATTTCTACTTTTTAGTGTTTACCCTAGAAAATATAACAAGCATACCTAAATTGACAATATTTAAAGGTAATCAAATTTTCCTCCTGAATAATAGGATATCTCTTTAAAAACATTTTAAATTTTTGAGTTCACTGACTCCGATCATATTTAGACAAGGTCATAGTCAAAGTGGAAGTTCTCTCCTCCCTTCAGAGAAAGGTACCTCCTTCTTTGATGGCCCGTTCCTTCCACTGGGATCTCACATGTGGAGATCCTTCATTTAGGTGTTTTTTTTTTTTTTTTTTGACAGAGTGTCCTGGCTTTCCATGCCTGAAATACTCTCATGGGCTTTTCAGCCGGATCCGAATGCCTTAAGAGCTGATTCTGAGGCCAGAGTGCTGTTTAGGACAGCTGCCATTCTATGAGTCTGCTGTGCATCCCGCTTCCCATGTTGGATCATCCTCTCCCTTTTTTATTCTATCCATAGCCTTGGCATCTCATGACAAGAGCCTAGGGTGATTACTGATGCCATAAACAAGAGTGTCAATTTGTTAAGTCAACAACAGGAGTCACTGTGCACTTACTCCTCATGTAGGATCTCTGTCCTTAATGTGCTGTACATTGTGATTTAATGCTATAACTGGTACTCAAACAGTATTTTTCACTTTGTGTTTCTATGTGGGGGCAAACTGTTGAAATCTTTACTCAATCTATACTAAACTGATCTTCTGTATATAAAGAGAATTGAAAATGAATCTTGATGTGAATGGAAGGGGAGAGGGAGCGGGACAGGGGAGGGTTGCAGGTGGGAGGGAAGTTATGGGGAGGAAAGCCATTGTAATCCATATTCCGTACTTTGGAAATGTATGTTCATTAAATAAATGTTAAAAAACATTTTAAATTGTTTTAAAATTTTTTTATAATTAAAAATTGGAAAGGCAGAGAGAGGAGTGATAGAGTGGGGGGGGGGAGAAAGAGAGAGAGAGAGAGAAGGAGCTATCTTCCACCTACCTATACACTCTACAAATCCCTGCAACAGCTGGAGCTAGCCCAGGCTGAAGTCAGGAGCCCAGAGCTCCATCTGGGTCTCTCCCATGGGTGGCAGGGACTCAAGCATTGAGCCATCACCTGCCACTGCCCAGGGTATGCGTTAGCAGGAAGCAGGATCAGAAGCTGAAGCAGGACTCAAATCCAGGCACTTTGAAATGGCATGTGAGGCCCAGTAGGTCACTCCCTACTCCCCCAGCGCCTGCTACTGACCCATAAGAGCTTGGGGTGGGGGGGTCAGAAAAATGGGAGGGTAGAAAAAAAAAAGAAATGGCATGTGAGCACCCCAAGTGGAGGTTAAACCACTATACCACAATGCAAATTTTATTTTTATTTATTTGAGATGTAGAGAGGCAGAGAGAGTAAGAGACAGACAACTCACCTCTGCTAATTGACTCCCTAAATGCTTGCAACAGCCAGAGTTAGGCAAGGCTGAAGCCAGGAGCCAGTAATTTAATCTAGATATCTCACGTGGGTATCAGGGACCCAAATACGCAAACCAAAATCTGCTTCTTTTCAGGATGTGTGTTAGCAGAAATCTGGGACTAAAAGCAGAGAAAGTATCATACCCACACCCTCCCTTGCGGAATGTGAACACTTCAGACTGCATCTTAATTGCTAAGCCATGGTTGGCCCCTTAAAAAACAATTGCATTCTGATTTACCTTTTCTCAATTTGCATAAACTTTTGTCCAGTATTTGTGTTATTTTGCCCTTTTTTGAACCATATAAGTAGATGCTATTACTGGCTTATACTGCAAATATTTTATTAGATTTATCCACATCTTTACTAATCTATTCTCGGTATTATGGTTTTTGTTTGTTGTGAGGCTTATTTGGACCTTCTTTCTAGGTAGGATTAAAAACTCCTTAAAGTAAGAGCCTGCTAGTGGTAAAATTTCTCCAGGTTTATTTTCTTGAAAGTCATTTTTATTTCACTTTAATTCTTGGAAGGCATTTTCAATGGGTTTGTAAGTTTAGTTTGACAACATGTTTCACAGCACTTCAAGGATTTTATTCTATTGTTTCCCATCTTTCACGGATGCTATGAGGGAGAGGGGAGACCTGTCAGTTACCTGATCATGTAGATAAGTTGTCTTTTCTTTGAGGTTGTTTTAGGATTTCATTCTTGTCTTAGGAGTTGTATGTGTTTAAGTGTGGATTATTTTATTTTCCTTTGGATGTATTGGTATTCCTAAACCTAAGAATTTATCCATTTCATAAATCTGGAAAATTCTCACTGATTATATTTTCAAATACAAGTCTTCTCTATTTTCTCTATTTTCTTAATCTTTATTCCAGTTAGATTAGACTTGTTCATTATACCCTTCACACATCTTAATCTGTCTCCTATATTTTCCATATATTTGCCTATTTGTGTAGCAACTATTTTGAACTTCCAGTTTTCCAGATTTTTTTTTTTTAATTTATTTTTTTTAACATGAGATGCAAAGAGGCAGGCAGGCAGTAGGCAGGCAGTGAGATAGACAGACAGACAGACAGATGTACAGACAAGGAAAGCTATCCTCTGCTGATTCATTCCTCCAATGCTTGAAACAGTCACAGCTGGGTCTAGATACCAGCTAAAAACTCAATCCAGGTCTCCCAGATAGGTGACAGGAAACCAATTGCTTGAAATATAATCTGTTGCTTTTCAGGTTTTTATCTGGCAGGAAGCTACAATTGGGAGCAGAGCCAGGATTTCACCGAGGCAAGCCAATATGGGACACTAGCATCTTAACTGCTAGACCAAACAATAGGTTACACATTGTTAATTGTGTAACCTATGTAGTAAGTTTTTATTACTTTTAACTGCTAATCTATTTAATTCTCTCAAAAAGTTGTTTGTTTTTGATAATTTCTCACCCTTTAATGATACTTTAAAGTCTTATTTTAGTAAATATAATAGGAATAGTTATTTATGTTCTCCCCTATGATCCTTATACTTTGATTCTGTCTTTGTTGCTTTCATTAATCCTAGACCATGATGATTTTATTGTACATTTAGTGATTTTTTTTTTCATACTGAGCTTGTGGCCATTTTAACTATTTATAAAATTATTTGGGATTTGTATTGAAAGTGTATACCTCTAATAAAGAAATTCATTGGCTTTTATAAATTTTATAAATCACACAAGAGTACTTCAAACTAAATATTTAGCTTGTGGTTTTCAAACTAATAAGTATTATAAATGTATATGCCCATCATCAGATAGTCAGCTTGTGGCCAATGATACTGCCCAATCTACATGGGCTGTGGGCTCCCACTCTTGTCCACATTGACACCAAGAATTACCCAGGTCCCAGGGGATCAATATCCCTTTGGATATCCAGAGTTCTGCTCTGACTTAGTGCTTTGACCTTAAAAAGATTCTTCCACTTCAAGCCAGCTCAATCATGTATTTTAAATGGTTGTTGAACAATACTATACAAAATATTTTAAGTGGTTTTAGTGAGTCATAAAATATTTTGAGGATATCTAATCAATCACCAGAAACAGAAGTTTTTCATCTGAAATTTATATTTGGCATGCTTATACAGAAATCCTACTACTAGGGCATATCTACATTTTCATTTATAATTATCTATGGTACTTATAGAATATTTTAAAAAATCACAATACTAGTTCAAATTCATATAGTTTTATAATTTATCAAGCATTTTTGTGTCATTTATTTTAAACAATGTAAAAGCTAGGAAAATTAAGGTAGAACTGAATAGGGTTAAAATGTTGTTTTCATTCTCATTAGAAAATTCTAAGGAAATAAAAGAACTCAGTAACAGCTATAAATATAGTCAAGTTACTGTGAAGGTCTAAATGCTTTTGCAGGTTTTTAGAAGTCAATTACTTCATCTATTTGCCATCATGTTTCTGCCATTATCTCTTGGATGAAAAACATAACAGATTAATTATAAAATTAACTTTATGGCTGGTGCCGCGGCTCAGTAGGCTAATCCTCTGCCTGTGGCGCCGGCACACCGGGTTCTAGTCCTAGTCGGGGCGCCAGATTCTGTCCCGGTTGCCCCTCTTCCAGGCCAGCTCTCTGCTGTGGCTCGGGAGAGCTGTGGGGGCTGGCCCAAGTCCTTGGGCCCTGTACCCGCATGGGAGACCAGGAAAAGCACCTGGCTCCTGGCTTCGGATCAGCGCAGTGCGCCCGCCACAGCGTGCCGGCCACAGCGGCCATTGGAGGGTGAACCAACAGAAAAGGAAGACCTTTGTCTCTGTCTCTTTCTCTCACTCTCCACTCTGCCTGTCAAAAAATAAAATAATTAATTAATAAAAAAGAAATTAACTTTATGCTCATAAGTGATTTACAGAAAGAGTAATCTGAGGCGATAGAACCTTATAATAATGTACCAACTAATTTACTTCTCATTGTTTTATATTTTCTTTTTATTCTAGTTGTATTTCAACATCATGAATCAAACACTTAACTAAATTTTTAGAGTAAATATGTTTACAAAACAAAAATGATAGTAGTGGCCAAAATCTTGATAGAACTAAGTATTAACTTCTAAGTTATTCCAAAGATATCTGGAGTTCACTCTTCATTGCCTCTGACATTGACATTAATAGTGAAATAGTTTCTCACATCTTTAAAGTTTTCTAGTAGAATCTGGCTGCACACTTTAAAGAGAGGCTTGGATATGTCGTCTTTAACCTTTAGCTATTATATACGCTACATTAAATTGTGTATCTTGGGACCAAAATCAGAAAATAATAATAGGAAGCATTTAATTCAGCTTATTTTTAAGGGACTTTCCAAAAGATAGTGTTTAAATTCTAAGATCTTTCATTTAATTCCTTTGTTCAAAGTTCATTCATTTATAAATTAACACTCCAAAAATACATATAAATTGTTACATCTGTAAGTGATCAGAATTATAGGAATGTGCCATAAGTAATTTTAAATATCAGAAAACTTCACATTCTTCCCACATGAAATAAAAACTAAGACAAAAACCAAACATACAGACATACAAAATTTGATACTAACTTTTGGGACAGAGCAGCTTGACATTTTAAATACAAGAAGAAATACTGGGTCATAATTTCTTCTGTGGCTCTAGTTTAACATAGATATAAGTGGAAACAGAATTTTGGGGCCAATAAGTTAAGCACCTCCTATTTTGAAAATTTATGGGCCATGAAAGGATTGCACCAGAGCTTTTAAATCCCCTCCAGCAGGATTTAAAATAGTCCCCAATATGAAATAGCATGAGAGAAGTAATCACAACATCTTAGGGCTAAATAGGACTGTAGAGTTATTCCATATGGGGAAGGAGTTTGGAGGAGTCACTAGGAGTAGTACCTTCCCTATAGATGGGATATCAGATTCTTCTTTATTATGAAAATGATATTATAGATTTACCTAGATTTAAAAATTGTGCCAAGATCAAATGTCATATCATAATTGAAATTACTCTGAAAATTATGATTAGCCACTTGGTACAGTGGACAAGTAACAGCTAAGGAAATGATAGAGACAGCAGATACATTACTATGGGCGAATGATAAAGTAGCAACTTTCTAAGGCTCATATAAAAACTACATACTCTGGAACATTTCTTGGGGAAATTCTCTCCAAAGTACAAAGCATTCAGTTAACAAAAGTTACTTAACCAATTTTAACAAGTTATTGGTACATTTCCAAGCTCAGTAATAAGGCATACAAATTTTAAAAATGAGCAAAATCACACTTGTAAAGAATTATTAACAGTATATTAGCATGTATGAAAAGATAGTCACTTCAAACCACACACAAGAGATCCATTTTTTTTTTCAAGTATAAATAAGACTCTTGGTGGTGAGATGGTTTTTTTTAAACATCTAGTAAAATAATTTTTATTTGGATTTATGAGGAAAGTACCAAACAAATCCTTTATGTGATCTGCCCAAGCAATTCACAAAGCCAGTGACAAGAACATAGCCTATTGCTAAACATAGAAGCAGGGTAACATGATTTAAGGAGAATTGACTCTGTAGGCAGAATTCCTGGGTTTGAATCCCTGATTTGGCATTTATAAGATATGTACTGGACCAGTTTAATCTCAGTGTCATAAGGGTAAAACAGAGAATAATACAAACTTGTCCTTCAGTATCCATGGGAATTAGATCTAGGACCCCTTACAGATACAAAAATCTGAGGACATGTAAGTCCCTTATATGAAATGGTGTCATATTTGCCTATCACCTGTGCACACCTTCCCATATACTTCATATCAGCTTCAGATTATGCATAATACCTAGTGCAATGCAAAAGCTTTCCAAATAGTTTCATACTTAGTTTTCAAGGAATAATGAAAAGAAAGAAGTCTGTAGACATTCAGTAAAGGTGCAATTTCTTTCTCAATATTTTCAATTCATGGTTAGTTTATTAATCCATTTATGCAGGATTATGGATACAAGAGCCGACTCTACTACTTAAAGTGTTTTGAGGATTACATTGGCTACTTTTATAAAGTTCTTAGGGTAGTGCATGGCATACATGAAGCACAAAGTAAGTGTTTTACCATTTCTGTTATAGCAGAGAGAAAAGGGAACTAGATCCCATGTTGATAAACATAAGTCTTTGTGTTGGTATTGCCACTTCCTCAGATAGCCAGCATAATAGCAATTCAATTTCACCTGTGACACTACTCATTGGCTCACTAACCCCATAGGAGTTAGAACCAAGTGACTTCATGTATACATGAATTCATATATGTATACATACATGCATACATGCCTTAAAAACATCAAGTTTATTTTTGATGTCTTGTGGGGAGAAAGACACTGAATTTCAAGGTACTAGACTATAAAAATTCTTACTCTAGTATTTCAAAAATATCAAGCACAGAGGTCATATTTGTTTAACTTCATATTTAAGGATGCCACCTTTGTATGTATCTTTGGCACTTGAAGAACATACCTTAAAAATGCACTGCTACTTCTTAACAATGATTTAAGGAGACTACTCATCCATTGGTTAATAGATTTCAATTAGTTTGTCACATCTTCAGTATGGGACATTAATGAAGAAATTTTAATTCTCTTGTGCTTTAATAATTCAATTTTATCAATCAAAACAACTTTTATTCCAAATAGTAATTCAATGAAGAACGGTGAAATGATTAGGGCCAATCAAGTAAAGAACACAACATTTAGTATTGTCAGATCTGTTCAGCACTTGTTCCAGGATACACTGTGCTGTCCTGCTCCACAAGTATCTGCTGCAGTTGAGGGCTTCCTTTTGGCCCACATAGAACATGTCAGAGGCCGGCGCCACGGCTCACTTGGCTAATCCTCCGCCTGCAGCGCTGGCACCCCCAGTTCTAGTCCCGGTTGGGGCGCCGGGTTCTGTCCCGGTTGCCCCTCTTCCAGGCCAGCTCTCTGCTGTGGCCTGGGAGTGCAGTGGAGGATGGCCCAAGTCCTTGGGCCCTGCACCCGCATGGGAGACCAGGAGAAGCACCTGACTCCTGGCTTCGGACGGCACACTGCAGCCATTTGGGGGGTGAATCAAGGGAAAGGAAGACCTTTCTCTCTGTCTAACTCTAACTCTGCCTGTCCAAAAAAAAAAAAGAACATGTCAGAGAACCAGTGTCTTCACATTTTGGGAGGGGCAACTCTGAGGTGTGTTTTATATGGTTCCCCAGAGTCCTTGACTGCTTTTTTTGCACCAAGGCAACCTATCTGACGACATGACTTTAGCTGATTTTCTCCCCTTCAATCCCCTCACTTTCTACTTCCATACACGAATTTCCCAGGATCACTTTTTGATCTTTTATCTCGGTGTTTTGAGGAAACCCAAATAAGACAATATTTATGGATAAGCTACCATGTACCTGCATGGCAAGGGTGTCATGTTGTGGCTTTCCTTCTTCCACAGTACCCATACCTTCCCAGTCTTTTTTGCTGATATTGCTTCTGCCTTATTTCTGAATGTTGATGCACCATGGACTCTGTAGGGTCCTCTTCTCTTTTCTGTGCCCATTTTCTGCATAGATGGCCTCATCAATTCCCAGTGTAACCACCAATGACTAAAACTTTATATTTTCATCCCTAACTGGTCTCTTAATTTCACATGAATATTTTCAAGTGTGACTTATCCTCACCTAGATGTTAGTAGGGCCAATAAAAGAATTCTTGAGACTCCATCTAAAATCTGCTTCTCCTCCATCTCATCTCATGGAAAGATGTCACCATCCCTTGATTAGTCACTTAAGCCATCACTTATGATCAGGTCTTTATTCGTCCCAGCCCTTTACTTCGTATATATAATTCATTAGCAAGTCTCACTGACTTTTACCTCCAAAAGTTGCTCTGAAACTATCCATCTGCTTCCACCTCTGGGTTGACCACTTCCATATAAGACAGCACCACTTCTCATCTTGGCTGCTGCAGTAGCTTCCCACGAGGTCTGTCTTCTGCATTCTATCTTCCACAGCCTTATTTCAAAAAATATCATGCAAGCTGTGATACATCATCTTCTAAATCTTCCAGGAACTCCCAATCATATGTAAACTCCAGACTCCTTTCCCTTGTGTACAGAAGTACTCATCCTTCCCTAACCTCTACATGACTTTCTCCTTAGATACCATACTTAAGTCACACTGGTTACTTTCCCCATTTTCTATACTAACTCATTCTTGTCCCAAAGCTACTAACCATAACTATTTCCTTTGCTTCAATGTTCACCAAGGTCTTTGTAGGGTTACTCCTTCTTATTTAAATCTTAGTTTTATTATATTCCCTTCAGAAAGTACTTTATAAACTATCCAACCTAATACAGTCCCCATGCTGTTTTATCAGTGATTGTCACTGCTTTTTCATGCTTATTTATTTATATTGTGTATTTCCTCATTAAAAGTCAAGAATAGGACATTTATTTTTGGAAGCATCTCTAGTATCTGAAACATAAGTTGACACATATTGTGCCTTTAATAAATTCTGTTAAAGAAAATAAATGACAAGAATTATTATTGGGGCCGGAGCCGTGGCTCACTTGGTTAATCCTCCGACTGCGGCGCCGGCATCCCATATGGGTGCTAGGTTCTAGTCCCGGCTGCCCCTCTTCCAGTCCAGCTCTTTGCTGTGGCCTGGGAGGGCAGTGGAGGATGGCCCAAGTGCTTGGGCCTCTGCACCCGCATGGGAGACCAGAAGGAGGCACCTGGCTCCTGGCTTCAGATCAGCACATCACCGGCCGTGGCGGCCATTGGGGGAGTGAACCAACGGAAGGAAGACCTTTCTCTCTGTCTCTCTCTTACTGTCTATAACTCTACCTGTCAAATAAAGTAAAAAAAATGGTAATAATTATTATCCCTAATTTGACAGTGATAAACCTGATTCTTAAGGTAGTTATGCAATTTGCTTAGGCCAATACAGTCAGAGCCTGATATTCAAATCAAATCAGACTGACTCCAGCAGCACGTCATTTAAACCATTTTACCAAACTTATTCTATCTATGTGTAGTAAGGCAATATGAATTTGCAAAAGGAAAAATAACCTCTTTACAATAACTTAATGCATCCATTTTTCTACAGTATGTTTTTAAAAGACACAGTTTGAATTTCCTGGATCTTACAAAACACCTACAATTCTGAAGAAATGCATCTTAACTGTTGTGCTGTGTGTATAAACCAAAAAGGCATACTTCTCATTCTCTATATGAGTCTAGTAAGAGATATCCAACAGGATACAATTTTCAGACCATTTATCATAGGAAAACTAAAAGACTCCAGCTTACAATAGAACACAATTCATTTCACATGAAAACCACTAGAAGCATGGTCATGTTCGGTAATGTTTCTTTTATGAGAATGAAACTACATTTGACATATGTGTAATTTGAAATCAGAGTCACAATGGCACAAAGATCAAGGGATATGAATAGATGTGTTTTTTTGTGAAAAGCTGAAAGCAACAAAATAGAAATAACCATAAAATGGTACCATTAAATGTCTATGAGGAAACTCAACTAAAATCACACAGCAGACAATCGGCCTTTAAAAAGTTATTCTATAATTATTTGGTATGTTTTGTTATGAAACTCTAGCATCATAAGCATTATAACAGCTAAAGAATTCCAGTCAAGCTTTCTAAGAAATATATTTTATCATCTCAATGAACAAACTGAATAAAGAAAACCAAATATTCATCAAAAGAAGGTAAATATGTATTTAAATTCCACTTATGATATAGTAGTAATAAAAACATATTAAGTCTTCTGCCAGATTCCAAAGCAATGGCTGAAAAAGGCACAAAGACATACAGCTTAGTCGATGTTTTATCTTTCTTTTCTCTTTCTTATTTCCCTATATCCAATGGATAGTTGCAAAAGGTCATTATCAAAAAGGATATTTAGCTACGAACTTAATATATCTAAATCATGCTCCCGATGTAGATATGAGGCCCCGTTAATGAACGCCAGTCAGGGAACTGAACCCAAAACCTCTGATTCTAAGTTCAACAGTCTTTGCATCTTATACAGTCACCATACAAAGAAGAGAGCACACAAATGTGTGTGCATGAATGACAGTGGCAAGAGAGTCCTGTAAAGTTTGAGTTTAAGATATTTTTTAAAGTGTAAATATCTGAGGATTAAAAGGGAGCTACTTGGGTGACAGTTCCAACCTGTAAAGTGGTTGTACAAGGAGAAATTCTCACATAATATATGGTCAAAGACCAAAGTCACATAAAGGTAAGCTGATAAGTCAATTCTTATGATCTCAGGTTCCTGTTTATGTAATGTGATCTGATATGAATATTATCTATTTTTCCTCTACAGAGATCAAGTCAGATATTATCACTCAAAGTGATGGCTATACAGAAAGTGCTACTCAGAATGAGAGAGAAGATCTGGCATCAGCAAACTAACTCAACTCAGATGCAGGAGGATCATGAGCTCTATGGTCTGATTGACAGGAACACCAGGAAGAATGACAAAGGAGGTGATTAGGTATAATATTTCCCATGTGTAATTTCTGCATAGTTGTCTCACATACCTGTCAAGAAATTATTTATCATTCATATACTGAAGTTATTTCTATCACCTTTGCTCTAAGGAAATATGAGAGTCTAGGTTACATTCACTTGCACAACTTTGCAGTTAATGTGAAGGCTTATTGTATAATTTTGATATATTTTTAAGAATTTCATTGGCTCTGTTTCACTAGCTTTAGGAAAATATGGCTCTATAAAATGGCAACAATGATCCATTTGAATTCATAAAAATTTAGCATTGATGAGAATGGATATAGGCTGTGCCACATATACTTCAACAAAAGAGCAAATAAAAATGTTTATAAATTTATGTCTAACAAACATTTACTGAATGGTTACTATGTGAAAACATAGCAAGCTCTACTGATAGAATGCTAACTCAAAAAATATTATAGTCTGCTTACGATAATTAAACACATTTAGGGGAAGATATAAAAATCTTAAGACAATTATTAGAGGCAATGCATGCACTGAGGAAGAAGCAGTTCATTTTAATTGAAATAAAGGGAGAGTTCAGGGATGAGGTGACATCTGCTTTCAGAGAAAGGAATTAGAAGAGTTTGAACAGGTCGGAGTGAAGAAAGTATAAAGAGAAAGTAAAATGTTTTGCTGTCTTTGTGCCTAATGCTGTGTTAGAAACCTGACCTAGATTATCTGAATCCATCCTCTGATAATACCATGAGAGATTCCATTATTGTTCCCATTCTTCATCCCATCCCTTTATGGATTTCATTCTATAACATTACAACTCCTCTCGTTAGGAATGGACCCCAATGATCTGACTTTTAGGCCATGTGGACATAGTGCAAACAAAGGCTTGAATTGCACTTAAACATTTTGACTTTATGCCAACTCCATGAGCAAAACAATCCCTAAAGCCCATGGATCTCCCAAAGGATGAGAGACCATGGAGAACTAAACTAAACTCAGAAACTAAAGCTAAGCCAGCCACCTAGACATGCATGAGAAATGTTTACTTTATACCACTGAACTTCTTGTGATTGTTTATTATGTGGCATCCTTGTGCCAACAGCTGATTGATACACTTTTGCAGAGGTAGGAACTGAGCCCCAGAGAGCAAAGATCCCCTACCTAGCCCAGGATTACAAAACTATCAAGGGAAAGAGCCAAGCTTAGAATTCTGGACTGTCACTGTGGCTTAGCAGGTAATGCCATTGCCTGCAGCACCGGCATCCCATGTGGGCACTTGTTCAAGACCAACTGCTCCACTTCCGATCCAACTCTCTGCTATGGCCTGTGAAAGCAGTGGAAGAAGGCCCAAGTGCTTGGGCCCCTGCACCCACGTAGGAGACCTAGAAGAAGCTCTTGGCTCCTGGCTTCAGATCAGCTCAGTTTTGGCAATTGCGGCCATTTGGGGAGTGAACCAGCGGACGAAGACCTCTCTCTCTCTCTCTCTCTCTCTCTCTCTCTCTCTCCCTTTATGTCTTTCAAATAAATAAATCTTTTTTTTTTTTTTAATAAAAGCATTCTGGACTTTCACAGACCTAAGTCTCTGTTCTCTTCTCACAAACTAATCTTTAAGAGAAAAGGAGATTTTTAAAGGGCTTTCTAAGGTTAAGGTAGCTAAATGAAGAAAGATATGGAGGTATAAAAGGAAAAGCCTAGCTTGGTTGAAATTGTCTGAGGTGATATAATAATTACTGAGATTGGGAAGGCAACTTTAGTCTAAATTTAAGAGTCTTGAATGTCAGGCTTAGGATTTCTAAATTCATTCTAAGGAATTGAAATATCAGAAAATTTTGAGAAAAGAAGAAACCTATTTAAAAAGGCAATCCAGGAGGCTCTATTTAGTATGTACATTTAGAGAGATCACTCACAGGCTTTGCAGTAATCCAGGTAGTAAAATGATAGACACTAGACAATTATTTTCATGTTTAAGCCAGGATTAATTGCACTTGGCCCAATAGACACATCTTGTAGAACTAAAAATTTACTTTTATCTTAAACACATCTAGAATGGTCTAAATGTAAATTAACTTACTGCATTTTAACTTTAAATTCACTTCACCGTATTTTTCATCTAATAATTATCAATTCATTATGAGTATATACACATGCATCCAGCAATTTGTAAATGTGGTTAAAAGAAGTGGATGGCAGCTGAGAGACGAATCAAGCTAAAAACATTAATCTACTGCCTTTAGGCTAAAATGCTAACTATTGGAAGACATGACTATGATATGACAACTGTAGCAACCAAAACAGTGAATTACTCATGATGAGCATTCAGGGCCCTGGTGGGTCAGAAACCTTTTGCAGGGCAATCATGCCAAGGGCTTACAAAGAAAAAATACAAATATTTTAGATGACCTACTTCCTTAACAAAAAGCACTGACTTACCCAAAGCATGCCTACATATGAAATATAAATTTAATTGATTGGGAGAACTATAATTTATTCTAAATATCAATTGGGTACACAGAGTATATAAATTGTGGTTTCTACGGATACTCAAAATTTACAAGTCTCTAATTATTGTTTCTATTATTTACTGATCATTATATTTGAGATAAATTATGAACAAAACAATTATTTTAACATGGCATCTTTTGAATTCTATTATAGGCAACTGCCTTTCCAAGAAAGTTTTTGCAAAGTAGACCATTTAAGGAGTCTTCTAGGAAGATAAAAGATCCAATTATAGATTTGAGAAGGGTGGAGCAACCCATTTATCCTCATACCTACCTTTTCCTACCTACAAAATTACTTGTTCAATCAAACTTTCTTTTCCCAATATTGAAGGCCAAAGATCTAGTGGGACTTGGCTGTGGATGGTATTTACACAGGGGCAGAATCACTGCCTTTAAAACAGTATTTTTTAATCACCAAACATAAACCTCAAATTAGGAGTATGACAAATGTTTTCCAACTGATATCCATCTTTTTTAGGTTTTCCTTTTTACTCTCCTAGACATACAGCACTTCTAAGAATTTGAAAAGCATTATGGCAAGCTATTATCTGTCTTTAAAGGGTACCTTTTTGTATAGTTTAATTAACATGTCTCTGATTTGTTGTTGATGGTCTATAAAGAATGACTATGAGCATCTCAAAAATTAGAAGGCTTTTAAAAACCAGGCTCCTCATGTTTGCAAAATTCCCATTCCTTATGCCCTTTACCTAATAGCTGAGAGAAATATAGTGGGAATGGGGATTACATCTATAACTCAAAATTCAGGAATTCTAAAACTAAATTAGAACTTTGCAAAGAATAAAGAAGAAATAAAAAAAACTCTGAAATGAGACTTTTAAGACAGCAGAAATGGGACAGTTTATTTTTCTTTTGCAATATACTTAGATTCAAACATAAAATGATTTTACATATTCTGGCCGGCGCCGTGGCTCAATAGGCTAATCCTCCGCCTTGCGGCGCCGGCACACCAGGTTCTAGTCCTGGTCGGGGCACCGGATTCTGTCCCAGTTTCCCCTCTTCCAGGCCAGCTCTCTGCTGTGGCTCGGGAGTGCAGTGGAGGATGGCCCAAGTGCTTGGGCCCTGCACTCGCATGGGAGACCAGGAGAAGCACCTGGCTCCTGCCTTTGGATCAGCGTGGTGCGCTGTCCGCAGCGGCCATTGGAGGGTGAACCAACGGCAAAAAGGAAGACCTTTCTCTCTGTCTCTCTCTCTCTCACTGTCCACTCTGCCTGTCAAAAATTTTTTTTAAAAAATGATTTTACATATTCTGAAAGTATAAAATGTATAAACATTCTAGAAAAGGCTATCATTTCCTCTTAATTTTTATGTTTAATGAAAGAAAACAAAGACAAGGGAAATGAATAAATTCAGATAAGAGAAACCCATGACAAAACTGAACTTTCTCTTTTTCTGTGGTCCATCCACATTCTCACCAGTATTACTTTATCATTTTCTGGAAGTTTCTAAACAATTGAAGTTTGTTTCCAACAATTATTTCTTGGAAATTCAAGTATCATTGATGACTGTTTCAGGCTGCTCTGATTCTCTGACATTCAAATTCTTAAACAATGTTTTCCATCCAGGAAACCATAACTATCATTGTGTTGTAGGCAGGCATATAGAACAATAACAGATCTCATGCATCATGGATCTGAGGCTATATATTTGGTTCATTTGATTAGTCCCAAAGAGAAAGCCAGGTTGGATTTCTGGAAACAGATTCTTATGTGGGTGTTGGAGATTTTGTACCACTGGATAAAGGGAGAGCACTAAAAGATACCCACACTGACCAGCTTCTAACTGGCTCATAGCCTTACCACTGATGTTTAAATCACATGCACCACATTGTTTCCTACAATACTGAGTTTTTGTCAATATGTTAATATACATACATAAGTTTATATTGACAGGTATATGTACACATAATTTTTTAATAAACTATGCGCTTAGGGAGAACACTTACTTCAACCTAGGCTCTTCATCACCCACTACCTCCCTCCCTAGTTTCTGCTAATTCCCTGGTTAATTTCCAGAAAGAGGGCGTGATGACATCTTCCCTAGCCCCTGGCTTTCTAGGAATCCAGACAAGTAACTGAAAATCACCTCCCAATATTCCAGCAATTCATGTGTCAATTTTCCCTCTCTCCAGTCTTTCCCCAATTCCCCAAATCTCCACTTGCGCAATCACTGGTTGGTCATTTAAGACTTGAAGGAAATGAAGTTAATTGTCTCCCTACAAAATTTTAAGCACTCCTCAATTAATGAATAGCTATACCTTTAAGGTTGTTTGGGGATATAAACTAAAAAAAAAAACAACAACAAAGGTATTCAACATAGCAGTCTTTTTTTTTTTTTTTTTTTTTTTTTTTTGACAGGCAGAGTGGACAGTAAGAGAGAGAGAGACAGAGGGAAAGGTCTTCCTTTTACCGTTGGTTCACCCTCCCGGGCCATAGCAGAGAGCTGGACTGGAAGAGGAGCAACCGGGACAGAATCCGGCACCCCAACCGGGACTAGAACCCAGGGTGCCGGCGCTGCAGGTGGAGGATTAGCCTATTGAGCCGCGGTGCCGGTCCATAGCAGTCTTTTTATAACTTACAGACTAAAAAGTAAGGCCATAGCACCTTATAAGATTTTTAAATGATTAATTTTACCTAAAGACTTAATGTTTCATTTTTTATAGGAAAGATATATTTAAAAATTCATTGATATTTCCTCCTACCACCCACACCCAGTTTAACTCCCAACACACACACATACACACACACACACACTCCTCAGAAGGGAAAGACTGATACATCCTGCATAACTTAACTGAAGATTGCACCAGGAAACACACTTATCAATAACACAAACAACTGTTAAATTCCAAATATAGAAAATACAGTTTAACTTTTTTTAATACTTGGAGTTTTATAGTATTTTAAAAATCAACTATTTTGATTCATGGTTGGAAATCAGAAGGCTTCATATGCAGTTTAGCTTATATAACATCAGGATTTTTAGTCAATGTATATAATGTCCCATATTCAAAACACTTTTTTTAAGTTTTAGGTATACATGAGGAGTTTTCATTTCTTAAATTTGTCAACTGACACTCAAAATTAAACATAGTTTAAGGAAATATTGCAAATTTCCTTTGAGAAAGCAAAATGAAAAGATTTCAACCTGCATCTCTAAAAACAAAGCCAATTAATATGCCAGGCTCCTTTCCTCCACCAAAAATAATAGAGCATTTGCATACAGCAGGAGTAGGAAGCTGGTCTCCTTCATCAGCACATTATAATGCCTCCTGACAGCCTCACACACTGCCTCATCAACATCATACTGTTTCAATTACACATTTTTTTTTATCCACTTCACGTGTTAAGCCATCTTCTCTTCTGTCTCACCTCAAGCTGCAGTATTAAATTTAACTATATTTTTCCAAGCATAGATGGATTCTCTGCAAGGCAGAAACAGAATCACTAACATTGTATTTTTCCAGGCTACAAAAGACAGGGAAAAAGGTAGGAGGGAAAAGAACCATGGTGCATTTTAAAGAAACAAATAATCCCTCCCCACAAAAGCCTGTCCCTCAGAACCAAGGGCAGAAAGAATTGACAATTGGCTGGAGCACAGTATGGGGCCCCACTGCCAAGGAAATGGAAATAGAACCTAGGAAGCCTTCTCACTCCCCTGTGATCATCCTACCAGTCCACTTCACAGAAACTCAAATGTAAGGAAGAAAGGTCTTTGATTTTGCCAGCAAACTATTGAAAAACAAAATAAAGACTAGGCTTGAAAAGATGAGCTGTAATTTAGCGAACACCATTGAGACATGTCCCTAGACAACTACCACTTCACATCAAAATGTCTTCCATTTGGATCATGAAATGTAGGTGAAGCAAAATAATTCCAAAGGAGCATGGTGCTTTTTAAGTAGCATTTTTCCTTTGGAAAAACTCCAGGCATACTGAAGGAGAACTGCCTCTGAGCATTAGAAAGTCCATCTTTCAGAAATAATTATAATTACATGAATATGTAGAACTCAGAGGGCTGAGCTGTGAGAATGAGTTTTCATAGCAACAGAACAGGTTGGAAATCAGATAGATCAGAATTCTTGGTGTTGGAAGATTTAGGCAAGTTTCATATTATCTTCCTCTCAAGCTGACATCTCATCCTGATTGGTTAATTACCATTTTTGTTTCAGGGGCAAATAGGTCCTGAATAATGCAGTTGCAGCTGGGTTGTCTTCACATGACTTCCAAGTTGTGTAATTTTCATGTTTTTTTTTTTTTCATTCCCTGTTCATATTCAATTTAAAACTGCATCTAAAATAGTTCTCTTTGGCTCACAGATCCTGAACCTTACGTTGTAATATGTAAAACTAGTAAGCCTGGCTTGATTTGGTTCTCATATGACTCAGAGAGCTTGATCAGGTCGGCGCAGATAGTACAGTTTGGATGAGAGCACCATCAACCTCCAGAAATTCTGAGTTTCAGTAACAGTTTCACATATGAACAGGATGTCTGCCTACCTGTAGGTCAGAAGTCTATAAAGCCCATTAAGATGTACATACTCACTTAACAAGGCCTGAAAGAATCTTCCACCCTAGGACTAAAATGACCAGCCTTTGGTGTATGAATATAATTTTACAACCAATTTGTAATATTTTTAATCAACGTCAAAGATATTAAAAATAAGTAACATTTCCAAGAAACAGAGCCTTCACATACAGAAATTTTTATATCATCTTAGATTCTCACCACAGTTTATTCTGTTTTCACTCTTTGCTTACTGCATTTCTACCATGACCTAGGTGCATGCTAGATTCACTGACAGTGTAAGACACCCAATAGTAATCAAATAATCAGATAAGTAAGAAAAAACACAAATGTTATAAAAGCTGCAAGAACAGAAAGCTACATGGGGTTTTGAGACCTTTCTAAAGGGATAAATACCTGCTAAATCAAGGAGGTCTTATAACAAAATTGGGTTGGTCTGAAGGGTAAACAGGAGTTGATAAGACAATGAAGGGAAAAAAGAACAACCCATGCAGAGGGAATAGCATGGACAAAGGCCCTAAAAGAGAGGGAACATGGAGAGTACAAATAATGGGAAACAATATTTTATAATGTCAAAATCTCTAGAGGACAAGAGTGAGCAAGGTGGAAGATAAGACAATAGAGAAAGCGGAGGCGTGCTCTTGTATAGGCCTTCTTAAAGAGTATAGGATATGAGCAAAAATGAGATCTTTAGGCCGTGTTGATATCTATTGCAGGGTATAATAGATGATTTACATTTACATTTTGTAAAGATCATTCTAGCTGTACCTTAGGTAACTGAATAGATGAAGGCAGGAGTAGATTTGGGAGATGAGATTTGATGCTGCCTGAACAGCAGGGGGTGATGAGAAGTGTCCATGTAAGGCTCTTGATCTTTCCACTGCAGTCCAGATGTGTTGTTTCACTCTTCATTTGTAGACATCCATCCTCTATCCTGCGCCCTGCTGCCTGAATAATCTTCTTAAAACACAAATCTATGTGATTTTCCTGTTTATGTCTGTTTCCAATGTCCCTGATACAACATGTCAGCCTACCCTGGGATTCAAGGCCAGACAATCTGATTCCAAATTACTTGTTTAGGTGGCTTCTCTGCTTTCTATCTGTGCAAAGCCCCACTTACTTCAAAGTTGTTTATTTACCTGCTTGTTTTTGTTTGGGTCCTTCAACCACTTTAGAGTACTTTTGTCTCCTGCTTTTCTGCTTTGAGGCCTGAATTAACCTCTCACCTCTGTCTCCACTTTCTAAATCCTGTCTATCCTCCTTGTCTAGCTTATATCCTTTCCTTGTCTTCTAATACAAACTCCCATAAATATCTCTCAACTTCTCCCACATATATTTAATGGTATGATAGTCTTCCCTCATCCACAAGGGATATGTTCTAAAAGCCCAATGGGTGCCTGAAACCATGGAGTACCAAACCCTAGACATAATATATTTTTTTCCATACACATTGTAAATTTATTTGAATTTTATAATTTATAATTATATATAATATAAACTTATAATTGATTACAAAATTTAATTTGTAAATTGGGCACAACAAGAAATCAATATAAGAAAATAGAACAATCATAACAATAAATTATAAAATGAGTTATTTAAAATTTATGAATTGTGTATTTCTGGAATTTCCCATGTAACATTTACAAATCAGAGCTGACTACAGGTAACCAAAACAGGATAAAGTGAAATTCCACATAAGGGTGGACTATTGTATTTGGAAATTAGACATGACTTGTTCTGCTTCATCAGATTAACTGATTTTAATATGTTTATAAGCTTTATAAACTTTCATGTGTTTTATCTCTTCCTTTGGTTCCAAAGACATTGGTGGCAGGGATGAGCATGTCCAAAAGCCCTGAGAGGAGGGGTCAGCGCTGTGGTACAACATGGCACTGCTATCCCATATGGATGCCGGTTTGAGTCCCTGCTTCTCCACTTCTGATCCAGCTTCCTGATAATGGCCTAGGAAAGCAGTGGAGGATGGCCAAAGTACTTCTTCTAGGAAACCCAGAAGAAGCTCCTGGTTCCTGGCTTAGGCCTGGCCCAACCTTGGCCATTGCTGCCATTTGGAAAGTGAACAAGCAAATGTCTTTCTCTCCCTCTCTCTGTAACTCTGCCTTTCAAATAAAATAATCTTTTTTTTTTTTTTAAAAGGAGAGAGTACAAAGAATAGGACACAAAATTTTAACAAGCCATCATGCCTTTCTGAGCATGTACACAACACTTCATAGATAATAGGTTCTTCAATTGAGTAAGCCTGGCTTAAAATTTGCTGTGAGATATGCTTTTTTATTTCCACATGGGAAAGGTCTTAGAAGACTCCAAAACATAATCTCTGTATAATCTATTTAATCATTCTTGGCAAATAAACAAAGAATACACAAAGTAACATAAATCAAGTGGCAAAATTCCCAGATTAACGTCAAACTTGAATTTCCAGTGATAACACTGGATTTGTCAATGAAGAACAAATAAAAGATTTTGGAGTGACCAAACAAACTTGGATTGAAAGCCTGGCTCAATCACTTATTATCAAAGAGACTTTAATCCAGTTCGTTAAATCTCTAAGATTTTATATCCTCAAGTGGAAAAAGGTGCTAGCTGTACCTTTTCAGTAGATTGTATGTAAAGATGTAAGTCTGAATGAACGCCTTTCGTCATTCTACCCTAATGTCAATGCATGCATTGTAACAAGCATGCTCACACGCACACATACACACACACACATTTCCATTTCTTTTTGTCTTTCCTTTAGATCCAAATGTGACAGTACTGACTTCTCAAACCTACAATTTTCTTTTTTGTCTATTTTTTGAAGTTTTTCCTTACTTTGATGACCATCTAATAAGATGACTTTGGAAATCACAACTGAAAAGAGTACAACTGCGTTTGACTACTCATTGACTATGCCAGTTGTATTAGTGAACGGAAAAAGGAAGGGCAAGGACTTTGACCAAATTCCTATCCTATTGTTCAATAAGCAAACATTTCTGAACTGAGCCATTAATCCCCCTATTGTACTTTCTTTCCAACAGTCTGAGGGAGATTAGAAATCAAGAGGAAAAAAAAAATGGTTGAGAGATTAGGAGAAACAGACAATCCAAGCTCTGAATGCCAAAGAAGCAAGAAAGGTTGGTCTTTCTCATTAAAATCTATTTGAATCAGTGCAAAGTCTAAAGACATCATGCAATATTTATTTGTAACCTTTGTATACTTGAGGTGTGGTGAAATAGTCAATACTAGATTGGCCCCATTTGATATTAGACTCTGTAAATGAGCTAAGTGACTAGTCCCTTAAGAACTGTAGGTATGCAGGGCATCCAGCATGGATCAGAACTGTAAGAAACAGAGAAGAATGCCAGCCTGTTCCTATTCCCAGTATCTATTAATCATATTTTAGATATGCACTATTTTATGCCACACGAACATAGGCAAGCAGTGCTGAGTGGCTGCTTACCAAGATCCCAAGAAAACATCAGCTTTGGCTGCTGTTACAGTTATTAGTATTTAAATATTCATTTACATATTATTTGAAAAGACAGAGAAGGAGAAAGAGGGAGAGATATTCTACCTGCTGGTTCATTCCCAGAATGTCCACAAAAACTGGGAATGGGCTAGGCTGAATTTGGGAGGCTCAGACTCAATATGAGTCATGGATATGGGTGTCAGGGACCCAGATGCCTGAGCTACCACTTGCTGCCTCCTAGGGAACACATTACCAGAAAGCTGAAATTGGCAGCACAACTGACACTTGAGCCCAGGTACTCCAATAGGGGATGCAGGCATCTCTTAACTGCTGCCTCAAACACCTGCCCTCCTTTAATTTATTTTTAATAATGCACTGTAGTTTTTATGTATCGCTGGCATTCAGCCATGAATTTCTCTTATTGAAAACATTCTATGCAATAGAATATAAATGAAATAAATATGTATTTCCAACCAAAGAGGTATGCTTTTGTACTAATTTGTGTGACTTTAATCTGGGGATATATTAAAAACAACTGAAAACTTTAGCAAAACTGACTCAACCATGAAAGAATATATGTGAAGTTTGCCTGAATCGATTAGAGTCTTTCATTATTATTGTTATTTTAAAGAGCCTTTTCTCTGGTTTCATTAAACCTCTGACTTGAAAAAGTGAGTGTTTCATACAGATGGAAGAAGTCTGGGCAGTACTTAAGAAGCCAACTAACAGTGCTTAGCCAGCTCCAAAGCGATTCCTATTAGAATGAAAAATAAATAGACTAAGTGCCAAACTCAAAACTATTCTTTCTCAGAGATAAACTGTAAGTGCTCTACAGAAAGCGAAAATAGCTCTCCAGGGAACACTTGGGATTTGGGCAAAAGAACAATGCAACTGTTTCTGTAAGTCAATTGGAAATACTTCAGGGGTGAAAAGTTGGGAGAGTTATGAGAAACTGGTAAAAGATTTGCCAGAGGGTGGAGCTGACGTTATAGCCCTCATTGAGTCCACTGATCTTGTAGACAAACACCAGTTAAGTTCTGAAAAGGAAAAGATGAAACCTCATGACACACATGGGCCTCATCTGCAACAGGGTGGGTAATTGTATATTTAAAGTCTTTGGCAAAATATAAACCATCCCCTAGTCTTTAGGATTAATAACATTTCATGCTTCAAGAAAAATGAGCTTCTTAAACATCAGTAATAATTTATACACCCTGCTTTTGCAAAACCTATATGATATAATGATTAACCTGGGTGTTTCTAACTTCAACAGTATTGAAAAGGATTCCTGAAGAACTGCAGAGCAAAGATGAGTACATGATTTATTCCTCTTTTCCTTCAATATATAAAAAAAGCTGAAATTGACTTCAAAAGGATTGTCTGGGAGTTGTAATTATGCTTTAGCAAGAGACCCTAATAAATCAAAGATAGCTGTCTATTCTGAACAGATATCCAGAAAAAAGACTCAGGACCCACTCAAGAGAAATCCCCAGCAACTTTCTTGATCCCTAGAGCACAAACAACTCTCAGCTTGAATTTACAACCTGGTACCAAACTTGCATATAATTTAGGAAAATATAAATGTATTCATATACTCTCTCTTAATTTTAACACCAATACACTTGATGGGAAAGATGGGAAATGCTGGTATGGAATCCCCTTAGACTGAGAGCAAAAGCTGATCAGCAGTGAGAATTTGATCCCTTAGGAGAGAAGCCCAAGGGGGCTCTACATTTAGAAATGATTACATACCTAGATGTGGAGGCATAAAGTAGATTTCAATTAGGAAAACACTTACTACAATGAACTGAATTTGTTTGTTCAGAAAGATTAAAAAATACTGGCAATACGAATTAGCAAGTTGGTAAAGAAAGTAAAAATGAGGCTAAATAATATAAAATTATAATAAATTACATCATGTGGGCAAAACAACAGAATACAAAATGGCAATAAGAAGAGGGTACACAAGAAATAGAAATAAAGGCCTAACCCAGTATGTCAAATAATTCTTGCATTTCTGAATCATGATAAATGAACCTTAACTTTTACATTTTCTCCAAAGAGAGGCTCGGTCAACAACTTCAGCTTCTTTTCTATGAGTATTTATGGGAACAATGACTATTTTAGGAATTCTGCATACTTACAAGTGACAACAAGCCCTATTCTTATCTTTTTTCTCCATCATCTAAGAAATTATAAACTAAATGTTTACTGTATCCTTACTGTGAAACTGCCTTTTGAAAATGTCTTTTAAAGAAGTAAACTTCACTTTTTGAAAATTCAGTTCAAGGGGTTAAAGGGTCTTATTGAACATTTGTTACCTGTCACCAGCCTAAGACTGAGAAGATAAAATAAGGGTCCACTTTCTGACAGGCAAGACTTTATCACCTGCCCTAAGCACACACTGTGTTTTCCAATTGATTGTGGTATCCATTCTTGTCAAGTAAACAGAACCGAAGTGTCTGGTCTGGCCACTCAAGGTCTTCTTTGCTTACTTCCTCATTCTCAGAGAGATTCAAGGTAGTTTGCTTCATCAAGTTGTGAATTATCTTCTGACTGCCACTTTCCCTAGATCTGTCCTATACTAAGTGTTTTGTTTTTAAATATTAGATCCAGTATTACTCAACTGAGTATACAGCTATTTCTGTTTTGCATGAAGAAAGACAAAAATAAATATAGCTGATTAGTTAGGAAATATGTTTGAAAACATTACATTAATATGCTTATTTAGACTATAACATACTGATGAGCACGTGGAAACCACATTTATCCAACATCAGAAAAAGAGGTGTTAGACGTGAGTCAATTTTCTAGAAAACTAAATTTTATAAACTAAAGTCACAGCTTCTGTTAAAATGAGTTGAAAGCAACATAATCCTATAAGATATTGTACTTCTCTTTACATAAACAAAGCGCAATGTATGCAAGTTAATCTTTAATAACTGAATCAGTATTTTCAGTTTTTTGGCTACTTAAGTATGTTAAGATCAACTATCATTTCTTGATGCAGCCAGTTACCCTCTATTAGCAATACTCCTTTTTGAATATATTGCTTCTAATTTGTGATAGGATGAGAAATGCAATGCTAACTACTAAATTTTAATCTAATTACATGTCTCTTAGGTCAGGACATATGTTGGTTACAGAGGTCCAAAACAATCTCTGAAGAGTGAAGTCTGAGAGTGTAGTGCACGATGTCTGCGTTTAGACACAAAAACACCCCTTTACATATGAGTGTGTGTGAGAGAGTGTGTATCTGATTATATATCCTGGGAGCATGTAAATGTGTATAAAACTATGTTTAAGGAAAAGACTTCAGGGGCCGGCGCCGTGGCTCTCTTGGTTTATCTTCTGCTTGCAGTGCCAGCATCCCATATGGGAACTGGGTTCTAGTCCCAGCTGCCCCTCTTCCAGTCCAGCTGGAAGGATGGTCCAGGTGCTTGGGCCCCTGCACCCGCATGGGAGACCGGGAAGAAGCACCTGGCTCCTGGCTTCGGATCGGCACAGCACCAGCCGTAGCAGCCATTTGGGGAGTGAACCAATGGAAGGAAGACCTTTCTCCCTGTCTCTCTCTCACTGTCTGTAACTACCTGTCAAATAAATAAGAAAAAAAAAAAAGACTTCATATCTCTCTCCAGAAATGTCTTTTACAACTAAAATTTCAGAGTGATGATTCATGACCCCCCAGATTAGCACTTTTTCTTAACGATTCAGGACCCAGGAACATATTTTTGAGTGAAAAAATGTACTTATAGCTTTAAGTCTAGAGAAAGAAGTATAAAAAATGACCAAGATATATACTTTCCTCATTGCTATTATGATCAACATATATACTATTGTCTGTCTCTGTATTTAAAGTAGAAGAAAAACAAAGTAAAAGGAGACACCCACATCAATCCCATACTCTAATCAAAAATGCAACCAAGTCTTATCTTAGACATTGCAGATGACCATTAGATAAGAAACAACTATCACAAATGACTCTGCAGAAAAATCTTGAACAAAATTTTAAAAAGTGACATATATGGGGCAGGTGTTCAGTCACAATGGGTTAAGCCACCACTTGGGATGCTCACATACTATGAAGGAGTGCTGGCTCCAGTCCCAGCTGCTCTGCACTTGTGATGCAGCTTCACACTGATGCACCTGGCAGGTGGTTCCTGCCACCTGTGTGGGAGACCTGACATATTTCCTGCTTTGGACTGACCTAGCCACGTCTGTTATGGGCATCTGGGAAGTGAACCAGCAGATGGAAGCATCCTCAATAGATAGATAAATAGATGGATAAAAAGACAATTAGGTCTTTTTGTCACTCTGCTTTTCAAATAAAACAGATAGATTGGAGGAAGCAAGAAAGCTAGTTAGATACTACTTTGACATATTCCACTAATTAGCACTGAACTCAAAGGCAATCTCCTAATCAATCTGTTACTATGTTCTTATTTATAACAGCAAGTAGAAAGTTGCCAACTACAATCTCCAAGTCAAAGATAGCTTGTCATATATTTTTGCAAGCAAAGTTTAATTGGAACAGAGACACACCCATTCAGATATATTGCTTTTGATAGTTTTAAAACTACGATAGCAGATTTGAATAGTTATAACAGAAACTATATGGCAAGTAAAGCTAAACATATGTATTATCTGGCCCTTTATAAAAAAGTTTGCCTAAATTGGTAATGTATATATGGTACTACAAGGAATCTTTTAAAAGTTCACAGAAAATGCAAATTATGAACAAGAGCTATGCATGGATTTCAAACAATTTTTTTCATCAAAATCAATTCATACTAACTTGTTATAACATGTCTGAACAGGATCTACTTTGATACACTAAGAAGGAAAAGATATCTGTTTGAAGAGTCCCTGTCAGAGCAATATAGATTCTACTAAAATTGAAGCAAGAACTCGCATCAAATCTACAGGGAAGCTTGAGTGGAAGAATGATGAAGTCACTGATGCTTTATAAAAAGTCTAGAGGAACAATGCTCCACATAAATCAGCAGTTCACAAATGGATAATTCATCTTCAGAAGGGACAAGACAATGTTGAAGATGAAGCCCACAGTACCAGACCGTCTACATCAATTTGCAAGGTAAAATAATTCATCTTGTTTTTGTCGCAATTGAAGAGAACTGAAGATGAACAGCAGAAAAAACAGCCAACGCTCTAGGCATCTCCATGGGTTCAGCTTACACAATTCTAACTGGAAAACTGAAGCGGAGCAAACTTTCTGCTCAATGGCAGCCAAAACTGTTGCATTCTGTACAGCTGTAGTTGAGAGCACAGCTTGCAACAGAAATTTTCAACAACTGGGTTAAAGACTGAAGTATTTATTCCAATAATTGTAACAGCAGAGGAGATTTTGCTTTACCAGTATGATTCTGAAGACAAAGCACAATAAAATGAATGGCCACCAAGAGTAGGTAGCAAGTGGTTTAGTCAATGTGGAAGTGGAGAGCAAAGGTCATGGCAGAATGTTTTTTGGACTCTCACAGCATTTTGATTGTAGTTCCTCTGGCGTGCCAAAGAATGATATCATCTGAGAATGTCTTGAGAAAGCTAGCAGAAATTTCAGAAGGAAAATACAATGCCTAGAAATCTTCCACTGATAGTCCTTCTCCACCCTAACACTGCTCTGCTTATTCCTCTCATCAAGCGAGGGCAGTATTCTGAGAGCTTTGATAGGAAATCACTAGGCATCCCCCTAATAGTCCTGATTGGTTTCCATCTGACTTTTTTTGTTGTTGTTGTTTCCTAACCTCAAAGTATCTTTAAAAGTCACTCACTTTTCTTCAGTTAATAATGTAAAAAAGACTTCATTGGCGTGATTAAACTCCTAGGACCCGCCGATCTTAGGTGATGCACTAAATGGCTGACATTGTGATTTATCAAAGTGCTTTGAACTTGACAGAATTTATGTTGAGAAGTAAAGTTTGCAATTTCTATTTTTCTCTTTAAATCTATTTTCTAAATATATTTTTTGAAGTTCTCTCATAAAAGACTGTCAGGAAGATTTGTGACCTTATTTAACCCTATGAATTACTCACTATTATTTTTACTATTTTGTAGATGAGAAAACCAAAACCTGAAGTAATTTCCCAAGCTTAACCATCTGCTTGGATCAAAAGGCCAAGTTTAAACCAAGTTTCCAGATCTAGAGAATTCCTGACCACCACCATGCAATATCACCTCTACATCTTTGGAAAACTGTTAGAAGTATGAGTACTTTTGTTTACTCAAACATTATTAGCATTATTTTAATGTAATTTAAAGTAATATATAAGTGTTATTAATTAGTGATAATATTAATTATTAATAGCAATTTAATGTAATACATAACTATTAGCATGAACTGCTAAAAGTGGAGAAGTTAATTTTTCTCTGCTCCTTTGGGCCCTGGACTTGATGAAATGACTACCAAGATGACCTTCTTTCCTATAATATTTACACATTTGTGATTTGGTTACAAGCTTCAATCAAAAGTAAAAATGAACTTGGTGAGTCTGAATGTGATACTCCTAGAGGAGGTAGCCAAGAAAGCCACTCCTATTTTTGTCTGCAATGGGTGAGCCTCACAAGGAACCAAATCCTACAGCTCTTGGGAAGGCCTTAAACTGAAAACTACAATAAAAAGTGAAAATCAAGGCAGCTAGGCATCTGGTTTCTATGAAGGCAGGACAGAGGATGAGTTTTCTCTACCAATTCTATATTTTTACCACTGGAAAGAAAAATTTGGGCTCTTGAATGGAACTGTGTAAAGGTAATGTTTATGTAAAAAATAGTAAAAGAATGAAAGAATTCTATTCGAATTGGTCAGTATGTCATAAAACCACTGTTGGAGCCCATGGTCATGGATGGCTTGGGTGAATGGCTGGCTGCTTGGCACCCCTCTCCTCACAGCTGATGTCCTCGGTGCCTTTCCATCTCATTCCACACAGCTGGCACCCCAGTCTATTGGAGATGATTGGAATTATGCTCAATTCTGCAATGTCACACATCCCAAACAGAGAGGAATAAACAATTACCTAAATCTCCAATCCTGTCCTATTACCCCTGGGAAACCCACCACACAAATCACTAAGGTGAAAAGGGAGACTGGGAGAGAAAGAGGAGAGGAAGAAAAGAGAATTAGTTCCCTAGATTTGAATTTTTGCTCCTAAGTTTCTGTATCCTATTTTTATCAACTCTATCTGTAGGATATTATTTATTTATTTACCATATTTCAGGCATACAGCTTTTCTACAGCAGCACCAAATAAGTTAAAATTGGAAGGAGGGCAGAATTGAAAGAGCATCCTTTCAGCAATTGTCCCCCGCAGCCTCAGTGCTGGTTGCTTTCTGCCAACAAGCAGAGATAATCTGTGATGAACTCTGGAAGCAACTGGAGGGACAGTGATAAAGTCAATTCAGGAAGAATAAAGCAGAGAAAGGAGAGACCTTGTCTGCCCTGCGAGACTGTGCATAGTTTTGAAAGAGCTGAATCTGAGAAATAAGCTTTGAAGAAAATATTTTACAAAATTAGTACTTACTAAACACACTCAAACAAATGATGAACAGAATGATTCACGTGTGAAGTAGTTTCCCCAGTTTTTCAACTCATAGAATAAGTACCAATAGCCTCAACCGTGATGTTGGAAGTGAGAGGCCACAAGGCTGGTTCCCATTTCACAAGGAAGTAAAGATTATAGCCAAATCATTCATGTGCAAAGGAAATATTAATTTGCTGAACAAAACCATTATCTGTCAGTTTTACTTACTTGAATGCCTTTATCAATTTTTAACCATATGAGATATAACCAAAATAAAACAGAGAATTTTCAAGTCACAAAATTTAAAAAATTTCATTTTAATCAGGCTGATTCTGTGCAAGAAAGGAGAGGGAAATCAGTCTATTTCCCAACTCATGGGAGAAAAATGTGTCAAAAATATTTATAGCAAAACATTTAGTATCATTAATGTCTGAGTTTGTTAACTTAATAAAATCCTGACAATCACTTTAAAGCAAAGCTATGAATAAATTTAGAATTAAAGGCATTAGAGAAAAGTAGAATTGTAATTGCTGCTTTCCCATGCATCTTTATTCCCAGTTACCCCATGAAATGGATGGGCTGGCCTCTAACCTTCTGACTTTCAGACCCTTAGGAGGTCAGCAAGAACCAGAAGCCTAATGGAAAGATAATGAAAAGGCAAAGACATCCAAAGAGAAGAGACGACTGGCATCCCTAACATCAGTCCTGAGGGTATGGACTAAGACTATGTTATTCATTCAGTGGCAATTTACTACATGAATGCATTCTGCATTCGCTCCATGACAAGCACAGAGGGACATTAAAAATAAAATAAAATAAGGGTGTGGGGGGGCAGTGGGGAGGTACAAAAAGAACACGTCTAGGATCTAATGTGCAACATGATGACGATAGTTAAAAGTGCTGTGTTGCATTCAAGATTTTTGCTGAATAAGTAGGTTTTAGCTGCTTTTGTTATACATGCAAAATGGGCAACTGTGAGATGATGGGATATGTTAATATAGTAATCATTTCTTATTTATTTGTCTCTCATAGCATCATGTTGTATATCTTAAATACATGCCATACCATTTACTGAGGGTAAAGAAAAAGGCATGAGAGAAGTCTCTTGCCACTTCCATCATGTGAGTTTACAGCAAAAAGATACTTGATAGGAAGAGGCCCCCACCAGACACTCAATCTGCCACATTTTTCTTAGATTTCCCAGCCTCCAGGGTTGTGAAAGCTAAAAATTTGTTGTTACACTAAGAAAAATGAAAGAAAAATAAAAAAACAATGGGGATATAATTACTTGCAGCCCCACATTGACTGTTCAAATGACAAATGTAAGGATACAGACCAGTTCTTTGACTTTTAGTTTATACAGGCCAGGAAGAACTTTGGAAACCTGAGGAATGGGTTAGAGGTAGCAAAACAAGAAACAGGGCGCTGTTACTAAGCCACAGCAGGTGAAGCTGCTGCCTGCAATGCCAGCATCCTGTATCAGAGCATGGTTCAAGTCTCAGCTGCTAATTTTTACCTGTGAAGGCAGCAAAGGATGGCCCTTGGTAGTTGGGCCCTTGAGTCCCAAATGGGAGACCCAGATGGATTTCTAAGCTCCTGGCTTCAGCCCACCATGACCATTGTGGCCATCTGGGGAGTACATAAGCAAGTGGAAGATCTCTTTTAATCTCTCTCTCACTTTGCCTTTCGTATAAATAAAATAAATTGGAAGAAAGGAAAGACGGAAGGAAGGAAGGAAGGAAGGAAGGAAGGAAGGAAGGAAGGAAGGAAGGAAGGAAGGAAGGAAGGAAAGACGGAAGGAAGGAAGGAAGGAAGGAAAGAAGGGAGGAAGGGAGGGAGGAAGGGAGGAAGGGAGGGAGGGGAGAAGGGAGGAAGGGAAGAAGGGAGGAAGAAAGGAAGGGAGGAAAGAATTTTATTAGCTAGGTATCTTCAATGGGTTGGGAAGAGAATCTGAAGTGACCTCAGAAAACAATGCCAAAAGTAGAGAATTGAAAGAAGAGAAAGAGACACTAAACAGGGCTGCTATCAAGCTACTTACTCCACAAGTAACTTGAGTGTGAGCTCCCTTGAGAAAAGTCTGTGGACCACATAGTTCACAGTTATCCCACCAAAAAATCAAGAGAGCTGGGGTATCTATACAGTTAGGAAAGGGCATAATAAACCAAAGGACTAATAAGATAAACAACCTGGAAGAAGGTATGGACACTGCATTTGGGGTGGCTGCACAGCAGTTTAGGGGCAACATACTTGGGCTGTGGATCATTTAAAGCTGAGAGGGAGTGTTCACTTGGAAGAAAATGCATCATAGCCTTAACCCAGGTGGGTTAGTGCTGAAAGAAATATCTATTAAAATTCCTCGGGGCAGGCACTGTGGTGCAGCGGGTTAAAGCACTGGCCTGAAGTGCCAACATCCCATATGGGTTCCAGTTCTGGTCCTGGCTGCCCCTCTTCTGATGCAGCTCTCTGCTATGGCCTGGGAAAGCAGTAGAAGATGGCCCAAGTCTTTGGGCTCCTGCACCCAGTTGGGAGAACTGGAAGAAGCTGCTGGTTCCTGGCTTCTGGCTTCGGATTGGTGCAGCTCCAGCCGTTGCGGCCATCTGGGGAGTGAACCATTGGATGGAAGAGCTCTCTGTCTCTACCTCTCTCTGTAACTCTTTCAAATAACTAAAATAAATCTTTTTAAAAAATAAAATAAAGATTTCATCAGTTTGCACCCACACATAACCACAAAGTGTAAAAATACTGTTTCAGTACTAGCTATATCATTACTTCACCTTTGACATGGGAGGACAAACTGTTGAAATCTATATATATACTAAACTGATTTTCTATATATAAAGAGAATTGAAAATGAATCTTGATGGGAATGGAAGGGGAGAGTGAGTGGGAAAGGGGAGGGTTGCGGGTTGTGGGGGGGAGTTGTGGGGGGGGGGAGCCTTTGTAATCCATAAACTGTACTTTGGAAATTTATATTCACTAAATAAAAATAAATAAAATAAAAAAATAAAATTCCTCATTTTCAGATAAGAAAAATGAGATTCAGAGACCACTAGTGTGTTGTTTTATGGCACATAGCTAGGTTAGAGGACTGATGGGGGAAAGAAATCTAAGGCTGCCGGCTCTGCGGCTCACTAGGTTTATCCTCCGCCTTGCGGCGCCGGCACACCGGGTTCTAGTCCCGGTCGGGGCACTGATCCTGTCCCGGTTGCCCCTCTTCCAGGCCAGCTCTCTGCTGTGGCCAGGGAGTGCAGTGGAGGATGGCCCAAGTGCTTGGGCCCTGCACCCCATGGGAGACCAGGAGAAGCACCTGGCTCCTGCCATCGGATCAGCGCGGTGCGCCGACCGCAGCGCGCTACCGCGGCGGCCATTGGAGGACCGCAGCGCGCTACCGCGGCGGCCATTGGAGGGTGAACCAACGGCAAAAAGGAAGACCTTTCTCTCTGTCTCTCTCTCACTGTCCACTCTGCCTGTCAAAAATTTTTAAAAAAAAAAGAAATCTAAGGCTTTTAGCCCAGAGTTCTCTTCATTAAACTTCTCGTCTACCTAGGGATTCATAAAACATGGACATGAATTATCTTCCAGCAGTGGATTTTGTTATCCATTGTTGTCTTGTAATCATAGCAAGTGTTCTTGTTTGATTTTTTAAAATTCTTTACTGATGTCTTGACATCCCCCATTTCTCAACTGTTGGCCATGTTCATTGCTCAAATTTACTGCACAGCCCCTCTCCTAGGCAGCAAACCCTCTCCAGGAGGCACAAGCACATCAAGAAATATGTATCCAAAAGTGTTCACTACAACATCAACCTAATCACCCACTGATAAGAAAATGAACAGGCCGGCGCCGTGGCTCAACAGGCTAATCCTCCGCCTTGCGGCGCCGGCACACCGGGTTCTAGTCCCGGTCGGGGCACCGATCCTGTCCCGGTTGCCCCTCTTCCAGGCCAGCTCTCTGCTGTGGCCAGGGAGTGCAGTGGAGGATGGCCCAAGTGTTTGGGCTCTGCACCCCATGGGAGACCAGGAGAAGCACCTGGCTCCTGCCATCGGATCAGCGCGGTGCGCCGGCCGCAGCGCGCTACCGCGGCGGCCATTGGAGGGTGAACCAACGGCAAAAGGAAGACCTTTCTCTCTGTCTCTCTCTCACTGTCCACTCTGCCTGTCAAAAAAAAAAAAAAAAAATGAACAAATGAAGTATGATGTATCAGGGGTGAGCATGATGGCACAGCAGGTTAAGCTGCTGCTGGTGACACCCACATCCCATGCTGAAATACCAGTTCCAGTCTTGGCTGTTCTGTTTCTGATGCAGCTTTCCGCTAATGCATCCTGGGAGGAATATTTTTTAAAAATATGGCATATTGTTGTAATTCAAAAAATATAATGTTAAAAGAAAAGCTTAAAAACCAGTGCAGTCCATGTAAGGCTTTGTGTATACCTTTAGATGCATGAATCTATAGTGCTATGTTTATAGATATTATGTGTTTGGTAGAAATATATGAGTAAGTAGGGCCGGTGCTGTGGCTTAGTGGGTGAAGCCACTGCCTGCAGTGCCAGCATCCCATATGGGAGCTGGTTCAAGTCCTGGCTGCCCCATTTCTGACCTAACTCTCTGCTGTGGCCTGGGAGGCCAGTAGAGGATGGCCCAAATCCTTGGGCCTTGTACCCTTGTGGGAGACCTGGAAGAAGCTCCTGGCTCCTGGCTTCAGATTGGTGCAGCTCTGGTCATTGTGGCCATCTCTCTCTGCCTCTGCCTCTCTGTAACTTCTGCCTTTCAAATAAAATCTTTTAAAATAATGATTTATATCCAGCTCTTAAAAAGTGGCTTCTCTGGGCAGGGGATGAAAAGGGACAAAAAGAGAAAGAAAATGGGTCTGAGGAGAAGAATTTGGTCAGATAGGACTTTTCGCTTATTTTGAAAACAAAGGGTAGAGGGGGCGGGATGGGCATTGTGGCCCAGCTTTGGACAGGTTGGGACACCCACATCCCATTTCAGAGTGCTGGTTTGAGTCCCAGTTACTCTTCTTCTGATCCAGCTTCCAGCCAATGCTCCTAGAGAGGCAGTAGATGATGGCCCAGGTACTTGAATCCTTGACACCCATGTGGGAGAACTAGATGAATTTACAGGTTCCTGACTTCAGCCTTGCCCAACCCTGGCTGTCATGGGCATTCAGGGAGTGAATTAGCAGATGAAAGGTATTTCTCTCTCTTTTTGTCTCTCCCTCTATCACTCTGCCTTTCAAATACAGTTTTTTAAAAAAGATTCTTAAAACTTATATCTCAAATTGTGTTTTAAGATAAAAAGAGTGGGAGTAAAATACTAAAATATTAATAATTTTTAAGTTCTTGTTGGCTAATAAATATGTTATTTTTCTCGGTAGTTTTATAAGTTTAAACGTTTTTTTAAAAAGATTTCTTTATTTTAAAGGCACAATTGGGGGAAGATATCTGTCTATTAATCTATATATCTATATAGAGAGATATCTTCCTCTGCTGGTTCACTCCTCAAGTGGCCACAATGGCCAAAGCCAGGAGCCAGGAATTTCATCTGGGTCTCCCACATGGGTGGCAGGTGCCCAAACACTTGGGTCATCTTTTGCTGCTTTTCCCAGGCCATTAGCAGGGAGCTGGATCAGAAGTGGAGCAGTCAAATTCAAATGGCACCATATGGGATGCTGATGGCACAGGCGGCAGCTTTACCTGCTGTTCCATAGTGCCAGCCCTGAAACATTTTTTTTTTTTTAGATTAAAAAGTAAAGCTTTCTAAGTAACACCAACTTTCACAAAAATGAGAAAGAAATTTTTTAAAAATATTAAATTAATTAATACACAAGTAAATTTTGTTCACTTTTTTTTCCCCCAAAAGTGCAAAATTATGGAGAGGGACTGCCTACTGTGGGATTTCAGAAAAGTAATTTTACCTCTCTTCCTGATTTTCCTTATATAAAAAGGCATCCTCAAAGTACCTACCACAAGGGGTTGTTTTGAGGATTAAAATGAGGCAATATTACAGAAGTACTGGGAATTGGGCCTGCTACATAGACAGAACTCAGTGGCATAAGAGGTGATCACCATTCTTTGTTAGACTGACTTAGTTTTCTGTATAAGGGTATTTACCCTCTTAATGAAACTGTCTTTGATACATGATATGATAATTAATTGTAGTACTTTGTATTTCTGTGTGGGTGCAAACTGTTTTAATCTTTACTTAGTATATACTAAATTGATCTTCTGTATATAAGATAATTGAAAATGAATCTTGATGAAGAATGGGATGGGAGAGGGAGTGGGAGATGAGATGGTTGCGGGTGGGAGGGTGGTTATGGGGGGAAAAAGCCACTATAATCCAAAAGTTGTTCTTTGGAAATTTATATTTATTTAATAAAAGTTTTAAAAAAATTTCAATAGAACACTGTACGGACTCCCTTCTGCTGCACCAAGTCTTGCTTTACAGCATAAAACACTAATGAATGGCAACAGCAAAGTTCCTATCCATTCACTTAGCTAATAAGTTAAAACCTCATTATAATGTCATTTACTCTGCAGTGCAATTCGGCACAAGAGATCTCTCTTGGGCCCCAGCTAGAAGGATTTAATTATTTGATTACCAAGAGGACGTTTCAGGCAAGTGGCATCACCTATGAGACAAATGTGAAGGACAGATTACCAAGAGAATTCAGTATCATTTTTTTTTAAAGTTTAAAGTATTCAGAGGTTGGCATGGAAAACATGCATACAAGATTTTTAAAAGTCTTTGTTGTAGACTAGTCAAAATACAGTGAGAGAAAGACAAAGTGAATAATCATGTAAGCAATATATCTGAATTATTAAAAAGTTAAATGTAGATAGTATCTACAGAATATGAGGACACAAACAACTGTCTGCACATATATTGCACATGTATATGCACATACATATACATACATACATACATATACAGCACAGACACTGTGTGCTGTACAAGGACCTTTCAAAAAGTTTGTAAAATTAATAAATAAATAAATAAAAAATTGGGGCCGGCGCTGTGGCGCAGCGGGTTAACACCCTGGCCTGAAGCGCTGGATCCCATATGGACGCCAGTTTGAGACCCGGCTGCTCCACTTCCAGTCCAGCTCTGCTATGGCCTGGGAAAGCAGTAGAAGATGGCCCAAGTCCTTGGGCCCCTGCACCTATGTGGGAGACCTGGAAGAAGCTCCTGGCTCCTGGCTTCAGATCAGCACAGCTCTGGCCAATGCGGCTATCTGGGGAGTGAACCATCGGATAGAAGACTTCTCTCTCTCTCTGTCTGCCTCTCCTCTTTCTGTGTAACTCTGACTTTCAAATAAATAAATAAATCTTTAAAAAAAAAAAAGTTTGTGAGAGAGGTAGAGATTTGGACTACTAGTTAAAGATATTAGCTAAGATAATTACACCCCATGTCAGAATACCTAGGTTCAACTTCCAGCTAGGGCTCCTGATTTGTTTCTTGCTAATGCAGAATATACAGAAGGCACAGGGGATGACTCAAGTGATTGGTTTTCTGCCACTTACGTGGGAAATCTGGACTAAGTTCCTGGGTCTCAGTTTTAGTCCCCCCCCCAACACTGGCTGTTGTGGGCATTTGGAAAGGGAGTTCTCCATCTGTATCTCTTTCTGTCTCTCTTCCTCTTAAATACCCAATATTTTTTAAAGTTTATGGAAAATAATAATTAAAAATAAGTTTATATTGGTGTAAAAAGTTTTGAAATCCATACTTGGTTTTTCTACGATACACATTCCCATGAACTTTCAGAAGCACTCTGATGTATGAAGATAACAACAATATACAGACACACAAAAAGAAGCCTGAGTGGCTCCTGGCTAAAGAAATCATTACTTGCATGTTTTTCGTTTTTTTCCACTACAAAGGTAAAAATAAGGACATTGATTATATTTTGTATACTTTTATGTCTCAGTGTTTCAGCATACTTCCTGCTCATCTTTTAAGCAGTAAGCCTCATGACTTCAGACACTCTTTCATAGAAGGGAAGAAAAAAAAATGCATGGAGAGTCCCTACGTTTTTTCATATGACAGAATCCATTTTCATTTAGTGGAAAGTCCACTCTGAGGTTCAAAATGGAGTTTGATGCTGGAATAAAGGCCATCAGTGATAAGCTCTTCTCCACAAGGAAGAAGGAGAGAGAGCTCTGGTGAGCCAGCTCACTCCTTCAAGGCTGGCAGGGTCAATTTTTGTTTTAAAATATAAATGCATACACAGATTGTGACTGTGCCAGAGCCCAAATAAATATGCATCCAAAAGTACGAACATTCACAAAAGGAAATGTATTTTACTACTATAAGAAATTTAGTCTCCCGTTTAAATGGATTTTTTACAATAGGTATATAGAATAGCATAAAATAAAGACACAACACTGATCAATGACATTTTCATCAAAGTATTGAGCAAATATTTGGCTATCTGGCACATCCATCTCACAGACACACACACACACATACACACACACATATGGTTTCACTGTAAAAGAACAAACCTACTCATCTATGGCCAAGTATAATTGAATAGCTGAGTGATAGTCAGCTTCACACATGGAACTTTCAGTGTATCTTATGCCAGACATTCAATTACAGTCTGGAGGGTCCATCACTTAAATTTCTGAAATGTTCCTATAAAACCTAGTTTATGATATTATGAAATTTAATGCAATAACTCCTCATAAATACAGCATCTAGGACACATACAAAAATAGAAGATACTAAAAATGAGTTTTCCATATTCTGCAGTGTATGGATATAACACACACAGACACAGACACATCAGTTAAAGCTCATCTCCCCAAGATTACTCATACTTATATTTTAACATAAAGATAACTTAACTCCAACTTCTAGATTTAAAGTTCTGTGGTGAGACCAGATATTTGTGCAAAACAAATTAATTTTCAGTTAGTTGTAGAAATACATATTACTAGATATATACTTACAAATATTTCTGCACACATATAGTTCAAATTTTAAAACTGTCTTCCTTGAAATAAAATCAAATTCTATTTGTCAAATCAATATTCTCTAACCACTGATTATCTTGCTTTTTCCTTCCTTTTTCCAAATAACAATTAGCTCTTGGGTTCTATAAAGAGAGAAATGGTCCAGCTTCCTCTGACACAAAATAAAAAATAGATTTCTCATGATGCTGCAAAGTCTCTAGCATCCTATTTGTGAAGAACAAGTTGTAAAGCTTTATTGTCGCCTATAAAATCTGAACAGTTTGAACACAGAGGAAACACACCAAAATCTCCCCTTTCAACACATTTACAACATGTAAGTTGACAACACAAGGGGCAGCAGTACAAATGAGAGAAGTCCACCATAACAAACTTCAAATCCATAAAATTATCACTTTATTTTAATGAGGTTTAATAAAAAATGGAGCTTTAAAACCATCTTTGAACACAGACTCTACCTCCATGGGAAAGGACCTATCAATCCGTTGCCATTCAGTTAGCCAGGTGAGGACAATTTCCTTGTCATGTTGAAGTTCTTTAAGCCTCATCCTTCCAGCTTTATTTCACACTGACACTATAACTTAAACTACAAGTTTTTTTTTTAAAGATCTTATACTTTTACTCTCATTGGTTCTTTTTAATTTTTTTAATTGACAGAGTTAGAGAGAGAGAGAGAGAGAGAGAGAGAGAGAAAGATCTTCCTTCCGATGGTTCACTCGCCAAATGGCCACTATGGCTGGAGCTACACAGATCCAAAGCCAGGAGCCAGGTGCTTCACCATGCAGGTACAGGGGCCCAAGGACTTGGGCCATCCTCCACTGCCTTCCTGGGCCACAGCAGAGAGCTGAACTGGAAGAGGAGCAACCGGGACTAGAATCCGGTGTCCATATAGGATGCTGGTGCCGCAAGCAGAGTGAGCCACAACGCCAGCCCCAAACTACAAGGTTTTGAAAAGTATTTTAAAAAGACATTCAGCACACCTAAAACATCACTTGCATATATGAAAAATACCAAATACTGGACTTGATTTTCCCAAACACTGATGTTGTTTTCCTAGTTTATTTGTAACTGTGAGTCGTTACTAGAGGAACCAAATGAACAGAACACGAAACCAAATGCAGTCAGGCTAGTTCTTCTAGTAATTCTACTAATAATTATAAATAATTAACTTAGCTTCCCACACACACACATTTATTCCTTCACAAATGGTTTTTAAAACATTAATAGGATTCGGAGAAACAACAGTGAATGAAGTCCTTGCTTTCGTGAAGATTTTATTCTAGTGAGAAAGGTAAGTATTCAACCAAAAAATACATAAAATAATCTCAGATAATGATCTCAAGCAAAACAGAGCAAAAAGAATGTCATAAGGTGATATTTTAGGTAGATGGTCAGGGTGACTGTGCTGAGAAAGGGCCAACCTAGTAAAGCATTCACGAAGACTCCGGCAGCACTCTGAGTGCTATAAAGACATAAATTAATTGAATCTTCCACACCCTTTGTGATTCTCACCCTTATTTCCAGGTTGTGAAACAGAGGCACACCCAGAGCCTGAATTTGAGCTCAGATGGTTGGATTTCAAAGTCCATGTTCCTAACTACTTTCTATGGTGTGAGTATCAAGTGAAAGACTATTCTGAAGACAAAGGGCAATCATTAAAAGCCAATACCACCAGATATGTTCATTTTAAGAGTCCCTAAATAAAAACCCAATGGGAAAGAAGACAGAACCATTGACTGGGAATCTTGCAACCCGGACCCATAGCAAGGTCTTATCACTTAATTATTTGTGTAATCTTGAGCAAGTAACTAGATTCATTCTAACTCAGCTAAACTCAATTGCTATTTGTTTTTGACCAGCACTCTTTTCCAAAAGAGAAGCAAAACACATGACACACGTTAGGAAGACAATCAGTATTTGCTGAATGAAGCAACCACCTACCCATTATGTACCAGAAAAATGATTAGGTGCAACGTATACAGTCTTAAACAACAGGATAAAATTATTTGCTTTATTCTTAATGGGAGAAACTGGACTTTTTTGCTAAAAGAATGATTTCTAGGTTTTTTTCCTAGATTTAAAACCAGAATTCTAAGATTATTACCAAGAGCTCCACTTTTCCAAAATGTATATCCTCAAGGCCAATAATGAAAAAAAAGTTGATGCTTTACCATGATGAATAGAAACATCTCACATACAGGATTTAAAATATTGATGACATATTTATGAATGAAGTTGTAGAATAAAATGAGAAGAAGGAAGAAGGAACAGGATATGTGATGGTTAATCTCAAAATATGTATAAACAATAGGATGTTATTGGACTGTGATATTAATGTGCTTAAGGTAAAAGGTTTGCTGCCCATGACAACCAATTAATTTGATATATGGAGAAACATTGCTATTGCAATGTAAATTTTGATGTGGAGTTTCTCAGTATTTCATCACTCTTCTCATTCACCCATCTACTAGACAGTGAATATCAATAGGAGGAAAAACTCAAGATAATTTATTAATTTTCCAACAAGAAGTAGGATATGTCCCAGACAAATGAAGAGAAAAGTGCAGTCTTGTAGCCCAACCATTATAGCAGTTAGTGTTTCTTCTGCCTGCCCCTCCAGGATGCATACAGTAGATTTCCTGAGGATATATAGTGCCCTACATCCCATCCAGCCACACCCAAATTCAAGCTTTCCCAGATACTTTCCCAAGTTACTCCACAAATTGAACATAGCTACTGAATTCCACATTCATAAAACATGTTGCAATGCATAGGAAGTATATGCATGAAAGATGACATGTATATGCTTATGATGCACGATACCAAGCATACGAGTTACACTAAAGCAGGAACAAAATCACCTGGCCATGTAAGGAAAGACGCCACGTGCCATGATACCGGAAAGTAAAAACTAAGTATCTGTAAAGGGAAGGGATTTTCATGATAGCCCATTTACCTGCCACAGACCTTCAAATGGGTAAGTGAACTCTGAGTACAATAAAGACACAACTTGAAGGAAAGCTTGTCTCTAACAATCTTCACTAAGCAGAATAAACACAGAGGGAGAATAAATCTTTCCTCAAAATGTCATAGGTAGGAAGGGAAAACTTCAGAAGGCATTAGGAAACTATAGAGATTACCCAAACAGCATATGATTAGAAGGGGGTTGGGGGTGAACACCAGGTAGTTCTGAAAAATGAACCAAATAATGGGAAACACACTCTGTAGTGCAGCAAACCAATTTAGAAGGGCACTGTTACACATGTAAATACGAAGTTACCTCTGCTTCACTTAACACACAGCAATACCACAGGATAGAAGCTGAGTTAATCCACACTCCCCACTGCCCCAAATGAAAACAGCAGTTCCTATCTGTAAAAAGCATGTGGATGGCAAGTGTAACAACTAAAACACAATTTACAGGTAGCAGGTAAATATTCATACCAATTGTGTGCTTTGGCTCATGTGGCTTGTGTTCCTTTCCTCCCAGGGATTTATTTTTATTTATTTATTTATTTATTTTAGTAAACTGAACATTGGAATCTCTTGGATTCTCATCTATCCACCTACCCACCCACCTACCTTCCTACCTAAGCATTTTCTATTCATAATAGAATGATGACAGAAGTATACTGAAGGAATATGGTGGCAAATCTTGATCTCAGAATGACTGACTAAGTGTAAAATTACCCCAAATTCTAGATTGCTGTTATCTTCTATTTTAGGCCTCTCCTTCAATCAAGCAGATCATGCACTGAGAAAACATGATACACATCAGCCACTCTGCTAGTGAGCTCTAACTGAGCTTCATAACGTCAAGGCCACAGTTGCTGGGTTAGTTACATATGGCTGCATAACAAATTACCTCAGCTGTAAAAAAAAAAAAAAAAGCATTCATTATCTCAGAGTTTCTGCAGGTTTGGAATTTGGGAGTGGCTCAGCTGGGTGGTTCTGGCTCCTGGTCTTTGAAGATGTTGCAGTCATGCTGTCATGCAGGGCTACAGATATCCCAAAGCTTGACTGAGGCTCAGCTAATGAGCTAAGCTCATTTATGTGGCTGTGGGCTGACTTCACTCGCATTGTTGCAGACAGACCTCAGCTCCTCACCACAGAGGCCTTCTGAACCGCCTGACAACACAGTGGCTGTGTTACCTTTGCTCTGAGCTGATTCATGACATAGAACTGGTTCCACCAAAAGAGAGTGTATAGAGGGTTGAATGGTGATTCCAAGAAATGTGTCCATGTCCTGAACTCTGGAACGTATAGATGTCAACTTATTTGGGAAAAGAGTCTACATAGATATTAAGACCTTGAGACCTCAATATCCCAGATTAGAATGAGCCCTAAATCCAATGAAAAGTATCCTTACAAGAGAAGGGAAGGGAAGAGATACAGGAAAGATACCATGTAAAGGTGGAAGTAGAGGTTGAAGCTACCTTGCCACAAGCCAAGAAACTAAATGAGACATGGATGGATCTTCCCTGAGAGCTTTCAGAAGGAACATGACCCTGCTGATTCCTTGATTGCAAACTTCTGGCCTCTAGAACCAAAAATGAATAGATTTCTACTGTTTGAAGCCATCAAATTGTAGATTTGTGTTACAGTAGCTCTAAGCAACTAATAGAGTGACTGAAGGGAGATAGAGAGGGTACTCTTTACGGAAGCCACAATCTTTTTTTTTAATGCCTATTTTTTACTTTTATTTATTTATTTATTTTGACAGGCAGAGTGGACAGTGAGAGAGAGAGACAGAGAGAAAAGTCTTCTTTTACCATTGGTTCATCCCCAAAATGGCCGCTGCAGCCGGCGCACCGCGCTGATCCGAAGCCAGGAGCCAGGTGCTTTTCCTGGTCTCCCATGCGGGTGCAGGGCCCAAGCACTTGGGCCATCCTCCACTGCACTCCCAGGCCACAGCAGAGAGCTGGACTGGAAGAGGAGCAACCGGGACAGAATCTGGCGCCCTGAGCAGGACTAGAACCCAGTGTGCCAGCGCCATAGGCGGAGGATTAGCCTAGTGAGCTGCGGCACCAGCCACAGTTTTCTTTTTATTCTTTTTTTTTTTAACTTTTATTTAATGAATATAAATTTCCAGTGTACAGCTTATGGATTACAATGGCTTCCCCCTCCCATAACTTCCCTCCCACCCGCAACCCTCCCTCTCCCGCTCCTTCTCCCCTTCCATTTATATCAAGATTCATTTTCAATTCTCTTTATATACAGAAGGTCAATTTAGTATAAAGATTTCAACAGTTTGCACCCACATAGAAACACAAAGTGAAACTTACTGTTGGAGTACTAGTTATAGCATTAAATCAAAATGTACAGTACATTAAGGACAGAGATCCCACATGAGGAGCAAGTGCACAGTGGCTCCTGTTGTTGACCCAACAAATTGACACTCTAGTTTATGGCGCCAGTAATCACCCTAGGCTCTCATCATGAGTTGCCAAGGCTATGGAAGCCTTCCAAGTTCGCTGACTCTGATCATATTTAGACGAGGTCATAAAAGACAGAGTGAGGATAGTAACCAATGATCCTAAGAGTGGCATTTACCAGGTTTGAACAATTATACAGCATTAAGTGGGGAAGAGGACCATCAGTACACACAGGTTGGGAGTAGAGCCATTGGTGGTAGAGGTTATGATTACAAAGGAATGAGGCCCAAGTGCGCTAGACAGGACCTAGAACAAAGGACAGAGTCATTATTAGAGGAGCTAAGAAAGGTGCTGTCTAAGCTACAATTAAGTTTTCTGATTGAGAGGCAAATAGAACCTGATAGAAGGGGCTTCATAATAATCTGGTGGGCTTTAGGCCTTGTAAGTTAAGAGGCCCAGACCTATCTATCTCTTCACATGGGGTATATCCTAAGGGAGGTGTGAACCTCCTAGGGGAAGGCACTCTGTTGACTTTCATTACTTGGCTGGCCTGGGAGGAGAGCTGGCCAGGTAAAGGCAGGGGGCATCTCTAACAAGAAATTTACAGTTCTGCCTGCAATGTTGCTGACCCTACTTGACCATCCCCTCAGCTGCAGTGGTCACTTTGGAAGTTGGGCTGAGTGAAGGGCTTTTCAGCTTAGAGCCAATAAGATCTGTGGCTCTGACCTGGGCATCCTTCGACTCCAGGGCAGGTCCATTTCCAGTGATCCAACTCTTGGCAGAGCTGCCAGGGCTCTTCACAAGCTGACTTCTGCTGAAGCCCAGGCTTACCACATTCAGCAGAAGTCAGCCACAGTTTTCTTTTACACCTCATCTGGGTAGTTCCCATTACTTCAACACATCCTATCCACTAGAAGGAAGTCATGGTGAAAGGGAGAAGGATTAAGCTTTACCTCTCCAAAGGGCAAAATATTAAAGAATTTTTGGACATAAAGTTAGGTTGTCATCTGAAGTTTCACAAAATGACTTTGGGGGGGTCTCTAAGGTCAGGACACTGGAAAGAAGCAGGAACAAATGTTTGAGTCCTGAGGATAATGTAGGATTTTCATTAACTTCCGTCTGTGATGTCCATTATTTTCTCAGACTCCAGCCACTTCTGTGCACATTACAATGGATTATTACCACAAACTTTCCTAGTAAAGCCCATGGTGTCATAATTACTATGGAACTCACCTATATTACTAAAGTAATAAAATACCATATGAAATAAGAAATCATTTCAGAAGGATGTTCATACACATCATCTCACTTGGTTAAATTCTTACAACACTCCCATAAGGGGTGAGTATAAACAAAAAGACTGAAAGAGGCAGTACGTTTTAGAAGAAAGATCACTAGAATGATCTACTAATGTCTTTGTACCCATACCACAAGACTCTGAGGGAAAACTGAGTAACCTCTCTGGGCCTCTGTTCTCTTATGTTTAAAACTAGATGTCAGATTAGTTGATCATTAAAATTCCTGGCCGGCGCTGCGGCTCACTAGGCTAATCCTCTGCCTTGCGGCGCCGGCACACCGGGTTCTAGTCCCAGTTGGGGTGCCGGATTCTATCCTGGTTGCCCCTCTTCCAGGCCAGCTCCCTGCTGTGGCCAGGGAGTGCAGTGGAGGATGGCCCGAGTGCTTAGGCCCTGCACCCCATGGGAGACCAGGAGAAGCACCTGGCTCCTGCCATTGATCAGCGCGATGCGCCGGCCGCAGCGCGCCGGCCGCAGCGTGCTGGCCGCAGCGGCCATTAGAGGGTGAACCAACGGCAAAAGGAAGACCTTTCTCTCTGTCTCTCTCTCTCACTGTCCACTCTGCCTGTCAAAAAAAAAAAAAAAAAAATAGGTGAAAAAAAAAAAATCCTGTCAACTCCCTCAGCAGCAGTACAATCTTTATTACTTCTCCAAACCAGACTAAAATTTATATATATCAGTACTTGTGTAGAATATTTGTACTTAGGAAGGACAATTGGAAAATGCATGGACTCTAAATGTTAGTACACACTGAGTGATTTTTTTTTTTTAACTCAATGGTAAAGTGCTTTCACTCTGGCTGTAATGATTTTCTTACAGGTAACAGAATGGTCCTTAGCTCACATACCCTTTCTTTTTTTTTTTTTTTTTTACTATTTTTATTTATTTATTTATTTGACAGATAGAGTTAGACAGTGAGAGAGAGAGATAGAGAAAGGCCTTCCTTCCGTTGGTTCACCCCCCAAATGGCTGCTACGGCCAGCGCGCTACGCCAATCTGAAGCCAGGAGTCAGGTGCTTCCTCCTGATCTCCCATGCGGGTGCAGGACGGAAGCACTTGGGCCATCTTCCACTGCCTTCCCGGGCCACAACAAAGAGCTAGACTGGAAGAGGAGCAACCGGAACTAGAACCCCGCGCCCATATGGGATGCCAGTGCCGCAGGCGGAGGATTAACCAAGTGAGCCATGGCGCCGGCCCCCGCATACCCTTTCTTGACCCTTACTTTCCATTTTATTGCCATGCTTTGTTTTCCTTATAGTCCTTATGATTATCTGAGAATCTTTGCTTTTATGTATGTATGTTCTTAGCTACCTCTCTCTATTAGAACCTAAGACTTAAGAGGACAAGGACTTGGGCTTTCTATATAGTCTTCTATATCCTAGAAGAGCACTATCACTCAGAGTAAGCACACAATAAACACAGGTTGAATGAACAAATGAAGTATGCCAAGCATTTTACAAATAACAGTACAGCCATGTATCTCTTTGATGTCACACAGTTTTAAAAGGGGAGTTTGAGTATACTCCTTAATAGATTCTGCTCAGGGGGATATAACTACCCTTGCTGCTCCCAGATAATTAGGGCTGAAAAAGCTCATCTTCAGAGTTTAAAGAATTCTACCAAACAATTAGAATATCCTGGATTCAGGACTTCTCTTCACATCTTCCAAACTGATATTTAGTGTTCTTGACACAGAATCAATCTTGTATTCTATTGTGCAGAGCTTGGCTCCATAATATTTTCAGCTGGAAATATTTCTAATCAAGCCATAAAGTGGTCTAATATTTAATCTTTGGGATTAGTGAAAAATTGTGAGATAATTAAAATATTTACTAATTGTTCTGTGCTGCCCACTTTTTTTAAAAAAAATCAAATCATATATGTTGGTAAATAGCTCAAGGAACATCTTAGCACAGGGCTATAAATCTTCATTTAACTCAGCATTCACTACTTATTTCAATAAATGTATTCTGTTCTCTCTGTGCATTAACTACCGTGGCTCTGAGATTAACCTTTCCTGTTTGCTTGAGCCTGACCTCAAAGCATCCTAAATTACTCAAAGCCATTCTGATGGCTTTAATTTATGAGAACACCTCCAAATATTCATTTTTTAAATCCTGAAAATGATTATCCCTGCACAACAGTGGCTCTCTTTTTAATCTTAGCTGATAACTCTGATTAAACACATCCAAAGGCTGATTACCCCCACTGTGGTTAATGCCAGTGTCGCTGCTAACTACTTATTTCACAGTGGGAATTGCCTTCAAGAACCCATTTACATTATTACTCAGAATTGATTTACGCTGTTATTTCCTATCGATCACATAGGAAAAAGAAGGTATAGACAGTGTCCTCTTAGGGCCGGCTAAGAAGGTAAGTAATGCAAGCAAAGAACAATCGATTATTCCACATTCAATAGTAGGACAACATAAATATGAGGGGTCTTCAGAAAGTTCATGGACAAACATGTATTATTAAAAAACTACAAAGATTTCAAATATTTTTAGCACCAAAATAAACTTATCATTGAATACCATTTTTCCAAAAACTTTTTGATGTACCCTCCTAATATTGTCTTTCAAAATATAAGTTATCTTTTAAAGGTACTATTTAGGGGGCCAGCGCCGTGGCTCACTTGGTTAATCCTCCGCCTGCGGCACTAGCATCCCACATGGGTGCCAGGTTCTAGTTCCGGTTGCTCCTCTTCCAGTCCAGCTCTCTGCTGTGGCCCAGGAGGGCAGAGGAGGATGGCCCAAGTGCTTGGGCCCCTGCATCCGCATGGGAGACCAGGAGGAAGCACCTGGCTCCTGGCTTCGGATCAGCGCAGCGCCAGCTGTAGAAGCCATTTGGGGAGTGAACCAATGGAAGGAAGATCTTTCTCTCTGTCTCTCTCACTGTCTATAACTCTACCTGTCAAATAAAAAAATGCAAAGAAATAAAGGTACTGTTTATTATTAGATTTGCTATTTCATCACAAAATCACTTATGGATAGAATCTATGTTATAATTGGTAAAAAAAAAAAAAGACAAAATTAGAAAAAATATTCTGAAAGTGTAAGCTATTTTTGTGGCATGTAGATAATTTAAGCAAATTTTGCCCCTAGACTTTTTAAACTGCTGGAGTCTTTGAACAAGAAACATATTTGTTGATGGGGTAACAAAGATGTTGATAGTAGCAGTAGCACAAGCTGTGCAGATTTTTGGAATTATGTTGTCCTATCTTGTGTAATATCTTGGTTGGTCTCCTCTAGTGGCATCTAATGACATAGGAGAAGAGGAGAAAAAGATCATGCTGTCAATATTCCTTCCAGAAAACTAGTAACAAGAGCCAACTCTGCGCTGGGTATTATGACAGATGCTAAGGATCCCTGTGTGAAAGAGACCAGTGAGATTCCCGTCTTCCTCAAAATGCTGTTCTATTTTGGAAAAGATAGGCAACAAACAAATAAACAAACAATGAAGACATTATCTATGAGAATGGCACAATGGAAAAGAAGTTCATGTCAGAATTCTCTCAAAGAAGCCTTAATCTGTGACCCAAAAGGATGCTTGCATTGTGCAACCCAAAGGACATAGACAAGGAATCCAAAGACAAAAATACTCCTCTTTCTAGAGTGAAGTTAGCCGTCCACGTTGTTCTCGCAAGATCCGCCACCTCCATACCAAGCGCCTGTGTCTGGCAGAGCTGGTGTGAGACCAAGAGACAATCCTTCCCCGCCGCCCGGATAATCAAGAGTTTTGGCCGGACCTCTGAGCATACACCGAGAGAGGGAGAGAGGAGCCAGACTAAAAAGCACAGACTATGGCGCTGAAACGGATTAATAAGGAACTTAGTGATTTGGCCAGTGACCCTCCAGCACAATGTTCTGCAGGTCCAGTTGGGGATGATATGTTTCACTGGCAAGCCACAATTATGGGACCTAATGACAGCCCATATCAAGGCGGTGTATTCTTTTTGACAATTCATTTTCCTACAGACTACCCCTTCAAACCACCTAAGGTTGCATTTACAACAAGAATTTATCATCCAAATATTAACAGTAATGGCAGCATTTGTCTCGATATTCTAAGATCACAGTGGTCTCCTGCTTTAACTATTTCTAAAGTTCTTTTATCCATTTGTTCACTGCTATGTGATCCAAACCCAGATGACCCCCTAGTGCCAGAGATTGCACGGATCTATAAAACAGACAGAGATAAGTACAACAGAATATCTCGGGAATGGACTCAGAAGTATGCCATGTGATGCTACCTTAAAGTCAGAATAACCTGCATTATAGCTGGAATAAACTTTAAATTACTGTTCCTTTTTTGATTTTCTTATCCGGCTGCTCCCCTATCAGACCTCATCTTTTTTTAATTTTATTTTTTGTTTACCTCCCTCCATTCATTCACATGCTCATCTGAGAAGACTTAAGTTCTTCCAGCTTTGGACAATAACTGCTTTTAGAAACTGTAAAGTAGTTACAAGAGAACAGTTGCCCAAGATGCCATGCCATCAGAGGTCATGGAGGGCTTGTTAAATCACAGAATGTGATTCAGTAGGTCTGGGGTGTAGGACGTGAGAATTTGCCTCTTTAACAAATTCCCAGGTTGTTCTTCTGCTGTCATTGCTGCTACTACACCAAGGACCATATTGTGTGACCTACTGCTCTGAGTTTTACAATCTTTCTGCCCCCTCTAACTCCTGCATTCACTATGAGGATCACTCAACAGATAAAACATATGAAACTTCTTAACATAAATGAAAGAGGTGGTAATTATGGAGAAATAGATTCAAATACAAACTAAATTTCTCAAGTACTAAAAGAAAACGATCCAATCAGAGTTGAACTGAGGAGAAACAATCCCATCGGCCTCTTTAGGAGGAAAGATGATTTTATGTTCATCAGAAACCATTTTTCTCTTCAAATGATACAAGTCGTTTAATTATGGAAGAAGTTTATGAGGGCCCTCAGGTCTCCAGCAAAGCCTTGCAGAGTCACACTGTTAGCAGGAAGCCCACTCCACCACTTTCACAATCAGACACCTGCTGGGAGAACCCACGATGGTCGAAATCAGGTCACCCTTTGCAAAGGACAAATTCATAACCATCTTCTGAGTTACCTGCCTTAGAAATTGAATTTCTTCAGGACTGCAGGCTCCCTTTCAGCACATGAGCTAACATCACTGGAGGAAGCAAGGAATAGAGATTTATTGCCTAACAATCTAGTGGTTTAAACCACTCTCCTTTGAGAAACTGGACTGACTGGATTCCTAGTCCTGGCCCTATAGAGAAAAATGACCACTTTTTTCTGGAGTTGATTTTTTTTTTCAAAGTCACCTAATTTTATTTGAAAGATTTCAAAGGTCTCTGAGAATCCCTCTAAGGTAATTTTCTCAGCAACAACTTGAGCATTAGAAGCATCTACTGTCCTAGGAAATAGACAGCAAGTATTTTAGCTCTACTTTTGTCAATTGTGATCTGAGAAAATCACATATAGTTAATAAAGTTTAATAAAATTTAAGCTACCTCACTAAATATCACCTTCCTCCTTTATAGGTAGTTGGGTTTGCCATAGATCAGGGTTGGCAAACTGTTCTGTGAAAGGTCAGGTAGTAACTATTTCAAGTCTTATGTCCATATAACCCCTGTAGCAATTACTCAACTCTGTCACATGAAAGTACCCACAGATAATATACAAACAAATAGACATGGTTCTGCTCTAAAAAAAAAAAAAAAAACTTAAAAATAAATAAAGATAACAAGCATGGCCGACACCTGTAAAAGGATCCTGAGCTCAGGGATCCTTGGCCAGCATCATGCCATACCTGAATTTCTCTTTGTGCTGAATGCAGCTTTTCATGTCAGTTCCTCATAGGAATTTCAAAAGGTTTGATGAGCTAGTGTTTCAGAGTACTATGATTTCTTGATGAAGGGCACAAGAGAAGTACTAATTATTATCAACAGTACCTTTTAAGCTACTATCATCTGATTATTATTGCACCTGGGAACAGAAGAAGGGGTTTGATTCATACTACTCATTCAAACACATTATGCTATGGTTTTTCACCCTAGAGTTTTCCTTTAAACGATTAATGAAAAACTGTGAGTTGCATGCTAATATCATCTTTTGATATGGTCCAAAGATGAAATAGAAGGAATAAAAGGAACAGCCTCCACAATTTTATATATACAGATTTAATATTCTTCCATTTGTCTTTTGGGATTATTCAGCCCTAATCCTAGAAATGGAGCACTCTGAAGAAAAGATATTTGAGCTATGCTGAAAATCAGGAAATAAAGTTGATATGGTTTCTTTATTTTTATCTTTTCCTCTTGAGGAATAGCTCCATTAAGAGTAAAGTTCTTAAGAGACTTTGGAACTGGATATATGTTAAAATATGATTTTAAAAATACAATGGATAATTGACACTAACTTCATCATTTCAGGAATATTAGCATAACTTTTCTTTTTACCTCCCACCAACCACCAATTACCAACTAGCTTACCACTTTTAACAATTAATTCATTTGAAAGATATTTCTTGAATATTCATTATACATAGAGGTCCCTGTTAGACAGGTAGAAAGTTCACATAGATGACAATAAAAGGTAGCAAGTATAAGGTTCCCTCAGTGGGTTATCATGCAGTCTTCTGGAGTCTGAAGAAAATTAAGGTATTTTTAGCTGAGGTGATAACAGAAGACTTGTTTCACAGTAGAAGTGATATTTAAATTGAGTCTGGAAGAGGGATACAAAGGAGAACTAAAGCTTTCTACATAGTACCAAATAAAGACCTCATGCACACATATAGCATTTTGAACAGCTCATATTGTTCCAAAGTTTTAAGTAGTTCAAGATACGGCAGTAAATCATGGAAGGCCAAAGGTTGAGCAAGTCTGCATTTAAGGAAAATCCCATTGGAAGCCTTTGAGACAAGTAGAGTTACATTTTATTCATTCATTCAATAATGATCTTCTCTATTAAGTGTCAGCCATTTGTACAAGGTGTATGGATACACCAAGAAATGAAAAAGATGGGGAAAAATAGTCATTGCCCTTATTCTCATAGAGGCAGACATAATAATAGACAAAATAAATAAATGTAAATGATATATATTTGAAGTTTGAAGTTTTAATTCAACAGACACATGGCTATAATTGAAGCAGAGAAGGGATTATAAACATTATTTTAGAGTGATATCTGAAGTTACATTTAAGCATACTATATAAGGTAGCCATGTTAGTACTTTGAATAACAGAATTCCAGGAAGAAAGAATGCCAGTGCAAAGGCACTGAGGATCAGGAAAGCAGCCTTTGTGAGGAACTTGCCGTTGTGGGGAGAAGCACAGGGGATATGACAAAGAGGTAAGGTTACGTTATACGTGGCCTTATAAACAACTGCAAGGACACTGATTTAGATATATGAACCACCAGGATTGTGCAGAACAGATTGCAGGAGATAAAGAATTAGAAACAGCGATAACAGTCAAAAAGTTATTTTGTGGGTGAAGAGGTCACAAAAAAATACAATCATTTGATCTGCATTCATTCATATTAATTCAGCACATATTTATAAGCCAGTATGTAAGAAAGTGACAGCATAACCATGACTAAGATAGACAGCTCCTGCTTCCATGAAGCTGAGCATCTGGTGGAATGATGAAAGTGTAAATAGTGATGTCCCACAGGTTGAAAAGTTTCTAAACATCTGTAGAAATCTAAATGTTTTATGAATCCAGAAGACATGTAATACAGTACAAGAGAAGATCCCCCAAAAGATTCATTTAATAAATGGTCCTTTATCTACTTCTTAAATCATTTCTTTCAGGATAGCCTTCGAAGCAATAGAGGAGAATATTCTTTCTACTGTTTCAGTTTCTTTTGAAAAAATGATTGGATAGTCTTATGTCAAAGGAAATGATTCAAAACATCCAAGCAGTGAAGGATTAGCTACATATCTATGCCTTATCATTTCACCAATCCTGAGGAGTCACAGAACACAGATTATAAGCAAAATTAATTCAAATATAAACATTTATGAATATATTAATTTAGCAAGAAGGAAAAAAAAGGTCCAAACTCACAAAGTTTGTCTGTAACCGAGACAATAGCATTTCCCAAATAAATTGCTGATGCATGAAGATATTATCACTTGTGGCTGGATGACTGGCTTTAGTAGCCCTGTAATGATAAACCCACTGTCTCAGAGGAAAGATAGGAACTAGTTTCTGCTGTCAAACTGTCATGGAATTATTAAATATGGAGGGGAAAAATGACCCAAACAGTATGTAATGAGCTCCCTTTTCATTCCTTCACTACAAAAGCACATCTGTGAATTGTTAATGACTCTGAAATAGATGAACCAAATTGATGAAAAAGAAAAAATATCTTTCAGGAACAGGGAAAAGGAAAATGAACACACACAATGTTTACAAAACATAATTTAAAATATAAGGGCTTGTGAAAGTACTATGAAATACTATATAGTGATATACAAATGTAAACTATTATTCATTTTCATATTGTTTTTCTCTATGGTTTTAATACAAGTCATTAATCTTTCAAAATATACAGAAATACCAAGACCTTTTACAAACAGTCCATGTTTGTGACTTTTATGAGGTGGCATTGCCGTGATTGCTAATTTCTAGTCTATGGATTTTTTTTTTTTTCCTAAACATGACCTGGGTGCTGCATGTGGTAACTTGAGTATGTATCAGGCTCTGAGTATCTCAGCTCACATGGATTCTGTACCAAGCTTTGTGGTCTAACTTTCCATGGCTTCAGCTTTTGTCCTGAGACTCACTTGCACCAGGACTGCCATGAAAGCCACAGTTTAGCTCAAAGATATGACCCAATTATGGGAATTCTGCAAACACAAGTATTGAGTTATTGATCTTTATGCCTCGGTACCTAGTACTGTACAAGTCTTCAATAACTCTCAAGTAGCAGTAATGAAATTGATGGAAAGTTGAATAGGGATGCCAAATGGAAGCAAGCACATTTAAAAAAATATAACACTAATATCAACCTGTACAACAGAGCTACCATTTTAATTGATCACTATACACAAAAAGCTTTATTTAATATTCTATATTCCAAGTAGGATGCTATTCGTGTAAAACACTAACAGAGAAAGAAAAAACTATTAGAGAAAAAATTAATCCGTTATAATTAATATACTTTCACTACCAACTCACTGAGAGCAATACAGAATGCAGTATTATGTGTATGAAGACAAATATTACTTTAATATGTTGCTATCTACAACTCCCTACATTTAAATATAAGTAACCTTTAAAATATAAAACACTTTCTATTTATACATAACCATGGAAAATTCATTCTTACACAACTTGTCTATACAGAATCCAAATAGTGTCCTACAGATTATGCTATAATTGTTTTAGTCATGATTTCGCCATTGTTAAAGCAAAAATAAAAGCCAGTCTCATTTTTACACAAAATAGATTCACAGATTTAGGATGCATACAAAGAAGCAAGTGAATAACATAGTCAGTAAATTGTTGCCTCAATGTACGGGTCAATGCACACCTTAATTTTGTAAGGAAATCCTCTACCTCCACTGCCATGCCCAGAAGGTTATGTGATTCAACAACCACAACATCAACAACAACAACAACAACAAAAAGCGGGGAAAGGAAAGAAAAACTGTACCTTTAACTAGTTTCTCTCTCAGTATTTTTACTTCACCCTACTTCATCCAGTTAGCTAAATGACTAAGCAACAAGGTCAATCAAATGTAATACTTCTCTCTATTCAAATATAATGGAAATTTTGACCATTCTGCATTCATAAGAGCAAATACATTCTCACACTGACAACCACATTCCATTGGCTTTTCCTGAAAGCAAAGTGTGACAGATGCCTTGGCTGTAATTGCCAATCAGCCTTTACATGGCAGCTGCAAACACAATACATCACTTTGATCTCCTTTGCTCTAAACACATTCACAATCAAGAAATCTGAACAAGGAATAAGAAATTGGCATCATTTCCAGAAGCTTGTCACTCCATGGCACTTAAATACTCTAACGTATATTTTGCTCGTATTTTTATTTCCCTGTCTCAGAGACACTCTAAGACCTGAACAAAAATTACTTACATTATATGCATGTATATTCATTTGGAAAACACATTTTCTTGCCATATATACAAGCAAATTTAATTAAATACCATCAAGATAATTTCCTTTATCAAATATATACTTGAGGAATAAAAACAAGGTAAGGTTTCTCATCTGATTCTGAAACAGTGTTCAAAAGTTGTACTCACACTTTGCAGGGAGGTCATAACCACAGGTGATTTTCGCATGTCCCGTCTCACAACCATTCAGGGTTCGGCATTCAGCTAGCAAGCAGGGGCCAGCTGCTCTATGAATGCAGCCATCCACTAAGGAAGAGAGAAAAAGTTAGCTTATATTTGGCCTTTTGGAAACAAATGTAAAATCAAAATGGAAAAAAAAAAAAAAGAAGGAAATAAGTTTGTTCCACTTGGAAAACCTTAGCCCTGTAGAAGAAAACCCATGATATCCAATTCTCTCTCTCGATTTTCTCTCACAAACCCTAGGTTGAAGTCCAGACTACCATTTACAAGTTACGTGATGCCTTCAAGACCCACTTCCTTTAAAAAAATTCTGTGTCAATACGTACATGGAAAAGCTTAAACACTTCACCAAAAACCTGTTAACAATTCAGCAATATTGCAGGTTACAAAATAAACATACAAAAACAGTAATTTTTTAAATAATGGCACTACAGAGTTCTGCATAGAATTTGCATAATTATGTGCATAGGAGGCATTCAACATAGTATAGTGTTATGTATAGTGCTATGTGCCACTTTTATGGCAGCTATCTTAAAGACCTTATGTTGAAATTTTGTATAAAATTTATAATAACTCTTTTCCTTACTTAAAAGTTGAGCTGTAGAGAAGCAGGGCAGGTATTCAGACTAGTGGATAAGATGTTGGTTAAAATGTTTGTGTCCCATACAGAGTGCCTGTTTCCCAGATCCAGTTCCTAATTATGGTCTTTTGCCCACACAGATCCTGAAAAGCAGCAGTGGTCATTTAAGTAATTGGATTCCTGCCATCCTATGAGAGACCCACATTGAGCCCCTGGATCCCAGCTTCTGCCCTAGCCCACCCCTGGCCATTGCAGGCATCTGAATACTGAATCAGTGCATGGGAGCTTATTCTGTTTCTCAAATAAGTAAGTATATTGAAAAATGAAAAACAAAAAACAGATCTCTCTGTCTCCCTCCCACTTTGTAATTTTGAATTTCAAATAAATAAACAATTCTTAAAAAAAAGGGAGAATATGATAGCCACCATTTACTACCCAGAGAACTTTTCAACATTATGATACTCATTCCCTCACTATTTAAATATGCACACACATTCAGCTTTTTTCTTACAAAAAAAGCAAATCAGTAAACATTGTTCAAACTCTGTAAGCAACCTTACATTTTTGAATTTATTATATAAAATTATTAACACAAATGTTAAAGTGCAAAAGTTACAATAATTCAGTTGTTTGCAACAGTGAAAACTTGGAGCTACCGAGATGTCCATCAATAGGCAGCTGGTTAAATAATAATTAAAAACAAAAGTACTTTAATGTCATGGTCTATTATACAGCTATCAAAAATAGCAAACTTTATAGCTAAATAGAATTTTAAGCATAAAAAGATTTCATAGTGAAAATGTCAAATTTGGAACAATATACATAGTATGGTCACCACAAAGTTATACTCATATATACACATACACTTATACATATATCCATATATATATATATGTTGGAAAAATATATACCTAAGTCATGTGATCACTGGATGCAAAACACTGGGTGAGACTATCAGAAAACAATTTATATCCTAACTATCTATGTTTGACCTTCTTTATAAAGGTTTCAAGAGAACAGTATTTTAAAGTGAATAGATATTCTTAGTGGCAAAGAGATAGAGTCACTTTGAAATGGATAACTAAAATAGGATTTGCTAGTATACATAATCATATGCTGTCAAATATTGCCTGTATTATTTATACTACAGCCTAATACAGTTTGCAGATATCTAATTCTCAAAATCTTTATGGTTATACCAGTACTTCTGACTGCATTAGGGCAATGAAAGTCTATCTGAAGGGCTGTCTCATAATAATGTCTACAGTTTAAATGTATTAAATGTATCTATGTGTTAGGTATTGCACTGAGAATTACCTTGCAATGTAGATACTAACTTTATTATCTATATGTTATAGAAGCTTAGAAAAGTGTAGTGATTTGCCAATGTTCACAAAGTACTGGCAATGTAACTCAGATCCTCCAGATTTGTAGGACTTGAATAAACATAGCTTTCTCTCAATTCTTGCATTGGGATATTGAAACACTATGTTTCATTATTTTTAAAGTTTCTTAATTACATTTAACATCGATAATGTGCATACATTTGCACAGATTTTTAAGTGTGCCCTTTTGGTGGGCTTTAAGAAATGTATATACGACCATACATTAATAAATTTAATAAACATGTAATAATGATGCTCATAATACTACAAAAATGTTTCCATAAACCCAAAAATGTCTCTTGTGCCCTTTCCATCCGATTGCCCCTGTGACTACCCTGAAGGAGCCCATGTTCAGATTTATGTCACCATAATTTTACTTGTGGCAAAACTCAAATTTCATATATCCATTTACTCAGCATATTTTTTTTTTGACAGGCAGAGTTAGACAGTCAGAGAGAGACAGAGACAGAGAGAAAAATCTCCCTTTTTCCATTGGCTCACCCCTCAAATGGCCGCTGTGGCCGGCGCACTGCGCTGATCCGAAGTCAGGAGCCAGGTGCTTCTCCTGGTCTCCCATGCAGGTGCAGGGCCCAAGGACTTGGGCCATCCTTCACTGCCTTCCCAGGCCACAGCAGAGAGCTGGACTGGAAGAGGAACAACCGGGACAGAACTGGCGCCCCAACCGGGATTAGAACCCAGAGTACCGGCGCCGCAGGCAGAGGATTAGCCTAGAGAGCTGGGGCGCCAGCCTAGTGATCCATTTTCATTTCCATTGGACAAGTACCTTTGAATGAAATTCCTGGGTAGGTATACATTACACTTATATAAAGAACACACAGTTTTATGAAGTCAATGTACCAAATTACACAAACCTCCACCAATGTATGAGAGTTGAAATTTTGGCCTTGGTGTCATCAACCTATTTAACTTTAGCAAATCTAATTGCACTGAAGATATAGTCAATATACATTTCCCTATGACTAATTATGTAAAGTAACTTTCCAAGTCTTTATTGGCCACCATCTTCTGCTTGAAAGTGCCTGTTCATGTATTTTGCGAATTATATACATATATTACATATATATTTATATATATATAAATGAATTGGGTAGGATAAAAGATAACCAAGCTCCATATGCAAGCATAGTAACTATATTTTGAATTTTTCATGATACTCTGGATAAAACTCTTTTATTTTCTTCCTGAGCATGGGGCTAGATAGTGTCTCCCAGTCACATTTGTGGTTGGGGTGGATCATGAGGTCTAGCCTTGTTTAAAGGGGATGAACAAGTGATGGAACTACTTCTATGTCTAGTCTCTAAAACTTTCATGCATAATCCTTCTGCACGTGACCTTCCTTGTCTGCAGGCCAGATGCATAGTCTCCAGGGCAGGGCATCCATCATCAACTGCAGAAGATGGTGCAGTGCTGAGATGGAAGGTGCCTGAATCCCAAATGACAGTGTGGAACAGAACTCCATTCTATGCCCACATTCCATTCCAGACAGTGAATCAAGTGATAGATAAACCTTCATTATGTATAGCCACTGAGGTTTGGGGACGTTTGTGGCAGTCAATTTCCATGACTAATACATTCACTTCTGTCATAAATTACAGAATGGTACTTTTCATTCAGGTGATTGTGGCTATTTTTTTTAAACTGTTGAGAAAAAAAATTTCGGATTGATTACTGGAAAAACATTTTATCTTAGCCAATTTCATCCTCCTAGGTTTGTCTCAGAGTCTTTAATCATGCTGGAATCTGAAGACTCTGTGAACACCAGCAGTCAGTCTCTCTTACTCATTCAAATAGCTGCTCTTCCTACTTAGTGATTGAAGCCAGACTAACGGAAGATAAGAGTTGCGAACTGCCTAGAAACTGCAGATGGTATAGTCTGCCAGTACTGGGGTGAACACTGAGCTCTTTGATGGGACTGCTGTTCATCAAGGTTGAGGGGAGTCTAGTTGCAGCTCCTAATAAAGGGCATGCTTGCTGCTGTACTGACACATCATGCCATTTACCATGCTGACAATGAGGACAAAACAGAACACTCACAGGCAGATGGCTAACCAAGGCAAGGGCCTCGAGTCACTGACATACTTCCTCCAAAACTCTAGTAAATGTTAAATTCAGAGACCTTCCTCTTATTAGGCGATCTTAGTTCTGTTTCCTTAGACTAACATCAAGGAATTAATGCTGTCTGAGGGTAGGGTGGAAAGATGGGTTTTGATTGTGCTTGGGGGGAATAGTTTTTCTCTCTTTCATCAATGTTATCTTCAGGCTTAGAGTTTGAGACTGTTCTTATAGCATAGTCTTACCCCACTATTTAAATAGGTAAATAAAGACAAACAAAATGGAATATGAAACCACTTCATTTTTTTTTTTTTTTAGACCTAAGATTTATGTAACCCTTTGGATTCCAGTCTGCCCCTTTGGCATTTCTCAAATAAAGCCCATGAACATGTTGATCTTGAGAACAGGAGTGAAAAAGCAAGCCACAAACCGATGAAGAGAAATTTGTCAGATACTGTGGCCAGTGAATGTAAGAACAACAACAACAAAAAAGACAAGAGTTCTCAACATGGGTTTAGAAAAATATCAAAAGTATCACTTAGTGAAATCCAGTTATTTTAGAAATTGTCACTGTGAGCTCTCATTGTCTTACAAAGTCAATTTTCTAAACAGTTTGTAGCAAGGGAGATTTTGAAGTTCTTAGATTTTCACATATTCATTTAAAACTTTTGTAAATAAAAGATGATCACTTAATATAATGGCAGTCACACAAATCATATTAGCCTGAGCCATAAGAGGTTTCCAGCACTACTCAGAAGCCCAAGAGGATACAATGGGGAGGCTCTTTTGAATCAGATTTACATGAATTTGGTAAACAACTACCTCACAAAAAGCATTCTTTTAAGATTGCTGTGAAGGAATCAAACCACAACAACAACAATAATTGTGTCCCATCCGCTGAGGATTCCCAATGTGCCTAGTAGCCTGACTTGCGAGCCTTCACTTTCTTTACGAGGTGGTGTTGCAAATTGGAAAGAGGATGGTTCTGGAGTTAGACAGTAGATATTTTCTTCCTGGTGCCATTTAACTCACTGTGCCTTGTTTTTTTTTCCATATACAAAATGGGGGTCCTGAGAGGACCTCCATTAAAAATCATGGGATTTTTTTTGAGCAAACTGACAAGTACTTTGAATAATGCCTGTTATATAGCAAGCATGCAATAAATTTTGGCCATGTTCTCACATTCATCATTAAAAATGTTAAAGGCAGGATCCATTTGGATCTCTATTAAATAAAAAAGTGGAAGTTAAATGATTAGTGCAAAGTCATCTGGGGCTTGGGTCAGAATCACTGTGCGCCTGAATTTAAAGCATGTGTTCCTAATTTCTACTTTCTCCCACCTCCCTTCATACAAAATAGTACGAACCATGGTCTCTTCCCTTGGAAACTATGCAAATAGAACAAAAAGGCCCTTGAGACAGAGAGGAACAACTCCAGCTGAGCCATCCTAGACTAGCCAGTGCTCAACTTTCCTGGCAACTCACCAGCACATGAGTAAGCCCAGCTAAGAGCCAAAGAAATCTCCACCTTTATATTGAATCATAGAATAATGAGTTATTTCAAGCTACTAAACTTTAAAGATATTTGTTACACAAATACACATCATCAACACTATCATTGTCATCATCATCACCATGAAAAAATATACTAAACAATAATCTCACTGCAAACACAAAGAAACAGCTTTTTGTTGTCCTAACTCTTGGAGGGGAAAAAAAACGTAGCTAAAGTGAGCCAATGAAAAGCTGATTCCATTAGAGGTCACCTGCACCCTGCATGAAAGATTTGTGCTTTAGGTCCTGAACAGCAGCAGTGTTCCCTTTAGGGAGAAGAAGAAATATCTGTGAGAAAATACAATGACAAGGAGATTCACATCTTGAAGCAACCCAGATGTGAGGAATTCGGTTTAGCTATGTGAGATTGCCTTAGGCTGACTTAAAAATTAGCCTCTTATGAACCTATTGATCTGGCTGGTCAATTTGAAGATGAACTTTGGAATGCAAACCCAGGAGAAGATGACAAGTATAATAGAATAAACCTTTCCACGTTCCAGATCAGGAACCTGGAGCAGTTTTTTTTTTTTTTTTTTTTTTGTTATGGAACACAACTTTAGCTTTTTTCAACTTTAACCCAAAACTTTAGGGACTGATCTTTAAAAACAATAAGATGCTCCTTTCTCATGGAATCTGAGACCCAACTCACGTGTGTATTAAGAGAACAATTACCTTTTTTTTTCATGTTATTGAGCTTGAATTCCCAAATGAGGAAAAATAATATTTCTCATAAATATTTATAATAGACTCTAAAATATTTTGGAAAAATATGAAGCAATGAACTTTCGCTTATCCATTAGGTTGGAGAATGAGACCATCAAGCTGATTGAAATTCTGATCAGAATATCAGATAGAAGGGTTCTTCAAAGACTGTGTAAAATGGAATTCAAAGATGTTCATTTTGGTGCAAAAAATGTCAGTTCTATGCACACTTTTTCATTATGCACATTTTCATGAACTTATTAAAGATCTCACATATTTTTGGCTGATGCTAATATTATGGTAAAATTCTTTTAATATCTAACTATGAATTTCTTTCCACATATCCATGTTCTTCATTAAAAAAATCAACCAATGAGATATCATTATGATATCAAATATTGGTTGCCTACCACATTTTCCCACTAATAGAATTCCTATATTAATGGGGGTGCCAATGCTCAACGTAAAATCTATACTTACCAGCATCTCCTCCAAAGATGAAAAAATGAGTAGATATTGTGGCTCAGTGGTCTAAGCCCATGTGTGATACCCACATCCCATATGGGAGTGCCTGTTTAAGTCCCTGCTCTTTTGCTTTTGACCCAGTTTCCTGCTAGTGCATCTTGGAAGGCAGCATATCATGGCCCAACCATTGTGTCCTTACCATTCATTTGTGAGAGTTTTTGGGTCCTGGTTTGGACCTGGCCCAGACTTGGGCGCATTTGAGGAGTGAGCCAATGGATGGAAGATATCTGTCAACACCTCCTTCTCTGCCACTCTGCCTTTAAAACAAGCAAGTAATTTTTTTTTTTTCAAAAAAGAGATGAAAAAGAGATGAGCGACCAAATTATATGGAGGCAGATGATATTGGGTGGGCTTCCAGGAAAGCTCACCATAAAGGACTTATCCACAAGTTTTTCTACTATCTATCTATTACTTATTGTTACCGTTATTTTATTTCTTAATCTTCTATATTCCTGGACAAGATAAAATATGGTGGTAAGACTTCAGCAGCCATCTGGTGAGCATTAATGTGAAGGGCACACTATATGTTGTAGAAGAAAGAAGAGCTACGAGCTGCCTACATCTCTGTAGTACTCAGTGCAAGTCGCAATAGTCCTTAATTACTTATCATTTGATGAGACGAAATGTTTGTCTTTTACAAAATTAGTTTATGTTTTCTGTAAGTCATTATGTGTGGTGAGGATTCTGTCACTTGAGGCCTAAAGCCACTTCTAGATATTTGTAGGCACTTTTTAAAAATTTATTTGAGACATATTCTTTGAAGTTCTAGATGAGAAACTTCCCTCTGACTATTACAGAAGTGTTAATTTTGGAGACATTTTTAGCTGACAAACATTGTAACGCAATCACCATGGCCGAACAAGGGCAGTACTGACCATGTTACTAAAGAATGATTGGCACATGAAAAACCTAGACTGTGTCAATCTAGCAGCCACGTGACCTTAATAGTGCTTACGTTTTGTCAACTCTTACCATAGAGGGATATTTCTATTGACGGTAAGGCTGCCTTAATGCAAGATAATCGATACTAAAGGACTCGGAGAAGAGGATTAAAATCCTATTTTTCTGGAAGTCCCCAGAGAAAGTAGGAATAAACAGGATTTTTTCCTTCACGGATGATGGGAATTTTCAGGTGAAGGATATATTAGCTGGTAAAAACAGTGCTACAAGATGAGAGTAAATTGAAGACATCTCTGGTATTCTCTAAGAGTCCCTCAAAAGCTTGGTAATAAACTTTCTTTTTTTATTTGCCAGGTTTGCTTGAAAAGGATAAAACAGACAATTCAGTTCTTATTCAAAGACGCTCTTTTATTCCTCCATCACGATGGAAACCCTTTTCAAGAAAATACAAAAAGCAAACCCTAGCACTATATTCCTTGAAAGAACAATTCCTCAAAATAATCTTCAAACCCAGTGTTAATAGAGTCTCAGCAGCAATGGAGATTTTGACCTTAAGTAAAGAGCAAAATAATAGTCACATTTTCAGAGAAAGTCATCTTAGACCTGCTTCTCCTGTGTGGCTTTGCCTGGGTAAAAGCTACAGACCGTGCCCTTCTTTTTGTTGAAGTCTTCTTAATGGACAGCAGGTCAAGCAGAAGCACATGGGGAGGGAAATCCTCTCTCAAAGAAATAAGAAGTGAACCAACTTAACATTTCGTGTTCTACCAGAAACTTCCAAGTAGCTGGGAATACAAGGTCAGGGACTAGGGATGAGGTAGGTCAACGGTAGCAGGTGCCTCTGACACCGGCTCATTTGTTTTATCAGAGAATGAGAACTATGAGGAAAGGCATTCTTTCCTCAAGGAACTTCACTTTTAAACTTCAGTCGTGTCACAGAATCTCTTCTCCTCATTTTCTTCTTACATAGAAGTAAATATGTCATCTTATGGCTCGCACTTCCATCAGCTCCAGAGATAGTAATGGTTTTCGGTGAGATGTTCAGGTATTAAAAGTCTTCAGGAGAGAAAAATCTCTCTGAATTTTCACTTGATGTCTCAAGGAAAATGATAGAACCTGCCTCTATATATGCATTTACAAAATTGGAAAATCTTGACACACGCAAAAGTTAATCTGTTTTGGGAAGCCTTTTACCATTCACTGTGCTTTCCACAGTTTTGTAAAAGGCTGATGACTAAGTTGAACTGTAACTGTGAAGAGGAGATGACCATCAAGGAGGCCTTTTCTCCAAAGAAAATACATGAAGATGACATTTACTGCCTCAGTCCAAACAGTGGCTTTCTCTTTTCCTATTATTTATTTTTAAGAGAAACTTTGAAGAATAATATTAAGTGAAGAAAAAATTTAGGGGTAGAAAATATTTTGATCATGCTGCCAAGCAAAACAATAATTATTCTTCACATCGTTTTTCTGATTAAAGAAAAAGATGAGCTTCATTTAGTAAAGACTAACATTTTCAAAGACTATTTCCTATATTTCATAACTCTTTCTATATTTTTATGGAAAAATATATCCAATAGGTCTCATAGTATTTCACAATTTTCATGAAACTATTATTTCTTTTCTGTTAAAAAAAAAACAGCCTAATACATATTCCTGTAAGATTTAGTCCTTAAACACTCTAAATACGAAAATAAAAAATTTACAAAAACCAAAGCAATATATGCAAAATTAAATTTTAGCATTTATAACAGAATGAATGGTGTCAGTGACTTTTTGTAACTAAAGTTGCATCTCGGCTGGCGCCGCGGCTCAATAGGCTAATCCTCCACCTGTAGCACTGGAACCCCGGGTTCTAGGCCCGGTCGGGGTGCCAGATTCTGTCCTGGTTGCTCCTCTTCCAGTCCAGCTCTCTGCTGTGGCCTGGGAGGGCAGTGGAGGATGGCCCAAGTCCTTGGGCCCTGCACCCACTTGGGAGACCAGGAGAAGCACCTGGCTCCTGGCTTTGGATCAGCGCAGTGCACCGGCCATAGTCCGCCGGCCGCAGCGGCCATTGAGGGGTAAACCAACGGAAGGAAGACCTTTCTCTCTGTCTCTCTCTCTCACTGTCCACTCTGTCCACTCTGCCTGTCCAAAAAAAAAAAAAAAAAAAAAAAAAAAAAAAAAGTTGCATCTCCATACATTTGTTTAAATATTTCCCAATGCTCAATTAAAATAGTTCTAAAATAACAGATCAAAATATGTGTCTCCTTAAGAAGGGCCAGTGTTGTGGCATAGCGGGTTAAGCTGCTGCCAGCAGAGCTGACAACCCATGTGGGTGCTGGCTCAAGCCCCGGCTGCTCCACGTCCCATCCAGCTCCTTGATCATGGCCTAGGAAAGCAGCTGAAGGCGATCCAAGTACTTGAGCTCTGGCACCCATGTGGGAGACAACGGATGAAGCTCCTGCTTCAACCGGGTCCAGCCCTGGCCAGTACATCCATTTGGGGAGTGAAGCAACAGATGGAAGATCTCTCTGATTCTGCCTCTTTCTTTCTCTAACTCTGCCTTTTAAATAAGCAAAATAAATCTTTAAAAAAGAAAAAAATTTAGAATTATTTCGTCAGGGAAAGAAAGCAGTAATTTGCGAAGTGGAACACACAAGAGTGTCCCACTGATCACTGGGCCTGCAGCGAAGTTCCATCCCTGTGTCTCTGTATCCCAGGCTTATGTTATTTGAATATCAGAGGAATTCCCATCTCCAGACCTTCAAAGGTGCCCTTCTCCTACAAGGCTGCTGCCAAAGGAAAATAATGTCCCAGGAATAAATAGGATAAATCTTTCAGTTTGCTTCCTCTTATTCCAAATCCAAGTCGAAGGGCTTGTTTTATGGCCTCTTTGAGACAAACCTCCCTCTAAACCTGTTTCTCCCCTCTCTGAGACATTGAAAGTTCTTCTTCACAATGGCAGCTGTATGAACACTACACAATGCTTTATGCGAGAAAAGGGTTTATTTAGTAAGAGTTTTAGATTCATGTATCCATTCAAAATGAAAACGACAGGGCCAGAGCAAGTGGCAGTGGCTATGGTGGTGGGGGAAATTCGTTTTCTGTGCCTATAAAGAAAGTTTTGTTCATTCTTCAGGTTTGTAGAAAAGAGATTTCAGAGAGGATAAAGCCATGGTTTGGATAATCCTGCAGCTCATCGAAATGTCTATTTTCTTTTCCCCCAGCGGAACCATTTTGCCCCATCTAAATGCTGTGGGAGAAGTTAAAATGGGCCACGTGTGCTTTTCTCCACAAAGGAGCCCTATATTTAACACAGCACAAACATCCAACACCTCAAACGGTTTTGAAGAAAGCTGTGTTTATTATGTGGGTTTATGAAATAAAAAGTACAAACTTTCTCATCCTAGAAAAATATGCAATGAAATTTACAGCCAAAATAAGGTAGCTGTGCATAATGTAACACTTGGCAAGAATTTTAATCAGTGGATTGGCAAGACTAGATGCAATACCTCAGTTCCTTTCAAGACATGTCTGAGCTTCCTTAATTTAAATACCACACACTGGGGCCGGGGAGAACATTTAGGAGACATTGTGTTTGCTGTAGGAGTGCTGACTGTCGATGCAAGCTTGCTGAGAAGGGAGCACTGTTGCTGTGATAACAGTTTCAAACTCAGGGAATGAAGGATGGCAAGAGACAGACACACTATTTTTGTAGGGCAAACAATACAGATTTACACCATGATAAGGCATTCCAGGCACATGTCATTACCTGACCTTAAGCAGGTAAAGATTCTTCAAGGTACTAAGTTTTGCTACAAAGACCACCATTTTGGATCTTGTCAGAAGTTTGCAGGCAACACTGTTGCATTTCCAGTTGGAAACCAGCAGAACTACCTTATAGCCTTTGATTACTGAGCAGTCTGACAGCAGTTTAAGCAAGTTGAAAGTCAGGTCACATAAGGTGTACCCCAAACTGACCATCAGAGAAAAAGTTATAATGTGATGAAAAGCTCCGGGGAGCCCATTAAATCCACCATCCTTGTCAGGATGAAACAAGAGCAGTCTTGCCTCCACAGCTACACATTTTAAAGAGACCACTAAGAAAACACTTTATCCCTTTGCCATGTGCATGACACTTTGGTAATTAGTATTTCATGTACAACATGGAATCTCAAGAACTGAAATATTGAGATTCAAAAAGTGGAATGCAGGCATGTAAATTACACAGCACTGGAATTAGCTATGTAACTTGCACAGCTTTTTTTTTTCCCCCCTTAGGAAAATACTCACTTAAAATATTTCAATGATCTTATATTGGCAGATGAATCAATGTCTAGAAAAGCAGGATGTTTGAAAGTACTCTGCCATGACTCAGTACTTTAAAGTAAATAAGAGATGGGAAGGACAATTTACATCAGGTTCAAAAGCCCAGGGATCAAAGGTCAAAGGGGACATTCAAGGCCCCCAACTCCTTGTAAACTTTCCCACTAAGAATGTTTCCAGAAATTAATTCAGAAATATGATTTATAAGGAAAAACACTGATTACTTATTTATAATAGTATTTCACTGCTAGGTAATAAATAATTTTATATACATAATAAATATCTAGGGAAAGTTATTACTTGGGGGTTTTATCCTGTTGTAAGTTTTGTGAAACCAGAAGTACTAGGAATTTGGGACATCATTGCTTCATCAATCATACCAAAGCATATCTGGTTCCCAACTCTCAGCAGGGAAAGCAGAAAGCTGAGACTCTGAGCCATAAAATCATACCTCATGGACTGTGTTCAAGATTTGCTTTCACTTTGGCCTTGCAGAAAAGGAATCCAGGTTTTCAAAAGAGGATATGTAAAAAGGGCATGCCTCTCATGAGCAAACAATATAATGGCAATCTCCATAGCTTCTTTTGCAAATGAGTACTAGGATTGATGGTATAAAAAAACTCAGCTTATTACCAAGAGGCTGAAGAAAATTGTGCATCCAAATCATATGGAGTGCATAACACCTCATAATCCAGGAAGAATGTGAGTGGAAGTGTTTTTAAATGGGGAGATAAAACTGTCCAGAGAATTTGATGCCCCACTCCCAGTGGCTGTTGGCAAAAACCGGATTCAAAGGCTGAATAAATGTAAGATAATCATGAGAGGAAAGATGACTTGAGGAAAAATTCTAATATGTTAATTTAGAGGTATGAAAATTACTGTAGCATGACTGAAATTAGGTAAGAATGGCTTTATACACAGGAAAAAAATAGGAGATTTAAGTGACATAAAATCAGGAGGTGTAATATCTGTGGGATTTAGCATTGCCAAATTAAGAAGAGAGATAAAAGTACAACTAATTTGAAAAAAAGTAAGGAAGAAAAGATAATCATGACTTTTATTAAGTCTATTCATTTATTAAAGTAATACTTAAACATGTAATTCATTGGGTCCAGGCTTAGCATCTTTTATTATTATTATTATTTGACAGGTAGAGTTATAGACAGTGAGAGAAAGATAGAAAGAAAGGTCTTCCTTCCATTGGTTCACCCCCCAAATGGTCGCCATGGCCGGCGCTGTGCTGATCTGAAGCCAGGAGCCAGGTGCTTCTTCCTGGTCTCCCATACGGATGCAGAGGCCCAAGCACTTGGGTCATCCTCCACTGCCCTCCTGGGCCACAGCAGAGATCTATGGAGTAGAAGAGGAGCAACCAGCTAGAACCCGGCGCCCATATGGGATGCTGGCGCCGTAGGCGGAGGATTAACCAAGTGAGCCATAGCGCCAGCCCCACATCTTTTTGAAAAATAAAAAATGGCTTCTCAATTTTTTGTAAGCTTTTCTGCCTTACCTGTCTTCATCAATTCTGCAGTTTTAAAGAAAGTAACCTGATCTTGAACTCTTAATGATTCCCCCCAACTCTTCATTCAGTTAATTCCATTTTTAACAATTTATTTATTTGAATGGCAGAATGACAGAGTAAGAAAGAGAGATATGTAGAGAATGATCTTCCATTTGATGGGTTATTCTCCAGATGGTCACAACACTGTCTATAACTCTACCTGGGACAGGCTGAAGCCAGCAGCTAGGAACTCCATCCTGGTCCCCTTCATGGATGGCAGTGTCCCAAAACCTTGGGACATCTTTTGCTGCCTTTCTATCCCAACAGGGACCCTGATGTCACATGCAGCAGCTTAATTCACTGCACCACAATGCCAGCCCATATCCAGTTAATTCTAACCACTACAGTCAGTAAGGTACTGTTTAATAAATAACACTCTCTGGGCAGCCATTATGTACTAGGAACCACTAGTATTATGGGTACAAATATAAAGAAGATAAAAATTTTAACAAAATGGTATCAGAGTCATATGTAATGAAGATACATAATAAAGTTATTTGAACTTAACAATAGAGGACTTGTGTTTCCCCATGCAACCAGTAGAACCTGTCATCTACCTGCAACCCTAACTTGTCTGAGCCATGCCGGTAACCATTTGTTACCCCCTTGACTTTGAGCAGGTTTTGTAAAAAAGCCACATGTTCCAGAGTTAGAATGGGTGTATTCCTTATCCACCATTACTATTTGTGACGCTAGGAAAGTTAAGACTCATTTCCCTCATTTGTAAAATGCAGATAATGCTTCTTATCTTTACAGATGGTGTTAAAATGATATTTGTGCCAGACTGTAAGCAGATTAACATGTGGTCTGGTGTTAGTTCAGAGGGGAGGCCAAAGAAACAAGAGCTAGTGTTAGTTCCAGGTAAGGATGATGCATCTTGCAGGAAGGTGTTACAGCCCTACAGTAGCGCTGTGAATTTCATCACTCAAACTAAGATGTGTTGATTACAGTCTATACAAATTCCAAAGTAAATCTTATAATGCTATTGCATGCCTAACTAGAGGAAAGAAAGCTATGATCATTATATTTTAAGGAAAGATGGTTTCTCTTTTGAAGAGGATGCATGCAATGATGGTTATTATTCTAAGAAAAGATAGTTTCTCTCTCGAAGAAAGAGGGTGACATCATGTTCCTCATCCAGCCTTCTGAAAAAGTTGTCATGTGACATTGCATTCCTTTCAGCCCACTCAAAGCACATAAGGGCTTTCTGAAACATGGGTCTTGTAAATATGCCTGAATGTCAGGATTTTGGCTGTAACAGAGGAACTAGGAAGGACTCCAGTTGTATCTTTCTGTGCTCTTCCCGATTTCTGAGCCAGAACCCTGGTATTTGAGGCACATGAGAGAAAACATAATGTTTTTCCTTTTATCTACTGTGAATTTTGGAAAACCAGCAGCCATATAATTCTCACCCTAAGTAATGGGAAAGGAGAAATTAAAAATTAACATGCTACCTGATCATGAAAGAAAGAAATGTATAGGCAACAAAGTGTCTTGATTGGATATTGAAATTATAAAGTATATTCTAGAACAAGAAACCAAGAAGAGTCACGCCAAATAAGCCAGTCCATAGGCAAGTATAAACAGCCATCAATATTTTCTCTTAAACACAAAGTGGTAGGGGAAAGAACAATTACCCTGGTGTTTTATCTACACAAATCCATTGTCTACTCATAAATTGTCTACTCATAATGTCTTATGTAGCCAACAGTTTGGATAAATTGTTTAACTGTAAAATCAAATACTGTATACAGAATCAAAGTAAGTACCATGATGTTAAAACAATCTGGGAAACATTTCAATGATTAATGCATAACCACATATTGTATGATCCTTCTACACATTCTAAAAATAATTTTAAATTCAATCAAGATTTACAAAACCAGTACAAAGAACTCTCATGACTCTGTATCTCCTTTGCCCAAATTTCTCAACTGTTAGTATTTTATCACATTTGTGCTTGCTATGGCTTGAATATGTTTTAAGAGTGTCCCTCAATGGTTGATGAGTTGGAAACTTAGTCTCCAATATGGTAGCAATGAGAGGTGCTGTAACCTTTAGGATGTGAGCCTCTTAAAGTTGGAGTTAATTAGAATGAGAGATAATTAGGTCATTGAGGGCATTGCCCTCAGAAGTTACTACTGTTGGTCTGGAGTTCCAAGTTAGTCCCTATAAGAATGAGTTGCTATAAAACAAGTAAGACTAGGTCCTGCCCACACTCCGGCTTCCACATTCACTGCTTCCACATTCACTCCTATCACTTATGCCACCCACCACGAGTGTCTCACCAGAGCTGAGCAGAAACTGACACCACGCTTTTGGACCACCAAAACTATCAGCTAAATTAGCCTCTTTTCTTCATACAGTAGCTAGCCTTAAGTAATTTAATTATAGCTAGAGAAAATGGAATAATACAGTTCTTATAAACATATGCTCTTCATAACATATATATTCATCATTACATGGTACATATATATCCTCTATTTACATAAATGTTTATGTATTTATGTATATATGCATATGTACACATCCATTCTTATTTTCTCATTAACAACATTTTTGTGAATGTTTTGAAAACAAGGCAGAGATCTGATGTCCTAACACTCTCAAATGCTCCAGTCTGTATATACCCAAACAAGGCCATTCAGCTCATAATCACCTTACAAACTTACAATTCAGGAAACTGGTATTGTTGGCAATTCTACAATCCTATTGGAATTTTTCCAGTTGTTCCAAAAATGTCCCTCATGGCTCTCTGGATCATAATTCAATTCGGCATAAGTGTACTTAAGCCTGCCATGGAGTTGAATGATCTATGGAAGTGGATTTCTTATTAGAAGAACTGTTTCTCACAACTGCTTATTTTTAAAACTTCTTTTGCCACTGGATTCGGCATACTTCCGTGCTTCCACTACCAACCAGTAAAGGTGGCCAGTTCTTTGTCACTTGGATGAAAATTACACATAAAAGCACAGAAAAAAGGGAAAATGTGTTTTTGACGAAATTGAGATCATCATTTCTGTTTTTAGTGCTCAAATTTTCAGATTTGCTAATAGAATATGTGAATATTTGGAATTTCTATTCCATCCTTATTTCCAAAGAAAAATATTTTTTAAATGTATAAAGTTGTACTGTCAGTATCAACTGAATAACATAGCATAGTTTCATATATAACATGCATTTTGGTAATTACTAAGTTTACCAAATATTTTCAGGAAAATATTTACTAAAAAACTGTAAAGCATTTATGCAGAAAATTAGTTAATAACATATATATGAGAAACATGGATACACTGAGGATTTTCAAGTGGTTACTTACTATTTGACTTTCAGCCAACATCTTGAAAGCCTCTTACAAGTTATTTCTTTGTTTTTATAATGGAATACGGACTTTCCTGTATGAAAACACAGGCTCCACTATCTAGCAAAGATCTCAATACTTTCTCATCAGTAACAAAGTATGACATCTAAATATGGCAAACTCACTTAAGCCTGGTTGCAATTCTAGACGAGTTGAAGGGCAAGGGGTTAAGCCATGGCTGTATTCATCAATATGCTTTTAAACCAATGAGTGGATCACGTAACATACAGAGTGAATGGGAATTAAATGTAATTAAAATCACTGTCTCAACACACAGGGCAGGTTATAACCTTTATTCTCTCCGACCAAGCCCCCTACCCTCACATGCCTGTTAGAGTCATAAATAAAAGAAACCAAAATTTTTGGAAGTGTTTTTTTAGGGTGTTATATTTAGTTTGTTTTAAAAGAAAACTGAGATAAAAACGCAAAGCAAATGTGACTAGGAGAAGGCCATCAGAAGAGGAAGCATCAAAAGAAATGGCTGAAATTATGATGGTGTATATATACACATATTTTGTTTTATATCATTGTGTTTGATTTACTTTAAAGGTGCTCTGAGATAAGTTTGTTAGAAATGAACACAGTCCAAATGAGAGAGCATTTCTTAATCTTTGAGCATAGATGGTACCCAACATTTGTTCACCAGACCCTTTTTGCCAAGTGTTTACACAGAATTATGGGGGCTTATAAATTGAGGAGGAAAGGAGAAAAAAAATTAGGAAGAATTTTTAAAGTATAATTAAGAGATCTGCCAATCCTTGAGGAACTGGAATTCCCTGTACTAAGTACTGGTACAATCAGAGCTGTACTATAATAGGAACCAAGCAATTGTCGGGAGATTGCTCAGTGAAAACTACTGCAGGTGAATGTAAGAGAATGTTTGCATCTGGTTGGTAAGAAGGCCCGAAATTATTATATTGCTACAAGACATTCAGATTAATGAGTTCAGAGATTGTTAGTTCAAAAATGCTCTGAAATTATTTTTTTCTGACCATATATTATATGCAACTTGTAGAAAACATGGAGAATGGAAAACAGCATAAATACAAAATTACATATACTTTCATTACCTGACAGTTAGCTTTTCTTAATATGTGGTATACTTCCTTACCATTCTCTTAAAGGAGCTTGCTGTTTTAAGGCATTTGTTCTCAAAGTGTGGTCCCAGAAACCAGCAACAACAGTATCTCCTAGGAATTTCTTAGAAAGCCAAACTGAGGAATGAGGAAGCTCATAACTGAATCAGAAACTCTGAGGATGAGATTCAGCAGTCTGGATTTTGACAGGCCCTTCTGGGTGATTCTGAGGACCCTTTTAGCATAGTCTTAAAAAACAGATGCAAAGGATCTAAACAAAAATATTGTCTCCATTTAATTTTTTACAGCCAGGATTTTCTTTTTTTAAAAATGTATACTTATTATTTTCATTTCATTTGAAAGGTACAGAGATGGACAGAGATCTGCTAACCACTGGTTCACTCCCCCAGTGACCACAACAACCAGGACTAGGCTAGGGCAAAGCCACGAGCCAGGAATGCCATCCAGGTTTCCCAAATGGGTGGAGGGGAACCAAGTAATTTTCCTAGCACGTGCTCCCACCTAGGGTGCACATTAGCAGAAAGCTGGAATAGAGTTGAGCTAGAACTCAAATCCAGGCATATGGGATTTCAGTATCCCAAGTAGAATCTTAATCACTGCACCCAATGCACACTCCTTGTCCTTGCCCAGTTCCTCAAATAAAAGGTAAACTCAGCAGCAGAAAATAGGTCCTGAATCCTAGTTTTTAAGAGTATACTTCTTTATTGAAAAAAATGAAGAAATAAAATTGGATAGAACAAATAAATATTTTTCTCTTCTTCCTTGATCCCTGGTCTTACTCCAGACATATAAGATGATATAAGTTTCAGAGATCAGGGTATCTACCTTAGAGTTTCACATGCTTTGTCCCCTCACCCCCAGGCAGAGTTAGTGAGAGAGAGAGACAGAAAGAGAGTTACAGACAGTGAGAGAGAGACAGAGAGAAAGGTCTTCCTTCCATTGGTTCACCCCTCAAATGGCCGCTATGGCCAGAACTGCACCAATCCAAAGCCAGGAGCCAGGTGCTTCCTCCTGGTCTCCCATGCAGGTGCAGGGGCCCAAGCACTTGGGCCATCCTCCACTGCACTCCCAGGCCACAGCAGAGAGCTGGACTGGAAGAGGAGCAACCGGGACTAGAACCTGGCACCCATATGGGATGCCAGTGCCACAGGCAGAGGATTAACCAAGTGAGCCACGATGCTGGCCCTGCCACCTCTATTTTGTAAAGAAAACACTAAATTCAAGGTTGAGAGGCTACTGGAGTTACCACCAAGTCGCCTCATCACCTGTGCCACCTCCAAACTACCCGCTCCCTACCCTGCCCAGGAGCCTCACAAAAGGATCTGCCCCCTCTGCCCTCTGACCTCCCTGCATTTCTGATGAAGGGCACTAAAAGGTCTTCCTTCCGTTGGTTCACTCCCCTAATGGCCGCTACAGCGGGCGCTGCGCCGATCCGAAGCCAGAAGCTAGGTGCTTCCTCCTGGTCTCCCATGCGGGTGCAGGGACCCAAGCACTTGGACCATCCTCCGCTGCCCTCCCAGGCCACAGCAGAGAACTGGATTGGAAGAGGAGCAACTGGGACTAGTACCCAGCGCCCCAACTGGGACTAGAACCTGGGTTGCTGGTGCCACAGGCGGAGGATTAACCAAGTGAGCCATGGCGCCAGCCCACATGCTTTGTTTTAACATAATTTCTTCAAAGTGAGTAAAATTTGGAAGAAAAGAACAACTATTCAGAATATTGATACCATCAGCAGGCATAATTATAACTAAACTTGAAAATTAGACATAACTTAATAATTTTAAATAGCCTTAAAACAAGATTTCCAAATCTTAATAATCTTTTCCTCTTCATTAACTTAGAAGTGAAACTATTTATTGAAAAACATAATATAAAGATAATTCACTTTTAATAAAGTTAAACTTCAATGACATTACCATAAAATGTTACTAAAATTATTAGTCACTAACAATCACCCTTAAAAAGTAAACTATGTCTATACTCTCTTGGAAAAGGAGAGAAATAAATGCAATGTGCTGAAACACATAGCCATTTTGGAAAACATCTGCTGACTTAAACAAGCGTGACTTAGAAGTTGGAAGCAAGTTGTTACAAGCCAATGGCTTTACTTATTGGCAGAACATCATTCTTCTTTGGGTGGTCTGATAAAGACTGTTAATTCCCTAGAATTATCATGTACTTGAACTAAACACTAGTGGAGGAAAATTTCAAATTACAACAAGAATAAGCCTTTCAAAGAACCATTTCATATTGTGCTATACTGTTTTATGTATTTCTGGTTTATGGTTTTCTTATCACAGCTAAACCAGAAAGACATACATATACTATCACCCTTGTATAATGATTTAATTATTTTATATGTGGCCGCCCAAGCACACAGGTGGCACTCCTCTTGGACAAAGAAAACCTCTAGTAATTAGAAGGCCAAAACCCCAGAGATATGTAATCTTTTCTCACAGTGTGTAACGGTTCTGGCTGGTATTTCTCCATGCGCAGCCCTGCAGTGCTTCACTCTGCCAAACCCAAACAGAAACTACTGGTTTATTTCCAGCTGTTGCTGAGGTTTTTCATCTGATTTCTATTTACTTGTCTAAAGTGGCTGTAACAAGTACCAAATAAGCAACAATTGCCAGGAGCAGAATATAAAATTAAAGGGCTTCAATTAATGAATAAGTAATAACACACTTAGAAATGGATGCTAATGTGAGTTACTCAATGAGGCACTGTAACTTATTAGATTCTATTTTTAAATGATTTCAAATCAACATATTCAAATTATGTAAATGCTCTTTGGTACATGACTTTAAGACTTCATAACAGGCCAGCGCCATGGCTCACTTGGCTAATCCTCCGCCTGCGGCACCGGCAACCCGGGTTCTAGTCCCAGTTGGGCGCCAGGTACTAGTCCTGGTTGCATCTCTTCCAGTCCAGCTCTCTGCTGTGGCCCGGGAGGGCAGTGGAGGATGGCCCAGCACCTGGCTCCTGGCTTTGGATCAGCGCAGTGTGCCATTAGGGGAGTGAACCAATGGAAAAGGAAGACCTTTCTGACCTTTCTGTCTCTCTCACTGTCTATAACTCTCTCTGTCTCTCTCTCTCTCTCACTGTCTAACTCTGCCTGGCAAAAAAAAAAAAAAAGACTTCATAGCACCAGTGCTTTAGAAAATGTAAAATAAAGCACAGATATGTGAAATAACAATATGTCAAGAACAGTATACACTCCTCCAAAATGAGAGTATGTCTCTGTATGTGAGCAAGTGTGTGGTATTATATACATGTTGTGGTGGGTATGTATACAAGTCATGTGAGGAGATGGTGAGGTTATTAATCAGCAGATACTTATATACATCTTAACTCTTACCTATGGGCTAGGAAATAAAGTCAAGACTGTACAGAGGAGGAAATACTCCAAATATTCCACCAAAATAGAGTGGAAACATCAACTTTGAAGATGAAAATACAATATTCTCTACCAGGAGTACTAGACTGATGACAACAATGAAAACCCCCACAGTAATGACACCTCTTCTACCACAACTGGTACAGTTGCTGGGCAGAAGCCAAACTCACTGGCTGGCCATTTCTACAGGAAAAAAAAAAAAAAAGGACAGACATTTTAATCATAATGCCAGTAAAGAGCTACTGAAGGTAGTATAATAAAATATGAACAGTTTTTACTCCATAATTCTAGGTAGCCAACATGCATTACTGATTTCGGAAGGGTATGTAAACTAGCTAGCCAATATCTAAGAGATGGAGTTGTGTAAATGAACTGGGATACTTCTATATTAGTGCCAGATAAAAAGGAGCAAGCAATTTTATATGGTGTCACAAATTCTTTCTTAAGCCTGGATAAAGAAACAGTTTGGCTCAAGTGTTACAAAACAAGTTTAGTGCCCATCCTTCCAAATTAGAATGGCTGTAATGAGAGGCAAGCATTTGGCATAGAGGTTAAGATGCCACTTGGGGCACCTGCATCCCATATTGGAGTGGCTGGGTTTGAGTACTGACTCCACTCCCAATTCTAGATTCCTACTAATGCATGCCCTGGGAGGTCACATAATTGGTTCCCCGCCTTACAAACAGGAGACTAGAATTGAGTTCCAGATCCTTGTCTTCAATCTAGCCCAGCACCACCTGTTGTGGGAATCTGGAGAATGAAACAGCACATAGAAGATCTCTGTCTCTTTCTGTATTCCTCTACTTTTCAAACAAGAAGAAAATAAGTGAATAAAAAATTATAAAAGGAGTAGCTGGAATGAGGTTACATGAAGTAGCTGTGAAGTTTTTGTATTACAAAAGAAACAGTCAGGAAAGTGAAGAGGCAACCAGCAGTATGGGAAAAAATATTTGCAAACTATGCAATAGATAAAGGTTTAATAACCAGAATCTACAAAGAGATCAAGAAACTCCACAACAAAACAAACAACCCACTTAGAGATGGGCCAACGACCTAAATAGGCATTTTTCAAAAGTGGATTTATTCCCAACTCTCTGGACTCAGTTTCCTTCCCTCAAGTATAAATTAGGGCAGAGTCTTGACTTTCCCATTGTATAGAAGGAAGCAGCAGACTCTAAAGCTCCTTCCTTTAGCTGTGTTTCAAGGAAGTAAGAATTAGCCCATGTATATTAAGCCTCACTAACAAATGGCTTCTACAAAAATCAAAACACATCAAACAGCTATGGGATTCAGGACAGCCTCTGTCATTTTATAGAAAGCCAATTAGCTCATAGCTAAAGTGCTCAACAGCAGCAACGATCTTGAGTGAAAGCAGGTCTATAGGGTTTTATTTATTAATCCCAGGAGCTTAATTTCTATTTGATCATCATGTTAATCAACAATGCAGTCACATTTACATATAGCCCTGATAGTTAACACATATAAATCCTGCTTCACTAAAGAGAGGAGGCAAAGAGAAGGAATATTAAAAACATCTGTGGAAGGGTAAAACCAGACTCAAGACAAAAAAAAAAAAATTTAAGAAGTTCTCTTATAGCTTAGCAATAGTGATGCTGGAAATTTTAAAGAATGACATTTGAGCATGACAAAACATGATGTTTTTATCAGCGTTAGGTTGGTCATCTAAAGAATTGTGCTTAAACAGACAATTGTTAATGACTGAGCAACTATTGGAGCAAAATGCAGACATGAACACACACACACACCCTGGCACATACTCCAAATACAAACACACCAGCACCCACTTTTCACTCATACAAAAGCTTTGTTTAGAGAGGTAATTAGTGCATTTGTCACATTGTCATTCCAATGACAATACAGCCACACTTTTATATAATAAAGAGATAAAATAGATGGAGGCACCCTTTCTTCTAATTTTTTAATGTTGTAATAACACTATTACAACATTATTTTCAGTTATTATTTTCAGCCTCCAAACAAGGAAATAATGAATTAATTCATGGCCACCAATTGGTTCTGGTTGCTGAGGGCAACTATGGCCAGAGAAAATATTCAACACACTTTTATAATATAAAATATTGTATATGAAGAAACTCAATCCATCCCAGTAATTGCTTTCTATGAAACCCAACCCTTAGTTCAAATTAATGAGTTACAGGTGTGAATCTAATGCTTTCTATTTTGTCTAAGATGTTACTGTTGCTTTTTCCTGAGACACTTGGCCTCAAAACATATTACAGTAAATTTATCATAACACACCATCAATGTTCACTATTTGCTATAAAGGGGAAATGAAGTTCTATTGGTGAAATAGAGGGATCTTACTTTCCTACAGTGCTGACAGAAACTAATACAGTTTTTGTTATCTATACACTTTAAATGCTGCTTTTATTATCTTTCCAATGAACTGCCATACCAAAATAGGTGTCAACATTTTTCATCTGAAAAATCAGACAAATTAGTGTAGGCAAAGTCATTGCCCAAATTCTCCTGTTGAATATGCTCCTGCTTTTCAAATGAAAAACAATTTTCCAAGACTGTTTTTTTGGTGAGGGGGAAACAATAAGAGGAGGGATGAAAAATAAGAGTAGCAGATGTGGCAGTCATGAGGGTGGTTTTAAAAAATATAGCTCCTTGTTGCCTTATATACTAGTCAAATATATCTTCTAGAATTAATAATTATCATTTATTGTGTGCCGATACTATATTAAGTGCTTTTCACGTGTCTGATTATTAGTTCTCTCAGAAGTAGATCCTGAGACAAGCATTTGAGTGCAAGCAATTTGTTTGAAAAGTGATCCCAGGAAAACAAGTAGGGGAAGGAAAAGGAGACAAGAAAGAAAAAAGAAGGAGATGTTATAAGCAAGCAAGCAACTACTATGGATAACTGGAGTTCATTCCCACTGAGAAACTCTGGCATATGTAGAAGATGCTCCAGAGGTATTTCAAACAAGGAACTGCCTTTGGAAGCACTGCTTCTGTATCCATCTACTTTGCCCTGGAATGAGGCTAGGTGTAGGAAGTGCTCTCTTTAAAGAGCAGTAAGGTGTCTGCTATCACATATGCACATAAGTGATAACATACTTCACAGTGACCTAATACGTGAGTTATAAGATCCCGATTTCATGAACTGAGACTCCACAAGAAGCTAAGCCATTTAATAATGGGTATATAGGGCCAATAATGATGGCAGAGAATGGAAATCCTGGATTTTTTTTGTCTTTAAGCCTTAGTCCTAAGCTTATTGCTACATAAAGGCAAGGAATAAACATTGGAGCACTTTAAAACATTTCAGGAAGCCCAAGTGTGAGACCACAATGTTGCTAAAAAGGCCTAATTTCTTCTCAGTGATAAAATAAAGAGCTCCTGGGACTGAGGGAAATTAATGGAAGGTCATATGAGGACATGCCAAGGACAAACCGAAGAATTATCATCCTTGGAACTATCATCCTTAGTTAGAAATTTAGAAAATCTTGTAGTTGTTTTGCTAAAAACAACTTTACAATTCCTTCAACCAGCTTTACAATTCCTTCAACCTGGGGCTGGTGTTGGGCACAGAGGGTTAAACTATTGCTTCTTGGGAATCTTCATTCCCATATGTGAGTGCGAGTTCAAGTGCTGCTCCACTTCTGATCCAGCTCCCTGATAATGCACCTGTGAAAGCAGTAGATGATGGCTCAAGCACTAGGAGACTAGGACTGATCCTAGCCGCCCCAGCTGTTACAGACATTTGGGGGATTGAACCAATGGATAGATGATAGATCTCTCTCTCTCTCTCTCTCTCTCTCTCTCTCTCTCTGACTCTGCCTTTCAAATAATTGTCTTAAAATAAAAATGTTTTCACTTAAATTCCTCCAACCTGATAGGCCTCATCACATGGCACATAAAACCCATCTGTTTGTTAAAATGTAAAAGGTTTCTAATTCATGTGTAAGAAAAACTGCTGTAGTTAGTTTTCAGCTTCCAACATTTTTTTGTTATTATTTGAAGCTACCATCTTATTATTAAAATCAATAATCAGGGGCCGGTGCTGTGGTGTAGCAGGTAAAGCCTAGGCCTGCAGTGCTGGCATCCCATATGGATGCCAGTTTGAGTCCCGGCTGCTCCACTTCTGATCCAGCTCTCTGCTATGGTCTGGGAAAGCAGTAGAAGATGGCCCAAGTCCTTGGGCCCCTGCACCGCGTTGGAGACCCAGAGGAAGCTCCTGGCTCCTGGCTTCAGATCAGTGCAGCTCATGCTGTTGTGGCCATCTGGGGAGTGAACCAGCAGATGGATGACCCCTCTCTCTCTGCCTTTCCTTCTCTCTCTGTGTAACTCTGACTTTCAAATAAATAAATCAAATCTTTAAAAATAAATAAATTAAAAATAAAATAAAATCAATGATCAAATAATATCATGCTGTTTTCCCCAGTATTAAAAAGGGGGAAATTAGATGATAACAAAAGCATTATTGTGGTATAAGTGATATATTTAACACAAGCAACAATGTATGTATTATCCAAAAATTTAACATTTTATAGTTTGAACAAAGATATATTGGGGCTGGTATTGTGGTATAGCAGGTTAAGTTGCCATATATTTTGCCTGGCATTCTATATGGGCTCCAGTTTATGTCTCAGCTGGTCCACTTCCAATCCAGCTCCCTGCTGATGGCATGGGAAAAGCAGCAGAAGGTAGGCCAGGTTTTGTGGCCTTTGCCAAACCATGTGGGAGACCCAGAGGAAGTTCCTGGCACCTGGCTCCTGGCTTCTGGCTTTGGCCCGGCCCAGCCCTGGCTGTTGCAGCCATTTTTGGAGTGAACCAGTGGATAGAAGCTCTCTGTGTGTCTACTACTTTCTCTGTAACTCTGCCTTTAAAATAAACAAAAAAATCTTAAAAAATCAAATATATTGCTAGTTAATGAGACAAAAATACTATGGTAAAGTTACTTTCCATAATGATTCTGAAAAAAAGCTTTAATAACCAGAACACTCAAAGTCACACATTATTTATGGGTTAGTCATTTTAGGTTAGAAGAAAAAATTCAAAATGATGATCCTAACAGCCAACTGTCTAAACTTCTTCATAAGCCAGTTGTAAGAAAATAATAAGAATATAAAACATGATGTAATTGTACATTTCCAAAATATCAGTGGGGTGACCTACCCTGCTTAAGTATCTCTGTGCCCTGCCTGGGAATCCATCCAGTGAACAGATCATTTTTATAGCATTTTAAAACGGCAGCAGTTCATCATATAACCAAGTCCCTACTAGACATTCCAGTGGGATTTTTTATAATAGGGAGGTGTTTATGAATTGATAATTATTCTGTGAATAAACAAGAAACAGAACCTGCAAAATAGCTGAGATTCTCCATCAGCCTGAGCTCTCCAGGAAGCATCAATAGCACTGAGACAGAAAACCAGAGTGGGAACAGAAACTCTACAGTACTGGTGGGCAGTAATGACATGAATCCAGGTGGAGCCCATGCAGAAATGGTCACAGTAGCTGTGCTGAAATAAGAGACAGTGAGGTCAGGAAGACCTGGAGAAGCACATATCCTGCCCTGGAATTGGGCCAATAACAGTGCTTCTCTCTGGCACTTAGCCTTCCTGACATACAATTAATATATGCTACATTCATTCAGCATAGCCATATGGTTTAGAACTGAAGTTAAAATCAACAACCTAGGATTCCCAGTCTCTACCTCACTCTGCTGCCCCCTTCTCCTCTCTCTCAATTGCTTATTAGTCCTGTATACTTTTGGTTAATCAAATTCAGCTTTGCTCACTGAGGGTTTGGAAAATGCACTTCTGCTGTTGCTAGGATATTAAACCCTGCCCATCCTCTCCCTCTCTCCTCCTCTCTTCTTTGGGTTTCCCATTATGTGTGTTGAAATCAGGGTCCAGTTATTACTAGCTCTGTGGAAGTGTCAATTTCTGCTTTGTAAGTCCTTATAAACTAATTCTTTCAGTATGCTGGACTCCTTATCGGGGCTCTTTCCTCTTAGAGGCATTTCATCACATCCTAATGTAATAGCATTGACTTAAGTGGAATCTTCAGGCAGTACAAGTCTGGAAAATGCACCACATGCTGGAAGGAAGAAAACCTACTTAAATGGCATTTAATTCGGTGTTTCTCAAACCCATCACAGAAGCTTGTTTAGCTATGACCCCTCTGGGCATATCATAGGCCTAGTGTCCTATGGAGGGCCTGGGTAAACTCTTACCTCTTTTGTTCTGTAGTGTCTCTGCTCCTCTGATTTCTTCCACATCATATATGCAACTTTCAGTCTTCAGTCTGAATAGTGTTTGAACTGTATCTATCCTTGTTTGGCTGACTGTGAATGACCAAATGACTTGAGCTCAATTTTCATTTCAATGATTCACTGAGAATTCCCTGTGGCAACTATAATAAAGGCTGTACTTTGATGTATAATATAAAGGTATGGTGACAACTTTTTTGAGGGGCTGGTGCTGTGGCACAGCAAATTAAGCTGCCACTTGCAATGCCAGAATACTGTAAGAGTGCCAGTTTGAGTCCTAGCTGCTTGCTTCCAATACAGCTCTGTGTTAATGTTCCTAGGAAGGGAGCAGAAGATGCCCCCAGTACTTGGGCCCCTATGAAACCTGGATCCAGTTCCTAGCTCCTGGCTTCTGCCTGTTGCACACCTGGCTGTTGCGGTCATTTGGTAAGTGGGTAGCAGATGGAAGATTTCTTTCTTTGTGTCTCCCATTTCTGTCACTCTGCCTTTCAAATAAGCAATTTTGTTTTTAAAATCATTTAGTGAAGAAATAGGATAAAAGGATATAAAGGGCTAATCTCCACTAGGGTTATGTGACCACAGCATACTTAGTTGTTTGTGGTCAGTCTACAAGGACAATTGAAAAGCAATAAAAAGTCAATTCTACTTTATTCTTAAACCTGAAAGAAAAATAAGAATTACTAATTTCTGACTATGAAATTCTTTACATTCCCATGGCTGAGAATCATGGGTGACTATGCCATAAATTCTGATCTCCAACATTATTTTTAAAAAGCTCAAAGCTTACTTCTGATCCAGTCCCTGCTATGGCCTGGGAAAGCAGTACAAGATGGCCCAAGTGCTTGAACCCCTGCACCACCCACTTGGTAGACCCAGAAGAAGCTACTGGCTCCTGGCTTCCAACCGGCACAGCTCTGGCCTTTGTGGCCATTTGGAGAGTGAACCAGTGGATGGAAGTCTTCTCTCTCTCTCTCCGTCTCTGCCTCTCTGTAACTCTGCCTTTAAAATAAATAAATAAATAAATAAGTAAATTAATAAAAGCTCAAAACTCAACAGGTGTGTCAGAATGAAGAGAAAAATCACTAACTTGTTTTTCCAATCTAGGATATGGTAATAGATGAAGTTAGTCAGATACCAACAATTAGACCTGAAGGAACTAGGGAGTCAATAATGACAGCCAACTCTTGAACAGCTTAAATGTCAGATCAGGTATGGTGACATGACAAGGTGTTTAGGTTTTCCATACCTCAGACTTCTAAGTAAATTGCAAACACACCCAACTTCTCCTCCCCTTACTCCCACCCCAATTAGGAAGACTTGTCCACCTAAACACACTAGCAACCTGTTTGGGGAGATAGTTGTTTTGCATATCTCAACCATGCAAGCTCCTGGAACAAATTCAGCTGGATGACAGAAGGATGTGACAAATCTAGGTACTACAAAGAGGCAATAAAAATTTTCCCTTCTAACTGCTGCCCCTCTTCGGAATGTGTGGATTTGACTTCTCATGACTTAACTTCTCTGAGAAGAAAATGATTGGCTTAACTCAAGGCTTCAACCTAGAGAAGCATTGTGAAAACAAGTTATCAGTCTATGCATTCCCCTCCGGATCTGGAGGCAAGGCTCAGACTTATTCCACCTGTAGGCCCAGCCCCAACCAACCTGTGACTCAGTGTGAACCAGGTCTTGGTGTGTATTAATGTATGATTTTAACAAAAAGGAAGCCCCTGGAATTAGTCTCTGTATCCTGACCTGACATCCAGCATACCCAGGAAAAACCTTTAGCAGCCTATGCACTTAGATAGCTACAGTAGGATGTCAGACCCCAACATATGTGGCCAGCCCTATAACCAGATTCCAACACTGGTTCTTTGTTAGCATCCCATGTTCTTTAGAGAACTGCAGTCTTTCCCTAAGACTTGACCTACTGGGCTAAGACAACTCATTCACATTTGCAATGTGTTGAAATATTTTCGCTTTTTTTTAAAATTTATTTGAAGGCATAGTGACAGAAATCTTCCATCCACTGGTTCACTTCCCAAATGCCAAGGAGAAGCCAGGCTGAAGCAAGAAGCCTGAACTCCATCTGGGTCCCCCGTAAGAGTGACAGGAACCCAAGTACTTGAACTATCATTTGCTGCCTCCCAGGTACATTAGCACGAAGTTGGATCAGAAGCACAGAGTAACTCAAACTTGAACCACACACTCTAATATGGGATGTGGACACCCCTGGTGGAGGTTTAACCCACTGAGACACAATGCCCACTCCTATTTTCACATTTCAATAAATCATACTTGCTCAAGTTTTTTTTTTTAAACCAAATATTGCCTCTTTTTATCATTATACCACATTCAACACTAGTGAAAAAATGTTTACATGGGAATCCAAAAAACATTCCTAGCAAGGTTCATCTGATATTTTTGTCTTCGCTAAAATGTAAGAAGAAAGCATCATCTGCTGATAAAAAAAATTTGAATAATTAAACAAACTGGGTAACTTAAATCTAAATCCTTGAGTTCTCAGCTCCAGAGACTCTGGGGATCATACAGTATGTTCTTTTTACACAAATAGATTTCTCAGAGAATTCAGGGAAGGCCAAATAAATCCTCCCGAATTAGAAGCTGCTAGCTGTACAGCCAAGGCCCTCAAGTATGGCAGAGAATAGTTTAACTGGGATTCTCTCAAACTTGGTTTCAGAGGGGGAATGCTGATTACTCTATTAAGATCACACGTGAAGTATAACAGCATGAAAAAATATAAACGGAAGGATTTATCAAGAGTGTCAACAGCAATACTCAGATATGTGGAATCATTCCCCACTTCTCCACTAACAACAAAATCACAGCACCCACACATGCTTATGAGTAGGAAGACAGATGAAGAAGCATATAAGCACACATGTAATGGCTATTATTACAGGAAGGACGATGATATGGTAAAGAAATGTAATTACACAGCACCATCAAAGGTTGTTTTTAAGCAACACAGGAAAGTAACTACATTCTGGTACTAAATGATAAATGACAAATAATGATTTTAAATATGATTACAGTTCATGGAACTATTTATCATGTGAAAAATAAAGGCTGATGATGACATAAATGATGCACAGGGTTAAGGTGAAGTATGCTACCTCATTGTTTCTAAAACCTAAAAACAAAAATCTATTCTGACATCTGAACACAGACCAATTATTTCCTATGGAAAAAAAGCCCCAGAATTACAACTTTTGTGATGAATCCACTGAGTTCTGCAACCGACATCTATATATAGCTAATTACCCTGCTATAGCTGGATAATATAATGGTACTATAACAGACTTGAATATTAATGAAAGATGTGGCTAAATTTGAAAACTGCTTGAAAAAAAAAACACTTGAAAAAGAAGGTAGCTTCAGCATTGCTACATTTTTCATCACAGGATTTATGACATATCATGGAACATAAGTGTTTTTATGAGTTGTAAAAATTGCTTCTATGTTTGACACATTGTGCTTCAAGGCTTCCTGATTGGCAGGTGATTAGACTTTGCTATAGTCATTAGTGAAATTAGTAGGCTAGAAAATTGCATTGTAATTCATCAAGGGGGAGCTAACATTGCATGAATTCTTAAGGCTGTGATTGTATATTTACTTAATATATAATACAAATTGTTTTCAAACGATTTCTAATAAGAAATGTGTCAGAGAATATATATTATCGATTTATCTGGAATTATGACAATCCATTTCTACACATTTGGTCTGTGTAAATGGAGAAGTTTTATCTGCCTTGAATTCCCTGTATGATGGTATTAAAACAAATTATACAGAGAATGTGATCTCTGTTATTACTGTCTCTTGCATATTCCATTTAAAATCACATTGAGCACAAGTACTTCTGAAAGAATCTTTCCAATGCAACCAATACTAACAACATTTTCACCCTAATACAAGCAAACAATTTATTGTTTAAATTTCTCATCTGTAATCCAAGGTGCTTCATTTTTGCAGTACACTAGAAGTCCTATATATCAAAATATGGTAGCTAAAAAAGAATGTTAATTTCAGATCTATTGTAGTATATAAAAATGATTCTTAAAAGACTATAAACGCAGCAAACCTCAATCAAAACAAATTATAAGAAAATAAGTCATCACATTATTTTGGTTATATATTTGACAGTCTTCAGAAGTCAATTCTGTATCCCAACATTTTGTTTTCTTAAACCAAATATGGAGGAGAAAAAGTTTATAGTACATAAAAACTTGTGGGTGGTAAAAATAAGTACTAGAAAATGAAAAGGCTAACTAGAATACATTATTCATCATTCTGCTATAGTGACAAATTCAACAGACTCATGTTAAATTCATGTCTGACCTGCATTTTGTGGCCATGGCTAATACATTTAATGCTCATTAAATTAAAAAGGAAGCATCTAGGTAATACATCTTATTTTTCAAAGAGCTTTACAATTACTTTCAAAGAGAAGGAAATTTCATAATGACAAAAGCAGCACTGAAGAGTAAAATGATTTCAAGAAGTTGAATTTTGATTTTAAATGAACTTGTTTATCATTGACATGAAATATAAAATAGTCATTATTCCTGTGAAACAGTATTTTTGGTTTCTTTGGCCAATACATGAGTGAAAATAATCATTAGAACACAGTCTTCTTTAGTGATCATATTGACCTTGTGCATTTTCTAGGCCCAAGTATATGGCTTTGCTTCCACCTGTCCCCATTCTATTTTTGTTTGTTATTGATCACCCACTCCAAGCTCTCATAAACACACATGGTATCTGGTGTTACTATTGTGCTTGAACTTTTTTTTTTTTTTTTTGACAGGCAGAGTGGACAGTGAGAGAGAGAGACAGAAAGGTCTTCCTTTTGCCATTGGTTCACCTTCCAATGGCCGCCGCAGCCAGTGCACCACACTGATCCACAAGCAGGAGCCAGGTGTTTATCCTGGTCTCCCATGGGGTGCAGAGCCCAAGCACTTGGGCCATCCTCCACTGCACTTTCGGGCCACAGCAGAGAGCTGGCCTGGAAGAGGGGCAACGGGGACAGAATCCGGCAGCCCAACTGGGACTAGAACCCGGTGTGCCGGCGCCACAAGGCGGAGGATTAGCCTAGTGAGCCGTGGCGCCGGCCTGTGCTTGAACTTTGAAAGCAACTTTGATATAATTTTTGCCTATATAGCCAAAAAAATATACCAAATTAAAAAATGCCATATTGCATTTGCAGATTATCTATGAAGAGCATAAATGTTCTATCAGTTAAACACTAATTCTAAACATATCATTATACTTTACTCATTGCATATTGGATAAATGTAAGTAAAATAGAGTTCCTACTCTTAAATATCTAGATAGGTTTGGCAAATTCCAATAAGGACTTACGAATTTACTTCAGGGTGATAAAATGGAACAAAAATTTAACACATAAAGATTTATGAATATGAAATATCCTGGGAAGATTAAATTATAAAATAATTTTTGAAAATTCTGGGATTGACCCAAATTTCCATTTTAATGCAGCTACTGAAAGGCAACTAATCCACTACAAAGTAGCCACAGAGCTTTGGAGATGAGCACTGACATTTATTGAACACAGCTTCCTAGCTAACAGACACTGTAGAGCCTCCCATTGTTTCCAACAGTTGTTAAGTAGCTGAATCAGGCTCTTAGTCATGAAAAAAAAGCCCTTGTTCCATGATGAAACATCACTTTTTTATACACAAAGAATACAGAACTGTAATCCAAATTGACTTCTGCTTCTCAGCCTCACAAAAGTAGATTTAATGACTGGCAAAAAATATAAAGTTGGTTATCCATATTCACTGGTTCTACACCCAGGGATTCCAACAAGCATAGAGCAGAAATATTTGAAAAGAAAAGCTACATCTGTATTGAACATGTACAGACTTTTCTTGTCATCAATCTCTCAATTATAGTATTTATAGTATAATAGTATTTATATGAAATTTATACTAGATTAACTATTATTAGTAATCTAGAGATGATTTAAAGTATATAGGAGAATGTGCATGAGTTACATGCAAATACACATCATTTTATAAAGTAGACTTGACCATCTGGAATTGGAAATCTGTAGTGGTCCTGGAATCAATCCTCCATGGATAGTGAAGGACAACTGTAGTAATTTAAAAGAACCACAATTTTAAATTTTATTAAAACTACAATTTATTTAGCACAAATCATATGCAAACCATTCCACTAGGTGCTTTATATACATTATTGTTCTCCCAATAATCCCATCATATATAGGTATCATTATTACGAGGTAGCAGATGAGCTACTGATATCTAAGTACATTTTTTTTTAATCCCACCCAGTCACAAATCTGGAATCCATCTATTTACTCATTAAGTTGACTATATATTCATTCAACAAATATCTAAAGAACCACCAGGTTTCTTGCATTGTGGCTAGAGCTAAGGCTATAGTTCTAAAGAGTGAACACAGAGTCACCAGAGGTGCCATTTCATTTGACTGTTAGGACCATTGACATGTAAACAACCTAAATTGCTTTATTCTCTGACATGTGACACCTGGTATAACCAATTACTCATTAACACCTTTAAATCATCCTTTCCTTTTCAATTTCCTTTCAGGAAGAGTAAATTATGAAATGGCACGACATAAAGTAATGTGAGATATTTTACCATATTACTTTATTAATAAACCTGAATTTGTGAATGTTCTCAAAATTCATCAAAACTGTCATGATTTCAAATGGACTAAATGAATAACAATTTTTATATATTTTAAATGTTTTTGTAAATGTAAGAACAAGATTTCATGCATTTCATAGGAGGAATTCTAAGAAGATAACCATACTTCCCTCCATCTATTTCCCTCCTTTATTATCTTTAATTTTTGCAAAACATTATTTTAGTCTACTCTATAATCACAGGCTTAATGCACCACTAACCATAATATTCCACAAGTAAAAAGTAGAAAAACTACTGTCAGTTCCACAGGAGCATCAATAGAGCTAAAAATATTCAAACCACAAGATGTCCATTTCATTCTTATACATTTTTTTCTATATTAACACAACCTATCAGAGAAAACATATGGTAGCTGTCTTTTTGGCTTATTTCACTAAGCATGATGGTTTCCACCAGTATACATTTTATTACAATAGATATGATTTCATTCTTTTTATGGCTGAGTAGTATTCTGTACTGTATATACACACAACATTTTCTTTACCCAGTCATTAGCTGATGGCATCTTGGTTGATTCCATATCTTAGCTATTGTGAAATAAGCTACAATAAACACGGGGGTACAGATAACACTTTCATATGCAGATTTCATTTCCCTTGGGTAAATTCCAAGGAGTGGGATTGCTGGGTCACATGTTTAGTTATTTTCAGTTTTCTGAGATATTTCTATACTGCCTTCCACAATGACTGGACCAGTTTACATTCCCAACAGTGGATTAGAGTACCCTTTTCCCCACATCCTTGCCAGTATTTTTTATTTTATTTTTTATTTTTAGATGAGAGCCATTCTAAGTGGGTGAGGTGAAACCTCATTATAGCTTTTACTTGCACTTCCCTGATAGCTAGTGATCATGAGCATTTTGTCACATGTCCAATGGCCATTTGTATTTCATCCTTTGAAAAATGCCTGATCATGTCCTTTGCCCATTTCTTAACTGGATGGCTTGCTTTACAGTTAATGAGTTTCTTGAGCTCTTTATAGAACGTGGATATTAATTCCTTATCAAGTTGCATAGTTTGCAAATATTTTTTACTATTCTGTTGGTTGCCTCTTCACTTTGTTTCCTCTGCAGTACAAAAGCCACTTAGCTTGAGGTAATCCCATTTGTCTACATTTACTTTTACTGCCTGTGCTTCTGGCGTCTTTTCGAAGAAGTCTTTGCCTATGCCAGTCCGTAAAATTCCAGGGCCACTTGTACTTGTAAATAAAAACACTACACATGTTTTGTCAAAATAGCCCAAAATTATACGAGCTTTCAGTTATGTGAAGGTCTGTGTCACAACCTGCCTGTATGACCATCTTGTTAAGTTACCCTGTCACTGAATCACCAAGTTCTCAGCATCAAACTGACTTAATAGTTATGTTAATATCTATTTAGCTTTTGCTTTCACCCAGTGAGGGTTTCAGAATTCCCACATAGGAAAATGGGGTGGGGAGGCAGACTCAACAGTGGGCAGAATGGCACTCTGATAGCAGAGCTCAGAGCATTGTGTACGGTTGTATTCCCACAGAAATTATGCATAATTTGTTATACTGCAGTAAAAATATTAATGTTTTCTAAAGATGACTTCATTAACATTGAACTGAAGATTTTTGATCTTCCTTCTTAAATTTTATTTTCAGATCTGTTTTCAGAATTGGAGGGCTGATGGAGATTATGGGGTTGCTGGAGCCCCTACCTCTTGGCACACTTTAATCCAGCCACCTCGCTCTCCCAATAAACTCTAAGCTCCTCAGGGGAAATGATATGTACTTCAGGGACTTAGGATTCATAAACTTGTATGAGAAAAAAAAACTTATTTTCACTAATCTCTGACTGAATCCTTCACATTTCTTCAGTTGTGAACAAGCAAAGCAAATCAAAGTGGCTACATGAAAGCTTTGATTTTGGCAACACTGGAAATCATAGATATTTTTTTTTCACATTCTAGCATTGTAGAAATCTAAGAATATCACTTAGACTCATCACTCTTTAGGAATAATAGTAATTTTTATACTTGCTGTCTGCTCTTGTTATTTAATGTGTTAATGTAAAAGTATATAAATTATTGCTTCACAAATATATTTTTAAATTGTGATAAATGTATTTCATACAATTATTTTATAAGTAATTTACTCTGTATTGTATTCTATATTTCATAGAGGATTCCTTAATTAACTCTTATATATCAGTGATTTCAATAACAACAAAAAATATTAAGAAACACTTACCACAGCCTGGAGGTGGGAGCCCACTGGTAGTTCACTTGTTTGGGAGAGGGCAAAAAGCACCTCTTATCCTAAACTTATAAAAAATTGTATTCCCCTTTAGATTAATTGAGCTACTCTTGTGCAACAGTCTGGGAGTACTGAAATATCATTTCTGATATTTAAGTGATCCTGAAACTTTAGAACTTAAATCAAGGAGGAATTTGAGTGTTAACTAAGTAAATCTTTCTTTTGATTATATACAGTCACAATTGGCTAAAGGGCTGTGAACTGGAAGAGAATTAGACAAGACTTTAGACTTCTATCGAATGGCAACTCTGTGATCAGCTCTTGAGGCAGGAAAAATGTGAAGAAATCCCCGCTGAAATAAGTAAGTGTATCCTGACTGCAACTCGACTAGACTTCAGTGCTGTGTGGCCATAAGCCTTAGAAAGATTATTGATTAAAGGGATTTCCCTAGCCACAGGAATTAACTCTACCAGAACCTTCTATGAGTGTTGGATAAATATTTACAAACATTTTAGAATATATCAGTTGACTGAATTATATAAAACTGGGTTTAGTCTCACAGTCTGCTTAATTAGAAACAGCTTACACTTATTAATGCTTTGATGTGAGGGGATTTTGTAGTTGTCAAGGTAAAACTGAGAATACCAGTGTCAGATAAGATATTCATTCAGTGATTCTGTGCCAAAATGTGGTACTTGATGTAAGGTTAAGTATGTCATCCAAACACACATACTTTAAGCCTCCTTGTGTGCTGCTAACCTAAGCTCTGCACACATATTCACTTGCTTAAATCTTACAAGACTTGATGTGAACATAATTTTTATTATTTGCATTATACAGATGAGGAAACCATGTAAATGGGAAAGTAAGAAAGTTGTTCAAGGTCACAGGAATCCTGAATGTTTGGGGACCAGGCAGGCTTTTAAATCCATGCTCTCAAGGCTTAGGCTGAGCACTTTCTGCATAGAAAATCCCATAAAGGTTGAACTCTAGAGTGCACTAAATTGTGGTGCCCAACAAGAATCATTCAAAGTTATACCCAGAAGCAGAGACAAGAGCAGCAGGAAAAAAATATCCAAGTATGTTTAAGGACTTTCACTTCATTCTTTTACTTCTGACTAACAGAAATTCTGAAATGGCCAATTTATCTCTCGGTTTATTTTCCTTGTTTTCTCCTAATAAAATGATAGACTGATGACATAGAAAGTGTGAGAGAGAGGTTTACAAGACAGGGGCAATGTTCCTTTTTCCATTTCCTTTCAGTTTGTGACGGATTCATATGTATGAAATAGTGTTTTTTTTTTTTTTAATCACACACAGTAGTCTAAAAAGTAACTCTGAGAGGTCAGACATTGACTCAATTTAAAATTTAAAATATACAATTTAAAATATAACAATAATTAAATTTTTATTAAAGAAAAATTCCATCATAGAATTCTATTATCAGCCTTTATATCAAATTAAACACAAAAAGTAACTGAGTTGCCTTCTCTTCTCACCTTGGGTTCAAGAAAAAATAGACCCAAGAAAGAAAAAAAAATCATAATTCAGACTTCAAAAACAAAATTGCAGAAAATCACAACTGGAAAAATGTTGTTCCTCGACTTCCAAATTCTGACAGGAGCTTGACAGGAAACATTTTTTGGAAGTCAACCATCTAAAATGTTGCTTATTCATGATGTTGCCAGAAAATACTGAAAGGGAAATGAGATTGCAATCTCTCCTTGTCCAGCTGTCAAAGAAGACAGCAAATTTCTCTTCCGCTGAAAAGACAAAACTGGAAAAAAAAAATCCACACTGTCAGAAAATGGCACAACACCTCAGTGGGTTTGAGGAACAACTAAAAATGGATGTAATGTGACAGCAGCCACCTGGACACCAAAGATGACAAAGATTGTTGCTGTAATACAGCACAAGCAACAGGGAATTGGCAAATTATGATGAAGAAAAGAGCCAACTCATGCAAACCTATGCGAAAGTCTTGATTAGGCCTTTGGAGCGTTGAGCATCATAGAGATACTGAGCAAGGTGACAGCTTACAAGCATTTGGTGTATGTTTCCTCTGGTGTTCATTTTAACATTTTACCCAACCTTCAACTCAACATAAATACCAATTAGGCGGGTTAACAATAAAAACAGAAGCCCCTAGTGTGATTGCTCACTTGTACAAGATTCACACACTTTGCTGATCAACAACACACTAACTAGCCTTTGAAGAACACCTTTAAAAGATGACTAATATCAATCATGGAACAGGTTATTTTTTCTTCATTTTAAAGATACAGAAACCAAAGCATACCATAAAATTAGAAACAAATAAGCCAAGGCAAAACTAATTCTTCAAAACAGTATAGAAAGGCATCTTCAAGAATGTTCAATGGAGACATTGCAGAACTTTGGTCTCCTCCAACCCTACTCTCTCATGTCATCCTCCCTCCCACCAGCTTGCCTTTCTTGATTTTGAAATGAATTTATTACCAAACTCCATCTTTCTGTAGTGTGAAAAGATCATCTTCTTATGTACTATCACTATTCTGCACCTTGGTTTTTGGGCTACTTCTCATGTCTTGAATTCTATTCTTCATTTGTGTTTTACCTTTCTACTGTTCAGTGTCTTTACTTAAGCAGAGTTCACCAGCATCAGCATTTTTTTCCTCTGAGCTCATTCAAAGGTATCTGTAATTCATTTGTTACTGACTTTATTCCTCAAACAGATTAAGAACTAAATAATGTGACATAAGATACAATCCCTAACATTTAGTAGCTGCTCAAAAAAGTTGAAGGTATAGGGGCCAGCACTGTGGCTCACTTGGTTAATCCTCCACCTGTGGCGCCAGCATCCCATATGGGTGCAGGGTTCTAGTCCCGGTTGCTCCTCTTCCAGTCCAGCTCTCTGCTGTGGCCCAGGAGAGCAGTGGAGGATGGCCCAAGTGTCCAAGTGCCTGGGTCCCTGCACCCACATGAGAGACCAGGAGGAAGCACCTGACTCCTGGCTTCAGATCAGTGCAGCGCAGGCTGTAGCGACCATTTGGGGGGTGAACCAACAGAATGAAGACCTTTCTCTCTGTCTCTCTCTCACTGTCTAACTCTGCCTGTCAAATTAAAAAAAAAAAAGTTGAAGGTATAAAGTAAAACATCTTGAAAAAAATTCTCTAGCATTTTGTCTTTTAAAGCTCTTTTTTTTTTTTTTTTTTTTTTTCTTGCAGAACATAAAGAAACATTTTGAACACAATTTCATGCCTGGGCATTTAGTCAACCTGGTGATGAATCAAAACAAAGTCTCTGCATAATTTCCTCTGTTTTACAGCATCCCCATTTGGCTTTCCAGGATCACTCTTCTCTTGCTTGTCTCAACATCACAGGTGTTTCTCCTGGAGCCCCAGCAAGGGATGGTCCCCAGTCACTAATAGGATGTGTTTAAATGCTACAGTGTTCCCCAGTCACAGAAAAAAGGGACAAGAGTGAAGTGAGAGAGGAAGGAAAAGAAGAGCAGAATTACAAATGAATTCTCTAAACCTTTGCTAATTCTGATAAACATGATTTCATAAAGAAAAGTACTCTACACTTCACCTCTTCATTTCATCTTCAGTTTCTCTCATTTTAAAAATATCTACAAGAGACACACTTTAGCTTTAGAGAATATGGCTCCAGGCGCTTCTCAGTTTTATTGGGGGGCATATAGTTGGGAAAGCTTCAGTTGCCTTCAGGGGTGGGAAGATAAAGAGGTGAAGTGGAGAAAGCTAGGTATAACTCCTGGGCTTAGTTATTATCTCCTTCTCTGCAAACAGCAAAGGGATGAATACCTATCTACTCAGATTCATTTGCTTTTAATGTTACTAATAAACTGACAGAGGAAAAAAAGTACTCACCCCCCATATAGATGTCACTCTCAAGAATTTCTAGCTTAAATAGGAACTTTTGCAATAAACGCCACCATGGAAAAAAATGAGTTTAAACTCCTATTCAATTTTTTATGTTAAAATGATTCATTTTTGAAGAATTCTTATTCTTATAGATGACAGCTCTTTGTATTGTAATAAGCAACAGAATTACATCAAGTAAACATGAAGATAAATAGATCTTGAAAACAAATTATGTGGTATTTAAAAATTAATAAATGTAGTAAAGCAAAGCATAAATAAATCAAATTCCATTTATCCATTGAACATAGATTTACTTAGTTTATAAAAACATTCTTAAAATTTTGTATTCTGTAACATTTGTGTCATACCATTTAAAAAAATAAGCATTTATTGTCATTCTACATTACATTCTACATTACTTTTTTATTCCAATAATATGTAATAATTTTTTTACTTTTGTCTTTTCATTCATCTTCTTGATTTTTCAAAGAGTATTTGACCCAAAACTTAACCTTCATCACCTATCTGATAGTTGTCATTTAAGACATTAACATAAATCAATACTACGATATAGTTAGGGAATTGTTTTTATGAAGAAAGTATTGATCAAAATAAAGAACTGACTGAAAGACTGAAATAAGGCTGTGTGTCTTTTTAAAGGATATATCCATCAGGAAGAAAGTAGCTGTTATAATCTATTAACAAACATTAATTGCCAGCACAAAATACAATTTTATGCTGATATTTTTTATTTTTGTTTGTATTGCAAAGGAAGATCTCTCACTTCTGACACTATTCTGAAGGGACATTCTGAGCACAGACAACGCAGCATCAATGAGTTTTATCTACTACAAGTACAAACAATTTTGCTGCTACTTTTTGGAAAATGGAGCATTTTAGTGACTTTTCAAGGTACACATCTGGCTCTGTCAGATTTTGTTAGTGAGTTGTGTATAGCAATGTCTAGCTCAGACCAAGAGGAGCTGAGCAAAGTACTGGTGGAAAAGTAAAGCAAAGATAGAACTAACAAACATCACAAACTGGTAATGCTACTACAATGCCAGAACACCTGTACAATTGCCTCTGATTTTGAACAACATGGCAATAACTCAACACTAAATGTACAACTTCAACTGTGATATATGCATTTTAATACTCTTAGTATGTTCCTTTATTATTTTTTTCCTAACAAATATAAAGACATATAAGCTACCTGAAGACACAGGCCACAACATTTTCACCTCCATATTTGAATTGCACTTCACACTCAATAAATATTCATCAAAGGATTGTTGAAAAAAATATAAGCTAAAGAGTTCTACCTGGGAAGGAAGGCTGGAGCAGAAACATTCTTTAGAGATCACAAAGTTGTAAAGGGGATTGAATTTAGGGGCTTGACTGCGGATAATCTTATTGTTTCCTTGCAAAATTGTAACTTGAGGCAATAGCTTCCTTCCAGAACTGCTGGTCTCAAGAAAACCTAACTTCAGACTGAATAGAAAGAGCAGGTCTAGGGCTGTTAGCCTAACCTGGAGACTCTGAAAATAAAATCTTTCAGTATCAAAAACCAAAGGCCTCTCCTACAGACTCTGCCATCACCTCCTGTCTCAGAACATTTGCAGTTCTATAGGTCAGTTATGCAAAATTCTCTCATGAAGTCCCGGTTCTCTGAAAAATTCTGTTGACAGGATCATAAAGGAAAATAAATTTTAACCTCCAGTTTGGAGGTGATTTAATAAGGGAAAAGCCTAAACTGTGGCCAAATATTAGTCATAAAACAATAGTCATAAGATTCACAAACAAAATGTGATCAGAACTCCAAATAAGGGAATGTCCTTGCGTCATAGATGCCAAAATAAAACAAATGTGGAAGAAGGGCAAAGACCTGCGTTTCTTATACCAGAAGAAATTATTAAAATAAAGAAAAATGAGGTCTCTGAGAGACAGGAGCTACAAAAACCAGGTGATGAAGCCAAGAAACTTACATCTAGGGGCAAAGTCAGTAAAAACAGAATGTGCTTGAGACCTGGAAGACAGAATGCTTCCTCCACACATAACACAACAGAAGTGAAAACGAGGGGGAAAGTGTAGAGGTCTCCATGAAGAATCAGAAAGGAGTAACTGAAAATACAGAGTTAATGAGTTTGAGATCCAGAAAGACTCATCTCAAGCCTGGTACAAACTCTTTGGAGAGTAAATCTGGGCAGAGAGTAAAACAAGGTTATCAAGAGACATGCAGAAGATCCAAAGAAAGAAAAGGACATTGTGAGCACCAGGAAAATGAGAACCAGAGGCCTTGTGATGATGTTTAGCAATGAAATTGAAGCAAGGAAAATGTAAAGTTGGTTTAGTGAAAATTTTAGTATAACTTTTGCTATCTATGTAAAATGAATTCTGTAAGTAATGCTATTGATCAGTTTAAGAGAGGAAAGGGTATAATTTTCCAGTTCAATGATCTTCAAAAGGTCATGAAAGGGATTGCCAGGTCTCCTAGAATGATAAACCCTTAAAAAGTGCAGGGTGGGAAGTGGGGTTGGGGACACTGTATGGCCTTTGCATCACAAAATAAAGCCCTGGATATCAAAAAACAAACAAACAAACAAACAAACAAAAAACAAACCAAAAAAAAAAACCAAAAAAACAAAAAAAAGTGACCAGAGCAGCACACTGAAAGGAGAACAGAACGAGTCAATGTGTAAATGGCAAACTATTTCAAGTTGTGGCCTCAAAATTATTCATTAGAGAAAGGTATTAAATATCTGCTTTGTGGTAAACTCAGTAAAAGAAAAACAAGAATGGATAATGCATACCCCCTTCCTCTTCACTTCCCATCCTCCAAAAGGATAACCTGCTTTTTGATAAGTACAAGTCAAGACACTAACATGAACAGCATTTCTTAGGTGTTTGTGAGATGGAAAAATTTTATTTCAGGCTGTGTTTCAAATGCATCTTGAATGTTGGTAAGCAGATTACAGAAAAGCAAGGTAGAAAAAGGCGTGTCAGGATTAGGGGGAAAAGCAAAGCCCTAGAGATGAGGGAAATGGCACAGTCAGGGGCTAACAACAGAACAGTCACCTGGAGCCAAGGGTCTGGTGAGGAAGGCAGCATAAATAAGAATTAAAGATAAAACAGGGTCAGGCTCAGGAGGTCACATTTAGCCTAATATGAAGTAAGAGCCAAAGAATGTATTTACACAGGAAAATTTGATGGTTAAGGTACTAACTTAGAAATATTAGCTTGGAGAGTGTAAGAAAGAATGGAATACGGTGATGGGATGGTCAGTTAGGAGCTATTATACCGCATTCTCTACATTTATAAATATTGTGGTTATCTCACTGAGTTAGGTGTGTGGAAATGCTTTCAGTGCATAAAATCTTGAGAAGGGGTCATTTAAGAATAGGACAATGTAGGAGGGATAAACAGGAGTCAGAGAAGACTGCCAAGGTGAACCTAGAAGGCCAAGTGACTCTACCAAGAGAACTAGAAGCCAAGAGGAATTAGTGGCTTAAGGAAAAAATGATTAAATTTTTTTGGTGTTTATTTGAATGTGGTGTATATGAAGTTAAGTTAGCCCAGTTGAAATACATTCAGGTAACTTTAAAAGCAGCACTGGGTGGGAGAAAGAAGGGTTTTATGTTTACCACTAACACAAAGTAGTTAGTGAAATTGTCTTTTTTCATAGCATCTTCTTAAAGAAAGATGAAATATGAATAAGTATTAATATAGTAAACTGAATGGAGGCCCCCCAAAATATCACTAGAACCTATAAATGTTACTTTATATAGAAAAATGCTTTTACCAGATGTGATTAATAATCTTGAGATGGGGAATTAGCCTAAAATATCCAGGGATCCAAAATACAAAAATATAAAATAAAATAGGGGCTGGTGCTGTGGCATAGCAGATTAGGCCACTGCCTGCAATGCCAGCATCCCATATGGGTAGCATCCCATCACTTCTAATCCAGCTCCCTGCTAATGTGCCTGGGAAAGCAGTGGAAGATGACCCAAGTGCTTAGGCCCCTGCACCCATGGGGGAGACCTTGAAGAAGCTCCTGGATCTTGAATTCGGCCTTGCTATTGTGATCATCTGGGGAGTGAATAAGCAGATGGAAGCTCTCTGTCTCTTCCTCTAACTCTACCCTTCAAATACATGAAAATATCTTTTTTTCTTAACTTTTTTTTTTTTATTTGACAGATAGAGTTAGACCGTGAGACAGAGAGAGAGAGAGAGAGAGAGAGAGAGAGAGAGAGAGAGAAAGGTCTTCCTTCTGTTGATTCACTCTCCAAATGGCTGTTATGGCTGGCGCTGCACCAATCCAAAGCCAGGAGCCAGGTGCTTCTTCCTGGTCTCCCATGCGGGTGCAGGCGCCCAAGCACTTGGGGCATCCTCCACTGCCCTCCCGGGCCAGAGCAGAGAGCTGGGCTGGAAGAGGAGCAACCGGAACTAGAACCCGGCGCCCATATGGGATGTTGGTGCCACAGGCGGAGGATTAACCAAGTGAGCCACTGCACTGGCCCCAAAGATATCTTCTTTTAAGTGTCCTTATAAGAGCCACATCAAGGAGCTTCAATGCAGACGTATGAAAGGACAGTGCTGCCATAAGACAGGGAATGTCAGAAGTTAGCAGAAATGACGGAAAGACTCTCCAGCACCCCGGAGGGAACACGGCCCCACTCACATGTTGACTCCTGGCCAGTGATGCTGATTTCAGACTCCTTTCCAGAATTATGACAGAATACATTTCTGTTGTTTAAACCACTATGTTTGTGGTATCTGCTACTCCAGACATTGGAAGTAACATGATTACAAAAGTACTTCCTATCATTCTAATGAGAAGCATCAATACAGATGTTTCTCAACTAACAATGTTCTGTTAGATCCAGTACAGTTGCTCAATCCAAAACAATGGTTTTCATAGATTAAAGAATTCCATGCTCTTTTTAAAAGCCAATAAAAACTTTAACAAGAATGACCATTTTCTGCTCTATTATAGAATACCACAGACTTGTTGAAATTTATTTGCTTATGATGCTGGAGGCTGAGAGGTCAACCAGTATGGCACCAGTATCCTGCAATGGCCTTCATACTATATCAGTAACATGGTTGGAGAGCAAACAAGCATGCATCAGAGAAAATCAGACTGAACTTATTCTTTATAGCAGAAATCCATCTTCTCAATAAAAACATCAATCCATTTGTGAGTACACAGCCTTCAGGACCTAATCATCTCTTAAATGCCCCACCTCTCCTTCCTTCCTTCCTTCCTTTCTTTCTTCCTCTCTTCTTCCTTCCTTCCTTTTCTTTTTCTTCTTTCTTTCTTTCTTTCTTTCTTTCTTTCTTTCTTTCTTTCTTTCTTTCTAACAGATAGAGTTAGACAGTGTGAGAGAGAGACAGAGAGAAAGGTCTTCCTTCCATTGGTTCACCCCCAACACGGCCGCTACAGCCGGTGCTCTGCGGATCCGAAGCCAGGAGCCAGGTGCTTCCTCATGATCTGCCATGCAGGTGCAGGGACCCAAGCACTTGGGCCATCCTCCACTGCCCTCCCGGGCCACAGCAGAGAGCTGGAGTGGAAGAGGAGCAATCGGGACTAGAACCTGGTGCCCATATGGGATGCCAGCGCCGCAGATGGAGGATTAACCAAGTGAGCCATGGCGCCGACCCCAGCAATTACATTTCAACATGAGTTTTGGAAGGGACATTCAAACCTTAGCAAAGACAAATAGAAGCATATTAATAATTTCCAAAGTACCCAAAAAATAATTCTGCAAGTGAATTACATTATTACTAAGTGAAAAACTGTAACACAATCTATATATTAGGGGAGGTGTTCAAAATTGTTAGATTCAACTAAAGATTTGTAAATCATCATCTTGAAAGAATATTCCAAACATACTTCGAGATTAGACAATATGAAATTCTTTCTAATGTAGATAACTTTTTTTAAATCCCAAGTTTGCTAGCCTATCTTCTTAAAATGCTTATAAATGCCTAAATGAATTTATTTTCCTGACAATGGTATATTTCTACTCAATCATAGGTCTGTAGGCTGCTGTGAATCAGTTAAAATCCTATTGTGTAAGAGTTCAATAATCTAAAGGGAAAGGCATTATAATTAGAAGTAATCTACATATATAATTTATGTTGTTTGGAAGGCCTAAATCATTGTTAAGAGTTTTACATGATTTTCCAGACAACAATTGCTAATTTTAATTCACTTCACTTTGCTTTCTAGGCCAACTTCCTAAAGCCTCAAACAAGTTAAGATAGTTAAAATTTTATTCTTCTGTGCACCAAGTTTAAGTAGACAAAAAAAAAAATGCTTTTTTTTTTTTTTTTTTTACTTCTCATATAGTCTAAGCTGTAGAAATCAATATAGATGCTCTTGGGTCCTTTTCTTCTCAGCCACCTGTAAAAATTGTCTCCCTCTTTTATCCCCTCTCATTCTTGTCCAGATCTCCCAATTACATCATGAAGCACACAAATAGTTCATGTGTTTCAGAAGGTCACACTGCTAAAATGCATGATAACATGATGATTAAGAAAGTGGGCTCAATGCCCAACTATGGAGATCCCAATCCTGGTCCTGCCCCTTGGGCACGAGGCCTTGGGCAGATTATTTGGCATTTGCCTCAATCTTCTATCAAGAGAGGCTAAAAATATACCAACTCATGGCATTGTCATGAATCTCAAAAGGTTACATGTATTATGTTATACATATATAATATATAATATATAATTAATAAGTATATTTTATATAATACATAATAATAAATATATAAAATAACATATATAATAGGAACTAAAATTTACCTAATGTTCTGATTGCTTTGTATGTGCATCTCTTGGAGACAGAAAAATGTGGCCAAACCCTAGCATTTTAGAGAAAACATCTGAAATAACAAGATGTATCAGAAAATTAAAAAATGGACTGGTGTTCTTCAGCATAGGGAGTAAAAGGGTTTTTTTTAGAGGAAAAATACCCAGATTCCAAAGCTAATTTGCAGCACAGCTTTGTATTGTGGCCCTTCCCTGTGCCTGTGCATCCATTATAGCTTCAGAAAACAGAGAGAGGGAGTCACAGGAGGAAGAGGAAATCAGCCACTTTGGACTTAGAACTTCCACTTTCTTCACAGCTTCATGATCATTACCTGCACTGAGACACTCTACAAATTTGTTGTATATTCTTTTTAGGTAAAGGGTTTTCAAAAAATCATTTAACATCCTCCCCCTCCAAAATGAATGAATAAAGATTGCAATGTCTGAAATTATCTCAGATTATTAAAGCTGTCTTCCTCTACTTTTAATGTTTAAAACATTTACTTTCAAGAGAAGTACAACAGCTAATTCTCACAAATCAGGAGACTATGTCAGTGTTTTGGACTACATCTGAGGAACTTTTCAATTTTGTTTAAAATTTGATAATTTAATGGAGCAGTAAGAATATTCATCAAGGGGTGAAAAATAATTAAATACATTGTTACTCAAATGACCTGGCATAGAAAATCAATTATATCCTAAACACATGTTCTATCATATTGCTTTGTTCAAGGACTACACTGGCTTTTTATACAGAAGTCCCCTGTGACACACAGAAATTGGCTTTGGGGCATCTGCTTTAGGGAAGTGACAAGTGGTGTTTCTGTTTTCCTGGAGCAGTGATGCATATGTCATCCTGGGAAGGCTTCTTAATTCTAGTACTGTCAAAGATAATAATAATAAATACAATGTATTTAATTCTGGTCTATAAAACTAAATGGGAAAATGGAAAACTTTGTCAAAGTTCAAAAAAAAAAAAAGTACAATTAGAGCAATGAGCAAAGAGTGAGAAACCTTGCATCATTTACCTTGGATAAGAAATCACACTAAGTAGTACCTTGTAAGTCAAAATTTCTACAGAGAGGATGATGAAAACACACAACTCTGCCACTATCCTTGGATCTGGAACTGTCTTCAGCTCCATTCTCTTCCCCACCCCCCCCCCAGAACTAAAGGATCATCCATTTCTTCTAATGTTGATTTGATGCGCTCTTCTACCACATCTTTCTATTCACATATAAAATTTTCCCTAGTATCTCAAAATTCCTTAACAGAGATATCAGAAAGAAAGTCACTATATCCTGTAATACAAAGACATTCACATCTCATGCCCACTCAATAGGTCTACCTAAATGCCACTTCCCAGACTCCATCCTCATTAATAATCTGTCACCTTTTCTCCTCCTAGATCTCTCACCAATTGGATAAGTCATTCACCACTGACCGTGAATTAATGTGCATTTTTAACTTACACAATGTGGAAGGATGAATGGGTGAAATTCCCAACACTCCTACCATTGGGAGGATTTCCCCAATTCCTGTCATTTAGGAACACCTCCGCTGGAGCCGTAGTAAGAAGCAGTGCATTTCTGAATATAACTCTCACACTAGGTTGGTCAAATGATAAACCAACCTTGTCCATTTTCTCCCTTAATTAGCTGGAAAGGAATGCCCCTTCATGAATGCAATCAAAGGTGTAAGCAGAGAAAGAAATGCAGTGGAAATTGTGGAGCCTGACATGAAAAACTGGCCAACCTGCTCATGTACATAGTCTTTGCCTTCTGGTCCTGGTTGTGGCTCAATCCTGGATGTACCATTTCCATAGACAATCCACCAACCTGCAAACCTTCTAACTTGTTATGTATAGCCCAGTTCATGATGGTAGCACTGGTCACAAGGTTACTTTTTATTCAAGGTTAGGTGTTCCATCCTACTAGCACCAAGAAGTGCAACAGAAGTATTTTCGCAAAGCATACGTTTATCAGAATCAGATGGCAAAGCCTTGCTCCTTAATGCTAGGAATCCATTTTGTGATTTTCCCACTGGGGTTTGCATAAGATCTGCCAGAAAATATGACCCCAGTGGCGGGACCTCTTTCACTGTATCATGAACTTGTAGTCTTGTTTCTCTTCTGAGCCCTACTCAAAGCTGGCTACATTTTGTATCTCTTAGTAAAAGAATTGAACAGTATTACTAAATGGAATATATACATCCACAATTCAAGGAAGCCTTCCAGGCATTGTGCTTCCTTCTTTATGTTGGGAAATGTGAGCAGTAATGGCTTCTGGTTTACTTTGGTAAGGATGTTCATCATGCCTCAGACTCCTGAAAACTTTACTGACATAGAAGACCTTTGAATTTCCACAAGGCTCATCCTCTATCTTCTGGATCACACATGCCTCACATAGGATGTCACTTACTAAAGATCAGGCTGATAAACATCAAATAACAGGACAACATGATGTTCAACAGAACATCCAGACAGCCAGGTTCCTTAAGAAGGTAACACAGCGAGTACAGCCTTGAGGAAAAATCGTAAATTTTTACTGCTGTCTAACCAGGTGAATGTAAAGTGCTTCTGTTCCTTCTCCCTGACAGGGATGGGAAAGAATAGATTTGCCAGATCAATGGCTGCAAACCATGTAATTGAAGCTTAGTTGAGTTTGTGGTAGTCTTCTAATACTCACCAGGATTCATCTGGCCTTAGAGAACCAGACTCATCATCACCACCAGATTCTTTGCTATCAAAAGTCCAGTTGGATAACCGCCTTTTATAGTCAGCTTTGGGCAGTGGATGGAAACCAACTGGCCTTTTCAGGAGTGATGGTGCTCCTCTCACTGGTGTTTTCATTATTTCTTTGGCTCCAGGTTTCCCCTGCAAAACATGGCCATCTGGTCGGTTTTCCAGCCTTATGTGTACTAAGATACTTCTCTGAGGCTTTGGACTCATTCGCCTACTGTCTACATAGCAATTCTGGCACTTCCATTTCTTATAGTGTCAGTCAACACATCTCACAAGCTTCAAAGTACCATCCTGGCAATATGTAAACAGCATGTCCCAAAGCCCTTGCCAGGGTGTTAAATTTTGTTTCATGGGTTGGTCCTCCCATGTTAATAAACTCTCCTTTAATTGTCTTTTTGTTCCAGTCACTTTGGTACAACACTTTCTAGATCCAGTTCCATATATACCCTCAAAATTCCTGGAAGTATTACAGCTCTTTGGGCTTCCGCTCATTAACAGACTTGGCAATTTACTGGCCATATTATGATGAAATTGACCCTACATATTTGTCTGATGGCCTGAAGATTGGTTGACATAAGAAATAAAACTGTAACACAGGCTTCAGCCAATCCTACACCCTATTGCCTATTATGTTCTGGGTTATGTCTAATTCAAGTCATAAGGTTGGTGGATCCAGCGCCAATCCATTATGGAAGTGGTACATCTGGGTTTAAGCACAACCAAGGCCAGAAAGCACAGGCAATTTGCATGATTAAGTGGGACAGTTTCCCATGTCAGGCTCCGCAATTGCAATTTCACTTCTTCCTGTGCTCACACCAATGACTGCATTCATGGAGAACCATCTCTTCCTAGTTAACACAGCATGAAAATGGACAGGTCGGGGACATGAGCTCTGGCATTGGAATAGTCCATAACTGTTATTCCCCATCAAGGCAAAGGCAAGCAGCCACTGGACGTGAACTAGCCCCAGGGGTGCAGGTATGACCTTGGAAGGGACAGCTGCCTCTAACAGCAGTCAAATCCAGTGGACAGATTTAACTGTTAGTCATCAGCGTACAACACTCCCAGTAGGAGTAGGAATATATGGGCACTATTCCAGAGCACCCAGTGTAGGAAATAAATGAACAAGACCAAAAACAAGACAAGAAAACTTACTAACTCTACCTTTAGCCTCCTCTTGGGCACTTGTAAAGGGATAAACAGCTCTGGTACCTTTGCTGTCAATTCATGAGGGCAACATTTTTAGGGAAGTAAACAAATGGATTCTGGGATTTGTTCTTCTTGCAAAGATTTAAGCCATCAAAAGTAGTAAAATATTTGGGAGAAAATAATGGTGCCTGAAGGGTAGGCCTAAGTATTTCAGTCCTCTGATCCCAGAAGGCTAGGCTCTGAAAACTTCTGGTCACTCAAAAGTTTCTGAATGTTTATCTTCTATGGTAGAACAGTAAGATCAATCTCTAAAACTATTTTGTGACTTGAAACTTAAACATTAGATTTATTTCAGAAACCTTACATTCCTTTGCATTCTAAACAAATCTCTCCTGTGTTTAGAGTTCAAGGTGGCTTTAAAATTTAATGCTGGGGTGGCTGTATGGCCTAGCAGGTAAGACACTAATTAAGATGCCTGCCTCTGACACTGGAGTGCCTGAGCTCAACGATATCTGCCTCTGAATTCCAGACTCCAGTTGCCTGCTAATGCAGACCCTGGGGTCATGGTGACAGCTGTAGTAATTGGGTCCCTGTCATCAATGTGGGAATCTGAATGAGTTCCCAGCTATAAGCTTCAGCCTCAGCTCAGCTCCAGCCATTATAGACATTTGGGGAGTAAATCAGCAGATGGGAGTGTTCTCTCACAGTCTTCCTTTCATATAAATAAATAATTTTTAAAAACTCCTCTCTTTGAAATACAATGTAATGCTATAAATGTTCACATTTGCACACAAAATTAGAAGAAAAAAAAAAGAGGATGCACAATAGCAGCGAAGCAAATGAACAAAACCTACCAGTCTAATCTCTTATACTACCAGATCTACTTAAGGACAATGGCTCAGAAAGCTCGTATGAACTTCTTGCTCATCACATTATAGGATATAAGACTAAAGGCGTCAACTTCAGAACATTTCAAAGAAATTATTTGATTTTCTATTATCTTTATTACTCACAAAAATATATTTAGGAGCTTGTTGACTCAAGAACAAACTAAAAGTAATTCAAATGTTAGATAACAACACAATTTAAATAACTTCTTTTGCTTGTAAACTATTTTAAAACTTTTTTTAAATTTTTACCTCCTTTGATCCTTTCCAGAACTCTGTTAGGTAAATAAGAATTATTTTGCATACACATCTTTGCATATGGAAACTGAGGCAAATGTCAAATTATTGTGTTAAAACACATATAGCCAATAAGAAATTCTCCTTAGGCTTTGGTCTTTTTGTTCAAAAGCCAGGATTATTTAGCTGTACCATGCAGTCATCTATAAACATGGTGCATTTGACCTTCAAAAGAATAGCTTGTTTTTATGTACCTAGAAACACATTTCCCAACAGACAATCTACAAAACAAATGAAAATTAATTTGGGCTGGGGATTTAACTATTTGTAAATGCAAAATACAACCAAAGATCAGAATTTTTCTCCTCGGGAGAATACCTCACTTATTTTCATCCTTGAAGCAAACACTGTGGGAAAATTAGAAAGAGCTGGTTCAGCTGATCTAAAGTTATCTGAGAAAGAATATTTTCTGTGTTATGCTGAAGCAGAAAATGCCTGAAGTTTCAAATTTTGCACATTGTCAGATTTTACTGAAACATAGGGCTATATGAGGTTGTAAAGAATTGATTGATACTTTTAAAGTAAGAGCAATTTCCACTTTTTCAAAATGAAGATCATTTCCTATCTTTGTTTTTTATCTTGAAGAGATACTTTTCATAATGATGATTACCCTAGCTACAGTATATTTTCTCCAGGCAAGAAAAAAAAAAAAAAAAAAGGACTTGAACAGCTCATCTGTAAACTTATTCCAATCCTACTGTCCACGTGGAGGCTGACTTCAAAGCAGAGAGAAACCCTAATAACAATTAAACACAACACACTAATAACACTTCTTAATAATAGCACCCAACAATTATACCCTTTGCACTTTCAAAGCATTTTATAATCATTAATTAGTTTATCCACACAACATCCCCACGGCTTACGCCAGTATTATTATCCTCATTTTAAAGATGAGGAAACTGAGATCCAAAGTGATTAAGTGCCTCGCCCAAGGTCACAGAACCAGACCAATCAGTAACAGGATCTGTACCTGAGTTCATTGCTCTGTCTCACCTTCAGGATCAACAGGGAGCACGAAAATCTTCGAGGTCCACAAACTATCGTGCTGGGACAACAAGCCTATTATTCTCTTCACTTGTCAACAGTACCCTGCTTTGATCATTGATTTCTATAGAACATGGCTAATAAATTAACGATATTCCTTGTAAAATAACTCAATACACAATGAACAAATTTAAATGAAAAAAAATCTAGCATATTAAGAATACAGGTGTTCCCCAATACCCCATCATTAGGACAGATACGTTTGTGATGAATCACTAAATGATGCTCTATTTTTAGTACAAGAGAGGTTGACAACCCAGTCCTTCCCTGCAGTTATAATTAATAGACCCTCCTTATTTCTTGCTCCTAAATATGACTACTAATACCAGCACACTTGTTTAGGTAATTTTTTCTTAGGTGATTATAAAAACTGTCCCTAGGATCACTAAGTTTGAGGACACAGAAATCAAACTAAAGGGTGGGTGTTTGGTGCAGCATTTTCATTATATGTCAGAGTGTCTGTGTTAGAGTCCTTGCTCTGGTTCTAATTCCAGCTTCCTGCTAATATGCACTCTGGGATGCAGCAGTGATAGCTCAAGTGGTTGATGCTTGCCTGCCACCCAAGCTTGGGACTGGAGCTCCTTGCTCTTCGTTTCAGCCTTGCTGAAGCAACTAAGGAGTGGCAGAGATACTATCAACATCAGACTTCAGCAGCACTGTAGCCCAGAATATTTCTTGGGCATCTCCTCACCTCCTTGTCAGATCCTCAGTTATTTACCATGAGAGAATACTCACACTGCTTTCAAGATTTCAGTAGGGCTTCTGTTAAACTTTCCTGGCTGCAGAAATGTAGGAACCAACATGGATTGTGAGCAGAGATGTGAAGATGCCAGCTCCTCCGGGCTCCTTCCTAAACCGCCCGACTCCACATTGTTGAAGAACCATTTGTCAAATTTCAAACTTGCTCCACAGGGAAGCTCTGTGGCTTACATCACCTGCCACTGATTACCAATTTCCCAATATAATTTTTTTTTCCTGTGTGAAAGGCAGAGTGCCAGAGAGGAAGAGATAGAGAAGAAAGACATGTTCTATCAGCCGAGACTTGAACCAGCCTTCCGATATGAGATGTCGGCACCATAGATGGCAGCACAACTCACTGTACCACAACTCTGGCCTCCTAATGTTAACAGTCAACCCAGATTGAGTGTTACCTGTGTACTAGGTATTAGGTCTTTTACACAATTTAACTCTTTTTTTTTTCCTTAAGATTTATGTATTTATTTGAAGGCAGACTTACAGTGAGGCAGAGAGATAGATAGACAGATACAGAGAGGTCTTCCATCCACTGGTTCACTCCTTAGATGGCTGCAACAGCTGGAGTTTTTCCAGGTCTCCCACGTGGGTGCAGTGGCCCAAGGAATTGGGCCATCCTCCACTGCTTTCCCAGGCCATAGCAGAGAGCTGGATTAGAAGTGGAGCAGCCAGGACTCAAATCAGTACCTATATGGGATGCCAGCACTGCAGGCAGTGGCTTTACCCTCTAGGCCACAGCACCAGCCCCTACAATTTAACTCTTTCAATGCTCACTAACATCCTGTGAGATAAAGTCTAATATTGTCTCTATTACTGAAAAGTTGAGGCCTCAGATAAATGACTTGTTGAAAATCCAACAAGAATTTGAACACAGGCAGTCTTTTTCCAGGGCTATATACTTGGCCATTTTATTCTGATGCTCTCAAGACAATTCACTCACACATACAGGTGAAGTGATGCCGGGTGTGGGAAAGAACAGTGCCTAAAGAGGAAGGCAACTACTACCCTGAGTTTTTTCCCCTTGTCTCTGCTCATCAATTTCTCCATTCAGAAAGTGAACCAATAGAGCCTTCTAAGTGGCAGGTATTATTCACACATTGGTGAAAAATACATTTAATGACTTGGGTTGATAGTTGCCTTATCTCTTTACTCAGAATGACATTCTTTGCCCCATAAAGAGGAGAGGAGGACTGAAGAAACTTCCTTTCCTGGCTTCTTTCAACTCTGAGACTCTGAAGTGTAGTTCTACATGGTTCATCACCTGGACAAACAGCTTCCAAAGCACTCCCCCCTCCTACTTCATTATCATGAGGTTTGAAGGAAGGAATTTGGAGAATGCTCTAAGGCCATCCAGAGGGGCTCAAGGTTTCAGTAACCTGCCAGAATTCACTTTCATCAGTTTCCTGGTGTTTTCACAATTACTGTGCAAGGAAAGGAGATTTCATTTCATATTATTGGCATAAACAATGGGTGGCAGAAGTCTTTGTGTGAGCTAGTTCTTTGAAAGAAAGAACTATCTTAATAAGAGTTACTTATTATCCTTTAATTTAATTCCTATATAAGGACCAATAAGCATATCTGAAGCAACCTAAAAGAACAATTCTTACATAAAAACAGAGAAGGGCAGTCCACATCTATCATTGCCAAGAAGTAGAGAGGGGTTTGCATTTATCCATAGGATCAGGCACAGACTCATACTCACCACTCAGGGAGCAGAATTAGTTTTAAAGATGTAGAGAAGGGCAGTTTCAAACACAAACTCGTCATTGATACGGGAGGCAGGCTGATAGGTTATCATAGTGAGTCATATATTCCAAGGAGCTTTTCATAAACATTAACAAAGAAGCAAAGAATGGACAATTGGACACACACACTAGTGACTTAAGATGAGATAGAAATTATCTTAAAGAGCTGTGTTCAATCTAGGAGAAGACAGAGAAATAGACAAAAAAGCAAAAACAGTGGTTTGACACTCAAACCAAGTTGAGCTTTAATCACAGCCAGCAGAGTGCTCTGACAATGTCAAGCAAGGTATTTCAGGTAACAGGAATGGATGATATATGGTTAGACCTTTCCAACAAGCTTGATTTATCCTCCTTTGAGAAATATTTGGGAACTATAACCAGATAAACTCTAAATTGAAATTTCTTTCCAAAGCAATAAAATTGAGAATCTCAAGTGTCTATATCTCAATTACTTTCTCTCAAGGTTTTAGAATGGAAAGAGAAATTGTTCATAGTTCTGTGACTTCTCAAAGTGACTAGTTGGGAACTAATGATATTACAGTATAGTTCATTTTGAAATAGAGCTCATTTAAGCTGTTCTTAAATGAAACACCCTAGACATTAAGATGAAGTAGGGAAACTTCTTTCAGAATGACAAATTATAGGATGATCAGTTCATTCATTTTGGTGAGAGGAAAAAAAATTAATTCTAACAATATTAAAGTATACAGCACTCCACAGCTGAGTCCCCTGGAAGGCAGTGTTTATACCATACCAGGACCTCCTTCCAAGGTTAAGAAGCTACAAGTAGGACTTAATTTTCCATTTTGTTTAAATCCTGAAAATGTTGAACCTCAAAATTTAATCAATGAGGGTGACCTCACACTTAGCATCACTTTTAAGAGCTCAAAAGCCCTCTTACATAAAATAATATCATTCACCAAAATTCATTTAAAGAGAATTAGAGTTTAATCCTCCAAATACAGATAACTCAGGAGTAGATGAAATGTAACTGGAGAAATCAACATTACAGTAGAAATACCCACTTTTGACAAGGAAGTGGAAAGGTAGAGGGAATATAAGTACTCCTAGGATCTGAAACGGATAGCTAGATGTGAGAATACTGATGGCTGGCATTTTGAGGACAATTATTAGTTATTTCACAGCTTTGACTAGCAACATTTAAAGCAGTACTCCAGTGCGACGAGGGTCAGACCACTGATATTCTTTTTGGATGATGAGGGAAAATGGAGACTGACATTGTCAGGAAAGCCTCAGAGAATAATACATACAAGAAAAGAGGATTCAAATAAAACTGAACAATCTATTTTCATGTATTCTCAATGCTCCACCAAAAAAAAAAAAAAAAAAAACTCAGTCCCTTTTTTCCTCCACTTTTCTAATAGTGGACCAAAGTCCCTGCCCTTTCTGAGCTCTCTTGTCCCACATTATGCCTTTCCTCACTACAGCTAAGCTTTAACTACTGAGCATCCTTACACCTTATAGGAACTTCCAGTCAGCTCCCAAAACTGTTATCTTCCCAGCTCTCTGCAGTTCTCTGCCTTTCTGCCCATATCAGCTGCTCCCTCCTTATGCTGGCTCTTGGTGTACCGGTCTCTTTGGCTCGCTCCCTAATCTTCCTGATCTCTAGATCTTCCCCCCACCTATTTCTCCATATTGGTACCAGATTCATCTCTTTGAAGCACACTGGGACATTTTCTTCCCTGCTTCTGAATGGCAACCAAATTAGAACTGGCCTTCTAGACCCATGAGCTTTTAAACAAATCTATACTTGATCTTTTTCCATCTGTACCTCTACTGTTCCCTGCAGCTGGAATACACACTGCATTTCATCTTAGCCTCTTAAAATCTTAGCTATCCTTAAACATCAAATTGCAATGATATCCTTTTGAGAAAGTTCACAATTCATAATGGCTCTTCCCCCTCCTCCTAAATAAATATGATTTCTTTCTTCTCTGAGCCAGAGTACCTTAAAAAACTTTCTTACTGTGTGTGGTAGAAGCATTGATACTCCATGCAAATCCTCCTTTAGGAATGAAGGACAGGTTCTCCCCTCCTGGGGAGAGATGTCAAAAGACTCCCTGAGCTGTCAGTTCTACTTGGGAGTTGTTTCTGCCTAAGCATGTGTTGCTCAAGACCACTGCCTTCAGCAGGAATTATACCCATGTACTGATTAAGTGAGAAGAATGAAAACCTGGCCCTCCTCAGGCCCAACGTAGGCAAACTCTGAAGAGCCACAGTGACCCTGGAGCACCTTGTGACGTTGACTGTGAACTTCGTAGGGAATGCTTTGAAAATTAACTTCTTTGCCTGCTCAGTTATGCTTCTTTCACACTCTTGTCTTTCCCTACCACATATGGGGTGCTGCTCCCAAGAGCACTTCCTAACAAACAAGCCACATGCTTCATCTTGGAGTTTGCTTCCAAGGGAATACAAATTGAAGCACAGCATTTAAACATGGTCAGTTTCTCTTCTTAAGTCACATATCCATCTATTCATGTTCCCATCATATACTAGATTACAAACTCTTCAGAACAGGGACTACCTTTTCCAACCACACATGCGAACAGTGTTTGCATTAAGACTACACAGCGCATAGCTTGTATAAATGAGTAACTGAAGAAATGAATAATTAATGCTTACAATTAGCACCTCTGCAATACTGCAAGGCCTTTACACATCTCAGAAATCATCAACATGTTTTCTTTAGTTGATAGTATTTAATGAGTATTAGTTACAAATAAGGCACTGAAATAGCTACACTGGAGAGGAGGGCATGAAGAGCCAGTAATAGCAGGCCCATAGTAGGACATAGTAGGACAAGATAGTATGGCATATTCTGGGGGAATAGGTCCCAAAACTTCTAATAGATGCTTGAAACTACAAATAGTACTTAACCCAGTATAAACTATGCTTTTTCATACACACACACACACACACACATATAACACTTACGATAAAACTTGATTTATAAATTAGGCAGGATAAGAGATTAAGAACAATAACAAAACAGAACAATTATAACCATATACTACAATAAAAGCTATCTGCATATGGTCTCTCTCTCTTTCAACTACCACAGGGTAAGTACTTTATCCAGTGTGGATGTGCTGGACAATGGTGGGATGGAACAGAATGCAAGAAATTTCACATTACTCCAAACAGCAATGTAAAACTTAGGAGTTATTCATCTCTGGAACTTCCCATTGATATTTCAGACTGTAGGAAACTGAAATCCCCAGGCAGTAAAACCTTGGGTAAGGGTGAGGACTTCTGTAACAGACTCCTTGGCTTTAGGAAGTTTATAATTTAGTCTGCAAAATAATCACAGCCAACATTTATGGCAGTGATTTCCAACTCGGGCTGCTCGACAGGATCACTTACGGTACCTTAATGACTCTCACTACTGGGTTTCACCCCCAAAGATCTTAATTTAAATGGTGAGGTATAAAACCTCGGCACCAAGCTCCCCAGGTGATTCAAATATCACCAAAAGGAGAACCACTGAATTATGAAGAGATTATGTGTTCTAAGTACTATAGAAAGTGTTTATCCTGAATTAATTTAATTCTCATAACAGCATTCTGGGCAGATCACTGTAATTTTCATCAAACTAAGAACAAAGAAATCCAGGTACAGAAAGTTGAATTAATTTGTTCAAAGTCACATGGGAGTGAAGTTAGAATTCAGACTTCAAGACTTAATTGTGAATTTGTAACTCTTAACCATCTTACTATACTGGCTCACTTGCAGACACAGAATGAAAAGTAAATAATGTTAAGTATATTTTATAGAAACATTTCTCATTTGAAAATCAGTTGGTTTTTATGGTGAAAATAACAACTGTCATCATCAACATCTCTGACATTTGGAATGTACTTTGACTTGAAAATATTTTAGCAAAAAGGAAATCTTATTTCATGTATTAAGGGAGACTAAACATAATGAAGAGTTCACATAGACAAATGGAATAAAAATAAGCCAGATAAATAAGCTTGATGTTTGCTTAGCTTATGGCTAAGTTCTTATTTAACTGCTCTGTAACACAAGTAGAATAGTGTATAGTTTCTTAAATTCCTATTCTACTGCGTTTATTAATTGTGTCTACATAATTTTGGAATATTCACTCCTTCATTTTCAAGAAAAGAAAGAGGAAAAGGTGTAGCCATGTAAACCATAGGAAAACACTGAGGGCATCTTTTTTCCATTGTATTTTGTCTCCTTAATACTTTGCTCTCTTTCTTATCAATCTTTTCTTATCTCCATAGTTAACAGATTTGAAAATGCATGCCAATAAATAACTGGGTCCTTAAATTGCTTTCTTCTCTCCATTGCTTTCATTCACACTTACTAAGGTCATTTTTGTTCCCCCCTAGTCATTACTGTTACCTACTGTTGCTCCCCACATACATAAACTCAAGAAAAGGGATCATTTCCCTATCCAACATAAATCATTCTATCCAAGGGAAATAAAATTCCAGGAAAATATGCCCATAAATCTCTGGTAAGCTTAGAGAATGGTTTCAGGGAAGCTGTATGGATCATGACTTATTCTCTTGGTTCTGTAAGCGCATTTCTCTTATTATGCATTCATGTATCACAAACATACTTCAACTGATGGGGACTAAAGGAGACTGAAAGTCAGTTCAAATCCTTTATATTGTCAGAACTGAAAACTCGACACAGATTCTTAATTCTTGCTTAATACAACTTCCACTATACCACTGCTTTAATTCCCTATTAAAAATTAGGCTCTGATCCTACATCATGGCTTAGCAGGTTAAGCCTCTACTAGAAACAACAGCATCCATATCAGAATGCCATTTTGAGTACAGGCAACCCTGCTTCTGGTCCTGCTAATGAATTTGAGAAGGCAGCAGCTGATGGCCCAGTTTTTAGGTAGGAAGCTAGAAATTAGCTTATGTGTGTGAGAGGGGTCCAAAGGAAACCAAAGCACCCAAGGAGAAAGGAAAGGATGTAGCAGCTTCTAGCAGTCTCAGAAGCACACCTTGCAAGCAGGCCAGAATTTTAAACTACAAAGTCCTGCCCACACCTCCAGTAACTTTACAGGTATTCCCAGCCTTCCCCACAAGGAAGGCATCCTAGGATACTCCTCTCTGTTACATGAAGTGGCCTACTCTGCCTGATAACACTGGGGCATAAAACTTTGAGAAGAACTTTACCTGTTTCATACCCAGCAAATGTGTTTCCAGGAGAAGAGGCCAGGGGGTGGGGAGGAGAAACAGCAGGAAGAACTGGATACCAGCCCTTCGTAAGCCCCTTCTGAATCAGACTGAACTCTGTCTCTCCTGAGATGCCCATCTAGCCTATCAGATGTATTTCAGCTCTCAGTTCTCAATTTTTTGCTGAGATGCCCGCCTAGCCTGTCAGGTACATTCTCTTCATCAAACTTCATAACTTTGATTTCTCCAATCTGAATGACTGGGATCTCTGCTTTGGATTCCATCTAGAGAAGTGCCCATCTGTTCTGATGGATGCCTCACCCCATTAAACCTTGCTACCTTGCTTACCACTACTCTGTCTCATGCCTGAATTCATTCTTGCACAAAAAACCTATTCCACCTATCTCCACTGACACAGTTATTTGGGCCCCTGCCACCCATGTAGGAGACTCAGAAGAAGTTCCTGACTCCTGGCTTCTGCCTGGCCCAGCCCTGGTGGTTGTGATTATTTGGGGAGTGAGCCAGCAAACTGAAGATTCTCTCTCTCTCTCTCTCTCTCTCTCTTATCTTTCCCTAACACTCTGCCTTCCAAATAAATAAATGAATAAATCTTTAAGAAAATTAATACTTGCAAATGACTCCCTAGATCTCCAATGAAACTTGCAAAAGTAAAAATATAATTTTAAAGCTCTTTCTCAGGAAGATTTAAGAACTCAAAACCTTTATAAGGGGCTATCACTAAGGTGCAGCGAGCTAAAGCCCTGGCCTGCAGTGCTGGCGTCCCACATGGGTGGCGGTTCTAGTCCAGGCTGCTCCTCTTCTGACACAGCTCTCTGCTATGGCTTGGGAAAGCAATGGAAAATGGCCCAAGCCTTGGGACCCTGCACTCACGTGGGAGACCCCAAAGAAGCCCCTGGCTCCTGACTTTGGATCAGGTCAGCTCCAGCCTTTGCGCCATCTGGGGAATGAACCAGAGGATGGAAGACCTCTCTCTGTAATGCCTTCAAATAAATAAAAAATTAAAAAAATCTTTATAACATAGCTTAGAATATTTACAATCCTAAAATGCAAAATAAAAATTAAAAATACAAAAATATTTACAGATATATCACAAGACAATAATAAAAGTTTTGTTTTTAATTGGTAGTTGATTTTATAGTTTTAGAAGCTTATAAAGAATATTTTTAAATTCCCCATAATCAAGTATTTTAAGATCTTTGCAATTCTTAGCATGGTTATTTTTGGAACCTCCACCTTATAGCCTATAAAACATATTAAAATATACCCAAACTCCTCATTCGCACAATATGGTAGATCGAGCTAGTTGAGCAACTCAAATAATGCAGCTATATAAAAACCTTATTTTTAAAAAAGATTTATTTATTTACTTGAGGCAGAGTTACTGTCAGAGAGGAGGGTCTTCCACCTCCTGGTTCACTTCCCAAATGGCAACAACAGCTGGAGCTGAGCTGATCCAAAGTCAGGAGGCAGAAACTTCTTCAGGATCTCCCATGTGGGTGCAGGGGCCCGAGCACTTGAGCTATCTTCTACTGCTTTCTCAAGCCATACAGAGAGCTGGATCAGAAATGGAGCAGCCCGGACTCAAACTAGTACTCATATGGGATGAGGGCGCCGCAGGTGGATGGTTAACCTACTATGCCACAGAGGGCCCCACAACTTATGTTTCTATTAGTGTGTGTGTGTGTGTGTGTGAAATGTGTATATCCAACACACCCAACCATGTCCCTGTTCTTAAATATTTTCATGGGCCCATAATCAATTGGTATGATTTATTAGGTAATAAATTATAAGGTAGTACTATATCTGTTCCAATATCCATAAAGTCTAAAGTTATCATAAAAGGCAATTAGAAAGAGTCACTTATCAAAATTTAAAAAGTTACCTGTAATGAATTAATGCTCCCTAATTTCACAAAGTTTATAGTTTCAAAATCAGGCTTTTTATATTTCATTTTCTATTCCTTAAATAGTTACATCTATATATATTATGGGGATGAAAAGCCTGATTATGTGACCTACTGCTGAGAATTAACTACTTGATAAATGAAGACTGTTAATTATATTTAACTTGTTTCCTCTTGGTGTTTAAACATCTGGCTAGATAATTTGCACCTAAAAATCTTGATAAACAACACCCAATTCTTAACAGAACTCTGTACTTAATTTTTTTAAATTTTCTTTTTATTTGAAAAGCAGAGAAAGAAAGACAGAAACTCAGAGATCTTTTACCGCATTCTTTCCTTCACAAACCCTGGCAACCATGAGGGCAAGACCAAGCCCAAACCAGGAGCCAGGAACTCAATCCAGGTTTCCCACTAGGGCAGCAGGGACCCAAGTCTTTGAGCCATCACCTGCTGTTTCTCAGAGTATGCACTGGCAGGAGGCCAAGTAGCCAGGAGTCAAACCAGGCACTTCGATCTGGGATGCAGGCATCTCACATTGTGCCTTTAACCTTTATACCAAATGCCTACCCCTAAAGTCCTGTATTGTAAAATGTCAAGTTGATTAAAACATCAAAGTCTACAGCATGCAAGAATAAAAACATCATATTTCTACTTCTTTTCACACATAATAATCTCCTACCTCTTGCCTTTTAGATAAATTGACATTGTATACATTTTAAATCTTAGATAAGTATCTGAATAATGCACTAGGTCATTTAAAATCTTACATTTCTGAAGATTATTTAGGAACACAGGAAATATTACATAGTTAAATGAACTAAAGTGTGTGTTTTTAAAAAAAGCTTAATAGTTCAGTCATAATACTATAGATTCAAAGTCACTGGTTTTTCTAAGGTTAAAAGCCACATATAAGCCAAGAATACTACATACATTTACTAAGACTGTGGAAGTCAGGATCATAGATTAGAATCCTGGGGAAAACCCATGGATCCAGGTCTGGAAAGCATCTACTATGGATCAGGCACTGGACAAAATCTCAAAATGTTACATTTTCTTTTTTGAAGGCCAAACCCTTATTTTTAATTATGTATTTTTTTAAAAAAAATATTTATTTTGAAAGAGTTACAGAGAGAATGGAATAGACAGAATCTTCCTTTCTCTGGTTCACTCCCCAGACGGCTGCAATGGCCTGCACTGGTCCAGGCTGAAGCCAGGAGCCAGCAGCTTCATCCAGGTCTGCCTTGTAGGTGCAGGGGCACAAGCACCTGGGCCATCTTCTGCTGCCTTTTCCAGGCTTATTAGCAGGGATTTGATTGGAAGTGGAGAAGCTGGAAGTGGAACCAGCACCCATATTGGATGCAGGTGTTGCAGGCGACGACTTTTCCCATTACACCACAGCAGCAGTCCCTAGTTACGTTTTTAATGTTTATGTTTCATTAGGTATAATAATTAGGCAAATGAGGACCCTCCTCTTAAAAAACCATTCAGGACATTGTGATCTCTGTACGTGTGAAGAAGATATCAGACAGGATCAATGCAATTTAATAGTAGGCTTGAATATTTTTCTAGGCTTCTGGTAAATTAATTGCAGATATTTGTTTTATACTATGTTCCAGGCTTCTTCTAAAGTTTTACTTATATTAGTACATTTAATCATAAAAGCTAGGTACTATTATTATTGTCATTTTACAGATAAAGAGACACAGATACAAAATGGCTATTTGCCTTGTCCAAGTTCTTATAGGTAACAAGTGGTTTGGCCGGGACTTGAATCCAGGAAGTCTGGCACTAAAGACCACATTCTTAACCACAGCACCATAAACTGCATCGTCTAAAAGACTCTGAAGACAATATTGCCAGAATGTAAGTCTGGAAGCAATGAAATTCCTACAAAGCTCTCTGTTATTTACTAAAACAGACTTTTTTTTTTTCCTTTTTTTAATTTGCATGTGTCTCAGAAATACAACATTAGGAACATAGTAATTCATCCCACCACACCGCCCCTCCTCCTCTTCTCCTGTTTAGTTAAAGAAAGAAAAAGAAGGGGAAAAAAAGGAATTGAATAATAAAAAAAAAAAAACTATGAGATCTTAAAACAGACTTCTAAGATTGCTTTTTAATATACATCGTCACACAGATTAACTTTAGTTTGCCTTTATTATCTGAATGCTTGGATTACAAACCAAGATAATAGCATTATCCAATACATCTTAACAATCACAAAGAATAATAAGGATGCTTATAAAAATACCTCATATTTGCATACTTTTACATTTCCAAAGCAGTTTCATCTAAATTCAATTCAGCTTTTATTGTTATTACTATTATGGTTTTTTATATATGCTACCTTGAAAAAAAATAATGCTATGCTTTACTGATTAAAATCTGTTATTCTATATTTCCAGAATCTTTTAAAAATCGACAATAGAAGAAAGTAAATGTGCATTTCAACCCAAATACAATATCCACAAGAAGTAAACACTGTACTTACTTATGAATAACAGACATTTTCTTTTCAGCAAAGAATAACTATTTATGAGTTTATTCCAACACTATTGCCAACTTGATATATAAACTCATCCATGGGTAAAGCAGAAACCCCAGGTAGAAATGAAAAATTACCAGAAGCACTCATAGTGTAACAAAAAGTAGGAGGAATTTAACAGTGACAAATATTTTATTCATTGAGGAAAATGAAAGACTGTATTTTGTTCTGTTGGAAAATGAAGCAAAAATCCCCATGCTAGTTTATGCATTAACTTAAAATATTCCTATCTAACACAGTATATAAGTTCCATGAAATGGATGTTTCAGATAAACTGCTTATAAAATTATGTTTTATCTCTTTTAATGTTGTTCATAATTTAAAGACATCCTACAATAAACCACTTTCCAAAGTAAATGACCCATGTTGTTAATTCTGTTTTGCTGTTGTTCACTTATTTGTTTGCCAAATCAGATTTTTCATACCTTACATTAGAGAGTACAACATTTGGAACTGGGTACAAAAAATTGTCCATTCCTTGTTGCTTGAAGTTTAAAGACAAAGAATGTTATAAAACCCTGCAAAAGCACATAGCCTTTAAGAAACAAGAGGTCAGAGAAAGAAGAAATTTCCTAACCATTCACTAAAAAGGTATTAAGTTCTTAAAAATTTTATTTTCTGCCTAATTTCATTTGTTAAGACACTGCTTCTTGAGATTCTCTCCAATGTATAAAAGGAAGTTTCATTCTGTACCAAAGTCCAGAACCCTAGTAATGTTATCCATAACAAGACAGAGATTGCAAGGAGGTGAATGTATGGGTGTCTGTTTCCACACAAATCTATTATCTCTGCAATTCTGAACTTGTGACTTACTGAGAATTTATCATGTATATAATCTTAATATTTATAATTCTTTTTGCAAAAATGAATGATGGTCCACACTGCTGGGTATTTCAAAATTTAAGTTGTAAAGTCAGGGAAGTTCCAGAAAGGAGGTTCACACCAAAGATCATCACACCAAAGGTGCACTCTCTAACTTCTTGAATAACCACAAAACAAAGAGAAAAGGGAAAGAAATTACCTTAAAGTACTCCCCATCCCCTTCCACACATATCAAACCAGCTAGTCCCCTAACATGTTGTACTTAACCTAATATCCAGCAATATAACCTTCCCAACTGTTCAAACCCCCAAACCCAGGAATCCATCTCTTCCTTATCACAACATCAATAAAATGGGTACTATTGGCAACTCAACTTCTACAATATATTTTGAATGCTCCAATTTCTCTGATTCTGATGTGATAACTCTAAGTCAAACAACCAACGTCCCTTACTTCTATTGCAGTGATGTAGTTCCCAGTTTTCATTCTTGTCCCTAGAATGGTCTTTATAAAATTTTACATGAGAATATGCTAATTTATCTAGTTACAAGTTTCTAATGTCTACTCATTGTAACATTCATGAAATTAAACTGTTTTCAATGACATACAGACCCAAATTTAACACTGAAATATCATCAAGTAATGCTCTCCTGAAATTCTCTGTCCCTTCCACACTGGCCTTCTCATTAACACTGAACAGAAATACTTTATCCTTGTCCAAGGATAGTCACATTTTCTACCCCCTTATTCCAGAATAATATTTTCTACCCCCTTATTCTGGAATAATATTCTGGAATAATATTCTGGAATACTCTGGAATAAGCACACATCTCTTAGGTCTGTCTTTTTTTTTTTTTTTTTTGGACAGGCAGAGTGGACAGTGAGAGAGAGACAGAGAGAAAGGTCTTCCTTTGCCATTGGTTCACCCTCCAATGCTTAGGCCTGTCTTTCTCAGCATAATGATGTCTTCTTAAATAAACCTTCCCTCATCATCCACCCACCCGCCAATCACTCCACCCAGTACCTATTTAATTTTACTTATAACCCCTTTTACTGTTTTAAACTAAATTTTCTGTGTACTTGTTCTCTGATTGTTTATACTTGTCATTCTCCCTCAGCCTTCCAAAGGCCACACTCCATAAGAATAGGCACTTTACTGTCTTTTTCAGGACTGTTCTAGAACCTGCTATGGTCTTCTGAGCAACAAATATCAGTTAAATGGATGAATGAGTGAGATATAAAGTGAAGTCCAGAAAGATATGATGGCTTAGATGATCCCCACCTCCAGCTATAACACTGTCATAATGGTAGCACTTCCTTTATTCATGGAAACCTCTAGAATACATATAAACTACATCCTCATGGCAGAAAATGAAGTGATTTTGCACACAGGCAAAAATATCACAATATGTGGAGAATTTTTTTCCCCAACGGGAGGGGTGAATGAGTACAACTATTACTTGTGGGTGGATAACAAGGATGTTGCTACTTTTTACAATGCACAAGAAAACTGCCGACATCAAAGAATTATCTAGCTCAAAATGTTAATCATGCTTAGATCAATTAATTCTGGTATACAGTCTTCCCTTGAGCCTGAGTTTTTACATCTGGCATTACAAGGCTGGCTTAGAATTAGAAATGTTGAGTTTTTTTTCCAGTATCTGTTTTTCAGTAAATAGCAAAATAGTGCTAATGTGAAATTAATGTACATCAAGGAGGAAATAATAGTACAAAGTACTGGGGCAGGTGTTCAGCCTAGTGGTTAAAATGTTGCTCAAGATGCCCACATACCATATCAGATGCCTAAGTTCAAATCTCTGCTCCCAATTCCAACTTCTAACATAGTAGATGGGTCTCTGCCACTGATGTGGGAGACTTTAATTGAATTCCAGGCTCCTGATTTTGGTCTGCTCCAGCTGTGGACATTGACAAAATTTGGAGAGCAACCCAGTAGATGAGAACGCCTTCTTTCTAAATCTTTGTCTCCCAAACAAATGAAAAAAACATAAACAAATGACAGAAAGTTAAAAAGGACAGTGATTATCTTGTGAAAACATGATACAGGTAACTTTAATAACAACAATTAAAATTAATCCAATGAGCTGTCCACTATGGAACAAAGTACTCTCCTTATTCTTTCTTTTGTCTTCCACTTTGGACTTTCTTCTCTTTATTCTTCTCTTTCTGAAGTTTTTAAACGTGACCTTTTGTTCTTCTTTGGTATTCCTCTTAGCTCAGAGACAAAACCATGGCATGGATTTATTGGTTTAATGCCCCCACAAGTAAGTATCATTCATACAATAGCTCTGGCAAAGGCTCATTCTAGCCTAATTGCTATGTGGTGCGGTCATCAACAAGAACTATCTATTTGAGGAAGGAAATATTTAAATATGTCATTAACAGAAACAAAAGGCATTAAGTCAAGAAATTCAGGAAACGTGTCTTGGTCTGCAAGGCGTGGTGAGAAATGGATGAAATAAAGAGGAAGATGCTGCAGACAGTTTACAGCCTCATTACCACAAGAGTAATTTGAGTCCAGAATAGAATTACAGTTCAGAGAATGATGGGGCGGTTGAGACAGAACTGCCCTCCTGGGGCTCTTCTCATTACATTGGTCAAAAAGGCTCCCATCTCTAATTCAAGAGAATGAGGACCAGTTTTATTTCAGAATTCAGACTTTATGGATTTTAGAAAGGTAATCCAGTGCATATGCCACATGCTTTCATAATACCCCTGCTGAGTTCTATGGCAGTATCCTGTAATCGAGCACATTTATACTTTGGTAGCCAAACATTAATATTAACCTGAAATATGATAAATAGTAACTATAAACAGCTTCAAATTTGAAAAGCTATGAAATATTTTATTGGATTCTGAAAGCCAAAGTTCAGAATTTCAGATAAAGAATTTTGAATCTGTTAATAGTACTATGCAGAAAGGCATATGCCAATGAAATAAATTGTCATGAATTCCACTTTGGAAGACAGACACGAATAGAGTAGGAGCAAGTGCCAGGCAGTAGACAAAGACTAAGATTGTGAGGAAAGAACTTGAGTTGCTGTCCCATAAAGCTAGAAAACCCCGTAAGTGCCTTTCAGGTTCTTTCTCTCCAGTTAACAATAGTAGGAAACGGAAATCAGTTTCATATTGTGAACTCCCACTACTTCAGTAGTCCCATTGAGTACCATCTCTATAAGAAATGAAATTAAGGCTCAGAAACAGATGTAGAGCCCCTGTTGACCACACTTGCTGTCTGGGTTCTCTTCTCTGAACACTGTTGAAACTGAACAAGTTAGCCAGACAAAATGGAGTGTAAATTCAGATGGAACTCAATTTACTAAAAAAAATAATAATAATATGAGAGTGACATTAAAAGATGCTGTCTCAAAATGAAAACACTTATTTTGTGTGATGTATGAGAGTATGTGTGCCTTGTGGTCGTGCTCATCTATTTCTTCCCCATGGACATAGGTTGGTTATACAACAGAGATTTATATATACAATTATATAGAGAGATTTGTTTTCACAGAATTTTTTGAACTAATAAGCTAGCACTTGAAAAATAAAAGAGCAAGGGCAGCCCACTTGATCTACTGGTTAAGATGCTGGTTTGGGACACCTGTTTTCTATGTCATGTGCTTGTTCTACCTCTGATTCCACCTTCCTGCTAGTGGAAAACCATGGGAAGCATCAGGCGATGACCCAAAGGGTTAAGGATTCAGTTCCTGGCTCCTGGCTTCAGCCTGGCCCAGCCCAAGTAACAGCAGGCATTTAGGGAATAACATAGAAGGTAGGAGTTCTCTGTATCTGTCTCTTCTCTTTGTCTCCTTGCCTAATAGGTATATACTTAAAAAGAAGGAGAAAAAGGTGATAATGTCATTAAATGAAACTAATCAACAAATAAAACAGCAAAAAATATTGGGAATAGAAATACAGGAAGAAGAATTTGAATTTTAAAAATAAATCAATGGGCCGGCGCCACGGCTCAATAGGCTAATTCTCTGCCTTGCGCGCCGGCACACCAGGTTCTAGTCCCGGTCAGGGTGCCGGATTCTGTCCTGATTGTCCCTCTTCCAGACCAGCTCTCTGCTGTGGCCAGGGAGTGCAGTGGAGGATGGCCCAAGTGCTTGGACCCTGCACCCCATGGGAGACCAGGAGAAGCACCTGGCACCTGGCTTCGGATCAGCGCGGTGCGCTGGCTGCAGTGGCCATTGGAGGGTGAACCACTGGTAAAGGAAGACCTTTCTGTCTGTCTCTCTCTTTCACTGTCCACTCTGCCTGTCAAAAAAAAAATAAATAAATAAATAAAATCAATGGCCAGATAACCAAAAAAATTTTTTTCTAATGTTGGGAGTTTTGGAATAGAGCCAACTCAATTGGAATTTACTATTGCTACAAAAATAAACCTGTTGAAAACAATGCATACATTAGACCTACAGTTATAATCTCTGACATAAAACAGAACTTCATTACCAGCAATGGCTCTCATATTGTTGCAAGCACAGAATCTCAGCAACTACTGCTCTTCAGGTTCAGTGTTTTAATGTAATAAGGCAAAATAGTAATTATAATTTTAATGAAACTCATTAATTTAATTGGTGATGACAATATGGTTGATGTTTATTGCCCATTCATAGAGTACCTGGGACTATTACAGTATGCTACATGTATTTTCTTAAACAATATTTCTAAAAGTCCTCTCAGGAATGTGATCTCATTATCTCAATTTTCAACATGAGAAAACCAGGGCTTTGAAGTTAAATTACTTGTCCAAGGTCATTCATATTATAATGGCATAATGAGACCCAGCATGTGTTTTTCCTACTCTAAAGCTTATTTTTCTAACTACTACAGTATATTTTTACTTAAACAGATATAGAAAAGATAATGATAGTTAAGTTCATTTGTCCATTAGTTTAAACTAAGGCAGGATATCAGTATTATTATAGACCACCGCTTGTAATAACAAGTAGCCAATCTATTTTACAGCTTTAAAATTGCTTACATATGGGGTATTACTGGGAGCTGAAAAGGGACTTATGTCCACAAGGGCAACCAAGCAACCGTGAATACATTTTTCATTCTGTTATCCCAGAGTGAAGTTACAGATTAAATATATAAATATATATATATATATAATTTTTACAAATACGTATATTCAAGAGGTAAATAGGTGTAGTTTTTTCCATTTGCTTTTTGTAAAAGCGTGATCACATTTGTGATTGTTTAAAAATATAGCTCAAGAATTTTTAGAAGTCATTCTTAAAAAAACTGCTCGTATGAAGGCAATGACACAAGATTTGGCTGAGGATTCATCAAAAAATATTAGAAACAACAAATCTTGTAAAAGAATCAGGAGCAATTATTGGACCAATAAAAAAATCAGTATTTTTCTGAAAAGTGACAGAGAAAAACTGAATTGCAAGAAGTTTCAGAAAACATTACAAATTCTGTGGCAGTTAGTATTAGCAACTCTAACATATAGGCATTGAGGAGCAGGAGTTGTGGTGCAGAGATTAAGTAGGACACCGGAATTCCATATCAGAGTGCCACCTTTGCTTCCAATCCAACTTCCTGCTAATGCTCACCCTGAGAGGCAGCAGGTGATGGCTCAAATACTTAAGTCTTTGCCACCCAGGTGGATATTTGGATGGAGCTCCTGGCTCTTAGCTTTGACTTAGCAACTCTCTGGTTGTTGTGGGCATTTAGGGAGTGAACAAGTGGATGGAAGATTCTGTCCCACTCTCTCTCTCTCTCTGTGTTTCTCTCTCTCTTTCAAATAAGCACATAAAAATTATTTTTCAAAAAAAAGAACTTTAAATTCCGATCATCAGAATCTATAAATTTAACCATTTTTGGAAATAAGAGCTTTGCTGATGATCAAGTAAAGATAAGGTCGTTAGAGTGGGTTCTAATACAGTATTAATGGTGCCTTTATAAAAAGGGGACATTTGTACACATAGATAGACATGAACATAAGGAAGACAATGTTACAGTACAGATAGAAACTCATCCACAAGCAAAAGAAACTCAAGCTATTGTAGTTAGGAGGCCATTATGATAAAGATTCTCCTTTGAAGAACCTCAGAAGACAAACTTTGTGAAAATCTTGATTTCAGACTTTTTCTGAATTGCAAGAGAGTAGATTTCTGTTGTTTAAGCCACCTAGTCTGTGTCTTTTTTAGAGGATCCCTAGGAGACTATGCATCCATGCTTATATTAGATTACACCCCCCAAAATTAATGCAATGGCCCCAGAGTGGCAGTATTGGGAGGTGGGGGGATAGTGGAAGATGTTTGGGTCATAGAAGCTCTGCCCTCATGAGTGGATTAATTCTTTATCAACATTAGTGAGTTCTTGCTCTCACAGGACTCGATGAATTGCTGAGATAGTAGATTATCCTAAAACAAGGTTGTCTCTTGTACTGTCTCTTCACCACATATGACCATTCCCCTTCTACTTTCTGCCATGAAATGACGCAGCATGAGGCCCTCACCAGAAGCTGACCAGATGGGGCTTCCCTGTTCTTAGACTTCTCAGCCTCTAGAACTGTAAGCCAAAATAGATCTTTTCCTTATAAATTACCTATGGTCAGGTATTCTGTTAAAGCTGCAGAAAAGGGACTATGGCATCCACTTACTTAATACCTGGGACAAATCCAACTTCACAGATTTTGATTTTTCTGCCTTGATATGGAGACATTAATATGTACCACAGTTACATCATTGAGCTTTGTAAGTGGAAATTATATAGCATTATGCAAACGTAAGCATGCAGGAGGCATGTTCAGACTCCAGTGGTGATTTTTTCTTTCAAATGGTGCCAGTCTTTCTATATGTCCAGGTAAAAACACTAAAAAGTATCTTCTTAGTTATGTGAATGGGAGACATAAGCACAACTTCTTTCTTGAAGGAAGGAGAGAGAGAGTTTGGAATATAATCAAAGATACCATTTGGCAAGACCATTGATCCTCCTGCCCAAAAGAATCTAGTCTTGCTAATTCAAATCTCAGGAGACCTGTCAAAATAGATCATTATGACCTACAACAAGGCCCTGTTTCATGAAAAAGCAATGAGATACTGAAATAAAATTGCCTGAAGGAAGGGGAGCATATAAATTATAGACCTGAGTTTGGACAAAGGTGTGTGTATGTGTATATATAATATATAATAATAATTTATTTTAGAGGGAGGAAGAGACAGAAAGAGCTCACAACTGCTGGTTTGCTCCCCAAATGCCCACAATAGCTGCAACTGGACTGAGCCAAAAATGGAGCCAGAAACTCAATTCAGGTCTCCTATGTGGGTGGAAGTAATCCACTGGATAATCCCTTGAACCACCACTATTATCTTCCAGGGCCTGCAGTAGGTGGACGTGGAACTAGGAGCTGAAGCTGGAGCTCAAATACAGATACTCTACTGTGGGATTCAGACATCCTAATCAGTGGCTTAACCAGTTAGGTAAAATGTCCATTTTGTAGAATGAGGGATGATTCCAGTCTGAGACATATTCAGGAAGCTCTTCTAAACAGCCATCCTGCACATTGCTATCCTGCCTTGGGGATAATGACTGGACTTGAAATTGTTAATTAAAAGAACTGTAATCATAACATTTGATATTGTGTATCTCTGTATGCTGACAAAGAACCTTTACCTAACTAATAACTAATAACTGATAACAATATTAGTTACAGAACGGTGCAAGAGAAGTTTAACACCTACTCTACCACACAGGAATATTGAGTAATACTCTGAAACAAGAGTAGGGACCAATAGCTCACTGCCTAATTTTTTTTTCTCTGTTTGGCTGTTGGAAGGTAGAATGATGCCCTCCTTAGATTTAGCAAGCTTCAAGTTTCCTAAATAATTATGGGATTATGCAAAATGTTAGAAAGAAATCAAACATCCTGCTATATTGGTTTGTAATTGCTTGAGATATTAATTTGACAAATGAATTTAACTATTTTCAGGCTAAACTGAAAATATGGGAAATATCACATATAACACACAAGTCAGGGGAACAGAAGCATGGGTTAAGGTCTAAGTGGCCAGTGAATGTGGATAAAGTATAAAGTATCTGAAGGAAGCAAGCACGGAAAGGGTCAGAGGACCTTCTAATTGTGGTCAGAGTCTGGCCTGTGGCTAGATCTTATTAAAGAGTTTAGGAATGGGGCCAGTGCTGTGGCCCAGTGGGCTAAGCCTCCACCTATGCACTGGCATCTGGTAAGGGTGCCAGCTCATAACCCGGCTGCTCCTCTTCTGATTCAGCTCTCTGTTAATGGCCTGGGAAAGCAGTGGAAGATGGCCCAAGTGCTCAGTCCCCTGCATCCATGTAGGAGACCTGGAAAACACTCCTGGTTTCTGGTTTCAGAGTGGCTTAGCTCTGGCCATCATGTCCACTTGGGGAGTGAAAAAGCAGATCACTGGAAGACCTTTCTCTCTGTCTCTCCCTCTCTCTGTAACTCTACCTCTCAACTAAATAAATCTTTTTTTAAATGGTTGGGATCAAGGACTACAAATAATAGAATATTTTAAATAAGAAGACTGAGAGGTAAATCCTAACACTATCCATTATTAACTGTGAAAGCTTGGTGCTGGCGCTATGACGTAGCGGGTTAAAGCCTCAGCCTGCAGTGCCGGCATCCCATATGGGTGCCGGTTCATGTCCTGGCTGCTCCACTTCTGATTCAGCTCTCTGCTATGGCCTGGGAAAGCAGTGTAAGATGGCCCAGGTCCTTGAGCCCCTGCACCTGCGTGGGAGACCCAGAAGAAGCTCCTGGCTTCGGATTGGCGCAGCTCCAGCCATTGCAGCCATCTGGGAGAGTGAACCAGAGGATGGAATACCTCTCCTTCTCTCTCTCTGCCTCCCCTTCTCTCTCTGTGTAACTGATTTTCCAGTAAATAAATAAATCTTAAAAAAAAAAAAACTGTGAAAGCTTATCTAAGTCACCTCAAATTCAAATAGCTCAATTTCCTTGTCTGTAAAATACTTTAAGACAATTATACTCTCCTGGTGGGATTATGAGAAGCAACAAATATGTCTACGAAAGCACCAAAAATTTCATGACTATAGTAGATACTATCATTCTAAAATTAGGAAAGTAAAAAGTAGGGTTTGGGGTTGTGGTGCAGTGGGTTAAACCAGCATCCCATATGAGTCCTGGACATCCACCTCTGATCAAGTCCCTGCTAATGTGCCTGTCACCTGGAGTTCTAGAATCCTGGCCTTGGCCTAGCCCAGCCCCAGTCACTGGCAACCATTTGGAGAGTGAACTAGTTGACAGATCTCTCTGTCTCTTCCTTGTTGTCTGTAACTCTGCTTTTCAAATAAATATTTAAAAAGGAAAGAAAGAAGGTCCGGTTCTGTGGCACAGTGGGTTAAAGCCCAAGCCTGCAGCGCTGGCATTCCATATGGATGCCAGTTCAAGTCCTGGCTGCCCCTCTTCTGATCCAGCTCTCTGCTGTGGCCTGGGAAAGCAGTAGAAGATGGCCCAAGTCCTTGGGCCCCTGCACCCATGTGGGACACCTGGAGGAAGCTCCTGGCTCCTGGCTTCGGATCAGCTCAGCCCTGGCTGTTGCAGTCATTTGGAGAGTGAACCAGTGGAATGGAAGACCTCTCTCTCTCTGGCTCTACCTCTCTCTGTAACTCTTTCAAATAAATAAAAATAAATTCTTTAAACTATTCTCTTTATAATTAAGAATTTTAACAGCTTTAGAGGAACTCACTTAACAAACATGAGATTCAAGTAGCAGACCACACCAAAATGTTGAACTTTCACTCTATACATGAGCATATATTGGTTTTTCACAGCTACAAGCAGCCACTTATCTTTCAAAGATATATTAGATGGTAGTGCTTAAGTTTACTGGCTAAACAAACTACACCATGTTAGATATTTAAGAGGTGTTTTCAAATACATGATTCTTAAAATTTATAGAAGGCATTGGACCTTCTGGTAAATGTTTTCTTAAGTTGTTATCTAATGGTTGAAACGGTTTGCTAAGTATTCATGTGATATTGCTATTGTCAGCAAGTGATCTAGGACTTGCTCCCTCATTTCTCTATTCTAAGCCCAACTTGTTCTTTCATTTCTCTATTCTCTTCAAGGTAGGGAACTAATTCTATTATGAAGGAATCTGTAGGACACACAATTTAATCTTTAGACCTTATAAAAGAGATGGCTAACATTTTTCTGCAATAGCATAGCCAAAATAAGAACTTAAATAATAATCTCATAGCTAGATTCACTTCGCCATCAGCGAAGTATACAGTAAGTAGAAAAAACCTCCCTTTCAGACCAAAGGGAAAGAAAGTTTTAAAGTGAGAATATAATTTTCCTCATGGGCATTGTCTACCTTAGAAAAACTACTACAGAACATGCCTGTGACTATAGACTTGTAGTTCAGGCCACCGAAGATTAGAGATGGGACACAGGCACTCCCTTGACTTGCATCCTCTGGTCTGCTTTAACACAAACCAGGAGGAAAAGAAAGCTAGGCATCAGAAGCAATGGGTGGCAGGCCTATTCATGGCTGATCTGTACAGTGATCTGCCCTCAAGGAGACCCAACAGGCCAGTCCACTGCAGTGGCTTTCAAAGTGGTAAGCCTGGGCTTCAGCAGAAGTCAGCTTGTGAAGAGCCCTGGCAGCTCTGCCAAGAGTTGGATCACTGGAAATGGACCTGCCCTGGAGTCGAAGGATGCCCAGGTCAGAGCCACAGATCTTATTCGCTCCAAGCTGAAAAGCCCTTCACTCAGCCCAACTTCCAAAGTGACCACTGCAGCTGAGGGGATGGTCAAGTAGGGTCAGCAACATTGCAGGCAGAACTGTAAATTTCTTGTTAGAGATGCCCCCTGCCTTTACCTGGCCAGCTCTCCTCCAAGGCCAGCCAAGTAATGAAAGTCAACAGAGTGCCCTCCCCTAGGAGGTTCACACCTCCCTTAGGATATACCCCATGTGAAGAGATAGATAGGTCTGGGCCTCTGAATTTACAAGGCCCAAAGCCCACCAGATTATTATCAAGCCCCTTCTATCAGGTTCTATTTGCCTCTCAATCAGAAAAAATTACTTGTAGCTTAGACAGCACCTTTCTTAGCTCCTCTAATAATGACTCTGTCCTTTGTTCTAGGCCCTGTCTAGCACACTTGGGCCTCATTCCTTTGCAATCATAACCTCTACTCTACCACCAATGGCTCTACTCCCAACCTGTGTGTACTGATGGTCCTCTTCCCCACTTAATGCTGTATAATTGTTCAAACCTGGTAAATGCCACTCTTAGGTTCATTGGTTACTATCCTCACTCTGTCTTTTATGACCTTGTCTAAATATGATCAGAGTCGGCGAACTTGGAAGGCTTCCATAGCCTTGGCAACTCATGACGACAGCCTAGGATGGTTACTGGCGCCATAAACTAGAGTGTCAATTTGTTGGGTCAACAACAGGAGCCACTGTGCACTTGCTCCTCATGTGGGATCTCTGTCCTTAATGTGCTGTACATTGTGATTTAATGCTATAACTAGTACTCAAACAGTATGTTTCACTTTGTGTTTCTATGTGGGTGCAAACTGTTGAAATCTTTATACTAAATTGATCTTCTGTATATAAAGAGAATTGAAAATGAATCTTGATGCAAATGGAAGGGGAGAGGGAGCGGGAGAGGGGAGGGTTGCGGGTGGGAGGGAAGTTATGGGAGGGGGAAGCCATTGTAATCCATAAGCTGTACACTGGAAATTTATATTCATTAAATAAAAGTTAAAAAAAAAATTAAAAAATGTATTATCATTTCTACAAGTATCCAAGTCTGTTATAATCTATTGTGTACTACTAGATTCAATAAAGAGTAAAAATTATCCTTTTTCAACTTTCTAGATGCAATTGGTACGATCATCCAAACTATACAGTGTCTCCTCCATCTAATTCCTCCCCCTTCTATACACATAAGCTAGTAAGACAACAAACTCTTCAAAACTGAAGAAGTCATAAATCATTGAAAGAGACAGATAAAAATAAACAAAAAGTGAATTGGTAGCTCACAGTATCCTAAAAAGGTAATAAAACAGCTATGTGGAACAAACTAATATGCAACTGATTTCCTACTAATAAGTGTCTGTTTTGCCCCATCCATAAAGCTATTGCTTAAATCCTACTAGTGATATATGCTGTTTCTTAAATGTAATTAGGTAATGCTCATCTCTTTGGTACTGAGGAATTAAGATTCATTTTTCACCTTCACAGGCTATTCCCATTAGGTCAGTGGGACAGAAAATCATTTATAATACTAGACTGCATATATGCAGATATCATAAGGTCTTGACTATTTTCACAGGCCCTTTTTAAATTCAACTAGTTTAGCAAGGAAGAAGAGTCTTGACAAACTATTTACCTTTGCAATTTTTAAGGAATAATTAAGCTCATAAACAGTAGTGCTGAGAAGTATAGAAAACTCATAAGGAGGAGATAATTTTGCAGGATAGATGACAATTTCCATGATAGTTATCTAAAGTTTTAGGTGAAATCTTACTTACAAAGCACATTTCACAAATAGCAATTAGCCTATGGCTAGCAATAATACAATGTCAGTGTTGCCAACAGAATCAATTTAATTCACTGAACATTTATGAAGCACTTTCTATGTGCCACATATTCTGTATTCCAATGGTTATGGGCGATAGGGCAGTGGCTTAGACACAACCTGTTCTCAAGAAGTTGTAAGGATCATGCAGAACAGATGCATACATACATATTTTAAATATGGTGTGAGATGCTTAACCATAGTACAGAGGTGTCCCAGAAGAGGAAACAATTAACTCTTTAAGAAAATTGCTTAGAAAAACCTACTTAGGTAAAGGAAAACAAAGGTCAATTTTAACTTCACTTTAATTGACATAAGCTAGAAACTAGCTAGCTAATAAATCCATAAAATATACATGGAAAGCATTATGGCTCAACTGCTAAAATTTAAGGGATCTATTTCCAGGGTGATGTTATGACTTTCATGTACCTGAGGCACTTTTTCCTCTGTGGGTCTATTACTAACAATATAGAAAATTATATTCTTAACCATAATGGCACAAAGATGAATATATATTCGTGTATATTACATAATTAATTCAATCTTATTTTTTTTCTTCCAGTTTTAAAAGAAATACTCTTGGGGCTGGCACAGTGGCACAGAGGGTAAAGCCACCGCCTGCAAAGCTGGCATCCCATATGGGCTCCAGTTCAAGACCCGGCTGCTCCACTTCTGATCCAGCTCTCTGCTGTGACCTGGGAAGGCAGTGGAAGATGGCCCAAGTCCTTGGGCCCCTGCACACATGTGGGAGACCTAGAAAAGGCTCCTGGTTCTTGGCTTCGTATCGGCACAGCTCCAGCCATTGCAGCCATCTGGGGAGGGAACCATCGGATGGAAGACCTCTCTTTCTGTATCTACCTCTCTCTGTAAATTTGTCTTTCACATACAAAAATAAAAATAATAAAAAAACCTATTTTCCTTTTTTTGTATTTACAGTATCTTACATGAAAAATTCAAAAATTAAATACTGCTATATTTTTTATTTCTGAAATTTTCACAATAACTTCAAACATATATATATATGTTCACAGCCTTCCTGTTAATGTTAATCCTATCTTCAGATTTCAATAGAGTGACACAAAACCATGATATTTCCCCTACTCTACAATTGAGAAATCAAGCTACTGAAAATCAACTGGAATCCCAGAGTAACATTGAATTTTTTATGGGTATTACAGAGACAATTATAACCTTGTCAAATTTTAGAAATTTTAATCATTTGTTCCTAAAAATATTAATTTCCCATGTCAGCACTATTCAGCAGTGTGGTGGACTCACCAGCTGAATTCTCCTATGCTCTAGTCTCTTAATTCCTAGCGCGTGTTCCAAGTGTCAATCTCTGTGTCCTTTCAACACCTTACTTCAACTCACAGTCCTGTTCCTGCAGCAGTAATAGCATCTCAGTTACATGAGCTCAGAATGTCAGCTCATCTTAAAACCCTCTTCCATCCTCCTCCCCAGGTGAGGCATTGCCAAGTCTTCGAAGTTCCTCACCCACAGTGCCTCTTGCATCTGTCCCCACCTTCCTATTACTACTGCACTGTCTGCCCTGTCCTGGACTTTATTAGATCTACCCCTCACTGCTAAAATTCAATTACATGGCTCTGTTTCCCATGTCTCTACCTTCTAAATCATTCTATATACACCGCTGGTGAAGGAATCCACCCATAGGTAGGAGCCCAAGGAGCTCAGTTTAACATTTAAGGCTTCCTATGATCGGTATGAACTTATTTTGTCAAACGTTATGTCCTTCTTTTGTATCTCACATACAGCCAAACAGGACTATTGCAGAATATTTCCACCATACTTGCAGCTTTGTTCCTACTGTTTGGCTACCTGGATTTACTTTATTGATGTCTGTCAGAATTCTACTTATCCTCCAAAGCCCCATGAAATGCACCGTCTTCCAATAATCTGTTTCCTATCTCCCACCAAAGTTCTCTCCCCACCACACTTGTCTTTAGTAACACTTACCATGCTTCTCAATAGGGCACAACATGAGTGTTACCTCTTCTGGAAGACTTTGCCATCCCAACTCTTGTTCTTTTCTTTTTCAACAGTTTTTTTTAATACCTTTATTACTGTACATAATACACAGTTTTATAACCATTTGAGCATGCCCATACATGGCTGGATGGTAAATTACTCACCCTGGCATACCCAGATACCTTTTCCGGACTTCAACACAAACATATATTCTTCTTACCAATATGCATCAAACAATATAGTTGTCCCCATTTATATCTATACTTTCTGTTAATATTTACCTGTCAATATATTTGAAGCCAAAATGTTGATCTAATTAGAACACAAAAATTAAGATGTGCTTAGAGTATAACGCTTCCTCTATCAAACTGATGAGTTCTATGGCAAAATTCTTCATCTTTTAATCCAGCCCAAGATTTATGGCATGTGTAATAGCATCAAGGAGGATATTCATAATGTAAAATTGTAGGGCAATAGGGAGTCTAAATTTCTCCATTAACAGCTTTCCCAACTGCTCTACTACTATTTTCGTGCACTCATTTAGGCTATCAGGAATGCTTCACATCAAACAAATTTTACAATTTCCATAAGTAAGCACCCCTGGTAAAAATTACTTCATATATAAATCAATTGATATATTTAGTTTCTCCAGAGAAATGTTAATTAAGGTAACATGAAGAATTAAAAATCCAAAATATAAGTAAGATATACTTAAGCACTGAGCATAAAAATCATACTAACACAATAAAATTATATTCTATACTTCTACTACTACCATGTATTTAATTTTATTTTACATTGAGAGGTAGAGAGGGCTCTTATCCACTGGTTCACTACCCAAATGCCTGAAATGCTGGAACTGGGCAGGGCCAAATCCAGGGAATGGGAACTCAATTGAGGGTCTCCCATATGAGGTAGCAGGGAGCCTACTACTTGAGCCATCGAACTGCTGGCTTCTAAGAACCAGAGCTGGCAATCAAATCTAAGATACCCTTATATGAGAGGCTGGTATCTTAAATGATCTGCTAATCATTTGCCTTCCACCCCCACTATGGTTTTTTAAAAATCATACATGGTAGTACTAGAATTCTTAATAGTTCAATTCCACTTACATACAGTAATAGTAGAAAATTAGAATATTCATGGGAATAGTTAAATTGAAATTCTAAAAGACAAATATTTGTGGAACACTGGTTACTATTAATGTAAAAATATATAAAGGAAGATAAGACTACTTTTGTTTGACATTTTAAACTAGAAATAACAGAACTCCAAGGGAAACCTTGTATATGGCTTAAGCAAAATGATCTTTGGAAGAAATAATTTTTAATATGATCCTGAGGTTTGAGAGAGTTTGCATCTGAACACTGCCTGCAGAAAGGCTTCAGGAGTTGTTCGTATTTGTTTGATCGTAATGTCCACTACTTTTAAACTCTAACTAAAATAAACTTCCAACCCTAGTCCTCATTGGAGGCCAAGAGCAGAGAAGCACAGACTTGTTTATGTTGGAGACCTTCATAAGAAGAGGATATTTTAAAGCACTCATAGGTGAGCATAGAAATATAATACAATAAAATAAATCAGAATAATGAAAAGTTAGCTCCAAAAAAAAAAAGTTTAAATAGTAAGAATTTTTGGATTGGTGATTATGTCAGTGAATACTTCACAGGTGAATAATGAACTTTTCTATAACCTAATAACATTTCAAAATCTAAAATTTTAAATTAGGAATGTTAGGAGACTTTAAAAACAAATGAAAGACACAGCAGACTCATAGAATGGCAGATGTCCTAAATAACACTCTGGCCTCAGAATCAGCCCTTAAGGCATTCAGATCTAGCTCAAGAGTCCATGAGAGTATTTTAGGCATGGAAAGCCAAGACACTCTGAAAAAAAAAAAAAAAAACACCTAAATGAAAGATCTCTGCGAGTGAGATCCCAGAAAGAATGGGGCCATCAAAGATGGAGGTATCTTTCTCTGAAAGGAGGAGAGAATTTCCACTTTGACTATGACCCTGTCAGAATAAGATCAAGGTCGGCGAACCCTAAAGGCTTCCTTCCATAGCCTCAGCAACTCATGACTAGAGCCTAGGGAGATTACTGACGCCATAAACAAGAGTGTCAAATTGTTAAATCAACAACAGGAGTCACTGTGTACTTACATCTCATGTGGGATCTGTCCTTAATGTGTTGTCCAATGCGAAGTAATGCTATAACTAATACTAAAACAGTATTTTTACACCTTGTGTTTCTGTGTGGGTGCAAACTGATGAAATCTTTACTTAGTATATACTGAATTGATCTTCTGTATATAAAGATAATTGAAAACGAAAAAAAAAACACTTGGTGTTAAATTGGAAATTGCATAAAAAAAATCAATTCTTAAAAAAATATCATGTAGGATCTTTGTCCTTAATGTGCTGTACATTGTTATTTAATGCTATAACTAGTACTCCAACAGTATTTTTCACTTGGTGTTGCTATGTGAGGGCAAACTGTTGAAATCTTTACCTAATATATATATAAAGAGAATTGAAAATGAATCTTGATGTGAATGGAAGGGGAGAGGGAGCGGGAAAGGGGAGGGTTGCGGGTGGGAGGGGAGTTATGGGGGGAGGGGGAAGCCATTGTAATCCATAAACTGTACTTTGGACATTTATATTCATTAAATAAAAGTTTTAAAAAAATGAAAGAAAGTAAAAGGAGAAACAATTGTATTTTCCCACAAATGGGATAAAAAGCAACAACTGAGCTAATTATAGCCTTTCCTCTAACTGACTATCCCTAAGGCTAACAAATAATGAACCATATTTCTTTTCAGCCAACTAGCCTTTTCTATTTTCCTTCAAACAAGACAGTTGAATAAGCCAGTCCCTTAGTTCTAGAAGCTTAATTTTCAAAGCAGTTCTTTTAAAATGATTCTTGATATTTGCATGTGTCTTTGAGGACTAAATAAACACATCTAAATCAACTCACTCCTTTGGTGCTCTTCTGTATTTCTTGAAAACCTCTAATGTAGTTGGAAATTAGAAGACTAGGAAGTTATTTCATGTGGATATGAGACGTCTAGGACAGCAAATTGCCTTCATTCCCATATCAGACTTACTTGGTTTCAACCAAGCGTTTACACAGTAATTTATTTATATAGTAATTAAAATATATCTACCATATATAATGATGTTATTTCATCAAGAATTCATAACTTAAATCCACTGAGACAGAATAAGACTACAAAAATTGTTCTTCATAGATAGTACCTTCAAGCTTTTTTTCATATTCACAAATAAATTACATCTATATATTAGAAAGGGAGAAATTGCTTGCAAACCATATTTCTAGGCAACCCACTTTACCTATCTAGCATTTACAGATTAAAAATCACAATTACAAATTTAATTCAATGCTTAAAACAATCCAAAGAGGAAGCTATTATTAGCTCCATTGTTTAGATGGACATGCTGAACAAAGGAGAAGTTGCATAACTGGTCTAAAGTGTCAAGCTACAGTTGTAAAAATTAAGGAATCTGGGTTTTCAGATTTCAATTTCCTTAACTGTGCTACCTCTAAAAATGTAAATGTACCAACCAAAATGCAAACATACTCCATTGGTAATTTATTGGTGAAATATTATAGGTAGACAAAAGTTCTAAACGAAAATAATAGCATTCTTTCCATAGATTAAAAAATGCAGTTATACAAATTTATTTATTTATTTGAAAGTCAGAGTTACACAGACAGAAGAGAGGCAGAAAGAGAGAGAAAGAGAGAGAGAGGTCTCCCATCTGCTGGTTCACTCCCCAGTTGGTGGCAACAGCTGGAGCCGTTTTCCCAGGCTATAGTGGAGAGCTGGCTTGGAATTGGAGCAGCTGGTACTCAAACCAGCGCCCGTGGGATGCTGGCACTGCAGGTGGTGGTTTTACCCACTATGCCAAAGCGCCGGCCCCTATAACTGCAAATTTTATAATGTCACTAATTGAGAGAGAAAAAAATCATTCAAGGAATCAGTTCTCAGTAACAACTTTAATCAAGTCCTAAATGCCCATTCTGTCCATGACAGGAAGAGTCTTGTCAGTTTGGAAGTAACATTTTTTCAGGTGGTCATCATCTGAATATATAACAATATGGGATAAAGAGAAATATAAATAATCATCTCAACATGTGAGAATTCACATTTATGTCATTTATGGTAGGATTTCCCGTTAGATATCTTTTGACATAAATTTTAGTGGTTTCTCTGTGAGATTTTTTTGGCTCCAGTCATTTTATTTATTTCGTACCTGCTCTCATGTAAAAAGAGGGAAACTAGATTTGACTAAAACAGGATTTCGTAAGAGAATATGAGAGAGGTAAGGGGTCGAGTATCCTTTCACAAGAATTGTAATGATAGTTCATTCTATCTAAGTAATATCAGCAAGGAAACGAATATAGGAAAGGAATGAATGATAGTGAGAAGGTGGCCGAGTCAGCAGAAGAATCATCTTAACAAGGACAAATTATTGTTAATATAGCTATCAGAGCAAATAAACCAGTGGTAAGCAAATGAGAGTGTTAGCAAATGAGATTCCAGGGACAGTGCAGTTCCTTTGATACAAGGCCCAGAGTGTGGGCATGGAAGTAACTAAGGGAAAATGTGGGAGGCAAACACTGGTAAGGAAGAAATGGAAACAAGAAGCCTGGGCTTCTCAATGATAATTGGAACGGCCAGTGATGATACCAGCATTAGTGAAAGAGAAAGAAAGGGGCCAGCGCTGTGGCACAGTGGGTTAACGCCCTGGCCTGAAGTGCCAGCATCCCATTTGGGCACCGGTTCTAGTCCTGGCTGCTCCTGCTCCTGTTCCGATCCAGCTCTCTGCTATGGCCTGGGAAAGCAGTGGAAGATGGCCCAAGTCCTTGGACCCCTGCACACGTGTGGGAGACCCAGAAGAAGCTCCTGGCTTCGGATCGGCACAGTTCCTGCTGTTGCAGCCAATTGGGGAGTGAACCATCGGATGGAAGAACTCTCTCTCTCTCTCTCTCTCTCTCTCTCTCTGCCTCTCCTCTCTATGCATAATTCTGACTCTCAAGTAAAAAATAAATAAATCTTAAAAAAAAAAAAAGAAAGTGACTCAAGAGCTTGATTCTTCAAAGACTAAAGTGGAGTGACCAGGAGACTGATTATGACAATAAGAAGAGGAATGATGATTTAGTTTCTAGTCAAATAAGCAACTAGGGATCATGATTCACATTTTAATCCTTTACTAATGTTTAGAAATGTATGCAAACCACAGAAGAATGAGTAGGATGGATGAACAAATTATGCCCTTAAATAAAGAAAATTCCCTTCTAATTCAATCTCTTCCAACTTCCAAGTTAGACACTTGGTTAATCCTCTGCCTGTGGCACTGGCACCCTGGGTTCTAGTCCCAGTTGGGGCATCGGGTTCTGTCCCGGTTGCTCCTCTTCCAGTCCAGCTCTCTGCTGTGGCCCGGGAGTGCAGTGGAGGATGGCCCAAGTGGTTGGTCCCTACACCCGCATTGGAGACCAGGAGGAAGCACCTGGCTCCTGGTTTCAGATAGGTGCAGTGCTGGCCAGCCATAGCAGCCAATTGGGGGGTGCCAATGGAAGGAAGACCTTTCTCTCTGTCTCTCTCTCTCTCTCACTAACTCTGCCTATTAAGAAAAAAAGAAAAAAAAAAAGATGGGAACAAAACTCTGTTTAAATTTATCAGCTATCATTTGATACATAGGTAAGACCTGTAAATGTCATACAAAATCAGCATCTTTTCATTTCACTTCTCAAAGCTTTGGGAGTCCTGACATTATTGTGAGGAATATTTCTTTCTCTCTTTTTTTCTCTTCCTCGCTCTGTCTCTATCTCCCCCCTCCATAAACACACATATTTCAAAAAGTTCATGAAAATTAGTATTAAAAGATATTTTATTTTGATGCCAGAAATTCTAAAATTTATACACACATAGAATATTCAAAAAGATCATGGAAATCCATAATGTGAAAAAATATTGGTTAGTTTTCAAAAATGTTTGCACCAAGATGTTTATCTTTTAAGTTCACTTTTTCCACATTTTGATTTACATAAAACCATATTTCAATGTGACAGAAGACTAATTTTGTGTTATTTTCATCCTAAAATACATTTTCCATATTTTCATAAACCCATAAATAACTTGTAAGTTCTAGTTCTTTTTCTAATGCCAAATAACTGAGAGAGAAAATTTAAGAGAAAAGACCTGAGATGAATGAATGCTAGACAAAAGAAAACAGAGAAGACAAACTGCAGGCGTGAAGAAGGTAGAAAAAGAGTCAGCAGAAAGACCTCTCAGGTTCCTTCCTGGATTCTTCCCAGGCTTGTCTTTAATAGCTCTCCCCATGTGTCAGTAAAGATATATGTATGTAGTTCGGTACCTATTTGAGATTCTCACACTCTGAGGGTCTGCTTTCTAATGCTACCTACTGCAGGTCATGCCTAGGGCTAAGAAATGCTTTGCAATACTGTTTCAGATAGAGGAAGATATCTATGAATTGAAAATCACCTGACAATCCCTTATTTCTTGGGATGTTAACAATTCTATATCTAAGACATCCCATTAAGCAAAAACAAGCGAGGTTCAAAACAACTTTAATTTCAATGTGATCACTTTTGTAATCACATTGTGATTACATCAATGTGATCACTTTTACCTTCTGGAAAGATAAAAAAAGAAAAAAAAAGTTAATATTAGTAGAAGCAGTATGCTTAGCAACTACTGAATAAATGAATATAGTTATGAATACAGAAAATAAGAGAAATTGTTCATATAAGTGTCTGAAACAAATACTTCACTTACACGATTTTTCTACTGTTTGTCAAAGAATCAAAAAAATTTAGAACATAAACAACCTTTTCCCAAAGAGGATGCCACGATCTTAGCTATTCTTAGCTTTCCCAAAGCACATTTGTTGTGCCGCCACAAAGCTGTTAATTAAAGCAGCTATAGTCCAAAACTACTGAGTCTGTTAATTATATTCCTTATTCCTTTTTCCCTCCCTCACCTCACCTTGTTTTATTCTTAATTCACACTGCATATAAACAGCAATTAAAGTACAAATCAGAACATTACTTGCACAAATACATTTCATTATTACACACAATCTGTACTCTTGAAACATCTGCCTTTTAAAGGAGTCTTAGCTAATATTTATTTTCCTCTAATAAACCAAGAAAACTGAGAGTATTTGTAGATTATAATAAAAATATACTTCCTAAAACAATTTAAAGCAGTTTTCATGTTTCACTCTCAGAAGATATCATTGGTATATCTAGTAGCTAGAATGGTAGAAAATACAGTTTTATACAACAACAAAATGCATCTACTTTCTAGCTGGTTTACACACTATAACACATGTCTCTAAACAGAGACCTCAGATTTTGTTATAAATAACATTCCAATGCTGATCATAGCAATCACCTTTAATTTACCTAAAACTCAATCTTAGTAAAGTTTCAAGATCATGCAAAGCCAGAATTTAAGGAACCATCTGCCAGTAAATTTTCTTTTATGTAAATATGAAAAAAATACTGTAGTTAAGAACAGAAAATCCAAATAAAAAGTAACATTTTCTTTTAGATTGCTTTTATTGCAAAAAATATAAACTAACATTGAGATGAATCTTCTGTTACTACAGCTAATAAATTATCTTCTTAGGTCTATAAAATGAATCATTCTCAAAGGTGGGAAATTAAAATACCCAGAGACACTTAAGAATATGCATTTCCTCTGTATTATAATTTCCCAGCCAAATCAAATGTTCCAAAGGTCCTAAAATATGATATAATTATATCTTTGGCTACTTTTCTTCTAATCTAGCATAGCCACACATAGTAATATTTAACTTTCTAAACTATGGAGGGCTTTTGACACCTTATTCAAACATCCTTCATGGGCTGCCTCTTATCTACCACACTTGGTCTAGTGCTTAAGGAATCCCACATCAAATATAGCCCTTCGTATCCAAGTTTATTTATTATGACTCTCAGCACATGCAAGTGCACATCTAGTTATGCCCATCTGTATTGCTATTTTCCATGCCCCTTTTCATGCTGTTTTTTCTATCCAGCACATCTTTCTTTTTCCTGTCTTTCTGGTGTTTTTTTTTTTTTTTTGCCACTTTTATATTCATTCTAAATTTCTGAATAATTACTGAGTTCTCCCTTCTTGAAAATACTTTAATTCATTCACTAGGAAATTACATGATCTCAAACTATTTCATAGCTTCTTTTTCCAAAACTCCCTGCATGCTGTTTGGTATATGGGCAGCTCTCAATAATGATTTGTTTGACTAATATTGTCAAAGTGTATTGTAACACTAGCTGTCCTGTGAAGATAATATTGCTCCTGTCTCCAGAAGCTGTCTTATAAAGGCATTACACTGAAGCTTACAGTACATAAAAAAGGTCCCCTCAAACTTTATGAGGCTGTATATTTCCTTCTAGACATCACTCTATGTTGTTAATGTTCTTCCTCTGCAGACATAGGGTAGTGATGTCCAGTTCATCATTGGCTTTTGGTGTTTTGAATATTGCTCTGGAACTAGCCTGGCCTGATTTAAGCATAGCTGCAGCTGAAACGGTGTTTAAAACAGGCATCTTTGGAAATATTTTAAGTTTCTTATGCTATGAAATATAGTTGTAGGGAACCCATCTAACTATATGGTGTAATTTGCAAAAAGGAAACTACAGAGAAAGGGAGAAGGCAAAGAGTGCTGGTATATGATTCGAGTGAAGCCTCTTATATTCCCAAAGAATTCTGTTAACAGCCTTGGATTCTTCTGGAGAAGGAAGCAATGAGGTATCAAATAGATTAAATGCATTGCATTCATTCGTAACACAGGAAGAAGTTCAAAGGCACCAAGCTATTCAATAAAATTCCATCAGTGTACAGCTGGGAACGCATAGCCATTCAAGATAAAATAACTATTAAAACATAAAAATAAGAGAAATAGTAAAGCAAGCACAACACATTAAGAGGCAAAGAAGTTTAAATGGAAGAGTAGAATCTGATCACTGATACAATTTGTAAGATGGATGAATTTGGATTCATATGTCCTTTGCAGGAAGCATCTGTTTTCAGTCCCATTCACGTTGTCAGTCAAGTGTAGTAGGTGGGACAGGAGGTGAAACATGTCATATTTGAGCCATGCCACAGTATCATAATCTCTTCTGCCATTCAGGTGTTACTGACTCCCAAACCTCCAACTTCATCCTGAATACCTTGCTATCATTTCTCATATTTTATGGATGAAGTGATGACTTTACCCACATTATACCTTTATTCATATTATATCTAGTCTCCTTCCTCTAACTAGTAAGTTAGAATTATTCTACATCCCGTTTTACCTCACATGGACCAAGTTTTTATGTATACATACACACACACACACACACACACAAAAACACACATACACAGAATATATAAATGCATATATATATATACACACAAAAAAACACACACATATAGAGTATATAAATATACATAAATACATATATATGTATATAATGCATATGTGTATATAGAGAGTTTATCTAATATTAAGTATTAATAGCATTACCTTTAATGAGCAAAAACATCTAAACGTAGCCAAAAGTCACTTAAGAGTGATCAAGAGATATGAATTATTAAATACTAAAAATATAACTCTATATAGTGGCTATCTTGAGGAAAGTTATCCAATGTGTAGGTTTCCAATTCTAACCTTAAAAAGCTATCATATAAATATATGCCGAAGCTAAGTTTTCACCCTTCATCAACACATCAAAAGCAGCTCAAAGCACATGTCTCACAGACAGAAGGGTCAATAAGGTCACCTTTGTGTATCAGGAAAGTATATTTTTATAAAGTGCTACAGAATTCATGCCATACAACAGTATGTAACACTCAGTGAACTGCATGCAGATGTACCATTTTCCAATTGGTTGTTGTTACAACTTTTCTCACTGAATTTAAACTAGAATTTATCTGGACTTGTAGCTTAGGTGAGCATCTGGCAAGCCACATCTAATGTAGCTGGTGGCGTACACAAGTACAGTACAGGAAAAAAAAAAAACACACAGATGTCGAATAAGCACAAAGCATTTCAGTCATTATAATAAAGGTGAATGGTTTAAATTCTATTATTAAAGCATAGCAACTCTCAGATGATTAGAGCTATATAATTAAATGGAGAAAAATTGACAATAGAAGATATAATAGTATAAAAAACAAAACAAAAAGAAGCATAAGTGCCAACACTTCCATCAGATAAAATGCAATTCAATGTGAAAGCAAAAAATAGAACAAAAAACGTTTATTTTGAGAGAAGTTATATTCAACTAAATTGTCATTATTCAATTATGGAGATTTTATACTACCATTGCTTCAAACTGACAAAGCAATAAAAAAAAAAAAAAAAACCAAGGAGAAACTAACCATTTAACAAGGCAAACTGGAGACTGTATTTCAACACTCAGAAATGAATCAATTGAATTTTTTATTGTTTATCTATTTTATTTGAAACAGAGAGTTACAGAGAGGCAGAGAAAGTCTCCCATCTGCTGTTTCACTCCCCAGATGGCTGCAATAGCCAGAGCTGCACCAATCTGAGGCCAGGAGCCAGGAGCTTCCACATCTCCCACGCAGGGGCAGGGACCCAAGGATTTGGGCCATCCTCTAGTGCTTTCCCAGGCCACAGCAGAGAGCTGGATCAGAAGTGGAGCAGCCAGGATTTGAACCGGCACCCATATGGGATGCTGGCACTGTAGGCAATGGCTTTACCCACTATGCCACAGCGCCAGCCCCAAATCATTTGAATTTATAAAAAATGCTTGCATGATTAGAATACTTACTTACCACAACCTTGATCTCCATCATATATACATAAAAGAGCATGTAGAAGAGAAAAAAAAGTACAAATCAAGCAGTACATTTTCTCCAAACAAAAATAATAGAGTTAAAAAATATGTAAGGACACAAAGATTTTCTAGTTGACATTTTCAACTATAGAAATAAGAACTCTGGCCGGTGCTGTGGCTCACTAGGCTAATCCCCTGCCTGTGGCACCAGCACCCTGGGTTCTAGTCCCAGTTGGGGCGCTGGATTCTGTCCCAGTTGCTCCTCTTCCAGTTCAGCTCTCTGCTGTGGCCTGGGAAGGCAGTGGAGGATGGCCGAAGTGCTTGGGCCCTGCACCCGCATAGGAGACAAGGAAGAAGCACCTGGCTCCTGGCTTCAGATCAGCGCAGCGCACCGGCCGTAGCAGCCATTTGGGGCGTGAACCAACGGAAGGAAGACCTTTCTCTCTGTCTCTCTCTCTCTCTCTCACACTGTCTAACTCTGCCTGTCAAAAAAATTAAAAAAAAAAAAAAGAAGAAGAACTCTATATAGGATACTTTTTCTGAGGCAATGCAACAAAATTAAAATAACAAGTATGAGTATATACTCCCTCTCTTAGTAATTTAATGACTCATAATCCTTTTTTTTTTTTTAATGTTTAAGTGATTACTTGTTTAAAAAACAACCAGAAATCATTTTACAAATTACTTTATAAAGTAATGACTAGCACTGTAGTGCAGTGGGTTAAGCCGCCACTTGCAATGGTAGTATCCCATATGGTAATGCCCAATCAAGCCCCAGCTACTGTTCTTCCAATCCAGCTTCCTGTTAATGCGCCTGGGAAAGTAGTCAAAGATTGGCCTAGTACTGGAGTCCCTGCCACTTCTATGGAGACCTGGATGGATTTCCTGGATTCTGGCTTCATCATGCGGTGGATATGGTTGTTGTAGCCATTTGGGGGACTGAGTCAGTGGATCAACATCAAGAACAATGAAATATTCACAAATACCTAGAAATTAAACAACATGCTACTGAATGACCAATAGGTCATTGAACAAATTAAAAAGGAAATCAACAACTTTCTTGAAATAAATGAAAATGAAAACACAATATATCAAAACCTGCGGGATGCAGCAAAAACAGTATTAAGAGGGAAGTTTGTAGAATTAAGTGCTCACATTAAAAAAAGAGAAATGTCTTACTATCTAATATGCATCTCAAAGACTTAGGAAAACAAGGACAAACCAAACCCCAGATTAACAGGAGGAAAGAAATAATAAGGATCAGAAGAGATATAAATGACATTGAAACTAAAAAAAAAAAAAAACAACAACAACAAAAGCTTTTTTCTTGAGGAGATAAAATAGACAAACCTTCAGCCAGACTAACACACAAAAAAAGAAAAAATCCTCAAAACTAGAGATAAAAAGGAGATATTACAACAAATAACAATGAAATACAAAAGATCCTAAGAAACTATTATCAAAAACTATATGCTAACAAACTGGTAAATCCAAAAGAAATTGATAAATTATTGGAGATATATATATATATATATATATATAATGAAACATACAATCATTAAATAAAGAAGATATAGACCATCTACATAGACCCATAACAAGCAATGAGATTGTAGCAGTAATTAAAAGTTTCTCATCATGGATAAGTCCCAGACATAATGGCTTTACTACTGACTTCTATAAAACATGTACAGAGGAAGTAACTCAAATATTTTTCAAACTACTCCAAAATATTGAACAGGTTAGAAATCTACCAGACTCTTTTTATGAGGCCAACATGGTTCTGATACCAAACCAAAATAAGACACAACAACAGCTATAAACCTCTATCCTTGATGAACGTAGAGGCAAAAATTTTCTGATCCGAAGCCAGGAGCCAGGAGCTAGGTCTCCCACATGGCTGCAGGGACCCAAGCACTTGGGTCATCTTCTACTGCTCTCCCAGGCCATAGCAGGGAGCTGGATAGCAAGCAGAGCAGTCGAGTCTCGAACCAGTACCCACATGGGATGCTGGAACTGCAGGTGGCGGCCTTACCCGCTATACCACAGCACCAGTTCCTTTACTTTGTTTTTAATTAGTTATTTACTTGAGAGGCAGAGAGAGAAGAAAGATCTCCCATATGCTGTTTCACTTTCAAAAATATGACTGCCCTAGCCAGGGACCGAACTGACTCTAAGGTCAAAGCCTAGAAAAGAGAATTCAATCCTGGTGGGTGATGGGAATCTAACTGCTTGGGCCTTCTCTGCTGCCTCCCAGAGTCCACAGTAGCAGGAAGTTGAGGTCTAGAGTTGGAGGTAGGTATCAAATCTAGGCATTTTGATACGGGACCCGGGCATATAAATTGTTAGGCCAAACACACATCCTCTGTATTAGTTTTTGATACTTAAACTCATTCTTGGATTTTCTATTGTGATAACAAAGTTTTCACTCTTTATTGTCATCTGTTTAAGCACAATATTTCTTTTGCATTTCTTCACATAGAACTCTACAATTAGAAACCTTAGGGGTGTGGGGGGAAGGCTGTCACTGATTAAATCAACTTATATAGAAGAGTCTAAGTAAGAATATAAATGATTCATTTATTCAAAGGACAAGCAAGCATTCATCACTAGAGTTAACAGTTAAAATATATACAACTTCACACACTTAACCACCTAATCACATCTCATCACCATTCACCACAAATTGTGAGTTCTTCTTTACTTAACAAGATGAAAATATATGTACTTTCTCATTGTTCTTGCTTCAAAAATTCACATTTCCCTTTTGGCAACCAAACTGGGAAGCTTTCCCCTATTTTTTCCAAAAGATAAAGAATTAAAACATGCAAGGGAATAAAGACATATAAGGCCATCACTAGTGTATCCAATTTAGTGCAATGCCTTTACTCATGACACATAATTTTTTATTTGTACAAAGACATAGATACCATTTTTCTTTTTGTTTCCCAATAGTGTTTAAATGGTTGCCTTATAAGACTTAAAAACAATTGATCCAAGCTAAGGAAACTACACAGAAAACTATTAACTGTAAATAATACACCTAAAAGGAGGATCAGCATTTTTTGAAAAACATTTTAACACTCACACAAATATTTTACACTGCTAAGAACCTGTATTTAAAGCTATTTTTTTCTGTGGAATGATAGGTGCCTTTTAAGAAGTTTCCCTCACTGATATAGTGGCAATCTTTTCTATAAATTCCATGAGGTCAGGAACTGTATTTGTCTTGTTTAATGATTATGAGCAGTAATTAGCTGAGCAAATGTATGCAATAAATAGTTTGTGAATGAAGGACTAAAGTTAAAAGATATATATATACATAATTATATGGCTGAAATGTATATAACTACATAATTATGTATATCTAAAACAATTCCTTTCTCCAAAGCACTTACACATACATTTATGAGGCCCTCAATCAGATGCTACTCTCATACTTAAGACATGACTCTAAGAAGCTTAATTTCAACCCTTTGGAGGTAGAGTTACATCAGTGGCACAGTGAAAGTGTGATTTGGGAGGTGTTAGCACTCCATAATTTTCATAAATCCTAACACCTCTCAAAAAAAGCTCACACACTAAATAGAAAGCAATATGCATTTATACACATTCAGCTCCAAGAAAAACCTGCTAGATCCCTTTCCAATTTGATTGTTTTTCCTATACAAAAACTCTAACTAGAGGATGTCAACTTCAGGGTCAAGCTCTTCCTTTATTCCTTAACTTTATTGAAAGAAGATTTATTCCCCAAAGATTTTTTTAATCATAGAATCACAGAATTTCATAGTTGGGAAGAAACCTCAGGGAAGAATCATGCATCATTAATCTGATCATTCAATAATTTATTCAACAAGCATTTATTACCTAAAACAGAATTGACAATAACTTCCAATTCAAGTTTCTCATTAACTAAGGTATCACTGTATTTCTTGGTAGTCTAAGTCACAAATTTTAAAACTTTTAATTAGGCTTATTATATTTTATGAAAGAAGGTTTTAGAATGCACTAATTTTGACCAGAATAAAAGGAAAAGCATGGGCAAGTATTCATGCATGTACAATTCCTCAGTTCTATTCGCTCTTTCTTGCCTTCTCTATATCAATCATGTTAGAATGAGATTTTTTTTTAAAAAAATATGTTTTTATCTATTTATTTGAAAGGTAGAGTGGGGTGGGGGGAGGAATGAGAAATCTTCCATCTACTGGTTCACTGCTTAAATGCCCACAGCAGCCAGGACTGAGCCAGGCTGAAGCTAGGAGGCAGTACCTACATCCTCTTTTCCTATGTGGGTAGCAGGGGTTCAGGTACATTGGCCATCCCATGATGCTTCCCCAGGCACATTAACAGGGAGTTGGAGCAGAAGCAGAGCCATCAAGAATTGAGTAGCTACTCTGATATGGGATGCAGTGTTGCCAGTGGCATCTTAACCTGCTGTGCTGTAACACTGGCCCTTAGAATGAGACATTCTATTTGTATTTGTCCATCACTTACTAGTACCTGTAAGTTTTGTGGTTCATTTTTTTAAAGATTTATTTATTCATTTGAAAAGCAGAGTTACTGAGAGAGAAAGAGAGAGTCAGAGAGAGAGAGAGAGACAGAGAGAGAGAGCAATAGAGCACCTCCATTAGCTGGTTCACTCCACAAATGCCAGGCCTAAGTCAGCCAAAAGCCAACAGCCAGGAATTTCATCTGGGCCTGCCACATGATTGGCAGGGGCCCAAGTACTTGGGCCATCACCCATTGCTTTCCCAGGCACATTAGCAGGGAGCTGGATTGGAAGTGGAGCAGCCTGGACTCTAACAGGTGCCCATATAGGATGGCAGCATCACAGGCAGCAGTTTAACCTGCTATGCCACAATTCTAGCTCCTACCTATAGATTTTTATGATCAGTCATGTACCATAGATAGGAATAAATGTTTCAGATAGACTGTAGGTTATATCCAGTCCTCTCAGTAGCCTTTTAAGGTAGCTCTTAATGTACCTAATTAACATTTTTTTAATGTGGGAGGCTTTCTTATTGATCTAACAGTATGTAGTTTGCACTCTCCTGAAATCAGAGCCAGAGTTAAGGCCTCAGAGGTAGGTGGTTTGTTTGGTAAGCAATCTCAGGAAGCAGTCTGAGACTGAGAGGAAGGAAGTGGTACACATATAAGGGTCTGTTACTGAGCTCACATATTGAGACCTGTCAAGGGTACAGATGCTCCCCAAATTGCCCACCTCAACAATGAGAGGCTGGAGAGTTTATTCAGGGTTTTTAGCCTCTTTAGTTAATGGCTGTCCTTGGTGCATTAAAACACCACACCCATGCTTCTGGCTTCTTTTGGTATGTGGGTGGGGAACTCCAGCAGCACAGAAGAATGACGTGGGCAGGAGCATAAAAGACATGCTTATGCTTGAGGTGGAATGCTGATAACCTGAGGTGAATCTGAGCTTGCACAGAACTGTCTCTTCACTGCAGATGTTTCTCAAGACAAAGAGAAGCCAAGCCTGTGTGGCACAAGACTTTAGAGTCATCTGTTACAGTCACACAGGTACTTACTTCCTGAGCCTGGAAACAAGCCCAGACAATGGGGTTGCATCCTCCATGCATGTAACTTCCATCTTCTCAATTGTATGCACTCAGCCAAAAAGAAATACAGAGAAAAAGATCAAGGGTTGATCTAACATCATTTCACTTGGTGTGTATGTCTGTCCCAAGTGAGTGTGATTCTGGATATGTGACTCCTCCTGAGTGTCTCTTATAAAATGAGTATCTCATAGCACAGAATGCCATTATAATGTTCAGGCATATGCTTTCACAAGTTAGGTGCTCCACTGAAAAACTAGAAACTTGTATCAAGGCTAGAAGCCAAAAATTGTTGCCTGGTTGTTATTAATATGTTTATTTTCTGGGCAATAAAAGTTGCAATTACTCTGTATTGTGACATGCTTGCCTTTCCACTATACAAATTGTATCATATTGTATCAATATTATTTATCGCTGCAAAATCTCTGAAACAAGATGAGACACAGCCAATACAAGGCTACACAGTTGAGTTGAAAATTAATATGAACAACTGGGGTTCTATCTTACTGGGGATCTTCTTAGGAAATGTATAGAATATACCTTAACACTCTCTTGCCGAAACATAAGAAAAAACAGAAAACTGTTACCACTGGCTCCTATTCCATATTATTCAAAGATTTAGTCAGCTTTATGAAAGCACTGCCCCAGCTGAGTCCCAAGAGAAGCAGCCAAGAAGCCCAGGAGCAGAAAACACAGTTTGAGGTATGGCTGAGGTGAGGAGTTTTCAGACTACGTCTCTGTTAAACTGATGTAACGGCAATGGATGAAGCCAAGTCACAGTCACAAAGGATGTGAGATAGACCATCAAGGAAATATAACACTCATATTAAAATGTACATTGGCCACCAACATGTCCACAGAAATCAAACCTTGGTAACCCAGTTTTATGTGCTTACTTAAATAATGCAAGGTAATATAAACAATGAATCATGGCCTTTTATGTTGTTCCTAATAGTAATTCCATTACAAATACTTCTAAATAGAAAATTTATCTCAGAGGCCAGCTATGTGACATGGCAGGTAAAGCTGCCACCTGCAGTGCCGGCATCCTATATGGGCACCAGTTCGAGTCTCAGCTGCTCCACTTCTGATCCAGCTCTCTGCTATGGCCTGGGAAAGCACTAAAAGGTGGCCCAAGTCCTTGGGCCCCTGCACCCACGTAGGAAACCCAGAAGAGGCTCCTGGCTTCGGATTGGCACAACTTCAGCTGTTGAAGCCATTTGGGGAGTGAACTAGCAGATGAAAGCCCCTCTCCCTCTCCCTCTGTCTCTCTCTCTTTGCCTCAGCCTCTCTGTAACTCTGCTTTTCAAATAAAATTTAAAAATCTTCAAAAAAAAAAAAAAGAAGAAAATTTATACCAGCATCCTAAATTGACAAGTCCATGCTATGGGGTGTTTTTTTAAGTAAGGTCAATAAAAATAAGTACCACATTGGATGAAGACATAGTAAGTATTTAAATCAGTGGTTCTCAAACTTAGCTACTCATTGGAATCATATAGAGAGCTTTTAAAAATGCAGATTCCAAGTACCACAATCAGAGATTCTGATTTGACTGATCTAGGGTGTGGCCAGGACATTAAGATTTTCTATTATTCCCAGGACAATTCTAATGTGCAGCCAAGTTGAGGAACACTGACTTAAACAAAACACACATTAAAAACCAAGAGTTTTTAAGTAATGGTGGGGCTTAGAATCCAAAAAAAATTTCCCCTGTAATTCAAGTATATAGATCATGTATTCTAACTTGGGATGTCTTCACTGTGTTACTGCTTCAGATTTCCAACAGGATCTCCATTATGATGCTCACACATCAGTCTTTGTAAAGTGCTCACAGACCGACTGGTAGTTACTCATTTTATATTCACAATGGACAGTCAGGTGACCAGTGGATCAATTTAACTTTGTAAATGTGTTCTTTGGAGATAAAGCTCTGCAATGACTGACTGAATAAATAAATTAATTGATAATAAATGAAGCAATCTGCTACTGGATGTTTGCCCCCAAAGTATGCATTACTAACTAAGCTTGAGGACATTAAAATGTTGAGAACAGTAAAAGAACACTGACAAAAGAACATACGTCTACTTAGTGTTTGACTGGCACAACTTATTAGCTTCAAGCTTTCTTTCTTCACAGAAAAGTAGGACCTCAGGTCATGACTTCCTAGTTTTGTTTTCAACTATAATTCAGCCATCAGTGCTTTGACTTCACCACCCCCTTAAGAGAAGCCAGAATGTTGCCAGCATGTATTTATAAAACTCAAAACCAGGGTGTGCTAGTCTCCTCACATTATCAGCAGGAGTGTCTTGAAATAAAAAAATGCAGATACAAAAAATGACATCCAATTTTTGATTAATGGTTGCTAATAATATTTTACATCTTGTAAGAATGACAATAGTTTTTTTTTTTTTTTTTGCACACAAAGGGAAAAAAATCAAATTATCTTTATCAAGAACAACTGAAAAATGTGGCAACCAAGATAATGGTATAATCCACTTAGTGGCACTGTATATTAGGTCTGCATGGACTTCCATTTTTCAAAAAATTAAATCACACTAAAATATTCCTAGTGCTAAACACTACTCAGCAATGATCAAGGTTTTTCTCGGCAATTTTAAGTTCAGCATTGTGCACATCTACCACCATATACAATACCATCAACTTTCTTCCAAACTGGTCTCAATCTATGTAACTGAGTTAGCCTTTTCAACTAGATTATCTGGACTTAGATGCTTGATTTTTTTTTTTAAGAAGACCTCTAATCAACCTGCTTTGAAAAATTCCACTTAGCTGCAAGGCACTTAATTATCTTGCTAACCTTTTGTTCAGTTGCTTTGCAAATAATGACATGAAACATGCCGTCTTTTTCTTCCAAGGTTTTCTTCTCACTGATTAAATTCTACTTAAATAGCATCATGTTCCTTCAAGTTTCTCCAAGATGACGGATTTTCTTTAATCACCTGAAACCTGCTGGTCTGCTTCTTTAACATCCCGATATCTCATTCAACAAGCTTAAATCAACAATACAACTACTTACTCTGAACAGGCTCCATACATTAATTTTCATCTCTATCAAGTTTTTATATTAAGTTTACAAAGAAATTTAAAGTGGATTTTGAAATACAAGATGGCTGTAATTTGTTAAAGTGGGCTTTTCCTTTAAGTTTTTAAATACACTTTACATAAAATGGAAAAGTTAATAAAATTACATCTTTGCCAGGGAACACAAGCTTCCATTAAGAACAATATGTGATAACTAACAAAAAATGTGTTAATCAAATGCCAAAATAGTTTTTCCCTGCAAAGCAGAAAAAGCAAACATTAAACACATATTTTCAACCTGATTATAAAATGTCACTTACACCTGCCAAAAATGACAGGGTATCAAAAATTGAATAGTTTTTCTTTAGAAAAGAAATATTTTGTAGTATAAGATATATGAATTAAATGATTATGAACTGATTAAAGAGTAGAGCTAGCAGCAGTTTAAAGAAATCCAATCCACAAAATCCTCAAGTATGTCCAAGAAACATAAGAAGGAGAATATTTGAATGTAAGATTTAGAACATAGGAATTCGTAGAAGAAAACCCACAAAATCCTATAAGCTAGAGTCACACACTCCTCTGTAAATATTTGCAAAGTTGTGGAAAAATAAATTACTCACATGCAATCATTATGTAGCTTGGGTTTCACTGAATTTACACCACCTGTTATAAACTTTGTTTTATTTAGAAGCAATACTTGCATATCTTTAAAAATAAATAAATAAAAATGCTTGTAACTAATCCTTCTGATATTTAATTGTAATATTTTTAGATTTGGATAATTATAAATAAAGACATATATGAAGTTCTTCTTGGATAAGACCCAAGAAGCAAGGCAATAAAAGCAAAAATAGACAAATGGGATTACATCAAGATACGAGGCTTCTTTATTATAAAGGAAATACTCAACAAACTGAAGAGGAACCATCAGAATGGGAGAAAATATTTGCAAACTGCACATCTAACAAAAGATTAGTATCCAGAATCTAGAAGGAGCTCAAGAGACTCAACAACAACAAAACAAACAATAGAGCTAAGAAACGGATTAAGGATATGAACAGACATTTTTTGAAGAATGAAATATAAATGGCCAAGAGACACATGAAAAGATGCTCAGAATCTAGACATCAGGGAAATGGAAATAAAAATCACAATACAGTTTTACCTCATCCCAGTTACAATCCCTATCATCCAAAACTACAAAACTAACAAATGCTGGTGAGGATGTGGAGAAAAATGAAACCTAATACACTGTTGGTAGTAATGTAAACTTGTACAGTTACACACACACACACACACACACACGGGTGCAGCAGAATAGTACTTAGCAATAAAAATGAAATTCTGTCTTTGCAATAAAATGGATGCAATAGGGACCATCAAGCTTAGTGAAATAAGCCAATCCCAAAAAGACAAATATGTTTTATATGTGGAAGCTGATATATAGAGTTCAAAATATGTAATGTACATGATTTAAGTTGATATCCTGAGATTTGATTGTTGTTTATTGCCACTGTCTATATTCCTGAGGAACAATGGTATTTCTACTTTCTGCTTGTTGAATTCTTTATTTAGTGGAAGATTAAGCTGCTGATTACAAAGTAAATTAAAAGTATGTTATCACAAAAATTAAAATAGTAAGAAAATAATGAGAAAGGAATATGGGAGAGAGTAGGAAATATTGTTATGTTCTTAATACTGTATAAATGAAATCCATGAAATCTGTTATTTTAATATAAATTTGATAAAACATTTTCTAAGAGTTCACAAAAATGCATATAATGAAATAAACAATGCATAAATTTCAAAATGCTTTTGCACACACAAAAAATCCATTTTTTCTATTTTCTACAAGGTTTGGAAACAGCACCATTTAATTATACTATTGTTGAAATTAAACTGTATAATAATTTAAAAAGGAACATTGTGCTTCCATGGGTAAGTTTAATATTAAAAAGCAATATTTGGCCGGTGCCGCGGCTCACTAGGCTAATCCTTTGCCTGCAGCGCCGGTACCCTGGGTTCTAGTCCCGGTTGGGGCGCTGGATTCTGTCCCAGTTGCTTCTCTTCCAGTCCAGCTCTCTGCTGTGGCCCGGGAAGGCAGTGGAGGATGGCCCACCCGCAGGGGAGACCAGGAGGAAGCACCTGGTTCGCTTCGGATTGGTGCAGTGCGCCGGCCGTGGCGGCCATTTGGGGGGTGAACTAATGGAAGGAAGACCTTTCTTTCTGTCTCTCTCTCTCTCATTGTCTAACTCTGCCTGTCAAAAAAAAAAAAAAAAACAACTTTTTAAAAAAAAGCAATATTTGACTCAACATGATTTTGAAAGAAATGACAGTTTAGCAAAGATACATTTCTGAAGTAGCCATTTGAATAAAAATCACTGGATTATCCATGCCTGCATTAAATGAAACACTAAAAATTTCTCTCTCCAATTTATAAACACACCCATCTTTCTTTTCTATTCGGAGTACATAGCCTTTATAACAAACTGTTTTGTCTGAAAATACATATTTTAATTTTTTGAAAAATTCAAAACGTTATTAGAAATATTTAATCATTAAAAGAATAGCAAAATATTATAAATTGTATGCAACATTAAAGTTGAACTTAAAAGCACAGATTATTATGTTTTAAAGATTTTATTTATTTATTTGACAGGTAGAGTTACAGATAGTGAGAGAGAGACAGAGAGGAAGTTCTTCCCTCCATAGGTTCATCCCCAGATGGCCACAATGGCCAGAGCTGCACCGATCTGAAGCCAGGAGCCAGGTGCTTCCTCCTGGTCTCCCATGCAGGTGCAGGGCCCAAGCACTTGGGCCATCCTCCACTGCCCTCCTGGGCCACAGCAGAGAGCTGGATTGGAAGAGGAGTGGCCTGGATTAGAACCGGCGCCCATATGGGATGCTGGCGCTGCAGGCGGAGGATTAACCTAGTGCACCACGGTGCCGGCCCCAAAAGCACAGATTTTTTAAAATGCATTTGATGTACAAAGGCAAAGCATGGAGAAAAGTTCCAAAGTTAGATAAAAATAAGAGCATTTAAAATGACTCATATATACATTTATATAATATTTATTAAGTTTTTGAAAGACAGTCACACAGCACAGACACACATACGAGAGAGAGAGAGAGAGAGAGAGAGAGAGAGAAAACGCTATCTTTCATTAGTTGTTCTCACTCCCCAAATGCAAGCAGTATCTGGGTCTGGGCCAGGCCAAAGCCAAGAACCAGAAACTCTATCTGGGCCTCCCACATGGGTGCTGAGACTCAAATATCTGAGCCATCAACTGCTGCTCCCCAAGTTGCACATTAGTCGGAAGCAGGACTCAATCCCAGGCACTCTGATAATGGCAGGTGCAATCCCAAGCAGAGGCTTAACCTATTGTACCACAAAGGCAACTCCTATAATATTGTATTTAAATCTGTATTAGTATTTTTTCTCAACTTGTGAAAAGAAAAACTGCTATTACTCTAACTGTAACATAGAAACAATTTCAACATTTTTCACCAAAATAAATTTATATTTTAATTGCATTTCCCGTGAATTTTTAGAGTACCTGTATGTTCATGTGTATATGAATAATATGAGCTAATGATTCTCTTCCCTCTTCCAAGAGCCTTTAAATTTCTATGTAATTTTCTAAAAAAGCAAAATTTTAAGAAAGTGTCAGCCACAGAATAGAAACAGTATCTTCAGAATTCCTGTGTTCTGGATCCTGCTCTGTAGCAAGCTTTCCTGGAAAAATCTGTTCAGCAATTTAGCCTGAGTCCTCTCCTCTCACATTGAGAGAACTGACATCCCTTTCTTCTAACTGTCCTTTCCAGTTTTGACTTAAAGCCAGAGATTGATTTTCTCAAATCTAGTTAATACCTTACCCAGTTCTAAGAGCTAGAACTGAAAATTACATTTCTAAAAGCATACTTTCAAAGTTTACATTAAAACAGAGTCATTATCTTAAACACTTTTAGACTTATAAAATTATTATTTTGAAATACATGTCATAATTTCAGGGAAGTAATTCTCAGTATAAAATGATTTAGTGATATATATATATATATATATATATATATGTAGGTATTCATTGGGTTTTTCTCAACATTGAATATATTATTTAAAAGCTACATATTTCTGATTTCATTGATAGGATGCATACATAGAATATTCTAGAATTTGGAAATCTTTCTCTGTTAATTCTGATATCTTCAATGATTTTGCCACCAGTGTCTTAGGTTTAATAACCAGATACCAGACGGTATCTGGTAATTGATGAAGTGTCACTCCTTTAAGATGGAGCAACAGAGTCTCAACTGAGAATCACTGAGATAAAGCTCCAGATTTCAGATTTATCTCCAAATGAGATCATTGAGACTGACAACCAGAATATTATGACCAGATCAAAAGAACATAATGTTTACCATACAATCTAAGTTAATGACTATTACTGGATATATTTTTAAAGTTTAAATAACAAACTACTTTAAATAAGTGTTCAAATAAATCCTGCAATTACCATGAAAATACCCCAGTTATGTTACATTATATTTGTGTAGAATGTGTTAATTTGTCCAATATGCGTCCTTGAAATATAATTTAGTTTTTAACACTGGTTTTTCATTTGTCCATTTTTATAATTTATCAGAAGTTGGGAAAAGTGGAGTTGCCTCCTGATCCCTTGACCTCTGAGAGCCCTAATATAATGGTGTTTGCAAACAGAAAGTCCAGCTGTCATTGGAAAGTGTCATGTTTGTGTTGTGTCTGGACCTTTAATCACATCCAAATAAGGCACAGTGCTGTAGCATGTTCTATACTTGAGCCCGCCATATTTTGTATTAACCAAATTAATCAACTGTCTTCCAAAAGCAGTTTTGCCATGAGCAGCTCTGAGGCAGTCCAATGACAGAGAGATAGACTCAGGCAAGGGAACCAGGCCCACATAAAGGGACTCCCATAATGGCCTCCTTGAATAGGAGGGAAAAAAATGTGTCAAGTGGCAGCAGGGCTTTGTGGCTCATGTCATCTCATTATCCCTATTTTTAATCAGCCATGAAGAGCAGCAGCTCTGTTGCTTTGGCCATCAAAACAAATCAGAACCAGGGCCTGAATCTTGCACATTTTGAAGCCTCTGCTTAAGCAGCAAATGTATCTGTCATCTTGAAAGACAAGTAATGACATCCTTATCTTTATAAATAACAATCCTGTGTTAAATCTGTATATTTATATTTATATATCTTATTTATATTTTATTTTATATTTTTAACTTAATTTTTATGTTGTGTAAATACCAATCATGCTGTCAATCTGTCAATCAACATACTGGTACCTTTCTCATATGCATACTGCAATTTCAAAGATCATATGCCTGGAAAAATTTTCATTACTACACTCAGTGCATATAACCTAGGCTCTCCAATATAATAACAGAGACAACTATTTAGGTATCTGTAATATATGCAGACATTTTAATGGAAATGAAATTCATTTCCAATTTTTTTCTTTACTGTATACCTAATTGCAGCATGATAATAATTCAACAGAAAGATTAATATTTTGTCTAGTTATTATTATTGCATTGATTGGGCAGTTTTGTGTATTTTAAATTTTGCTGTATTTTGTATAACGTTTCCGTTTTAAAATTGCAATGATACATTCTTCATCCAAGTAAAACTCTAATAGAGATTTAGGTTTTGCCTGCATTCAAAATTAATTCTAAAACACTTTTATGCATTTGTAATATATATGTATGACAAAATTTTAAAATTATTATTTTTGAAATATAATTATTCAGGTTTAATGCCATGTGATATGACATGGAATAAACAGAACTGAGTTTCTGACATCATTTCTCAAGTGTGATCCAAGGATTCCTTACACATTCCTGACATTTCTTCAGGGAGTCCACAATATCAAAACTATTTTCACAATTATACTAAGACATTATTTGACATTTCAATTCTCATTTCTCAAGAGTGTTCAGTGGAGTTTCCACTGTCTACTATAGCAAATCAAATGCCAAAGCAGATAACAGAATCCAGTTGGTTTTTGTTAGACCAGACATTAGTGTTTCTTAAAAATGCAAAGTATTGCTACTCTTCTTTCTGAATTTTTTTGGCTTTTCTAAATTAGCTTTTTCATAAAATGTGCTACTTATATTAATCATGGATTAATATTTTGAGGTAATAAGCATTTTTAATAATACTTTAAATATTTTATTTGAAAATCAGCGTTACAGAGAGAGAGGGAGAGACAGAGAGAGAAAAAGATCTTCCATTCACAGTGCTGGGCTAGGCCAAAGCCAGGAGTGAGGTACTTCCTCTGGGTCTCCCACATGGGTGTCAGGTACCCAAACCTTGGCCAGCTTCTGCTGTTTTTCCAGGCTACTAGAAAGGAGCTGGATTAGAAGTGGACCAGCTCGGACACCAACAGGCATCCATATGGAATGCTGGCATCATAGGTGGCAGCTTAACATGCTACACCACAGTGGCAGCCCCAGTAATAAATATTTTAAAGTAGTCTCAGATTTAATTTCCAATTCAGTAAATATGGATATATTTTTTGCAAAATATAATTTATAATTTAAATATTTAATTTGGCAACCACTGCCCAAATGTAGGACACTGCAAAAACAGCTTTTCCATTTCCCTGCTTTAGCCAGAGCAGAACTGAGAAAGCAGACAGAGACTTAATCAGAAAAGTATAGACTCTGATGGGATTTGTTATGCAAGAGGCATTGTGGCTAAGGCAAAGAAGCTGAGATCATCAGTCTACCATTATCTTCACAGACTTTTATATACATTAGGTGAATTAATGATGGACAAAATAAATGTTATGGCTAGGTTACAAATTCAGCTAACAGAGTCCAGTTCATTGGAACAAGACTACGTAAATACTCCTAATGGGTAAATCCAAGCCAAAGGAACAAGACAAGTAGGAAAACAACCAAGTAGTGAAGGCCTGAGCCCAAGGAACTTGACAGCAGAAAGGATATACAAAAGGGTTGGCAATGATGCGCCCGGTTTAGTTGTCTCCTGCAAGGCCAGTATCCCATATTGGAGCACGGGTTTCAGACCAACACAGTCTCCTGCTAATGTCCCTGGGAAGGCAGCAGAAATTGGCCCAAATATTTGGATCCCTGCTACCAATGTGGGAGACCTGGATGGTGTTCCTGGTTCATGGCTTCAGTTTGGTGCAGACTTGGCTGTTGGAGCCATTTGCGAAGTGAAAAAGTAAATGGAAGAGCTCGATCTTTCTCTCTCTCTCTCTCTCTCTCTCTCTGTGAGTGTGTGTGCTTTCATGCACACACATGTGTCCATCTATCTCCCCCTCTCTCTGTTCACTCTGCTTTTCAAATAAATAAATGAATCTTAAAAAAAAAAAGAAAGGAGATATACAGTGTTAGTAAAGTATGGCAGCTTCAGGATTATGTCACATTCTCACAGAACTGGCATCTGGTCAGGAATCTGAAATAATACTAGAGTCATTCTTATGGGCCCTTGAAAGAATCAAACTCTTTGGAAAGCCAACCCTTCCTGGTTCAGGCTACCTCTTCACATATCCAAAATGTCAACACCGTGGGAGGTGGTGCTGTATTTTCAGTGAAATGAGCAACAGTTGAGCCTGCAGATATGAAGAAACTGTTCTTTGGGCCTTGAGAATTTTCTTCTATGGCAGTTTTGCTCCTCCCAGTAGACAAAAGCAAAGGTGCACTTTGGATGGGGTTAGCAGCTAGTCACACATTTTTCGGGGAGGAGGCATAGATTAGGATGGTAATATTTTACCAACAAGTAAAATACTTGGTGAACTTTTCAGATGCCTACATTGTCTGTGAGGTTTGGAATACTTTTAAAATAATAGTAATGTAACAGTAAATACTCTCTAATATGCTGGTTTCTATCATTCTAGAAGGGACACTAGATAAAGTAAGCTTCATTTTGATATTTATGGTCATTCCTGAGAAAATTGTCTCTGCTCTGTACCCAAATCTAACCCTTTATTGATAACATTCTTAACAGGTCTAATCTGTTTTACCATATATACACAAAGAGTCAGATCTTTGGGGATAGAGGATGATATAGCAAATAATTGGAAAAAACAAAGATTTGTATGAATTCATATTTATTTTCTGTCCCATACAAGTTGTGAGCTTTATAAGGGCAGAAAAAAATTCTGAGACATTGCTGGCAGTCAACAAGTAATAGATGTAGGGATAATTCAAGGAAGAAGGGTAATGATAGTTCATACCATGATATGCTAGCACTGCTTACATTCCAATAATTATACGTATTAATATTGCTATTTCTGTTCCCTTGGGTGTGATGATTAGTTTATTAAACTTAATTCTATAATACAATGATTCGTGGAGCAAAGTGCCAGATGAAGGTTTCTGGTAATTTTTAATGTACAGCAGTAAGAGCATCAGTGAGAATGTACAATGATTTTGTATTTTCATAGTTCTTTCAGTATCCTGTTTTATCAGCTTATTAACTTAAGAAATGTTTGATAAGTGCTGATGACTTTCCAGACACAGTTCCAGGAACTTGGCAGACTATTATGAACACGAGACAAAGCTAAGATTCATATTCTAGTAAATAAATACATAAAGTGATATATAATCCCAAGCACTAACCATAGGCCCATAATATCTTAGATAATGTGATGCCCAGTTTTCATATGAAAACATTAAGGTCTAGAGTAGCTAATGGTTCCCAAGAACACACAGGTTATCATGGACAGAAACAACTCAAATTTGGTCAAATACTCTCAAAACATGACATTGTTCCACCTGTCTATAACATTTCCTATCACACATTACACTTGTAAAATGAAGCTAGTTTTGGAAAACATGGGTTAAAAGATAAGTTTACTGGGGTTGATGTTATAGCACAGTGGGTTAAACCACTGTTTACTACCATGCCAGCATCTTATGTCGGAACGCCGGTTCAAGTTTGCACTGCTCTACTTGTAATCCAGTTTCCTTCTAACGCACCTGGCAAAGCAATGAAAAAGATATCCCAAGTGCTTGGGCCTTGTCACCCATGTGGCAGACCAGGACTCAGGGATTTCACCTGGATCTCCTGTGTAGGTGGCAGTCACTGCTTTCTGAAATGCATTAGCAGAGAGCTAGATAGGAAGAAGAGTGTCTGAACTGGAACCAGCACTCCAGCATGGGACGCCAGCATTGCAAGGGATAGCTCTAATCCACTGGGCTACAATGCAGGTCCCATTTAATTTTTCTTAATATTAGAAAGAGTCCATGCAGCCTGCAAGTACTAGTGAATCCCCCTTATAAATTGCTGAAAAATCCTCTGTCTGTTAATAGACTGCCTATCAATGAACTGTGAGCAGGCAAACACTTATCCATAGTCTATTTCTGATAAATGGAACACCAAAGTGCTTGAGACTCCGTACCATTTGGGACATTAATTTTTTTTTTTTTTTTTTTTTGCTTCTAAGCCTCCAACATGAGCCCATGAAATGACAGAAATCAACTGATACTTGATAAGCAAAATACGTAGTAGACATTCAATAAACTTTTAATAACTAGCAAAATACATTAGTATTATTTTTTCACTTAGAGTGATAATAAACATACAAGGACAACTACTGCTTTTCAGGTTAATTTCTAACCAAAATTATAATAAAACAGCACTAAAAATCTAATCATCTCAACTTGTTGTCATTTTCTACAAATCAGTACACAGATGACTATGAAATTGCCCCTAAGAAAGAAATGAGACACACTGTCCATCTCCTATGATATTAACATTTATTAGAAACTTAATAACTAATGCTAGATAATCTGCCAATCATAAAGGAAAACGACAAAGTCAAATATTTGTTTGGTTAATGTATTCTCTTTCTCCAGGCCTGGGTTTCTCAAGGTATACTCCCGAGAACAACTACTACCAAATTTGAACACTTTCTAAAGTATGTAGTAAAAGAGCATAGCCCTCCTCAGGGCTCTCCTCAGACTTCAAATTCAAATCATTGAAAATGAGGTAAAGAAACCGTCCATTTTAATAAGTGCTTGGAGGAAAGTTGAGAATGTCGGCTCAAATTGGAATCAGGGAAGTGGAAGGATTGAATTGGATTAAAAAGAACAGTAGTAAACCTGACAACCAGGCTGTATCATTTTTAACTACTTTTTTTAAAAAAAGGAATAACATAATTCCTTTCCTCTCTTTTACCTACAATGAGAATCATCTAAGTTGTAGTTTAAAAGTAAACATTCCTGGGTCAGTGCTGTGACATAGTGGGCAAAGCCGCTGCCTGCAGAGCCAGCAACCTACATGGGTGCCAGTTTGAGTCCCAAATGCTCCACTTCTGATCCAGCTCTCTGCTAATGTGCCTGGAAAAGAGGTGGGGGATTGCCCAAGTGCTTGGGGTCCTGCACCCACATGGGAGACCTGGAAGAAGCTCCTGGCTCCTGGCTCCTGGCTTTTGCTTGGCCCAGCTCTGGCTATTGCGGCCTTCTGGGGAGTCAACCAGCGGGTGGAAAACCTCTCTCTCTCTCTGTCTGTGCCTCTCTGTAACTCTGCCATCCAATAAGTAAATTAAAAAAAAAGTCTCCTTTCCTAGCCCTACCTCAAACTACACTAGAACCTCCTCATCTTTCTCAAGCAATTACAGAAAAGAGGAAGACAGCTTTAAGAACTGTGGTAACTTATATACCTTCTGTTGAAATAATAAGCCTTGGCCACTAGGCCAAACTTGGACTCTCAAATTTTCATACACTTTAATCTTATGTTTCTTTCTTCATCTCTCTCCATAGTTAAAATAAAATCTAATTTTTATACTACCAATTATTTTCATTTCCGTAACAGATTTTTTTTCTTTATTCTTTTTGTTTTACTAGAGTAAACATATGTGTGTGTGTGTGTGTGTGTGGAAAATGACACAAATTATAGTATAAACATACTCTGGTTATCAGCAATCAGATCAAGAAATAGAGTATCAGTTCTGTTTTCTACCATCCCCACCAACAGTGCTAACCACTATTCTAACTTGCAACATCATAGATAACTTTAAACAAAAAAAGGGTAAACTTAATGTAAGTTGAATAATGCACCATGTTCTCACTGGTATCCAGTTTCTTTCATTCAGCATTGAAATTGCAAAATTCATCTATGTCATTATATATACTTAAAGTTGACTCACTCTTTTTGATATATTATTCTACTGTGATAATGTAGCATAATTCATTCATCCTTTCTACTGCTATTGTTTCTACTTTGGGAATATTATTGAAAGTGCTGCCGCAAACATTCTTGTGCATGTCTTGATGAACATTTGGACTCATTTCTCTTGGTTGTAGATCTAGAAATGGAACTGGTAGTCAGAGGATAGATTTAATTTCAGTCCTACTGCCATACCGTTTTCCAGATTGGTGGCACTTCTGACAGCACAGGTGAGGAATCCCTGTTGTTCCAATGCTTGTCTTTTTCATTTTAACCATGCTTTCTGGTTTTTATTTTCATTTTCAATAGATGGTTTCTGAACTGTTTCTCTTACATACAGTGTTTAGCATTCAAATCCTTTGTGGCTCTACCCTTTACAGTCTATAATATTCTCAGGTTTAAGCTCCTAATTTGATTAACTATAAAAACACAGTTAAGTTCTCCCCTAGAAAGTTATTTCACCTATCTCCATTTTGCTAAGTATAGTCTAAAACAGTCATTTTCAGCACTCACATCTAATTCAAGCCTCCCTAAAAACTGAAAAGAAATAAAAGGGGGAGGATCTAAATGCTGGTAATTGCTAAATCATATCTAGACCATAACATAAGATAATATCAAGAGTTAATCTTTACTCAACTGAGTTGGGAAGGAGATTGGAGAGACACGTAGGGATCCAAAGTCCTCTCTTTTTTGTTTCTATGTTGGTCTTCCTGACTGCAAACTACAACACAAACTCATTTTCAGTAAATGGCTCGTTATCTAAACTATTAACCAATGTATTTGTGAAAGCAACATAATGCGAAATGGAAGTTTTAACAGTTTTAAAGAAGAAATGTAATTAACTCGAAGGTGAGCTAACAATATTATTCAAGACCTGACATTATTTTTCATCTTCCCTGTATGCTATTATGTCACTAAAAATGCAGCCTATTTTAGCCAGAAATCCAATTCCTAAAAAACCATTGTGTCAGGAATACCAACCCCACTAATGAGACACCTCAAAGACATTGAGGTAGACAAACAGGAAAGATTGCTGGTTTGTTTGAAGAGAATCATTCTGAGTGAGGATTTTTTTTTTTTTTTTTTTTTTTTTTTTTTTTTTTTTTTTTTTTGCTTTTTGAAGCAAAACAGATATTCAGATTTACATGCTGCTAGAATATCTCTCCTTGGCACTTCAAAGATAGATTGGCTGGAAAGAGAAAGAACATTTTGTGCACTCCCACATGGTTTAGTAACCTTAAAGCCTACTTGGGCTGTAGCAGTGTGCAGGGAGGGGGTTAATTTGAGAGTGAGGAACTATATAGCTAATCCACTCCCTCAGGCAGAAGGCAGAATAACTGTTTAGGAAGAGATTTAAGGAAAGAAAATGCTTCTCACATAGGGAAAATGTTACTTCTCAGAAAAGCCTAAATTTTCAGTGCATAATCTTGTCTTGCCTCCCACCCCAAAATAACCAAATCAACGTTATTTAAAGATCAATTAAATTAGGCAGGAAAAACTTCACTAAGATTTATATAACAGAAATTCATAATGATTTTTTCCTAATTATAAAGATTTCATGTTTGAACAAACACCTTTCTTCTAAGCTACTGAACATATTTAGAGGATAATTGAACTATTTAAATAAGTTAAGCAATTACAACAAATTAGACAACAGCCTCACTTGCTCCCTAAACCACAAAGTCTTCATGAATGCGCTGCAATGACCCACAAATAGAACAATAAGAAGGATGCTAAAAGGTACTGTCAAAAGAACTGAACACTAAATGATGCAATCTTTGTGTAAATCCATCAAAACAAAGGCGACAAATTGCCATGTCATGCATTGGGAAACCTTTCTTGTAAAGACTTGAGTAATAATGAGATCCTTTGCCCTTCTGCAGTGTCAGATCATATCAAATACAAATGATCAAACTTTAACTTGAATACATTGATTTCTCAAGTCGTCATGTATTTCCTAAAAAACTGATCAAAATACTGTTTCATTCCACTGTTATATTTTCCCTAGAAGAAAGGTAATAATTAGTCATATAAAACTAACACAAAATACATGTATTACTCCACCAAATACCTTAAAGACCTTAATAAAATGCCATCTCCCTCTCTTCCTAATGTATTTCTGATATGTAAGTTATACTTGCAGTGTTTCCTATGCTTTAGTATTTGGCATTCTTAAATATATGTTTCTGTACCCTAGAAACCCATAATGGGAGTAATTAGAAATGGTGCTCTACCAGTATCCCATTATAAAAGTACGATTTCTCTGTCTTTACATAGGGTATTCATAGTGAAAGGGGAATGTACACAGAAAGTGTATTAGATAGAATTATGTCTGTTGATTATAATTATAATTCTAACTTGTTTATATTTGTTATACAGGCATAATGACTAGATAGAATACTTCCTTTATATCGTTGCATAATTTGAGTACCTACATGGTTCCTTGAATATTTGTTGTTCTTATAGCCAGTCTTAAAAACAGGCCTACAAAAACAGTTAGTCAGTTGATAACATGCTCCATAGACTAGGATGACAATCAAAATAATGAACTATCAAGGCAACATGGTTAATCAAAATAAATTTTCAGGGGCCGGCGCTGTGGCTCACTTGGTTAATCCTCCGCCTGTGGCACTGGCACCCCAAATGGGAGCCAGGTTCTGGTCCCAGTTGCTCCTCTTCCAGCCCAGCTCTCTGCTGTGGCCCGGGAGGGCAGTGGAGGACGGCCCAAGTGCTTGGGCCCTGCACCCACATGGGAGATCAGGAGGAAGCACATGGCTCCTGGCTTTGGATTGGCGCGGTTCCAGCCATGGCGACCATTTGGGGGGTGAACCACTGGAAGGAAGAAAGGAAGACCTTTCTCTCTGTCTCTCTCTCTCTCTCACTGTCTAACTCTGTCAAATAAATAAAAAAATTTTTTTCAACTAATCAACATGATCAAAAGCATCATCATTATAAAAAACAAGTATGACCATGACCATGTTAGCATGCTCTGGTTAAAGAGTAAATTTAAGAAAACATGTTCATCTATCAGCCATTGATATCTACTGCTCTTCATTAAGCCATAGCAAGAAACATGCACATGCACACTCCCTTAAAATTGTTTCAATTTTTATATAACACTGTGTCATTGAACTGTGGACATCCTCTACATGATACCATCTTTGTATTTAGCTCATTCTTTTTCAAATAACATCATATCTCATAGATGTACCATTCCTCTATTGGTGGCCCATTCCTGCATTAATGGATAATTAGAATATTTTCAGTTATTCCAGCAAATGTAATTGTAGTATATATCATTTACACATATAAATTTATATACTAATGTTTTGTTATTTTTATAGCTGAAAAACCGAGTCTGAAAATCTGGATTGTATTGCTTTCCAAAAAGGACTGCAACAATTCACACTCTCAGAGTTCCTAAATTCCGACAGACTAACACATGTTAAGGGTCCCCTGCTGTGGTTTGAGTTCCTTAGAAAATAGTTCTTTAATTTGTCCAGCCTGGAAACAAGAAGGTTGCACTTTCATATCCCTTATTATGAGCCAATGTTTGCAGGTCATCCTGAGAGAGAGGTAATAATCTAGAGCAAGGCAGCTTTCTGTGAGAAAAATTCCTAGAGAATGAATCAGCTCAGGATTGTTGCCTGCCCAAGCTCTCAGCAGCAGCTTCCGTTCTACAGAGGAATCTGACTCCATCTTATTGGTAAAAAAGATACCTTGTTGTTTTAATTTGTCTTTCTCTGAATACAAATACAGGAGCGTATTTGCACATTTTACTGGCCATTTAAAATTTATCTTTTGTGCCAAGATTGTGACTGCCCTTTGCACATTGTTCGTTTGGACAATTCCTTTTGTAGGAACTCTTCATATACTAGGAAGAATAAATCTTTATCACATGAATTACCGATATTTGTCTCAGTATATTATTTGCTATTCCATTTAATTTATCTGTTTTTTTCTGAAGGTATTAGGGTCATGCAAGGAAAGAGATGGCCTTCTCAAAAGGCTTCAACTAAACAGAATTAAATAAAAAGGCTCTCTAGAAGTGCAGGGAGAGTTAAAGGAACCAACAAATGTTGTAAAGTAAGAGGGAGCTGACTCAATCAAGGGGCCCTATAGGGTAAGAAGAAAAGAATAAACACAATCTAAGAACAACATATGGACAAGAAGAGAAGCCCAGGTGGTACAGTCCATAAAATTAACCTTTTGGGGAACAGAGCAAGCTCAAGAAGGGCACTGGAGATTCCGAATGGGTGGAGGGAAAATGTAGAATTAATACATCATGTAAAGTACTTCAAATTTTGTGTTGCCCAACATAACACATTTCAACTTTTTAAACATCTAAAGCATTATTACTTTTCATTATAAGATACTATTTTCCCAAATTTTGATTTTAGAATGGTTATGATTTGCAAAGAAATGCAAAATTAACAAACAGTTTTTGTTTATTCTTTACTCAGCTTCCCCCCAATAAAGCCATCTATAACGGATATAAATATAGTACATTATCAAGATCAAGAAATTAATTAGTATAATATAATTTATTCAAGTGTAGATCTTATTTAAATATCACCAGGTTTTAAATGTACTCATTTGTATGTATATCAAAGAAATTGCATTTTTAGTGTAGATTTGAGTAAATATCATTAACACAGAGATACAGAATTGTTCGATCAACACAGAAAAGCTCTACTGTAATAATCTTTAACAATCAAATCCTTTCCCATACCCTAATTCCTAGCAATTAGTGAATTCTCATACTACAAACTTTTCACTTTCAACATGTTATAGAAATAGAATCATATAGCATGTAACTTTTTGGAACTGGCTTTCCCCCCCACACTCAGTGTAATGCTGTTGAAATTCATGCAAGTAGCTGCAAGTCTGAAAAGTTCATTATTTTCACTTGGTATATACCAAATATACCACAGTCTATTTATTCATCCAATGAAGGACACTTAGCTCGTTTCTCTTCTTTAGTTATTAAAAACAAAGCTGCTTGGGACATTCATGATAGATTTTTATCTCAACAAGAGACTCAGATAAGTCTTCATTTTTCTAAGCTAAGTGCCCAAAAAGGCAATTGCTGCACTATTTGGTAGTTTATGCTTAACTTTACAAGAAACTCTAGTTTCACTTCCATGAAGATGAAGTAGGTGTCATTTTCCCTATTTTTCATGTTTTAAAAGGCAATCAAAATTCTTAGATATTATGTATAAGACAAACACAAGAAGATTTTAAAAGGTGGAGTAAAAAGACAGAACAGTCAGGGACCTTGAGATCCAAAAAATGACACAGCGGTGAGGTCCCTAGGTTTACTTTAACCCTATTTGGCCCAGACCTAAACCTGAAGAAGTTGGTTACCCAACAGACAGACAAAAAGCCTCAATGAAAGCCTGCTACCAGGAAAGACAGAAAAAGCTTAGAAATCAATCTCTCTATTCTAGCCAAAAGGAAGAAAACATGGCCCTCACCACTATAAGCAAGAACAAGTGGAGAGCATAGACTTTCTTGTTCCCAAGACTGCAGTGAGGTCCTTCAATTCCTCTCCCCTACCAGGGAATCAGGGAGGATGGAGTCAGAGAAAGCTACTAGGGAGCTAGTACCTTCATTTCCATCAGCTGATAAAGAAGGCTTCCTGCTACTGTCTGATTATTTGTATCCAACCCAAATTTGTATGTTAAAACCTAATGACACAAGAGTGTAGGAGCTGGAATCTTTCGAAGATGAACTAAGTTATGAGGGCAGGGTCTTTATGAAGAAGAATAGTGCCCTTATAAAAGAGGCAAAGGGAGCTTGTTTTCCCCTTTGATTATGTGAGGGCATAGCAAAATGGCACTATATAAGAAAAAGTCCTCACTGGATATCAAATTAATTGGTGTCTTCATCTCAGATTTCCCAGTCCCCAGAAGTGTGAACAATAAATTTCTGTAGTTTATAAGTAATCTAGCATAAGCCATATGGTTACAGCACCCAAAACAAACTAAGAAATACACACACACACACACACACAAGTATTAACACACATCATCTGAGGAGCCTAGGACTCCCACTCCTACACAGCAATATGAGTCATTTGGTATGAACAAAGGCTGAGTAAGGTAGCTGGACTACTTCTACCTGGCAGTAATGAGACACAGAACCTCTTCTTTCACAGCAGAGTTAGAGGATTCCAGTTAAAACAGAGGTAAATAAGATCCAGAGTCTCCTAATGTAATTTTTAAAATGTCTAGATTTCAATAAAAATAAAAACACATGACTTACCATACCCCAAACCAGGAATATATAAAACTGAGTTAACAATAGCAATTAGTAAATGCCAACACCAAGATGGCACAGGTGTTATAATTTTAAAGCAACCATGAAAAAGATTCTTCAATAAGTAATTAAAAAATTCTTGAAACAGATGAAAAGTAGAATAGAAAGTCTCAGAACAGCAAGAAAACGTAAAGAGGAACCAAACAGAAATTTTAGAACTCAAATATAGAAGAATGGTGATATAAAGCTTAGTGAATGGGCTCAACAGCACAGTGAGAAAGAGGGGGAGATTCAGTGAACTGGAAGAACAATAGGAATTACTAAATCTGAATAAAATAAACTGGGAAAATAAAAATAGAGCCACACATACCCAACCTTCTTGTCATTTAAATCCAGAAGGTAAATAAGAAATAGGGCAAGGCTAAAAGAGGGATCAAAGAAATAATGGATAAAAACTTACACAAATTCATCAAGAGATATAAATCCAGACTCAAGAAACAAAACAAACTCCAAATAGAATAAATCCAAAGAAATTCATGCCAAAATACAAATTTACACTTAAGAAAAACAATGGCAAAAAATCTTGAATACAGTGATGAAAAGCAACACCTTACCCATAGGTGGAAAACAATTCAAACACTGGATTTCTCATTTAAACCAGGGAGACTAGAAAGAAGTGACAAAACATATCTCGATGCTGAAAGAAAACAGCTTTCAACTGGAATCCTGGATCTAATGAAAATATCCTTCAGGAGTGAAGGGACAATCAAGACTATGCTTCACCAGCAGATCTATTTATCCTACAAGGATGGAAGTGCTGTAAACATGGAGGAAGTGATCACAGAAGGGAAGCTGGAGAAATCAGGAAGAATAAAAAATAAAAAATACATGGAAGGAAAAAGTATGGGCCCATACTATAGACTTTCATTTTCCTCATGGATTTTCTAAAATACATACTATGGTTGAAGCAAAAATGATAACCCTCTCCCATATCCCAATATGGCTTTCCACATATACAGGACCCACCAATCTCCTTTCCAGAGTGTTTGTATTATTGGCACCAACAATGATGAAAAAAAGGCATTGAAGACACAGTTAAATGGAAAGAAATTTTGTGCTCCTGGATTGTGGGGATTAATATTGCTAAAATGTACACACTTCCCAAAGTGATCTACAAACTCTGTGCAATCTCTATGAAAATTGCAATGTCATCCTTCACAAATGCTTGACCCACTTTGTCTTGCTCAACAAAAGTCATGCTTCATTAAAAATTTGAAGATTCTGCCCTTCAGAGCCCAATCTAGGATCTGTACAAAGTGTAAATGACTCTTCCCTGTTCTGAAACACGTGTGCATCCATAATCACACTTTTGCTATCATCTGTTATTTAATGAATGTCACAATTTTTATCATATCTATGGCTTTTTAGTATAAAATTACTTTTGGGGTAGGTGAATATATAAAAAATAAAGAAAATAAACAAGGTAACATTAAAATGTTGAATTCAGGAGAAAAACAAGCTACATGATTGGTGCAATATGTTCTTTTGAAAATGAATTTGATTCTATTTACATATTTAGACAAAATGAAAATTTTTTGTCACTGCAACAGAGTGATGCTTGAGGACACTCCATTTCCTAATCTCTTTCCATGTAGAGGAGATCATGAAAGAGCAGATGTTTCAAAATTATAGCCATTGGTTTTATATCCCAAATCCCAAGACATTTAAAAGGTTGTTTTTGTTTTTTTTTTTCCTGCCAAAACATCTACCTAATCATTTTGCTATTCCCCCTCATCTGGAGGCAAAGGTTCTATTCAGGATGTCCATATGGCAGTAGAGTACATGCTTCCTGTTAGATCAGTAATATAGATTATTGCTAACAACTGTTAAAATAAAAAAAAAAGATCATGCCTCACATTCTGTTTTGTTTACATCCTTTACCTAGACTTGTAATTCTCATTAGAATATCTCCTTGTTAGGTGTCTCATAAAATTCTTTCAGGTGTTTAAACTGACTGGAAAATTCAGTCTTTATATACGACATGAGGAGTACAGTTTGAATTTTAACAGAAAGGAGATAACACTACAGATTATTCAAAGTATATTTTCACATTATGTGTGAGTTTCAGGTAGCCATTTTCAAGTAACATATATATATATATATATATATATATATATATATATATATACTTTCTTTTTTTTTTAAGTTTTATTAGAGAATCAGAGAGAGAAAGAGTTCATATCCATGGGTACACTCCCTCCATGACTGCAAATGCTGGAAGGGATGAAGCCAAACGTTGGGTACTCAATCCAGAACCCCTACATGGGTGGCAGGAATACAATTACTTCATCTGTCATTGTTACCTCCCAAGGTTAACACTGGTCGGAAGCTGCACTTAGGAGCTGGAGCCAATAATTGAACAGACACTCTGATACAGGCAGTGAGTGTCTCAACTGGCATCTTAACAACTAAGCAAAAGGCCTGCCCCCTACATGAAATATTTTATGTGTTCAACATGCTGTGCTATACCTTCCTTATCAAAAAAATATTAACAGGTAGAACATGTACAAACTGAGATGATGACGATAAAACCATAAAGACTTATGCTGTGTCTTAGTTATTAACAAAACAAACTGAAGCTTTACCATTCCTAATGAATAACTGAAGACTTGGGAAATCCTGTACTGTACTGAAAACAAAAAATTCCTATACCCAACAACAAAACTTAATATATAAATCAAACTCAAAAGTCTTCATGACAATAAAAATATTAGGATAGTAAAGACTTTTTAATTAGATTTTCAAATGCTTATTTAATCTTCCAGTGGTTTCTACTCCAAAATCATAAGGAAACTTAAGATTGAATTAAACTTTCTCAATGGTCACGACATTTAAAATTAACAATGTGAAAATGGCAATTTCTAATCAATTTATAAATCTAAAAATAAACAAAATAAAATATTTTGAAATATTACCCTGTTTAAAAATAATTCCTCATAGATCACCTATTTAGAAATTATAACATCAGACACAGCATTTTACAAATAATTACAAATTATCCATATACCTCTATCAAACACCACACTCTAAGACTCCAGGGTCTACGTATTAATCCATCTGGACAATATCTTAATTACTGTACACTGCCATAATGTACACTTCATTTAAATATGACAGACCATCTGTTTAAGTTCCTAGTATATCAAATTAATGAAAATAAATCAAACATTATTCAATGCAAACAGTTTGTAAGATTCCTTTAAGATTACTAAGGTCAAATTCTAAAGTCTATTCCTGGGGCCAGTGCTGTGGCATAGTAGGCTGGGCCTCTGCCTGCGATGCCAACATCCCATATGTTCATGTCATGACAGTTCATGTCCCGGCTGCTCCGCTTCTGATCCAGCTCTCTGCTTATGGCATGGGAAAGCAGTAGAAGATGCCCCGGGTGCTTGGGCCCCTGCACCCATGTGGGAGACCCAGAAGAATTTCCTGGCTCCTAGCTTTGGATTGGCCCAGCTACTGCTATTGTGCCATTTGAGGAGTGAACCAGTGGATAGATGACCCTTTCTTTCTGTCTCTCCCTCTCTATAACTCTGCCTATCAAGTAAATAAATCAAAATCATAAAAAATAAAGCAATTCATAAGAAAGGAAGGAATGAGCAGTAAAGACACAGTAAAATTAAATATATTTTATTAGTTTTCCTAATAGTATATACCTTGATTATAAATGTGTGAGATTAGTACTAGGACTAATGTTGGCACACACTACAGGTCAATTAACCTTGTGCTACGTGGTGGTAGCAGGATGGGTAAAATACTACCAACTCTGGTGGACACAGGTCTATAAGAGTAGGTAAAGAACAGTGTATAATGGCATTCTCAAGAAAACTACCTTCAAAGTGTTCTATTTGTGATACTCAAATACAGAATGAGGTATTATTTAAATAAAGCTGAGTGATAATCACTGACAAAGTGAGTTGTGGCACTTAAAATTTTCATACTTTTCCATCATCTTATCCTTCTGAATCCAAAAAAAAGGGGCTAGACTTCCTACATGAGGCTGCATATGAATACAGAATGAATGGTGGCAGTATCTGAATATTTTGCAGTTCAGTTTTTCATTCTGTTTTCATTTTCTATATATCACAGTGTATGTTTGTGTATACGTTAAGTACAGATACTCTGTCCCTACGGCTCCATCAAGATCACCATGCCAAGATGGTGGAATAGAGAGGGAGCTTACTGCTCTAGTTTAGGGGAATATAGTGAAAAAAAAAAGTGAAGAGAGTGCAATCTCAGGGAAGAGTTAGGGAGAAAATGGCAGAGGAAACTGCACAAACTAGAGGGAAACTACAGATCTATACGTAGAGTGTGGACGTGCACAGTTCAGGACCCCGGCAGCTGAGAGCCTCAGCACCAGCTTTGGAGAGTGAGGTGAGAGCAGACTACAGCAGCCCAAGCCACTGGAGGTAAAGCAGCAGGAAGAGTCTAGTGTTAAGTCTGGCTTGGAGCCCTGTGGGCATCAGTACACCTGCCAACTTAGAGGGGAAAAAAAGGGGGCACACTTCTCTCCCTGACCACCTGGCATTGGTGTTCTCTAACTAGCCAAGAGCAGGCAGGCACCATTTTGGACATATGTAACAGCTGCGCCAGCTTGTGTCTCGGTGCCCAGCAAACAGCCAAGAGGAGACGCCTGAGTCTGACTGGGAGAATTGGCAGGGGCCTAGGTGCTCATGACTTGGGAGCCTTGTGTGCTGGGACTGTAAAAACACTGTGGCTGCATGTGAGGGTGCAGGGTGTGACAGGGTCTTTGGGGAGTAACTGTGGGCGGCTCTGCATGCTCAGGGCTCCCTGATTCCCTGGTGCGGGTCACTGCTGTGGGATGTGTGCTCATACTGAGGACTGCACAGATCCTTTGTGTGGTTCTTCTGGCAGTGTTGATGAATGTTGTATTCACTGGGGCTAGCACCCAGGCATTGGTCTCCTTGGAGGTTAGGAAGTGAGTGTGAGACTATGTCAACCAAGCTGAACACCCTCCCCTCTGATTTAAAAAAAAAAAAAATTACCACACTCAATTTGGGAGTCACCTTGGACACTCCCTCACTCTGAAGCATTGAACAGAGCTCCTTGGCTACACCAGCACAAGACTAAGGGTGTTCACTGAAAGTGTAGACACTCCACTAATGCACAGAGGCACAGTCCAAAGATAAAAGCCATCATGGGGAAAAAAAAAAAAAAGACAACAACAAGTATCTCCACAAATGCCTAAAACTAAACACAGCAATTCAAGAAACAAGAATAAGGAAGACAACATGACACCCCCAAAGGAACACAACAACACTTCAATACTGGAACATGAAAATGAAGAGATTGAAGAAATGCCAGAAATGGAATTAAAAAAAAATTGATCGTAGGGTTACTTAGAAGTAATCAGAAGCAAATCCACAAACTAAATAAATCTAGACATGACATAAGTAAAAACCTGAGAACCTGGGCATTTCCCAAAAGGTATCTATAAATCATACATGATTCATTTCTTTAGAAATTACTCTGATCAACTTACAGGGAATCCATTGTTTAAGGTTTTCAGGTCAGCCCTAAAACTATTTACATACACAAAGAATGCAAAGTTCTGAGAATTATAAAGAATGTAAGACAATGATAAGCCTTGAAAATTTTAGAAATAACAAATTAGAAAAAAACTGAATAGAGACTGAGAGTACATGTGCTGATAGTCTAATTTTGCATACGTGAGTGAACTTGAAAGGGATTCAAAGTATACAATCTATAAAATTTCTGATTAGATGGGTATATTAGTTTCATCCTTTCCCATAGCTGACTACTTTACTAGTTACTTAATTTAGTAGATAATAAAATGGGTAATATACTAAAATTATTGATGCTAGTTAGCAGTTATTTATATAAAGTAAAATTTATATGTATTTAAATTAAGATTATATATTATTTTCTTCATTTAGTATAAAGGCAAGCTGAAGGAGAAGACATAATTTTTATCTCCTTAAAAAGTAAATTCAAAGAACACGAAAAACAATTTTTATACTTATAAGGTTCAAAATATTCCTAATAGGTAGTTTTTGCTGATAAATATAAATATTGAACTTTATTTTTAAAGTTTATACTATGTCTTTGAGTAGATAAAGATAATTTTTCTTTCAATTACTATGAAATTCTGCTTTATATGCTATGTAATTCAATTGATTCGCATTTGTGAATCTGTGTGTCTCTCTACTTGCAATATAAAAGACGGCAGCTTGAAAAACTATCACTTTATCCTAAGTTCAATAACAAAAACATAACTTTGTCCATATGGTGCATACATACACACACTACTCAATACCTAATACATCATAATCTTTTTATTGTTAAAAGAAAGCTCTCTGAAGGGCTGGATTTCATACAAATGTAAAGATTTTAGTTTATTCTGTAATTAAAGACATTACTATGGATGCTGGATTTAAAGACCTTAAGAAAATTGAGAAGTATACTATTTAATTTTGCTTCACATATGTTGAGGCTCTATTCTTCAATGGGTATCTCAATATTTACAACAGTTATGCCTTCTTGATGTATTGACCTTCTCATGATTGTGTAAGGTCTCTGTGTCTAATAAATTTGTTTCCTTTGAAACTCAGTATATATGTGATATTACTGTCACACAGTCTGCTATATTCAAAATCAATGTTTGACAGCAGACTCATAGAATGGCAGATGTCCAAAATAGCACTCTGGCCACAGAATCAGCCCTTAAGGCATTCGGATCTAGCAGAAGAGCCCATGAGAGTATTGTAGGCATGGAAAGCCAAGACACTCTGGAAAAAAAAAAAAAAAAAGACCTAAATGAAAGATCTCTGTGAGTGAGATCCCAGTGGAAAGAACAGGGCCATCAAAGAAGGAGGTACCTTTCTCTGAAGGGAGGAGAGAACTTCCACTTTGACTATGACCCTATCCGAATAAGATCAAAGTCGGCAAACCCTAAAGGCTTCCATAGCCTTGGCAACTCATGACTAGAGCCTAGGGAGATTACTGACACCATAAACAAGAGTGTCAAATTGTTAAGTCAACAACAGGAGTCACTGTTTACTTACGTCTCATGTGAGATCTGTCCTTAATGTGTTGTCCAATGTGAAGTAATGCTATAACTAGTACTAAAACAGTATTTTTACACCTTGTGTTTCTGTGTGGGTGCAAACTGATGAAATTTTTACTTAGTATATACTGAATTGATCTTCTGTTTATAAAGATAACTGAAAATGAAAAAAAAAAAAAAACCTTGGTTTTAAATTGGACATTGCATAGAAAATTAATCAATTTAAAAAAAATCATGTAGGATCTCTGTCCTTAATGTGCTGTACATTGTGATTTAATGCTATAACTAGTACTCAAACAGCATGTTTCACTTTGTGTTTCTGTGTAGGTGCAAACTGTTGAAATCTTTTCTTAATATATACTAAATTGATCTTCTGTATATGAAGAGAATTGAAAATGAATCTTGATGTGAATGGAAGGGGAGAGGGGGCGGGAAAGGGGAGGGTTGCGGGTGGGAGGGAAGTTATGGGGGGGAAGCCATTGTAATCCATAAGCTGTACTTTGGAAATTTATATTCATTAAATAAAAGTTTTTAAAAAAAATCAATGTTTGCATGTTTTTTCTCTTCCCATCATTTTACTTTCAGCCTCCTTATATGTAGTATTTGAAATCAACCTCTTACATCACTGGATCATGTTTTACACCCACTATACCAAAATCTGTCTTATAATTTGTGAGTTTAGGATATTTGCATTTAATTGCTTTGCTAATTCACATACCATACAATTGCCCCATTTATAGCATACAATTCAATGGCTTTTGTATTTTCACAGATTCATTCAACCATTATCAAAATTTTTTAACATGATAATCATTTTGCTAAGATAAAAATATCCATCAGTATTTACTCTCCCATCTCCTCAAAAAAAAAAAAAAAAAAATTCCACCTAAATCCACCGCACCAACAACCCTGAGTGACCACTAATTTTCTTACCTACTCCATAAATTTACCTGTTTTGGCAATCATACAACATAAAATATTTTATGTTTAACTTTCTTTGTTTGCTTGTTTAGCACAAGATTTTTAAGGTTCATTCATATTATAGCATGTATTAGCACTTAATTTTTATGAATAAATATTACCTTATTAATATGTTTTATTTATCGGGCCTGGCACCAGGGCTCACTTGGCTAATCCTCCACCTGCAGCGCCAGCATCCCATATGGGCACCAGGTTCTAGTCCTGGTTGCTCCTCTTCCAGTCCAGCTCTCTGCTGCGGCCCAGGAAGGCAGTGGAGGATGGATGGCCCAGGTGCTTGGGCTCCTGCACCCGCATAGGAGCCCAGGAGGAAGCACCTGGCTCCTGGCTTCGGATCAGCCAGCACTGGCCGTGGCGACCAATTCGGGGGTGAATCAATGGAAGGAAGACCTTTCTCTCTCTCTCTCTCTCTCTCTCTCTCTCCCCGTCTCTCTCGCTCTCTGTAACTCTGTCAAATAAATAAATAAATAATCTTAAAAAAATAAAATAGTATGTTTTATTTATCTACTGACCAGTTGAGAGACATTTATGCTGTTTCCATTTGGGGATTGTTATGAATAATGTTGCCTTGAATATTTGCCTGCAAGCTTTTGTGTAACTGTATATTATCATATCTCTTAAGTATATACCAAGCAGAATTCTTGGATCATATAGTAATTTTATGTTTAACAATATGAGGAATTGCCATATTATTTCCCAAAGTGGCTACACAATTTGACTTTACTATCAGCAATGTATGACAATTTGTTTTACCTTACCCTAGCTAATACATTATCTGTTTATTTGAAAAGTTATCCCAGAGTGTAAAAGGAGTATCTCATTGCAGTTTTGATTTACATTCCCCTACTGGTTAATGATATTCAGCATGATTTCAAGTCCTTTTTAGCCATTTGGATCACTTCATTTGAGAAATATCTATTTGTATCCTTGCTTATTCCAAAAACTATATTATTTGTTTTTTAATTATTGAATTGGACCAGTATTTTATATATTATGGACACAAGATCATCAGATATATGATTTACAAATGTTTTCTCCTATTCTGTGGGTTGTCTTTCACTTTTTGTTGTGATTTGAAGCACAAAAATTTCCAGATTTGATGAAGCCTAGTGTGCCTATTTTTCTTTTGTTGTTAATGTTTTTGGAATCATTTTCAAGAATCCAAGCCTAACAAAAGGTCTTACATTTTACATCAATGATTATCAGTGTTACATCTTACATTTAAGTCTACAGTCCATCTGAGGTTAATTTTTGTGTATAATGTAACAAAATAGGAGGGCATCTAACTTCATTCACAAGCATATGGAAGTTCAGTTGTCTGAATACCATTTGTTGAGAACCTCAGTGAATTTTCTTGACATTCTGGTCACAAATAAATCAATAATAGACTTATTTCCAAATTCTCATTTCTATTCCATTGTTTACCCTTAGGCCAGCATCACATTGTCTTGATTATTGTTGCTTTTAAGGAGTTTTAAAATTAGAAAAGTGCATCCCAGTTTTGTCCTTTTTCAAGATTGTTTGGGCTATTCTGAGTTCCATTGTATTTCCAAAGATTATTTCTATTTAATGTAATTTTAGGGCTTAAGTTTGACAGATTTTATCACTTGTTTTCTGTTTGATTCTTTTTCTTATGTACTTTTGGGTTAATCTTTTTTAAATTGTGCAACTTGATTTATCAATAGTATAGTTTTCCTGGTGGTTACTCTAGGTAATATACATGTATAACTTATCAAAGCCTAATAATATCAACATATGAGAATGGGAGGCTCACAGAAACAATGGAGGGGATAAGATATGGTTTTTATAGTGGTGTTTGGCAGGTACTGCTCAAAAGTTAGACCATCTTTTGCTTGGTCCTTTGGCTAAAGTACACCAGATTTTCTTGGAGATTTCTAGTCTGTGCTATTTGCAATTATGAACTGGAGACTTTTCCAATATGGTATTATGATCAGTAATAATGACATCCAAGATATTCATTAGTATGTAGTGCCTGTAGTACTAAGGGTCCCAATGCAGCCCACATTCCTTTTCTCTTTCAGGGAGTCCCTCTGTTCATAATTTTATGACTAGAGAATTTTTAGTCATAAGACAGACCTGGGAAAAATGGTACTACTCCATTTTGATAGGACTGAAAGTAATAGTTTAGTATTTTTTTTAAAAAGTCATTTATGTCCTTTGAATTCCATGATACACACAATGTCTTATGAGGATTTGTCTATTTAGTTAAAGATACCAAATTATTCCTTTTGTTGTTCATATGCAGGCAAACATTCATTTATATTTATCTAAAAGTAATTGTAAACATTTGAAAATAATTATATGGTTAAGTCACTTCAATTAGTTAAAACAGTTGGATGAGAACGCAATAGAATATTTCAAACAACAGCTGAGTAGAAGATTTTAATCTCATTACAATTGATGTCAGCATTCTACCTGAGGCAAAACTAATTGCAGTAGCTTCCACCCACAGCTCCAACTCATCACATAGTTACACTGGATAATCAAGCAAGAGCAAATGTGGCAATAAAGGGATAGGGAGCACACCAAGTTTTTGTTCAGGCCTCTGTAGTCTTGGAGTAAGCTAGAGCACAGTTCAGCTGGAGTTCTGTGTACACAAAAAGTGTCCATGTCATTTTCCAGTCCTGTCCTCGGTGCCGATATCTGTTATGGAACGATGGCTAGATGTATTGTTTTGTGTGAACTAGAGTCATAAGGCAGACCAATATATAGGTTATTAGGGTGGGAAGAATATAGAATGTCAGTTCTACCTTGGATAACTTACTTAAAATCTCAGAACCTCAATTTCCTTGTCTACAACATATGAGCTCTTAAAGCCGTTAATTCTCCTGAAGGATTACAAGAAAGTGTGTTGAGTGTCTCTCACAGTACTTGGATCACCAATACTATAGATAGGTGTGTGGGTGGATATATATTGATTGCATTCTGGCATAACAATGAAACTAGTTATATACCTCAGGAGCACCAATTAGTTTAAATTTAAATTTCCCCAAATTCTAATTTTAGGGATAGACTCACAGCATATACTCTCTAAGGAAGTGTCTCTCCCTGAAGTATTCAAACAAACTTCAGTCTCAAGTTATATGTATGTAATTTGAGTAAATATAAAAATTCTAACTGTCCTGATAAATCCTTCATCAGATTCCAAGTATACTTTTTCTAAAAATATATTCAAGGACACATCTTAAGAATTTCAATTTTAATGCTGTATTTTTGTCCCAAGAGTTTGAAGATTAAAAGGAATTTTTTATCCATGTATAAAACAATTAAAGATTTTCCCACATATATACCTTACAGATTAAGTGGCAGAATCCTAATAACCAAATACTCACTCATTCCTTCCGTTTTCCCTAGTGCCCTCTATAAACTGAAGAGTAATTTAGATTCAGTAGTTTCCCATGATGAAACTACTTTTCTAAGTTCTGCTTCTTCAGTCTGGAGAGCTAAAGCAGCAATAAGCCAATTTACCCAATGGAATGTTCTCTGAAACACTACATGAGATTCATCAGGTTATAACCTGGTTTACCACAAGTGAGTTGCACAGCCCCTGCAAATCATTTAGCTGCCTGGGTTTCAGCTTCCTAGCTAAGTTGTGATAGTTGCACAGCACTCCACCTTCAATAATCATTTTTTCTCTACCCTGACTACATCCTTCAGAGACAAGGGGAATGTCAGCAGACATTACTGACCTCATTTAAGGACAGAGCAACAAAAGTTCTGGCAATCTTGGTATTTCCCAAAGGCCAATATACAAATTGTGGATGATTAATTGGTAACCTAAGAGACAGGAGAAAACCTGGCTTTGAAGGATAAAGAGAAAAACTGGCAAATGTTAGGGTCATGGGAAAATATTTCAATCCTAAAGTAATAGCAGTTAGTGATGTACATGTACTCTTGCATTGTACCCCTTACAAAATGTCCAGGTGAGGGCAGTGCTGTGGTATAGCAGGTAAAGCTTTCAACTGTGACACTGGCATCCCATATGGGCACTGGTTCAGGTCCCTGCTGCTCCACTTCTGATTCAACTCCCTGCCAATGCACCTGGAAAAGCACTGGAAGATGGCCCAAGTGGCCTCTGCCACCCATGTGGCAACCCCAGAAGAAGCTCCTGGCTCCGGCCTGGCCAACACTGGTCACTGCGGCCATTTGGGGAATGAACCAGTGGATCAAAGAACTCTCTCCCCCTTTCTCTCTTTCAAGTAAAATAAAATAAATCTAAAAAAAAAATCTTAGTATTACATGTAAATTTAAAATAAACTGTTTAAAAATATTTGAAGTTCAAAATAACAGTGGCTAACAGATATGAAACTGGCAAATGAAATCATTAAGGAAGGGCGAAACAGCTTTGTAAGACCTGCAGGAATGACAGGAGAGTTGAGATCTATGGAGAGCTGACCAGGTAGTGCTATTAAATGCCAGGAATTTTAGTACTGAATGATCATGTAAACTGATGGAGAAAAAGTGATGTGTTCAGAATTTTGCAATGTCTTGGATAATCAAAGAATTAAAATTATATGACAAGTTTCTTGACCACTTATTTCAAATTACCTTTGGTCTTATTTTCATGTAATGTCAACTTTAATGGACGGCTGTGCATGTGGTAGAAATCTAGATCCTGGTTCAATAGGTTGAAGTTGGTATTCTTAAAAAGTCTCCCTACTGAAGCAGAAGTTTATAAAATGTTTAAATCATGTATCTTATACAAAGAAGTTTTACTCTTTGGTCTAAATCCATTTTGGGGACGGAGAGTGGTCATTTGCTGCTTTCCGTGATTAGCCTTTCCTACCCCTACCTTCTAAGAGCTCCTGCATCATTCCTATGTCAGACAAAATAAGGAAAAAAGAAAACCAGATATGCCCTGATACTAAGTTGGGTATGCTAGTTATTATGCTTTCTATCCTAAGGAAAAACCCTTATTAATTTAAAGGAAAATATAAAAAGCATATACATTTGCCTGTAAAAAAAATGAAATTAAGCATTTTTATTAGATGCAATACTCAATCACTGCTGCTATATTTAAAAAAAAAGAAGTGAGGCCGGCGCCGCGGCTCACTAGGCTAATCCTCCACCTTGCGGCACCGGCACACCGGGTTCTAACCCCGGTCGGGGCACCGATCCTGTCCCGGTTGCCCCTCTTCCAGGCCAGCTCTCTGCTGTGGCCCAGGAGTGCAGTGGAGGATGGCCCAAGTGCTTGGGCCCTGCACCCGTATGGGAGACCAGGAGAAGCACCTGGCTCCTGCCATCGGATCAGCGCGGTGCGCCGGCCGCAGCGCGCTACCGCGGCGGCCATTGGAGGGTGAACCAACGGCAAAAGGAAGACCTTTCTCTCTGTCTCTCTCTCACTGTCCACTCTGCCTGTCAAAAATAAAAAAAATAAATTAATTAAAAAAAGTGAAAGAAGTAGACTTTCATTTTTAAACCCAATGAAGACATATTCTTGCACATACAATCATCGAAAGGGTATGTAAAATTATGAGCAACATTTCAGTAGAAATTGGATAATGGTTCAGGATAAATCTAATTCAAAATAGAAGATAAAGTTTGAGAATAATAAGCTACTTTCTTTACCTTTTCTAATTTTAATTTTGCTCAATAAACATGGAATTCTATTCTGATAAATCCCTTTAATACATATTCTAAGTTCATAAGTATGTCTCAAAAGTAATCCAGCAGTAAATTTGTTGAGGGAAGTTTTTTTTTTTTTTTCCAAGATTAATTCATCACTATATCTCAAGTTTCTAGAACGGTGCCTGTGGTATGTAGCAGTGAAAACATATAGTAGAAACTCAAATATTTTTTTTAATTAAACTTTTATTTAATGAATATAAATTTCCAAAGTACAGCTTATGGGTTACAATGGCTTCCCCCTCCCAAAACTTCCCTCCCACCCACAACCCTCCCCTTTCCCATTCCCTCTCCCCTTCCAATCACATCATGATTCATTTTCAATTCTCTTTATATACAGAAGATCAGTTTAGTATATATTAGGTAACGATTTCAACAGAAACTCAAATATTAAACCCTACCATAAAACCCCGCCATTCCACTCCTTGGATTTTACCCAAAGGAAATTAAATTGGAAAATAAAAGAGCTGTCTGCAGCTCAATTTACAATAGCTAAGACCTGGAATCAACCTAAATGTCCATCAACAATAGACTGGATAAAAAAAATTATGGGATATGTACTCTATAGAATACTATACAGCAGTAAAAAATGTAATCCAGTCATTTGCAACAAAATGAAGGAATCTGGAAAACCTCATGCTGAGTGAATTAAGCCAATCCCAAAGGGACAAATATCATACGTTCTCCCCGATCAGTGACAACTAACCAAACATCAAAAAGGAAACCTGTTGAAGTGAAATGGACACTATGAGAAACAATGACTTGATCAGCCCTTGTCCTGACTGTTGAGAAACAACTTACTTATTCCTTTTAGTATTTTTGTTCTACTTAATACTACTGGTTGAACTTTATATACAGAAGATCAATTTAGTATATATTAAGTAAAGATTTCAACAGTTTGCACCCACACAGAATCACAAAGAATAAAGTACTGTTTGAGTACTAGCTATAGCATTAATTCACATAGTACAACACATTAAGGACAGAGATCCTACATGGGGAGTAAGTGCACAGTGACTCCTGTTGTTGACTTAAAAAATTGACACTCTTGTTTATGGCATCAGTAATCTCCCTAGGCTCTAGTCATGAGTTCCCAAGGCTATGGAAGCCTTTTGAGTTTGCCGACTTCAATCTTATTTCGACAAGGCCATAGTCAAAGTGGAAGTTCTCTCCTCCCTTCAGAGAAAGGTACCTCCTTCTTTGATGGCCCATTCTTCTTAGGTGTTTAAATTTAACTGAAAAGTGATCCCTGTTAAATATAAGAGTGGGAATAAGAGAGGGACGAGATGTACAGTTCGGCACATACTCAATTGAACTTGCCCCAAACGGTAGAGTTAGAAATGTGCCAGGGATTCTAATTCAATCCCATCAAGGTGGCATGTACCAATGCCATATCACTAGTCAAAGTGATCAGTTTCAGTTCATAATTGATCATAATGATAGGATTAAGAATCAAAGAGGTCACAAACAAGACTAGTTCTGTTAATACTAACTGATAGAATTAAAAAGGAGAGAACAATCCAACATGGGAAGCGGGATACACAGCAGACTCATAGAATGGCAGATGTCCTAAATAGCACTCTGGCATCAGAATCAGCCCTTAAGGCATTCGGATCTGGCTGAAGAGCCCATGAGAATGTTTTAGGCATGGAAAGCCAAGACACTGTGGGAAAAAAAAATGACCTAAATGAAAGATCTCTGAGTGAGATCCCAGTGGAAAGAACGGGCCAGCAAGGAAGTATGTACCTTCCTCTGAAGGGGGGAACTTCCATTTTGACTATGGCCTTGCCTAAATAAGATCAGAGTTGGCAAACTCAAAAGGCTTCCATTGCCTTGGCAACTCATGACAAGAGCCTTGGGTGATTACTGATGCCATAAACACGAGTGTCAATTGTTAAATCAACAACAGGAGTCACTGTGCACTTACTCCCCATGTAGGATCTCTGTCCTTAATGTGTTGTACTATGTGAATTAATGCTATAGCTAGTACTCAAACAGTACTTTATTCTTTGTGATTCTGTGTGGGTGCAAACTGTTGAAATCTTTACTTAGTATATACTAAGTTGATCTTCTGTATATAAATTAATTGAAAATGAATCTTGATGTGAATGGGATGGGAGAGGGAGCGGTAGATGTGATGGTTGCAGGTGAGAGGGAGATTATGGGGGGAAAAAGCCACTGTAATCCAAATGCTGTACTTTGGAAATTTATATTTATTAAATAAGAGTTTAAAAAAAGAAACTCAAATATTAAATATTTAAAAAATTTTATTTATGTTGTAAAAGTTTCATAAATTCATATATACAAATTTAAGCACATTATGGCATTTACTCCCCACCCTCCCTCCAGTCCATGCTACAACCCTTCTTCCCATTCCCTGTCATATTCCTACTCTTAATTTTTACAATGATCCATTTTCAGTATACTCAGTGATCATATAGTTTCCCCTACTCTAAGTAAAAGTGTTCAACAAATAGCATGAAGAGAAAAACAAACAAACAAAAAACACTGCTCCTCAACAGAAGAGACAAGAACTATAAACAATCATTGGTTCTCAAAATGTCTATTTCACTCCAAAACATTACATTTCAGGTACTCTATTAGTTACCTTGGAGTAGGGAAAACATATGATATCTATCATTTGGGGACTGGCTTATTTCTTTTGTCTGGGTCAATAGATAATAACTCTACTGGCAAAATGATCACCACTAATTAATCTGTACCCCTGGTCACAAGAGGTCACCTGTCCTATTTTGAAAAACAAATCTGTAGTCAACCAAAAGTCTATATATTTTGTCAACAAGACAATGTGTCAAATTATGAGATGGGTTCTTAACCCATTTTCAACATCTTATTCACATATAAGAGAAAGAACAATATCATGACATTTCAGGTATCATGATGGAAGCAAGACTGGTCTTTTCAACCATAATGTTATTTAAATTTATATTTGATAATAAAGGAATTATTGAATCACAAGTTGATCTAATTTATACTATACTACACAACTATGCACTGCATTAAAGAACTGATTCCATTACATGATACTAACAGAGTCCTAGGACAATTTTAGTTTTCATCTATCCTAAAAAATTCACATGACAAAACTGCATAAAGATTGATAGAGTATTTCTACGGCTTATATGGAGACCTTATTTCACAGAAGTTACTAATTCAAACTAATAACAAATATACTGGGTGAAAAAGAAAGTATTTTCCCCCTCCAACTTAAATATTTTCTATATGACAAAACAGATGACATTAAATACAAGCAGTTCAGAAAACAATTAGTTATTGATCTTCATTAGGAAGGGAGACATGAGGAAGCCCTGATTTCCTTATTTCTCAAAAGAAAACTACTTACTACTACTACTGATAAAATATTCAACCTCACTCTAGCATGCCTCCTTGCTTCAAATTCTCAAGTAAGACTTAATTCTAGTAACACTGACTTCTTCTGGGTTTCCTATCAGCATCATGCATGTTGTTGAGGTCTGGGTATGCATTCAATCACTCATTCCTTCCTTTACTCAGCAAAAAGTAACCAAGAACTTTATTCATGCTAAGCAATGAACAAAGCACTAGGTACCTGACAAAGATGAATAAAATACCTTCCTGCTCTTATAGTTTTTATAACTTTAACCTCATAGAAAATCATATGAACGTGATGCACCATAAAAAAGGAAAAAAAAAGTGCTCAATAAAGATAGAAACTTTCTGGCCTGCTACTTCCCTTGTTTCTGGGTGACAAGATTTAGATTCTCTTATCTATGTCTTTCTACGACTATTCTCAAACCTACCAAAAACATCCAAAAATGGCCAAAGAAAGAATGCACAAATGTGGGATGTGCAAAAAGTAGAGAGAAGGTATTCATTTTGTTCCCTTTAACATGTCTATTTTTCCTTCAGAACTTTTAAAAAGGATCTTAGAAATTATCTGAAAATTTCATTTTAGCAGAAGTTTCCTCTAAGCAAAAGTTATTCTTTCCAAAATATAATGCAGATAAAAACAGGTAGGAAAAGAGTAAAGGGAGACAAGGGAGTCCAGGAGAAAATTTTGAAAAATTTAACTCAATGTTCTTTCAAAAACTGAGTTACAGATATTAAGGTCATTATCAACAGTTATACAGCAAAATACATGATAACAACATTTCAAATTGTGATGTTTTCACTATATTATTCTCTTTCAAAAATTTTTGATCAAATGTTTTTGGAGTACCTACTATGATCAGGCATTAGGGTTATAATGATGTGTAATGACATATATACACCTTGCTTTTGTAAACTTAGACTCCAAAACCACAAGAGGCTCTCAGGATTAGGTAGCTCTTTGTGAAACTGCTATGCCACTTATAATTAATGAGATTTTTAAAGACACCTTACAATGTGACTTGACAGCTATTGTGGCTAAAGAAGTATGACTTGTTTTCCTTTCTACTCCTTTCATCTAAAATTATTTGATGTAAGGAGCAAGGGGGAAAATCAAACTTGTCCTTAATGAAAGTCTGATAAGACAGCTAAGCCTTCCTGCTGGGAAGGAAGAAGTGGGAAAGGAGAAATGTAAAAGTGGGTAGGGAGAGAGGAAGATGATATGATTTGGATATGGTCTGGTCTTTCCCCCAAAATTTCTTGTGCTAGAAACTTGGTCCTCAGTGCTTCAGTGTTGAGGTGGCGGAACTTTAAAGTGGTAGGGCCCAGCAGAAGAAGGCTAGGACATGAGAAAGCTGCCCTTGGAATAGATTGATTTGTGTTGGCTCTTTTCCAAGTGGATCACAATATAGTAGGGCCACCCCCACACATTTGTTCCCTTTCTCACACAGCCAGTCCTCTTTCTGCTTCTCTATTATGCTGTCACAAGTTCAGTGGGCTCTCACCAAAACCAAGTAGATACCGGCACCATGCTTTTGAATCCACTGAACTATGAGCTAAGAGAACCTCTTTTCTTCATAAAGTCCACAGTCTGTTATTTTGTTGTACAAAAACAAAGGATAGGGGCTGGCGCCCTGGCTCACTTGGTTAATCCTCCACCTGTGGCGCTGGCATCCCATATGGGCGCTGGATTCTAGTCCCGGTTGCTCCTCTTCCAGTCCAGCTCTCTGCTGTAGCCCGGGAGGGCAGTGGAGGATGGCCCAAGTGCTTGGGCCCCTGCACCCGCATGGGAGACCAGGAGAAGCACCTGGCTCCTGGCTTTGGGTCGGCGCAGCGCCGGCCGTAACAGCCATTTGGGGGTGAACCAACGGAAGGAAAACCTTTCTCCCTCTCTCTCTCTCCCTCTCTCACTGTCTATAACTTTATCTGTGAAATAAAAAAATAAATATATTTAAAAAATAAAACAAAAGGATGGACTAACACAGAAGGGAAATGAAAGCCATTAGAGTGGCGGTGCATGGAAGTTATGAGGTTAAAGGTGCAACTGACATGGAAGGACGCTATGAGCATGTGTCATAAATATACAATGTATTACTAATAGTACCTCTAATAAAAAGATTTCAACACTATTATGTTTCAATGATTGCAAGACTTGAATTTTTCCTAAGGGCAAGAATCACATTTTATTCCTTTTTTATCTCTAGCACCTAGCACAGTGACTGACATAAGATAAATACTTTATAAATGGTGAGTGAATGATTAACTAAATCCTATCAAATTATCAGAGTTGGGCAGAAGGTGATTTATTAATTCAGATTTTGCCTTAAAAGTACCTGAAAAAGTCATCTTCCAAGCATAATTATCCCAGTTAAAAATCCTACAGCAAATAGCAAAAACAACGGTAACCAATTTAAATTATTTGTTCATTTGGGAGGAAGACAGACAGAGCTCCCATCTGCTGACTTACACCCGGGATGTCCGGCATAGCCAGGGCTAGAATCAAGCTTAAGCCAAGATCTGGGAAATCAATCCAGGTCTCCCACATGGGTGGCAGAACCCAATTACTTGAACTGTCATGACTGCTTCCCAGAAACTGCATTAGCAGGAAGCTTGGGTCAAGAACCAGAGGCCGGTATGGAATTCAGATTCGGGATGGGGTTGTTTTCAACTGTGTCTGATACTAGGCCAAAAGTCCAACATGATAATCAATTTTCAAACAAGGTAGTTAACAATTAAACATGCTTGATACTTAAGCCAGGTGATAAAAACAGTTTGCAAAACACATTAATTTCAATTAACAAGAATTGGTATATACAGAATTTCTCCCAAGTCTCATATTTATTCTTTATTTTGTCATAACAACAGGATATCAACATTCAAAATGAAATCATATTTTAAGAAATTACTCTCTGGGGCTGGCGCTGTGGCGCAGCAGGTTAATGCCCTGGCCTGAAGCGCCAGCATCCCATATGGGCACTGGTTCTAGTCCCAGCTGCTCCTCTTCTGATCCAGCTCTCTGCTATGGCCTGGGAAAGCAATAGAAGATGGCCCAAGTCCTTGGGCCCCTGCACCACGTGGGAGACCCGGAAGAAGCTCCTGGCTCCTGGTTTCAGATTGGCACAGCTCCGGCTGTTGCGGCCAATTGGGGAGTATACCATCAGATGGAAGATCTCTCTTTCTTTCTCTCTCTGCCTCTCCTCTCTCCATGTAACTCTGACTTTCAAATAAATAAATAAATCTTTTTTAAAAAAGAATTTACTTTCTTAGGTAATTCTCCCTTCTCTAAAATGTGATTTCAAGATCATCTTTTAAATTTATTGAGGGATGGGATTTCAGCACAACTACTTGGGACACCTACATTCCAGTTTGTGGTGTCTGAGTTCAAGTTCCAGATCCATTTCCAACTCCAGCTTCCTGATAATATCCATGCTGAGGGGCTCAAGGTCTTGGGTGCCTGCCAGCACATCAGATACATGGAATGATTTCTAGGTTCATGGCTTCAGCCTGCCCCAGCCCAAACTGCTGTGGGCATTTGAAAAGTGAAACTAGTGGACAGAAGATTTCTATGTGTGTGTGTGTGTGTGTGTATGTGTGTGATGTCTCTACCTTTCAAATAAAAAAGATGAGTGTATATTTTTATTCATTGAATACACAATATCACCAAAAAAGCAACAATGTGTTTTGTTTCATTCTCTAATACAGTTTCAGATGAGAATGATGTATATGGAAATCACTTGTTGTTACTCAACCCAGATCTCCAAGACTGGAGCCATTTTGGTACTGTTGGTTCTGGTTCCACTACCTGAGTGTCTGCCTGAGAGCTTTCTCTGGTCATTAGCATCTGCTTTGCCTGTGGACATGGAATGTCATAACTACTGGAAAATTAATGTCCTCAAGATGTCTCATTCTTCAAGTGAGACAATTCTGAAGCACATGTCTACACTGCTTCCCAGAGTTCCCTGGTAGAAATAGCCCCTTGTTATTCCAGGTCAACTCACTTGTAACTCTTATTTTTAGCTTCATCCATTCTCAATCTTACTTCCCCTATTCCCCCACTTGTGTTTCCTGGGATCATTTCACAATTTGCATTGTTAACATGTAACTTAGAATCTGCATTTAAAGAAGCCCAAAGATAGTATATTTTACAATGTTATATCAGTAAGGTAAATCTAAAAGGGTAAAAAACAAGAGAAAAAAAATCAAGACAGTAGACTGTGATCCTATGGACATATAATTTGAGAGAAAAAGATGAAATTGTAAAACAGGTTGAAGGACTTCTGCTGAAAACCAAAGAAGGGAAAGTTACCCAGTTAGGGGAAAGAGTAGAGCAGCAAGCCATTTAGGGATGACAACCAGGGTCTGTCTGACTGGCAGGTGAGAAGTGGGAAATGTGGCTAGCAGCATGAGGTCTCTATTTTCTCACTCCACAGTCTTAAAACTCCCTTACCAAAAAATATGATGAGTATTGGTGTTTCTTTTGACCTAGTCAAAATTAAAATAATCATGGAAAATGTTAAAAGAACCACTTATGCAGGATATCAAAATATCACCCATCTTCTCATCACTACTGAATTGAAAAGCAGATTTGCAAAATGTTTGTTTGCTTCTTTTCACCTTCTCTCCTGCTCACTTCCAACTCCTACCCCTCAAGGATTTTTCTAACTAGGTGAAACACATGAGGAGCAACAATATGCCTATTTTCAGGTCATATCTACTGAAATGACTGATCTTATTACTTAAAGCTATCAATACAATAAAGGTTATAGCAATTATTCCATATAGCCATTGACAACAGATGTTAATTCTATTTAAGGAGAGTTTCAAAGGTTTCTGATTTCTGCAGTGTGGACAGAAAGCATTTTATGCTTTGAGAATTGGTAATAGGATATACTTTCCTAGACTTAATTAAATACAGTTATCATTAATATATGAGTTCCTTAATAATGTGTCCCCATTCTTCAAAACAAAAATAATATACATTTATGAATTTAACAGAAACACTGGTTAAAGCTTTTTGCTCTTTGATGAGAGAAACCAGTCAGTGCAATCCCATCTTTGCTAGCTGTCTAAAACATGGCTAAAATATAATGTATACATGTATCCAGATTATCTCCATACTTGAGTGTATACATAATGGCTTATGATTTGCATAGCTTCTCAGATTTATTAAATAAGACATCTTCAGTGCTTCCCAGCGATAATAGTTACCTGAACATACACAGTTCTAGAAGAGGTGTCTTATCTCTCTCTTCCACACCTTCAAATTAACAGTGTTTTCCTAACAACTACCACACAATTTCTCAAAAGTGAACTTTAACAAACAAAGCATTTAGAGGTTATGAAATGCACTATCTTAATGTTCATAAAAGTTATTGCTTACACCCTGCATGATTACTTAATTACTAGGATTCAATTATGAACAAAACAAAATGCAGAAAACAGATTTCGTTTGCTTTCTTCTCCTGAAACCACATCCCATAATTAAATTCAAAGATGGTGGGATATCTCTTCAAAAAACTGCAAAGGACTAGTGGAGCTGTTTCTTCCTGCTCATTAGCTTTGCATTACATTTGAATCATAGCTATTAAGGGACACTGTGAGCTGTAATGACGAGATCATCTCAGACCAAGGTTGCTGGCTGAGAATCACACATTGCTAACAGGAGGTTATTTCAAAGTAATGAACACTGGACTCTCAGATCCTAGGAGCAACCACCCAGGATCCAGACAGAAAACATGCACAGGAGGACCTTGTGCACAATAAAATGATTCACTGGCCTATGTCAGAATAATTCCAAACCTGTGTGGTAAATTTATGAGTATGAGTAGGCAGACACTGCAGTGAATTTTTTTCCTAGACAGGCTTCCTCCCTCAGTTTAATCATCTACATGTACATTTCATTTCTCAAAGAGGAAATATAGTACCCCCATTTTCATCAAGTGATCTAATTATCATCATCTAGATTAGACAGATACTATCAGTCCCCTGTCCATAGGTTCGCAACTCTGACCGTTTCAGGCATGCCAAGCTGAATTCCAACAGTTAGCACTGACATCTATTGCCAGATACTTCTCTAGCTGCCAAAAATCACTCTGCTGTAAATGCAAAGGAATTAATGCCCCCTGAGAACAGCCCTCAACTAATGACTGGCAGGAGTTGATGGATAGATATCTCAGCTCCCTTATCTCTCAAGCACATGCTCTATGCTGCCACTCAGAACTCCCTAGATTCATTAAGATCCACTTGCCCACCTCTTTCTTGGCTTTCTTCCTTTGGGGTCGTACTTAGCACTCCCCTGCTAGTGTCCCTTGAGATCACTTCCTAGATAATGTACTTATAGTAGAATCTTTGTCTCAGAGTTCAATTCTCAAGAAACTCTAATGGAAATCCTCATCAACATCATGTTCATCACCATTGCAATAATAGTAAAAGCACTCACCACCACTTACAGTATTCTTGTCATATATATATATATATATATATATACACACACACACACATATATATATATATATATATACTTGAGGTTTTTATTTATTACTAAATTTTTAGTTATACATCTATATGACACCTATCTTATAGGAAAGAAAAAGAGCCACAAGAGATTTAACAAATTCTTGAGATTTAGGTCAGTGAGTAAATAGAGATTTGAAAATAGGATCTGTTTGATTCTGGCTCATATTTCTTGTTCCACTACATTATACTGCCACCCCATAAAACCATGCATCAGGATGACTTAAAAACAAAACTTACATATTGAGACCTTTCCTATTTTCCTTTTTTATTGGTCATGTTTTATTAAAATATGTGAACAAAATATGACAAAATATTAATATCTGTCCATTCTGGATGCAATAACATATAAAAATTTCTCCAAATAAAATAAGGTGGAGAAAAGAAAGAAGGAGGGGAGAAAAGAAAGGAGGAAAAGAAAGAAAAGAAAGAATCTGAATTCCCAGATGGAAAGAAGGATCTGATTCCTCAAATGGAAATTCTCCCCAGTTGTTCAGTCTATAGCTGCTTTAAGCCCTCACTTGCAGCTCTGCCACACAGTACCCACCCAGGTGGAAATGCCAACTCAAACTCACGGTCCATAGCCTTGGCTGCAAGTTCATTTCTTTTTTTAACTTTTATTTAATAAATAGAAATTTTGAAAGTACAACTATTATAGTGGCTTTTGCCCCAAAACCTCCCTCCCACTCACAACCATCCCTTCTCCCGTTCCCTCTCCCATCCCATTCACATCAAGATTCATTTTCAATTCTCTTTATATACAGATCAACTTAGTATATACTAAGTAAAGATTTCAACAGACTGCACCCAAACAGAATCACAAAGTATAAAGTACTGTTTGAGTACTAGTTTTACTGTTAATTTGCATGGTACAACACATTAAGGACAGAGATCCTACATGGGGAGTAAGTGCACAGTGACTCCTGTTGTTGATTTAACAATTGACACTCTTATTTATGGCATCAGTAATCACCCGAGGCTCTTGCCATGAGTTGCCAAGGCTATGGAAGCCTCTTGAGTTCACCAACTCCAACCTTATTTAACAAGGCTATAATCAAAGTGGAAGTTCTCTCCCCCCTTCAGAGAAAGATACCTCCTCTAAGAAGGTCCATACTTTCTGCTGGGATCTCTTTCACAGAGATTTTTTCACTTAGGTGTTTTTTGTTTGTTTGTTTGTTTTTTTGCCACATTGTCTTTGCTTTCCAGGCCTGAGAAACTCTCATGGGCTTTTTAGCTGGATCTGAATGCCTTAAGGACTGATTCTGAAGCCCGAGTGCTGTTTAGGACATCTGCCATTCTATGAGTCTGCTGTGTATCCCGCTTCCCATGTTGGATTGTTCTCTCCTTTTTAATTCTATCAGTTAGTATTAGCAGACACTAGTCTTGTTTGTGTGATTCCTTTTACACTAATCCTATCATTATGATCAATTACGAACTGAAACTGATCACTTTGACTAGTGAAATGGCATTGGTACATGCTACCTTGATGGTATTGAATTGGAATCCCCTGTCACATTTCTCGCTCGTCCGATTGGGGCAAGTCCAATTGAGTATGTGCCGAACTGTACATCTTCTCCCTCTCTTATCCCCACTCTTATATTTAACAGGGATCACTTTTCAGTTAAACACCTAAGAATAATTGTGGTTAATTATAGTTCAATCAGCAGTATTAAGTAGAACAAAAAAATAATTAAAGGGATAAAGTAGTAAGTTGTTCCTCAACAGTCAGGACAAGGGCTGATCAAGTCATTGTTTCTCATAGTGTCCATTTCACTTCAACAGGTTTCCTTTTTGGTGCTTGGTTAGTTGTCACCGATCAGGGAGAACATATGATATGTGTCCCTTTGGGACTGATTTATTTCACTCAGCATGAGGTTTTCCAGATTCCTCCATTTTGTTGCAAATGACCGGATTTCATTGTTTTTTACTGCTGTATAGTATTCTATAGAGTACATGCCCATAATTTCTTTATCCAGTCTACTGTTGATGGGCATTTAGGTTGATTCCAGGTCTTAGCTATTGTGAATTGAGCTGCAATAAACACTGAGGTGCAGACAGCTCTTTTATTTTCCAATTTAATTTCCTTTGGGTAAACTCCAAGGAGTGGGATGGCTGGGTCACGTGGTAGAACTATATTCAGGTTTCTGAGCAATCTCCAAACTGTCTTCCATAGTGGCTTAACCAGTTTGCATTCCCACCAACAGTGGATTAGTGTGCCTTTTTCCCCATAGCCTCGCCAGCACCTGTTGTTAGTTGATTTCTGTATGTAAGCCATTGTAACCAGAGCGAGGTGAAAACTCATTGTGATTTTGGTTTGCATTTCCCTGATGGCTAGTGATCCTGAACATTTTTTCATGTGTCTGTTGGCCATTTGGATTTCCTCTTTTGAAAAATGTCTGTTGAGGTCCTTGGCCCATCTCTTAAGTGGGTTGTTTGTTTTGTTGTGGAGTTTCTTGATCTCTTTGTAGATTCTGGTTATTAATTCTTTATCAGTTGCATAGTTTGCAAATATTTTTTCCCATTCTGTCGGTTACCTCTTCACTTTACTGACTGTTTCGCAGTATAGAAACTTCTCAATTTGATATAATCCCAATTATTAATTTTTGCTTTGACTGCCTGTGCCTCTGGGGTCTTTTCCAAGAAATCTTTTCCTGTGCCTACATCTTGTAGGGTTTCTCTGATGTTCTCTAATAATTTGATGGTGTCGGGTCGTAGATTTAGGTCTTTAATCCATGTTGAGTGGATTTTTCTGTAAAGTGTAAGTTAGGGGTCTTGCTTCATGCTTCGGCATGTGGAGATCCAGTTTTTCCAGCACCATTTGTTGAATAGACTGTGCTTGCTCCAGGAGTTGGTTTTAGATCCTTGATCCAATACAAGTTGGCTGTAGATGTTTGGATTGATTTCTGGTGTTTCTATTCTGTTCTACTTGTCTATCCATCTGTTTTTGTACCAGTACCATGCTGTTTTGATTATAAGGGCCCTGTAGTATGTCCTGAAATCTGGTATTGTGATGCCTCTGGCTCTGTTTTTGTTGTACAAGATTGCTTTAGTTATTCGAGGTCTCCTGTGCCTCCATATGAATTTCAGCATCATTTTTTCCAGATCTGAGAAGAAGGTCTTTGGTATTTTGATTGGTATCACATTGAATCTATAAATTGCTTTTGGGAGAATGAACATTTTGATGATTTTGATTCTTCTAATATATGAGCATGGAAGATTTTTCCATTTTTTGGTATCCTCTTCTATTTCTTTCTTTAAGGTTTTGTAATTCTCATCGTAGAGATTTTTGACATCCTTGGATAAATTTATTGCAAGGCATTTGATTGTTTTTGTAGCTTTTGTAGATGGATTGATCTTAGAAGTTCTTCCTCGTCCATGGCATTGTCTGTGTATACAAAGGCTGTTGATTTTTGTGCATTGACTTTATATCCTGCTACTTGGCCAAACTCTTCGATGAGTTCCAGCAGTCTCTTAGTAGAGTTCTTTGGGTCCCCTAAATAAAGAATCATATCATCTGCAAAGAGGGATAGTTTGAGTTCTTCCTTCCCAATTTGTATCCCTTTAATTTCTTTTTCTTGCCTAATAGCTCTGGCCAAAACTTCCAGAACTATATTGAATAGCAATTATGAGAGTGGGCATCCCTGTCTGGTACCAGATCTCAGCGGAAATGCTTCCAACTTTTCCCCATTCAATAGGATGCTGGCCATGGGTTTTTAATAAATCGCTTTGATCATATTGAGGAATGTTCCTTCTATACCCAATTTGCTTAGAGTTTCATCATGAAAGATGTTGTATTTTATAAAATGCTTTCTCTGCATCTATTGAGATAATCATATGGTTTTTCTTCTGCAGTCTGTTAATGTGGTGTATTACATTGAATGATTTGCGAACACTGAACCATCCCTGCATACCAGGGATAAATCCCACTTGGTCTGGGTGGATGATCTCTCTGATGTGTTGTTGCATTCTATTGGCCAGAAGTTTATTGAGTATTTTTGCATCTATGTTCATCAGGGAAATTGGTCTTTAAATCTCTCTCTGCTGCATCTTTTTTAGTTTTAAGAATTAAGGTGATGCTGGCTTCATACAAAGAATTTGGGAGGATTCCATCTTTTTTGATTGGTCTGAATAGTTTGAGAAGAATTGGAGTTAGTTCTTTAAATGTCTGGTAGAATTCAGCAGTGAATCCATCTGGTCCTGGGCTTTTCTTTGTTGGGAGGGCCTTTATTACTGATTCAATTTCTGACTCGGTTATGGTTTTGTTTTTTTGTTTTTTTTGTTTTTTTGTTTTTGTTTTTTTTGACAGGCAGAGTGGATAGTGAGAGAGAGAGATAGAGAGAAAGGTCTTCCTTTTTGCTGCTGGTTCACCCTCCAATGGCCGCTGCGGCTGGCGCATCTCGCTGATCCGAAGCCAGGAGCCAGGTGCTTCTCCCATGCGGGTGCAGGGCCCAAGGACTTGGGCCATCCTCCACTGCCTTCCCGGGCCATAGCAGAGAGCTGGCCTGGAAGAGGGGAACCAGGACAGGATCGGTGCCCTGACCAGGACTAGAACCTGGTGTGCCGGCGCCGCAAGGCAGAGGATTAGCCTGTTAAGCCATGGCGCCAGCCTCGTTTATGGTTTTCTATGCCTTCATGGTGCAATTTAGATAGGTTGTGTGTGTCCAGGAATCTATCCATTTCTGATAGATAGATTTCCCTGCTTGCTGGCATACAACTCTTTGTAGTAATTTCTGATGTTCTTTTTATTTCTGTGGTGTCTGTTGTTACATTCCCATTTTATCTCTGATTTTATTGATTTGGGTCTTTTCTCTCTCTCTCTCTCTCTCTTTTTTTTTTGACAGGCAGAGTTAAACAGTGAGAGAGAGAGAAAGGTCTTCCTTCCGTTGGTTCACCCCCCAAATGGCCTCTATGGCCAGTGCACTGTGCCAATCCAAAGCCAGGAGCCAGGTGCTTCCTCCTGGTCTCCCATGCGGGTGCAGGGCCCAAGCACTTGGGCCATCCTCCACTACCTACCTACCACAGCAGAGAGCTGGACTGGAAGAGGAGCAATTGGGACAAAAGAGGCACCCCAACTAGGACTAGAATACGGGGTGCCAGTGCTGCAGGCAGAGGATTAGCCTAATGAGCTGCAGCGCCGGCCTGATTTGGGTCTTTTCTCTCCTCTTTTTAGTTAGCTGGCCAATGGTGTGTTAATTTTTTTTTTTTTTTCTAAAAAAGGGGTCTTCGTTTTGCTGATCTTTTGTAATTTTTTTTTATTCAATTCTGTTGATTTCTTCTCTAAGTTTAATTATTTCTCCTCTCCTACTAGTTTTGGGTTTGGTTTGCTGCAGTTTTTCTAGATCCTTGTGATGCACTGATAGCTCATTTATTTGGTGCCTTTCCAATTTCTTGATGCAGGCACCTATTGCTATAAACTTTCCTCTCAGCACTGCTTTTGCTGTATCCCATAAGTTTTGATACATTGTGTTGTTCTCTTCATTTGCTTCCAGAAAGTTTATTTCTCTTTTGATTTCTTCTATGACCCACTGTTCATTCAGGAGCATATTGTTTAGTCTCCATGTGTTTGCATATGCTCTAGGGATTCCTGAGTTGCTAATTTCCAGCTTCATTCCATTGTGATCTGAGAAGATGCATGGTATGATTTTGATTCTTTTGAATTTGCTAAGACTTGCGTTATGGCCTAGTATGTGCTCAGTCCTAGAGTAAGGATTGAGAAGAATGTGTATTCTTCAAGTGTAGGATGAGAAGTTCTATAGATATCTGTTAGATCCATTTGGTTTATAGTGTCAATCAAATCTGCTGTTTCCATGTTGATTTTCTGTCTGGTTGATCTGTCCATTGCTGAAATTGGAGTATTGAAGTCCCCCAATACTATTGTATTTTAAAAGGAAAGTCATCTGTTTCAGCTCCTTAGGAGTAAATATTCACTAATACATTTGTAAACCTAATTATTCTTGTAAAAACTCATCAGATGGTATTTTAATGCACTTAAAACATTCCTTAAGTGTCTCCTTTTTGCCAGGGATTCTGTGTTATTTATGTCTGCATTCTCAGAAGCCAGCCTAAAAGACATTCAGTGAATATGAGTTGAATTTACTGACTTGAGTTCTAGTAAATTTTAATGATTTGGAAATGTTTGGGGAGAAGGGGAAACTGATGTCAATAAGACTCAATATGAATGCAAAGGAGATTGATGTTCCTCAAAAGAGAAATCTTACAGAATCAGGAAAATAAAGTCCATAGTCTTCCCTAGTTGGTATTAATAGAGAGAGTAAGCAGTGCTTCAAAAACATTTAATATTGTAATCTAAGTGGTATTATGATATATAAATAAATATTATGAAAATAATCAACTTGGAGTTTGGGGGAAAGAGGTTTCAATTTTAGAATTCTAGGTGCTACAACATATCACTGGAGATGATATGACATTGGAAATTTTGCTAACTGCATTAAAGAAAAGGTAGAGAATTCCTTTCTGAAAAGAAAGAAAAGAGTTTTTCCTGAAAATTTAATAGCCAAGCTCTACCTGTGAACAAATGTTTGCACTAATGATACACATCCTTTAATCAAAAGGTAAAGACTATTGCTTGGGGCTAGGTTCTGAATTGTGCCATTTCAAATATTTACAATAAAGTTACTTTCGACAGCCCTACAACCTCCCGCTCCTAATTGCAAAATTGAAATGTCCAAATGAATGGATGAACAATCTGTCAGAGAAAAATAAAACTTTATAATTATATCAGTATACCAATTCCTTATAAAAATATGTATAAATTAAATGTACAAATATTAATTTCCTTCACTTTATAAAGCATAAAGTATAAAGTGAAATTATAATCATTTAAAGTTAATTTATACCCCAGATGTAAGAATTTAAGATTTACAGAATGCAAGGAGACCAAAGGACATTATTTGAGAGTTTGAGAGGTATTGGTCATGTGGAAATATAAAACAAATGAATGAAAATGAGGTACAAAAATGATCTACAGTTTTCTACAGAACAAAAATATCCCAAAATTAGATTTCCAAATCACTCCTGACTATTTTAATATGAAAGGCTGCTTTAAAACTAATCCTGGAGAAGCAGACTCTAACATTTATAGTCATTTCATTAATCCACTACACAAAAGTTTATGTTTCACTTAAAGAAACCTTACACTGAGCAGAAAATAATATTAAAATTAGTCTTGATTAGTTATGGGTTATTTTCCTTAATAATTTTATAGTAATAAATTTTAACTAGACAGCAAAGTTGAATGAATTATAAACTTCTATGGCCTCACAACGTAAATCTTACCACTACCATTTTATGGTGCTTCCTTTATCACATAGCCACTCATGTATACATCCTATCAATTCATTAATCCATAATTTTTATGTGTATTTCAACGTGACATTCAGAAATAGAATAATTCTCCTGGAAATCTTTAGAAATATAATTAACTATAGTACAATATATGCTTTTGTTTTATATAAATTTGCATGCAATGAAATATACAAATATTTTTGACAAATATGTATACTTCTAACACTCAAACCCCTCTCAATATATACAACACTGAATTACAACTGATTTTGAAAAGAAAAAAAAAACACAGCATAAGCTCCATTTTTTAATTAGAAAATATTTAGAATGTTTAACTAAAATAAAGAATAGAGGTTTTTCCTTAACCTCAATAAATTTTTTTCAACTCCATCTAAGCAACTAAATAAAGTGCAGCATATGAAGTGATGCCTAAGGATTAGCTTGGTTTAGAGCAGAGATGTACACCAAATGTCAACAGTACCATATTGGTAAGACAAATATAGAACTGAGGTGAGAAAAAGACAAAAGGGAGTGATGGAGACTGTGGAACACATTCACACTCCACTGCATCCAACAGATGCCAGGCAGGAATAGGTGCCTAGTACCACCAAACCCTCAGACTATTCAAGAAAGTTTGGGAAGACAGATATTTATGTGTAATACAATGAATTTCTAAAATGTTAAAAATTAAACAATTTTTAAACTGTATGATTTGATAAAATATTAAAAAATTTAGTGCTTTAGTAAAATTTCCAGTTTGTTTCTCTAGTTTAAAATTTCATGACCATGCTTCCCTCTAGTAGTATATGTTTTTATGATCAGATCATGCTCTATGTCAACATATGAATCTTAGAATCATATGCTTTAAGGTGTCTATTTCAATATTGCTAAAATAAATTAGGATCTAAACAGACCAGCATACCATATCCTATCATATTTATACAAGCTAGATATGAGACCAAAAAAAAAAAAAAAAAAAAAGGGCTGGCGCTGTGGCACAGCGGGTTAAAGCCCTGGCCTGAGTGCGGCATGTTAAGCAGCCACTTGAAACACCTGCATCCCATATCATAGCGCAGACTCAAGTCCCAGCTGCTCCACTTCCAATCAAGCTTCTTGCTAGTTTATCCTAAGAGGCAGCAGATGCTGACTCAAGTGCTTGGGCCCCTCCCACCCATGTGAGACAGTCAGAGGGAGCCCTGGGTCCTAGTTTCAGCCTGTTGTGGGCATTTGAGCAGTGAACCAATAGATAAAAATCTTTCTCCCTCTCCTCCCCTCTTCCCCTTCCCCTCTCCACCTCTCCCCCTTTCTTTCACTTTGCCTTTCCAATAAAACAATGGTACTTATTCTTCCACAAGCATGTACAAATCCAAATTGAAAGAACATATACAGGGGCCAGCCCTGTGGTGCAGCTGGTGAAGCCGCCGCCTGTGGTGCTGGCATCCCATATGGGGGCCAGTTTGAACTCAGCTGCTCCATTTCCAATCCAGCTCTCTGCTATGGCCTGGGAAAGCAGTAGAAGATGGCCCAAGTGCTTGGGCCCCTGCACCAGTGTGGGAGACCTGAAAGAAGCTCCTGGCTCCTGGCTTCAGATCCACACAGCTCTGGCAGTTGCAGCCATTTGGGGAGTAAGCTAGTGGATGGAAGACCTATTTCTCTTTCTCTCTCTTTCTCTCTCACTCTCTCTCTTTCTCTCTCCACCCCTCTTCCCCCTTGGCTACTGCCTCTCTGTAACTCTACCTTTCAAATAAATCTTAAAAAAAAAAAAAATCTGGGATTTCAGGATATGAAATACTAACAAGCTTATTATTAGGAATGATCAGTTCTGCAATTAAGCTGTAATATGTTTTCTGATTTGAAATGTACCTTTTTAATGAATTCATTTGTTACATGAAGGTAGGTATCCCCTATCAACAGAACTTTTAAACACTATATATTGCCAGGAAAATTAAGATGGGGCTAATTATGGACAGTTAGTAGAGCATCTTCATAAAGGAAAGAAATCTAGATGAATAATGAAAATATGAGCTCATTATGTAATCTTCAGAGATTATGCATGATTTTCTCTCCTTGAACCTCTTCGAGTGAAGAGCACAATTATGAAAGCTAAAGAACCTGTCTGTTGCCAAACCCTTTAGGAGTGTAGATAGCAGGTGGTGATAATGAACAGGATTTTCGTGCTCAGGAGCTCAAAATAGGTAAAACGGATTATGACAATGACTTCACTTGACCCAGCAATACCTCTGTCTTTTGTCACCTATCATACCAATTTCAAGAAAGTTGGTGTAATGTTTCAATCAAAGATTGGGAGAATTTGCCTTTTTACACTTGTCAATCTGAAGGTAATTGTGTCATTCCTCTTGAAGTAAATAAATGGAAATGGGAAATACATCACATTCTAAAAGCAACTGCCAGTTTCTGAGTTCCTTTGTGAACGAGTTTCTCTTTAATATAAAAAATCGTAAGGGAAGGGCAGGGAGAGGATTAGGTTAGAAGTGCACAGTGAAATATGCTCCACTGCCTTCAAAGTCACTGCATTGAAGCGTCTACTGCTTCTTGCCTTGACATAAACACTTCATAGTCTCCAATTATATTAATTGCTCATGTGGTAAAAAACCATCTGGGATAATAAATGTAACCAAGTTCACAGACATGATAAATTTTTTAATGTCCTGAATGCAAATAAGGGGAACATAAAATGTTGTCCCATTGTTTTTTAGCTTTAAAATATCATTTTTAATAAATTTAGAATTTTTTAAGAGACTACATTAAGCTCAGGCAAATACCAGAACTTCAGCTATGTTATTAACTAAGAACATTGCCAAAAGATCTTTTTAAATGTGAATAGATATACAATATTAAAAACTTAAATTAAACCATAATTCTCATGAGTTATGAAAAATGAACAAAATATTTGCAAAACAGCCTCCAGCTATTAAAAGAACCCTAGGGGCTGGCGCCCTGGCTCACTTGGTTAATCCTCCACCTGTGGCGCTGGCATCCCATATGGGCGCCGGGTTCTAGTCCCCAATGCTCCTCTTCTGGTCCAGCTCTCTACTGTGGCCCAGGAGGGCAGTGGAGGACGGCCCAAGTGCTTGGGCTCCTGCACCTGCATGGGAGACCAGGAGGAAGCACCTGGCTCCTGGTTTCGGATCGGCGCAGCTCAAGTCGTAGTGGCCATTTGAGGGGTGAATGAACGGAAGGAAGACTTTTCTCTCTGTCTCTCTCTCTCTCACTGTCTATCTGTCAAATAAAAATAAAAAAAGAACCCTAATACATTAACATGTGAAGCAGATTCACTTAGCATGCATTCACTTAGCAGGCAGAAACCCGACACACCTGCATTACATCTAAGGCATTCCCCCTAGTCTACCTCTCCTTGCAAAAAACAGTGGATACAATGTCCTACCCAGAACTTTTTAACTCTCTATCTCTGTAGCTTGGTAAAACATAAAGTTCCAAGTTTCTCCAATTTCTTTTTTTTCTTTATTTATTTGATAGGTAGTGTTACAGACAGTGAAAGAGACACAGAAAAAGTCTTCCTTCCGTTGGTTCACCCCTAAAATGGCCACCACGGCCAGAGCTGCGCCAATCCAAAGCCAGGAGCCAGGTGCTTCCTCCTGGTCTCCCATGCAGGTGCAAGAGCCCAAGCACTTGGGCCATCCTCCACTACCCTCCCGGGCCACAGCAGAAAGCTAGATTGGAAGAAGAGCTACCGGGACTAGAACTGGTGCCCATAAGGCATGCCGGCACTGCAGGCGGAGGATTAACCAAGTGAGTCATGGCACCAGCTCACCAAGTTTCCAATTTCTCTGAAATAAAATTAATAAGCTGTCATTACTACAGCAGCATTATTTTTCAATTCCCAAGGCTTATTAAAAATAGAAGATTTGTGGTATCTATGCTGAATGTGTTTTGTTAATATGTTTTAAAATTATTCACTAAGGAAATTAGATAGGACTATTTTTGAGGGGTCATTTTCTAAATCATCTTATTGGAATGAGTATTCTTTTATTTCTCCATACAGAAATGAGCCAGATTCCTAAGAGAGTGCCTACTGCAAGTCACTCAGATTTTTGCATTGCTCTTCTTCCTTGAATGATGGATTCAAATAATTTTCATACAGGTCCTTCTCTCACTGGTCAAATGCCCAGCCCTACTCTTATCCTTACTCTCATTTAAATACCTTCTGTTATTGTGTACCTCACTGTCTGTAACTCTCATTTCCCAGAATTACCTATCAATGCAACTATCATACCAGAGTCATTTTCTCAGGTTTTTCTTTGAGAGAAATTTAAATTAGGACACCATATAATGCACCTGAAGAGCATAGTACTTATGTGAGGTCCCTTCCACAGTGGAACAACACTTCCCAACCACAATCCCAATGATCAGTCCTGGATTGAAATGAGAATGGGCAGATAATGGGAGGACATGGGTGGAGGGAGAAGACTTACCATGTTTAGGGGGAATCCTAAACTAATAACCTGATCAAGAAGACACCCTGTCCTTTCTGACTAGACTTACAATACAGATATACATTACTGTAAGAAATATACATAAAATGTCTGTGACATTAATTATTATCTGACTCAGAATTTTGACAGAATTCAGTTAAAAAATGAACATGTTGAGACAGGCACTGGCACAAAACCCCAACTTAATCAGATGTACATCTTGATTTGCTGCAGATGGGACCAAATCATTTTGCCAATTTGGATGTTCCTGGTAAGGTTTTACAAATAGATCTGTTCTCTAACAGTATCTGCCTTCAATCAAAAGAGGAACATATATAAGAAATGCAACTTAATTCATACTTCTGAGAATGGACACACACATGTGCATGTACACAAACATGAAAATTTCTAGTCAAGTTAACTCCTATTAGATTGATTTTGTTCAATTTACTAAATAAAATGATCTATTGCTTTTACTTTTATACTAATCTTCATTTAACCACTTTAATACTTATTTATAAAGATGAAATTTCCCCATGAAAAATAATCACCAGCTATTTCACCTAAGAATTTAAGAAGTTCATGAAAAATCAAATTAAGGGGTAAGTTTATTTTGGTGCAAAAAATTGAAATCCATGCAATTTTTTTTTCATAATGCTCATTTCCATGAACTTTTTGAAGACTTCTTGAATGTTCTCTACAATCCAGGTTCTCATTTACTATTCTTTATTATTCTTCAAGTATAATACAAAACTAAACTCCTTTCAGTTCTGTTCATGCATTGAAGCTTTTCTTATTGTTGCTGGACTCAATGGAATCCTCCAGTTGAGACATAAAAGATTAAAAGTACTGAAGAGATTAGAGAACATTGGAGAAACCCTGTAAGATATTGGCACCGGTAAAGACTTAGTGGAAAAGACCCTAGAGGCACAGGCAGTCAAAGCCAAAATTAACTACTGGGGTTGCATCAAATTGAGAAGTTTCTGTACTGCGAAAGAGTCAGTCAGGAAAGTGAAGAGGCAACCAACAGAATGGGAAAAAATATTTGCAAACTATGCAACTGATAAAGAATTAATAACCAGAATCTACAAAGAGATCAAGAAACTCCACAACAAAACAAACAACCCACTTAAGAGATGGGCCAAGGACCTCAACAGACATTTTTCAAAAGAGGAAGTCCAAATGGCCAACAGACACATGAAAAAATGTTCAGGATCACTAGCCATTAGGGAAATGCAAATCAAAACCACAATGAGGTTTCACCTCACCCCAGTTAGAATGGCTCACATTCAGAAATCTACCAACAACAGATGCTGGAGAGGATGTGGGGTAAAAGGGACACTAACCCACTGTTGGTGGGAATGCAAACTGGTAAACCCACTATGGAAGTCGAGTCTGGAGATTCCTCAGAAACCTGAATATAACCCTACCATACAACCCAGCCATCCCACTCCTTGGAGTTTACCCAAAGGAAATTAAATTGGAAAATAAAAGAGTTGTCTGCACCTCAGTGTTTATTGCAGCTCAATTCACAATAGCTAAGACCTGGAATCAACCTAAATGCCCATCAACAGTAGACTGGATAAAGAAATTATGGGATATGTACTCTATAGAATACTATACAGCAGTAAAAAACAATGAAATCCGGTCATTTGCAACAAAATGGAGGAATCTGGAAAACCTCATGCTGAGTGAAATAAATCAGTCCCAAAGGGACAGATATCTTATGTTCTCCCTGATCGGTGACAACTAACCAAGCACCAAAAAGGAAATCTGTTGAAGTGAAATGGACACTATGAGAAACAATGACTTGATCAGCCCTTGCCCTGACTGTTGATGAACAACTTAATACTTTATCCCTTTTAGTATTTTTTTTTGGTGGTTCTACTTAATACTGTAATTAATACACAGTTATTCTAAGTGTTGAAACTTAACTGAAAAGTGATCCCTGTTAAATATAAGAGTGGTAATAAGAGAGAGAAGAGATGAACAATTTGGGACATGCTCAATTGTACTTGCCCCAAATGGTAGAGTTAAAACATACCAGGGGATTCCAATTCAACCCCATCAAGATGGCATGTACATATGCCATCTCACTAGTCCAAGTGATCAATTGTTATTCACAATTGATAATAATGATAGGACTAAGAGTCAAAGGTATCACATAAACAAGACTAGTGTCTGAAAATACTAACTGATAGAATAAAAAAAAAAAAGGGAGAGAATGATCCAACATGGGACGTGAGATACACAGTAGACTCATAGAATGGCAGATGTCCTAAACAGCACTATGGCCTCAGAATCAGCCCTTAAGGCATTCGGATCTTTCTGAAAAGCCCATCAGAGTATTTCAGGCATGGAAAGCCAAGACACTGTGGCAAAAAAAAAAAAAATGAAATGACCTAAATGAAATATCTCTTCGAGTGAGATCCCAGTGGAAAGAACAGGTCATCAAAGAAGGAGGTAGCTTTCTCTGAAGGGAGGAGAGAACTTCCACTTTGACTATGACCTTGTCTAAATATGATCAGAGTCAGCCAACTCAAAAGGCTTCCATAGCCTTGGCAACTCATTACAAGAGCCTAGGGTGATTACTGATGCCATAAATAAGAGTGTTAATTGTTAAGTTAACAACAGGAGTCACTGTGCACTTACTCCTCATGTAGGATCTCTGCCCTTAATGTGCTGTACATTGTGATTTAATGCTATAACTAGTACTCAAACAGTATTTTTCACTCTGTGTTTCTGTGTGGGTGCAAACTGTTGAAATCTTTACTCAATATATACTAAACTGATCTTCTGTATATAAAGATAATTAAAAATGAATCTTGATGTGCATGGAAGGGGAGAGGGAGCGGCAGAGAAGAGGGTTGCGGGTGGGAGGGAAGTTATGGGAATTAAAAAGCCATTGTAATCCGTAAGCTGTACTTTGGAAATTTATATTCATCAAATAAAAGTTAAAAAAAAAAAAGTACTGAACAGTTAAATTCCCTAACATCAATGGAGAACACTCGTTTATGAAGTGACACCAGCAATAGTAACAGTAACATTTTATATCAAATGGAAATCACAAAAAAGTATATTGCATATATACATAGAACTATACATATAACTCTCTCTGTATAACTCTCTGTGGATGGATGGATGGATGGATAAATAGATAGATAGATATATAGATAGTAGATATAGTTGGGCATCATAAGAAAGTTCTATGTGGTATCTCTTTGAAACTGTAGGTGATTTCTCTCAGTGACAAATAGTTCAAAAGACTGTATGTACTTCAAAGTGCTGTCATGTTCCAGCTTTTATTTTATCAAGCCATGATTTGTTTTCCTCCCATAATCAAGAGGGCTATTTCCAACATATTTAACACAATGAATAGGTCCTAATATATGGTATAAACAAACTGAATTACATAAATACTAACTTTAGTACTTTCAATCTATAATGATATGCTTGAAGAAATAGTGAAATCAACAAATTCAAGGAATATCTTCTTAGGATGCAACATGACATGGTCAGTTCTTCATGTATATGTCTGTGGATACAAGTCATTTCAATACCACCTGGACATCCAGTCCAAGAAAAGTGATGGTCTTTGCAAAAATCACAACATCTAAGGGAGATTAGTGCAAAATTAATTCTACCTTGCTTCTTTTGCACTATATACTTTGGTGGTTATTAAACCACAGCTTCCCAGCTATCTAACCAAAGCAATGTTCAAGTCCTTGGCAGGCAGAAGCTTTTCTAGAATAAGAAGTCAACCCTATAAATATGTCTAACTGAATCAAAAGTACAATGACTTAGTTTTAAATTTTAAAGGAATTTTCGAATATTCCTTCAAGTCTCCAAACGAATGTACCAGCGTTCAGAGATAAAATCATTCACTTTCTGCTTAAGTATCTTCAACTAAGAAGTACTCATCAGCTCCCAAAGGAGGTTAGTTCTACTTTCCCCCTCATCATGGTTATGATCAAGCTCTTTTTTTTTTTTTTTTTCATTTATTTGACAGGTAGAGTTATAGACAGTGAGAGAAAGACAGAGAGAAAGGTCTTCCTTCCGTTGGTTCACTCCTCTAATGGCCGCTATGGCCGGAGCTGCGCCAATCCAAAGCCAGGAGCCAGGTGCTTCCTCCTGGTCTCCCATGCAGGTGCAGGAGCCCAAGCACTTGGGCCGTCCTCCACTGCCCTCCCAGGCCACAGCAGAGAGCTGGAGTGGAAGAGGAGCAACCGGGACTAGACCTGGCCCCCATATGGGATGCTGGTGCTGCAGGCAAAGGATTAACCAACTGAGCCACAGCACCAGCCCCCATGATCAAGCTCTTATAATAAGTAAAACTTTTCCTCTTGCATTTTTCCACCACTGTCCCTAATTTTATAGCCAAGGACAACAGCACAAATCACAGTTCTATCTAGAACTTATTCTCTATTTTTCTGTTCAGAAAATGTCCTCCCCCTCATCATCATCAATTAACTTTAAGCCTCTTTGGAGGTAAGGAACTATTTTAATTATCTTCAGATTCTAAAGGGCTAGCATAAAGTAGGTGCTCAATAAGTGTATATTGTAGGAATAAACATAATATCCATACCCTTCTAAAATACCTGTGTATTTGAAGATATTTTTGATCAATAAGGTTATTTATTGGTCCCCCAGCCATATCCAATAGCCATTATTAAGTTGCACAAATTATTTCTTTTCTATATTTACATCAAATTTTTTATCAATGGAGAAAATATAATGGATAACATGAGAATGAGAATATTATGTGTTTGCATCTGAACATCAGTGTTTCTATCATTTTTCATTTTCCATTTACCATATTTGAAACAAAACTTAAGGAATAAAAATTCAATACAAAAAGACCTGGAAAGCTATCCCAATTCCCCATCTGGTCTCTCTCATTTAGTTCCTTTTTGCATACCACTCACTCTGAGGATGATGAAATTACACTTCAGGAAAAAGCGATGTTTTAATCTGACAGGGATGCCTTTCCAATTGCACATGGGTGTAACTGATAAGTTAAGCTTTAAAAAGGTATCCTGAATTTCTTGTTCTTTCAACTGATATTTGTTTGAAAATAAGGGGCAAGAGTTGTAAGAACAGCATCTTTGCTGAATATAACAGTAATTTACCACCAAATTGGTACACGGAAATTTTAAGAAGTCAAACATAGCTGATATTGTTTATATATACACACACATACATATACACTCCTTCAATGCTAATTATACATATATGTAAACACATATATATAACATACATATATCAGAACTTAAACTGTATATTGTAAACTAAAATAATATTCAAGTTTAATGTTTAAGTAAAATGTTTAAGTTATAAGTTAAGTATAATGTTTAAGTTATAAGTTAAGTATAATGTTTAAGTTAAGTAAAAATAATATACATTGTTTAAGTTCTCTCTATATATATTACATATATCACATATATATAATATATATCTTTATATATATATAACATATACTATATATAATAATATATTCAATATATATAGATATATATTAGATATAATAATATAGAGGGAGAGAGAGAACTTAAACAATATTAATCAATCAATAAATGTCCAAACACAAGTAAGAAGATTCTGAATTTAAATTCTTTATGTTGGGTTGGATATTTGGCACATTGTTTAGATAGCACTTTGGACATCTACATCCCATATTGAAGTGCCTAAATTCAAGCCCTAACTTTGTTCCCAATTTCAGTTTCCTTCCAACGTGCACTCTTGATAGCACAAGGTAATGGCTTCATGGGTTGAGGTCCTGCCGCCCACATAGGATATGTGGATTGAATCCTAAGTTCCTGGATTCAACCAGGAAGTATGAGGAAAGTTATACAATTGATGGGATTCTCTCTCCCTCTCTCTCTCTTTCAAATAATTTTTCAATTCCTTATCTTTCTATAAATTAAAAACTATGACTTTACAAGCATCCCAAATGAAAATACTTTCAAAAGAACTGATTAACAATTCTAGCAAAGAGGTTAACAGGATATGAGAATTTTAAATCATATGTTGTTTAGGGCTGAAGATAAAAAAGAGAAACCCATGATGTGATTCAATGTTTAAGAATCAAAAAATGTATTCTTGTTTTCTTTGTCCAAGATCAAATGATTCACCAACTAGTCTACCATAAAGTTAAAACCACCAGCGATCTATTGTCCTATAAATTTGTGATACTATTAATAATCTAGAAATGATATAAAAATATACAATCATGAATCATGTAACTTCATGTTTCATACAGGTTGTCAAAAAACAGAATTTTTACAAATTGAGTTTTAAAGATAGAATAGCTTTTTTTAGAGATACATGAGTTGGGCAGCATCCCATCTCTAAAACAGAGGGAACTCCAATGAACTAAGCCAAGGGGTTGGCTTTACAAGCAGAAAATAGCTAAGGAAAGCAGAAATAAGGAACAAAAAGCAAACTGGTCATTTCAAAGTCATTTTTCTTGTAAAATTAAAACAGAAGGAACTTTCTTTTGCTGGATTATGTATATAGGACCTCTTTTGGCTTTTCTGTTTTAAAGCTCAATTTCATGATATGACATATACCTACTGAAGAGTGACTCCATACTAGTGTAGTCTGGTCTGTTGGATCTAGTGCAGGAGTTTGGTTCAAAACAATAGCCTCTCTTAATTTGTGTTTAATAAGACTAATTAATGTTTTCACATTTTTTGAGCCTTCAGACACACACAACTAAAGAAATACCAAGACATCAAAAGCTCAGCATATGTTAGTAATGTCTTAAACACAGACTTCATCCTGATGTGTCAGCCAGAACCAAAACTTGAAATCCACATCAATAATTCAATACTCTGAGCAGCAGTAAATGCAGTATATTCAAACAGAGGTGAAGTGATTGGCATTCTAAGAAATTTCCATGGCATATAGTTGAGCAACAGGTGTCCAGCTCACCACATCTGAAGTATTTACCCTCTTATCAAGAAAATAGACATTAGGGAAAAAAGAAAAAGCCAGCTTGCTCAAATATTGAGTGACTTGAACAACTATAAATTATTTAATCATACAGTACATATAGTTACACAATAAGAAGTCATTCTAATACTATACAAATCTGGTCCTGAAATTACACACTAAAAACAACACCAGTTAGAATTTTTTTATACAAAATGTCAAAGAAATGCTACTAGAAACCTAGATCTTAAACTACTGTCCTTTAGAATGAGCAATGGGTAGGCCCTTAGAAAGTACTATGTGAATGTTCACTCAATTAAAAAAAAATGAATGAGTCTACAGTGAGCACAAATTCAAATCACCATATGGTGAAGAAAAAAAGAACTTATTGGAATGTGTCCATACAGTGAATTATAACTGCAGAGAGGAAGATCTGATGAGAAGATTGAAGCACAGATTTTGTAAGGCCACCTCTAGAAGAAGCATGAGTGGTTAATCCAGCTTTCCACCAGGACTTGCTATTCCGTAAGGCTTGAGGTTGCTCCTCAACCTTACCCTCATGGAGGTGGTCATTTTAAGGGATGTATCTGACATCCTAGAGTACATAAGACTATCTCTGAAACAGGTCTTTTAATGCTGATGAGTCATTCAGCTCATATTTGGCTCTGAAAATCATAGATGAGAGCATATGGTAAACTATAGAACTATATGGGGGAAAACTGTTACTACCTCCATTATCATTACCAACACCAGCTAAAAAAATCCTCTATATTATTTTCTTTGGAACTCCATAACAAATTATCATAAACCTGGTCATTTTTTAAACTTTTATTTAGTAAATATAAATTACCAAAGTACAGCTTTTGGATTACAGTGGCTTTTTCCCCCTCATAACTTCCCTCTCACCCGCAACCCTCCCCTCTCCTGCTCCATCTCCTATTCCATTCACATCAAGATTCATTTTCAATTCTCTTTATATATAGAAGATCAACTTAGTATATATTAAGTAAAGATTTCAACAGTTTGCACCCACACAGAAACACAAAGTGTAAAGTACTGTTGGAGTACTAGTTATAGCATTAATCCACATAGTACAACACATTAAGGACAGAGATCCTACATGAGGAGTAAGTGCACAGTGACTCCTGTTGTTGACTTAACAATTAACACTCCTATTTATGATGTCAGTAATCACCCGAGGCTCTTGTCATGAGTTGCCAAGGCTATGGAAGCCTCTTGAGTTCACAAACTCCTACCTTATTTAGACAAGGTCATAGTCAAAGTGGAAGTTCTCTCCTCCCTTCAGAGAAAGGTACCTCCTTCTTTGATGGCCCGTTCTTTCCACTGGGATCTCACTCACAGAGATTTTTCATTTGGGTTTTTTAAATTTAATTTAATTTAATTTTTTTTTCTTGCCACAGTGTCTTGGCTTTCTATGCCTAAAATACTCTCATGGCTTTTTAGCTAGATCTGAATGCTTTAAGGGCTGATTCTGAGGCCAGAGTACTGATAAAGCTGGTAATTTAAAACAATATGAATTTATTCTGTCACAGTTCTGGAGGTCAAAGGTCCAAAATCAAGATGCAATAGCGCTATGCTCCTTTTACATGTAACCCCAAGCATCTCCTGGCTAGGGGAGCTTAACTCAAATCTTCTGTCTCCATCATGGTCACCTCCTTTGTCTCTCAAATATTCTACTGAATTTCTCTGTGTTTGTTATACCTATGACTTTATGTACACCCTAAATCTAGGAAAATCTCATCTTGAGATCGTTAATTACAATTACAAAGACCCTTTCTGCAAACAAGGTCATATTGACAGAGTCCAGGGATTGGGACACAGGCTTATCGTTTTGGGAATCCACCATTTTACTCACTATACCTGCTTAATTTGTTAACAAATTCTTTCCATTGCTCCTCCGCCAGATGTCCCTGTTCCCAAATTACAAATGGAAAACAAAATTATTTTCAGAGCTTTTCATGTTATTTTGGCAAATTGATTTGTATTCTTAGAAAAACAAAAAGAGAAAATAGCAAAAGAAACTCCTAGAGGAAATACTTTGCCAGGCAAGTGTACAGAGTGGCTATTGTATTGTTGGCAACCACCTTTTGCTACTGGGCCCCACAAGTTCATTTCTCTTTAATGTAATATTTATAGGAATTAAGTGAAGCATAGCCTGCTTATTTGAACAATTCTCTTACTTTAGATTTAATAATTAATTGTCATTCTGTTATGTATGGCATAAATGAAAAAATTAAACATGCACTTAAAATTGAAGATACATCATATTTCAGTGCTCTTAATCATCTTGGAAGTGGAAGGATACCAGCATTTAAACCAACTCTGTAACATCAAAATGTACTCTGCTGACAATTAGAGCTAATATTTTAAATGTAAGGTTTAAACCCATAAGCTGCTCTAAGAAAACTTCAAAACAAATCCTGCAGGTGAGAACATCTGCTTTTAAGTGATTAAAATCAGTTCTTTCACCAGAATATCTGAATGTAAGCAGTGTTTAGGGAATAATTCACTATAATACACAAACAAGCTGCAAAGTTTTAGAAATGAAGACATTTGAAAGCTAAGAAAAAATATGGAAGTGCCTCCTTCACCTTTTGACAAGATAATTCCCAATGTTTTCGCAGGCTGTAAGACATATCTGCTCTTTATGTTGTTTTGTGAACATAAAGGAATGTGGCAGCTGTTGTGAGTCCCCATATCCCTTGAGCCTCATAGTTTCATGGGAATTTTAATGTCTAAGATCTGTGTGTCTTGGCCTGAGAACTTCCCCCCACAAGCTCGAAAAGCTGCACCATAAGGGTCCTGAGTGCATTAGCATGTACCCTTTGATTTCTAAACAGATGACTGGCAAAAGTTGAGGTGCAAATACCCGAGGTCCCTGCTCTTATGTGAGTTGACTCTAATTATATACCATTTCCCAGAGTGTCCCTATGGAGTGAAGTGTCTGTTACCAACAACTGCAAATAGCTGCATGGTGCATCTACACAGGCTGCCTTCCCTTCCCTGTACCTTTGTGTCACCTCTCATCCTCTAGCTCCCAAATAAACTACTTGCAATCGAATTTATGCCTTAGGGTCTGTTTCTGAAACAACTTTTTAAAATAAGGAACAAAAAATATTGTCACCTTTCAGAAAATCAATAAAAACCTCTTTGCTTAAAAAATTACCCAAAAAACAATGTTTCTGAAACTACTGCTATATACATAATTGCTATATACTAAATATGGATGCATGAATATTAAAAATGAGAACTATGTACTTGTATAGTGCTGTGGCAGGTACTGCTAGTTAATAAAAAGACATGCCATTGGCCTCTCTTCCTTTCTCAGAATCCCAGTTTCATTGAAGCATTAAAAAGCTATGTGCCTCTGAGAAGCTCAATTCTTCCATAGATCCAGGAAGTAAACTTTGATTAGTCTCAGCAATCATGTTCATTTAAATCCCATTATCAGACTGCTCAGGAATGGTCAGTTGACACCTTACTAACATATGAGCCATAACAGAAACTTTTATGGAAAGTTTCTGAGAATTTTTATCTAACTCTTTAAAAAGGACATGAAGAAGAGTCATTCTTTTTTTTTTCTGTTTTAATTTTTTTTAATTAATCCAATTTATTTTATTTAATTAATATAAATTTCCAATGTACAGCTTATGGATTACAATGGCTTCCCCCTCTCATAACTTCCCTCCCACCCGCAACCCTCCCCTCTTCCACTCCCTCTCCCCTTCCATTCACATCAAGATTCATTTTCAATTCTCTTTATATACAGAAGATCAATTTAGTATATATTAAGTACTGTTTTAAATTATTTTTAAAAATAATTTTACTTATATAATGGGAACAAATTTCAAGTACATGAAATTTTATATATACAAGTTTCAGAGCATAATGAGCATAATGATACTTCTCACCTTATCCTCCCTCCCGCCCTGTAAATGCTATATGATAAGATAGTTTCATCTTTTAGCTCTTCTATTACTTGCAGCCTAAAACTTACATAAATGCTTTTTTCAGTTGTGCAAACCACTTTCACATATAGCATTCCATCTCTCTAATGGCAACCTAACTAATAGTACCTCTGTTGATATGTCAGCTACAAATGCATACGTGCTTTTCTGTGTAGTCACTAAAAAATAGAATTGAACTGACATAATTGGTCAGAGCAAATCAGAGTTATCCCCCTGGAGTAAGTTATACATGCAGAATATGGGCAGAAGGGTAGGGGAGAAAAGGTTAATTAAAAAACAGTACTTGATCTTTACTTCAGTTATTATTATATAAGACTCATCCTAACAGAGTTGGTGTAGGGGTTACATTACATAAGTCATATACAGGATTTACCATGAACCTGTCACATTGGTCTTTGAGTATTGATTATTCTGTTACTATTGAATCAGAGAAGACAGCTCAACTCTACCTAAACAACAGTCAACATATGTTGCATGGACAATAGACTGACACTTGAAATAATCTATAAAATGAGATGAAAAGGTACAGAATTAAAGATGCCATAGGGCCGCGGCGGCCATTGGAGGGTGAACCAATGGCAAAAAGGAAGACCTTTCGCTCTGTCTCTCCCTCTCTCACTGTCCACTCTGCCTGTCAAAAAAAAAAAAAAGATGCCATAGGGAGCAGAGTCATTGTGGAGGAATATTAGCACTCCAGGTTGCTAAAAGTACTAGAAAAAGTGAGAAAAAAAAAAAGGCTAAAAAAGATAGACAAGGACTAGATCACAAACTTTGTATGCCATAATAAAAATCATAAATTTTAACTGTAGGGACAGTGGGATTTATTAAAGGTCAGGTCTTATCTTTTATTAAGATTAAATAAGATTGTGTAAGATTATAGTTTCTATCATATGGATGGCAATTTTTGAGGATGAAATTGAGAAAGGCAAGACTAGAGGGAGTTGCATCCCCTTTCTCTTGAATCAAATCCTTTCTTTGTGAAGAAGGCTGCTCATTTCATTCAGCCTTCTTGAAGATGCTTATTTAATCATCCCCTTTTCCTAAACCACATGATTGGGATTATTTCCCCTTGAGTGGTCATGGGAAATAATACTAAATTTAGATGCACTCATTTAATTTGAAATAGTTTAGCATCATATCTTGACGGCTCAGTTGAACCACATGTGAAAAATGTTAAGACCTTGTGAGATGTATCTAACAGATCACTAGGAATAGCTTTCTAGGCAAATATTCTTTCTTTGCTTCTTAAACATAAAATGCAGAAAATAATACTGCTGAAATCCATGACTTTCCAATGTACGGTTTGACTCATTGTCCCCAGAGTATTCCTTCCACAGAAATGGCATGTGAGCATATTTTCCTATTATATAAGTGTTACTCACTGACATATATTTTATTTGTGTTTCAAGTTATTCACTAGAAATTTGTTTTGTTTTTGTTTTTTGATGCCTATCTGATCAGAGGTTAGTTGTAAGCATATTCTGGAGAACTAACTGATAGAAGGAGTTCTGTAGATATCTGCCAAGGATTGAACTCAAGATTGCAATCAAAAAGAAAGAAATATAAACCAGACTTGAAAGACTTCTATCTATAAAGAGAAAGTCAAAAAATACTAACGGCACCCCGGGTTCTAGTCCCAGTCGGGGCGCCGGATTCTGTCCCAGTTGCTCCTCTTCCAGTCCAGCTCTTTGCTGTGGCCCTTGAGTGCAGTGGAGAATGGCCCAAGCTCTTGGGCCTTGCACCGCACGGGAGACCAGGAGAAGCACCTGGCTCCTGGCTTCGGATCAGCGCAGTGCGCCGGCTGCAGCTCGCCTGCCGGAGCGGCAATTCGGGAGTGAACCAACGGAAAAAGGAAGACCTTTCTCTCTGTCTCTCTCTCTCTCTCACTGTCCACTCTGCCTGCAAAAAAAAAAAAAATAGTAACAATGGTTGGGGCCAACACTGTGGCATAGCAGTTGGGGTCACCACCTGCAGTGCCAGCATCCCGTGTGGACACCGGTTCCAAGTCTTGGCTGCTTCACTTCCCATCCAGCCCTCTGCTATGGCCTAGAAGGGCAGTGGAAGATGGCCTAACTCCTTGGGCCCCTGCACCCACATGGCAGACCTGAAGGAGGTTCCTGGCTCCTGCCTTCAGACTGGCATAGCTCCAGTCATTGCAGCCATTGGGGGAGTGGGCCAGCAGACAGAGGACCTCTCTCTCTCTCTCTCTCTCTCTGCCTCTCCCTCTCTCTAGTTCTGCCTTTCAAATAAATAAATGAACCTTACAAAATACTAACAATAGTTGACAATGTGAAACATAGAGGTGAGATGGTGCCTCTGATTTACTAATACTTTTATTTTGCTTTTTAGGGAAAAACAAGTTTAGGTGGAAATGGACAGATGTAAGTAAAGTTCTGAAAGAAAACATAAGACCTTCATAGAATCATTATACCCACTGAAATAGATATTTTCACAATGGCAGAAATTATTCCACTTTTACCCAGCCCTATTATAGCTGAGAAATCAAAATAAGGATCAGGTTTTAGAGATAGTGTGAAAAATGCATTTTTTCTATTCAAGTTCCACAGGAGTCATCATTGGATTGGGAGAGATGTGAAAAGTACCAATGTTAGAATCACCCTGTGACTGTTACTGTATCTTTCTTATACTCTGACCCAACTGAACTCTAAGGTATGTAAACTTTTTTTTTATTATAATCACAATGACAAAAACAAGCAGTCGTTTAAATCATTATCTTAATATCAGCCTTACTTACTGCACTGTCCTTAGAAATCAGTTTTGGGTAAATGTTACTGACCTCCGGCAGTTCCAACCCTCAGGGAGCATGATCAGAAAAGGATAGAAAGCCTAGTCAGCAACACAGATCCAATATTTACTGGTTCCACTGAATGGGAAATCAGCATCAGGAAAACATAACAGGTAGCTTCTTATCAATTGATTACATGTTTTATTTGGCATCTTCATTTACAACTGTTTGGAAATGCAAATGATCTAGAAAGTTTTTTTAAGTGCTTTGGCATCCAACTATCATAATTAATATACCTAAATGACATCAAGAAGGGAGAATAGGGTCCAGTACCTCTCTAAAATTGTTCATAACTACACAATGTTATCATTAAAACATGATAAAATATGGTCAGGCACAGGTGGTCATATGGCATTGCAGAATGATGTCAGTTATAAAATCTGACAACCTTATGCGTGTATCTTAGCTTTGTTAATTACTCATTGTGTAACCTATAGCACCTCAGTTTTCCTCTTAGTTCTTTACCTTGTTTATCTGTAAGTAGAAAATCATACTTGCATCAGTTAGGTATGGAGAATAATAATAAGGCAATGACTAACTCAGTTCCTGCTACATAATGGACATTTGATAAATAATAATAATCATTATCACCACTAATATTGCTAACCTAATATCCTGAAACTGAAGGCACAACAAAACATAGATAGACCTAATTATACACAGATAATATCCTAGATAACACTTAGGTTAACTTGGAGAACTAAGCTCATATTTTTGTATAGAAATATGATCATTTATGGTGAGCAGATTGACAGATGAAAACATAAACAATGATTTAGACAACAATATTGTCAATATATGCAAAGGGCACTAACAATTGTATTCTAAAACTAAGTTGCCAGTTACAAAAGAGTTTTCAGTGAAAAGAATAAATTTAGGATTCTAAATTGAGGTGTCAAGACCACATCTGTACCCACATTTTCAACCTGAAAATGAGGATCTTTCTAACCTTTCAAACTCTCATCCTTAAAGCAATGAGAATGCAGATCTCCATGTTTCTTCTCCTAGTATGAGGAGGGAGTTCTTGCAAGGTGAAAGCAATTCATAGAGAGTATGAGGCATATGAGAAGGAAAGCAAGGGCCTGTGCAGTAAGAAGCAGTAGAGAAGCCATTCAGGACAGAATGAAAGACTGGGATGGCTAACGAGAAGGTCAATGGCTTGCAAAGCACCATTGAAGGTGGTGAAGTTAGAGCAGGTAGCTGTATTCTAAGTAAACACTTTCTTTCCTCTTTCATGTTAGTTACTTCATGGGAGAAGTAAGACAGAGCTGATGCAAACTGGGGTTGCGGAGTGGGTAGACAAGAGCATGAGTGAGCATCACTAGTATCGTTGTGCACCAAAAGGGTAGGTAGGCTTTCTTTCTTATCCTATCCTTTCCTTTTACCCTCTCTGCCATCCCTACCTTGCCACCATTAGTCTACATTTGACATTGAGACAAAGTGAGAATGAAATTCTAATTTACCACAATGAATTTTTTTTAAATTCTCCTTTTGTGCAGTTAGCTGCTATTCAAGAGAAAGCTTAAGGCACTCTAGCTCCTGATTCAAATTCTGAGGCTAATTATAGAGAAGATGGTTAAGAATATGAACAGTTTGGAACTGGCATTGAGGCACAGTGGATAAAACCAATGCTTGCAATGCTAGCTTTCCACATAATTGTGCCACTTGGAGTCTCTGCTGCTCTTCTTCTGATCCAGCTTCCCGCTAAGGCTCCTGGGTATGCAGTAGAAGACAGTGCAACTACTTGAGACCCTTCCCCTGTCACTCACAGGGAAAACCAGGTTGGAGTTGCTGGCTCTGGCTTTAACCTGTCCTAGCCCTGCCCATTGCAGTCATTTGAGGAGTAAACCAACAGATGGAAAATCTCTCTTTCTTTCTCTCTCTCTCTCTCTCTCTCTCTTTCCGTGTGTGTGTGTGTGTGTATATATATACACATACATATATGTATATATGTACATATGTATAATATGTCTTACCATTTCTTTGTGTCACTTTGATCTTCAAATAAATAAATTTTTAAAGTACCCCCCCAAATATGAACAATTTGAAGAGTTGATGAATTCAGACTACAAAATTGTATTGGAAAAGACATTGGTGTTCCAGAAAAAGTGGATCTTTACAGTAGCATACTAACTCAAAGGGTTGTAAATTAATTTATCCTACTGGGTGAAGTAAGTTGAATATAGGATCTTGCAACAGGAGATTTACAGCATAACCAGAATGCCCATATGTTCTGTTTTATGACTTCCAATCCTTTATAATTATAAATAACATTTTCTTTTGCTCTTTAAGTGTCATGTTTTAAGCAATAAATTCTATAGTCAATCTAGCTACAATATATAGAGCATATTCTACCAACCTTAAAGAACTAAGGACATTTTAGAATTCATGATTGTAGCTCAGTTTCATTAAGAATGATCTCCAGACCATCAGCATTCTTATAACTAGACTCTCCTATTCTTGTGACTTTTGTAGCTAGAGAATTATCTGAGGGTAACTGTAGGAAACAAAAGGAGCCCTTTAGAACCAGCCTCTTGGCTGGCGCCACGGCTCACTTGGCTAATCCTCCGCCTGTGGCGCCGGCACCCTGGGTTCTAGTCCCGGTTGGGGCACTGGATCCTGTCCTGGTTGCTTCTCTTCCAGTCCAGCTCTCTGCTGTGTCCTGGGAAGGCAGTGGAGGATGGCCCAGGTCCTTGGGCCCTGCACCCGCATGGGAGACCAGGAAGAGGCACCTGGCTCCTGACTTCGGATCTGCACAGCACCAGCTGTAGCGGCTATTTGGGGAGTGAACCAACGGAAGAAAGAGCTTTCTCTCTCTATCTCTCTATAACTCTACCTGTCCAAAAAAAAAAAAAAAAAAAGAAGTTCCTTTACATATATACTCACATATGTATTTATATATACTTATATATATATATATAATCAAATATATACTATTTTTCACCCAAAGATGGATACAAAAGCTGACAGAAGCCAGAACTGCTCAGATTAGAACTGGTGTAGGGATTAAGAGTCCTTCTTGCCCTTTCATCATAGTGGCTGATGAGGGATCTTCATTAAACCCCTAGAGTTGCAACAACCACAGACTGAAAATCGGGGAGGATAGTCGTCTTCCTACACGTTCCCACAGCATCACTCCATGCTGGTGAAAAGGGATGTGTCAGAAGGTACACATCATTTCTACATAAACAAAGAGAATACTGACTTTAAAACTTCCCATGGAATAACCGTCAGTATACAGGAACTGGAAATATCCATGGAGAATAGAGAAACAGTCAGGGCTTGTACTGACCACACTATGAATGAGCAGAAGAGAACCATGGTGAGGTGAAAACAGAAAAACAAATATAAAAAGCACTATGACTAAGGGTAGTATGAACAAGCTGAGTCTTCTTACTACCAGTTTTATTACAACAATACATTTACTCTTTATTCATCCAATAGGCATTTATGAAGTACCTATAGGTGCCAGGCATGTTGCTAGGTGTTAAAAATACAGAGAAAATACTATATAGTCATCACTGTGAAAATAAATGCTATTTCTTTTACAGGAGATAAACTTGTAAGTAAAAGGATATGAAGAGAATTTTATTTACATGAATATATGCAATATTCTATACTTTATATTTATATTTTATATAAATACTGTAGTATAGTATAGCTTGGAATATAATAAGCTAATTATAAATGTTAGATATTAACAGCTTAATCTTCTGTTTCCACTCTTTGCCCACACCAACTCCAACCCCGCAAAAAAGAGATGAATTTTAAAGGAATAAGACGAAAAAGCAATCTAAGATCAGGTAAAGAGGCTTCCAAGGAAGCAAGCCTTAGAATGCACAGAGGTTTTGCTCTGGTGAGTAGTTTATGCAAGCTGGGGGTGACAGCTAACTTACTTGGAATGATGAAGTGCACATTTTAGAAAATGTATGGAAAGGATGATATTATGAAAAAGAAAAATATGCGATATTCTGCTTGGGGGAAAATGGAGGTATCTAATCCATTTTTATTAAGTCAGTGCTTTATAGTGCATGACGTTAATCCTCTTCCCTGTGTCCCCAGGAAATTTTCAGTAAAGCTTCTATGTATAGTGTGCATGTGTGTCTAGTGCCAGTGTCTCTTAAGGTTGTTCCTGATGGAAGGAGCTTCTAAGGGTGGGGTGAGTAGTGCGGGAACTTATCACAATGAGGTCCATATACAAAACAAGGCAAAACAAAGAAAAATCCTATCACTACAGATGGGAGATAAAGGAAAGGTAAAGGAACAGTGAGAGCAACACAAGAGGAAGAGTCACTTCTGCGTGTGAGGGTCAGAAAAGGTTTCACAAAGTAGATGGTATTTGAGCTGAGTCATAAAAAAAAAAAAAATTCCCTTGAGTTCACCAGAAAAGTTGGAAGGACGGGAACAGGAATGAGAGATTGAAAATGCCAATAGTAATAACTAAAATTAATTCAATTAGGTTAGGAAAGAAGATATAGAAAGCAAGAGAGATCTCAAACAGTGCTGCATCTGGAGCTCTTATAAACAAGCCCATTTACAGACAAAATCCAAGCATCTATGAAATGAATCAAAGAATTCAGAAGTAACAAATCATGGCAAATGAAATAATGGTCCTGTTAGCTTCCTTTCTTTTTTATTGTTCTTGCTGTGGTATAGCAGGTAAAGCTGCCGCCTGCAGTGCTGGCATCCCATATGGGCACTGGTTCGAGACTCGTCTGCTCCACTTCTCATCCAGCTCTCTGTTGTGGTCTGGGAATGCAGTAGAGGATGGCCCAAGTCCTTGGGCCCCTGCACCCGTGTGGGAGACCTGGAAGAAGCTCCTGGGTCCTGGCTTTGGATTGGTGCAACTCCAACCGTTGCGGCCATTTGGGGAGTCTGTCTCTCTATCTCTCTCTCTCTGCCTCTCCTTCTCTCTGTGTAACTCTGACTTCCAAGTAAATAAATAAATCTCAAAAAAAAAAAAAAAAAAAAGAAAGAAGACAAGGCATCTAAAAACTAGCTTTTTGCTCCACATGTTTTATTTATTTATTTATTTTTTAGGGGAGAGTAGGATGCTGGTTTTTTTTGGCATCTGGGCCGAATGCCAACGAATGCAAACCCTCAGACATTTCTTTTTTTTTTTTTTATTTTTTTAAATTCCGGGCGGGGGGATGTCTTCAGGATTTAGTCATTTGCCTATTTTTTTTTTTTTGACAGGCAGAGTGGATAGTGAGAGAGAGAGAGACAGAGAGAAAGGTCTTCCTTTTTGCCGTTGGTTCACCCTCCAATGGCCGCTGCGGCCTGCGCACCGCGCTGATCAGAAGCCAGGAGCCAGGTGCTTCTCCTGGTCTCCCATGGGGTGCAGGGCCCAAGGACTTGGGCCATCCTCCACTGCACTCCCGGGCCACAGCAGAGAGCTGGCCTGGAAGAGGGGCAACCGGGAAAGAATCCGGCACCCCAACCGGGACTAGAACCCGGTGTGCCGGCGCCGCAAGGCGGAGGATTAGCCTGTTAAGCCATGATGCCGCCACTCCACATGTTTTAAATAGGTCTCTAAGTTTGTATACTTTCCTGGAGTTATAGGTACTGAAAATTTACATAAATGCCACTTATCTCATTCCCTAAGGTTCTGGACACTTAAGGATTTCAGTAGTAAACAAATCACTAAGCAGCAGAACTACATGTTTGCTCTGAATATATTCCATAAAATCAATGACTCTTGGTTCTAAAAAAGCGTCCTCATTCCTACTTTCAAGCCGAAAAATGGGAAAGTTTCCAAAACTGCAAAATGTTTTTAAGTGAAACATTCCAGTGATTAACAATTAAAATCGCTATGATTTTCTTTGCTGTGTTTAGTTAGTAAAGCAGTAATTTTTCTCACCCACCTCTCATGTGTATTACTGTCATAAATTTAAAGTCACCATAACTGTCATTTCCAGAGGCATAATGATTTTTAACCAACTTTCGGTTCTTTAATGTTTTCTCTGCTTTCATAATTTCATGAATAAACCTGTTCTATCTTGTTCTAGCATTAAGATTGTGATTTTTCAAGAAGCTTTTCCTGTGAAATTCAAACCTCACTCAACTTTGTGCTTCCCTTCTTAACTGCATAATTTCATGAATTTTATACTATGCAGAGCTAATAAAAACAGTTTAGTTTTATCTCTCTTACTGGCTGAATGCTTCATAAGGGCAGGAACCAATCTTAATATATTTTTACAAAAAGATGTGACTCTTCTTCTTAACTGTTTCTCTGTTGAGATAATACAGCCTCCTCTGACCAATAAGAGGAGGAAAATGTTATAATTATATCAATAAACACCTCAAAGGTACTTTGTAATGTTCAGCAGCCATCTTTAATGAAACTCTGCTTACCAAAGGGATGATACAATTTGTCATAAAGACCCAAGAGTAAAAACCCAACACAGTGAAACACTGAAGTCATTTCCACTCAAATAAAGCAAAAAACACAGGGCTGCTTCAGCACTATTATTTCAAGAATGGCTTTGAAGCTTTAGCTAATGAAATAAGACTCCCAAAATGACACAACTGGTAAAAATGTTAGGGGAAAAAAGTTTTAATTTCAAATTTAGTAAGCAACTAGAGTTAAGAGAATTCAGTATGATAGTTGGATTCAAATAAACATATAAAAAGTCACAAGCATTTCACTGTAGCAATAATGACCAATTATTAAGGGATATGGAATAAAGTAATCCCTATTTATAAAAGCAATATAAACTCTAAGTTTCAAAGAATAAATTCTATAACAGAGATACAGTCTTCATAAAAAGAACTTTAAAATCATGCAAGAACCATAAAACAAAGCTTAAAAAAAGTTATGATGCCAATATTTTCTGACAGCTGTTGCTATAAGAGTAAGTTATTTTACAATTGTATAATAAATAGGAAGATAAAGATATTTGCCAAAAAGAACACTGAAAGATTTCTTTCCTCACTAGATATAGCAATCTATGAAAACATCATAATCAAATATATGAAATGGCTACTAAAATAGACAAAATATCAGTTTAAAAAAAGAGTCTGGAAAACATATGCCAGAAAAGGAGGTACTATAACAAAAATTTGCATTTCAGATCTATGGAAAAGTGATACTCGATTTAGTAAATGGCACTGATCATTGGCATCCAGGTGGAAAACAATATAGTTACAATTTTACCTCACACTATATAAAATAAGTATAAAATTGAATTTTTAAAATTAAATGTCAAAAGATACGATAACATTGAGCAACAATTTTTTTTAAATGTATTTATTTAAAAGGTAGAATGAAAGAGAGGGAGAGAAAGAGAGAGCTTTTCTAACCTCCACAAATACCTGCAACAACCAGTGATGGATCATACAAGAATAACATAAACATAAAAAACATACACCCAGCTATCAAGTATCTAATGAGTTTTCTAACATATTTTTACTTCTGTAGCAAGTATTTGTTTCTAAAGGTTTATTTATTTGTCTGAAAGTCAAAACTACAGAGAGAGAGGGAGAGACAGAGAGATAGAGGGAGCTTCCATCAGCTGGCTGACTCCCCAAATGGCTGCAACAACCAGGACTAGGCCAGGCAGAAACCAAGAACCAGAAACTCCATCTGGGTCTCTCATACAGGTGGCAGGGGCACAAGCAGTTGGACCATCTTCCACTGCTTCTCAGATTCATTACCAGGGAGCTGGATCCGAACTGGAGCAGCTGGAACTCAAACCAGCACTATTGTCATATGGGATGTCAGCATCACAAGTGGCAGCTTAATCCACTGTGCAACAATGGCAGCTTCTGTAGCAATTACTCATCTCCAATTTCTTTACTTTCCTCAAACATTTTAACTTAAAGAATCCATGTGGTAAGATGAGTTCCATCCCACTAATAATTTGTATAGTCATATTATAAATTTTCATCAGTGTGTCAAACAATAAGGAAATTTAACACAATTACATTTCCCTTGTCTAATTCATTTAATTTATGAATTTTGAGCCTTAAAGAAAACTTTGAGAGTGATTAAAGAAAAAATGCAGGGATGCTTTAGGGTTTTCTTTTATTAACATAACTATTTAATTACTATATACAGTATTTAAATCCCATCAATTAGGACCTGTTTAAACTTTTGCCATGTATCTTTAAAGTTCTCTGTCAAAACAGGCATTTGCTCTGAGAACTTATGGTTTCATATGGTAACTGAGAAGTCTCTAAGATAACTTTAAAGAAACAGAAAAAAAGGAATACTCTTGCAAAGGAATTATGCTTCTCATTTATGTCAAATGATGAAAAGCTTATAGTCAACAAATAAAAGACCTCACAAGGACTCCACACAGCATTATCACAACCTCACTTGCCAGACTCAGACCCACTTCAAAACCTTCAAACTAAAAGAAACCCAGCATGGGAAGTTTGCCAACTCCTCTTCTTGCCAAGTTGGCAGAGCTCAGAGAGTCTGAATGGGCTTCTCGATGCATAAGATAAAAGCAGGTATTTGGAGCCTGTGAAGTCTCCCTGAGCATAATCAGAACTTAGGTGAAATTCCATCACCTGCTGTTATTTGTGTACGATGTCAGGCATGCAGATGGTACGACAATTTAGGACTCTGGCTATATGCATGGTTTTTTTCTATGAAATCAAGACAAAAAAATCTTAAACATGAGTTAGGAAATGCATTTCCCTCTTAACAATGAGCTTTATAAGCTTTGATCTTATTATCTCAGGCTATTATATAATGCCAGGCCTAAGAAGACAAACTTGGTCTCAGACAAGGCTGTCTCCTCTCAGATCAAGTATATATATGCTTCCGACAGAAACAAGAACAGTCTGAGTAACTGTAAATGCTACCTGCTACTTTATCCACCAGGAAGCATGACTTCTGATTTATTTCCTAGCTTCTGGGCAGCAAGGTTCACACTCACTAGCCTCCCTTCATTTCCAAACATGTAAGCAAACAGAATTCTTCCTGATTCTTTCTCTCCTTCTACTTTTCCCTAATCAATGTTTTTTTAAGTTATTCAAACTAACATGGCCTCAATGCTTTCTAAACTCAACTGATTTGTTTCTATGCCCTACTCCCAAGCTTGTGTAGTCCTCCACATACTGCATCTTTTCATTACCTGCTTGACAGTGGAAAGTTCTCCACTCTAAGAATTCAATGCTCTTTCTCTTTGGTGATAGATAGGGAATGCTTCCATAGGAACTGGGAAATAAGAATAATTCTCTCACTATGAGTTTCTACAAATCACTCTCAAGTTTCTCCTCAATATATTTTAATTTTTCTTTCAATATAACTTACTGTTTGACTATAACTTACTGCCTCTTTGTTCTAGCTAATATCACAGATTTGGGTCCTCATGGATATCCTTACTTCTGCCCATATGTTTTAAAATTTCACTTTTGCTTTTTTAATATCCTCTACTCTTGACCTATCCAGGATATTTTGACAGCTAGAAGAAACTTTTTTTCTCTCTATCTCATTAACTCTTAATCTCATTTTAAATCCAATCGAAGTATTTATTTGTCCTCTCTAGACTGTTTGTCTTAAATAATAAATACATTGAAAGGAATTAATTCTTAACCATATTATGTTGTGTAGTGCTATGAAACAAAATTGGTTAAAGGGTCCATGAAAAGCTATGCAAAGAATGAAATTTTATTGCACCTCATAATTTTGAGCATTGTACCCAAGAGGATATGATTAAATCAGTTAAGCAGTAATATATGCTGCTTTTTTTTTTTTAACACTTCCCAAGTTTGCATAAAGTACAGGAAGATACAATGCAAATCTAAATAGACTCATTGGATTGTCCTTGTTCATAAACCAAATTCAACAGATATTGTGTTCAAGTACTCCAAGAATATTTTGAAGATAATTAATTGAATTTTACAAGATGAGTTTTTTTTAGGATTTATTCACAAGGTAAAATAAACATTTCAGATTATCTCTAGTGAAGTATTGAAGACCATAGATATTAGCTGGACTTGGAAAAACTATTTTTCAAAATATGTGTGTGGGTGTGTATACATTTTACTATACTTATCCTTACACAAAGGACAACACCAATCTTCAACCTCAATGTCTTCAACCCTTGTCTTCACCATTATCCAAATAGACTTCCTCAATAACCAAATGCAACAGCTCTAAGAAAAAGCAATTCACTAACAGTTAAGTCCTGGCATTCCTTCATACGGTATTTCTAAACATCTCAAAGGATGGCTAGGCATAAAACAATCATGTAGGTAAGCTTAAATTATCTTCTGACTTGCAAAAAAAAAAAAAAAAAAAAAGGAAAGAAAAACAACCCCCCCGCAATAAAAACATTTCCCAGCCTACAGCTCTGGAACCATTCCCACATAGTCATACCATACCATCCACTGCCTGCATCTGCTTTTTCCCAGGACTTCTTGTGTAACATCTAGTTCTTAAGAGCAACCTCTTTAACTTTAGAATTTATGAAATTATTTTTTAAAAAAATACATAAGCACATGATTTATAGAACAGAATAGTTAAAACTAAGTTCCACTTCATTAAAAACTTAAGGAGGATCCTATGTAAGGAACACAGGAACCAGATAAAAGTTCTTTGTGCTTTTCTGAAAATAAAAACTCTGATGAAGATAAAGGGGTTATTCCATTTTATGTCTTTTCTTCTTCGTCGTCCTCCATAAACACAATCCAATTATGAGTTCTCCTGAGACAGGACAAAACTTGCTCCAAAGTCATTACATCATTCCATTATTTCCATCATAAGCTTGTATGTGATCCAAATTATTCACATTTAATAATACTAAAATATTCAGAGAGAGGAGAATTAAAAACTGGCTATTTTTCCACCTCAAATTCCTTTATGACACTGAGGTAAAAACACAACATAAGTATATGTTCTCTTTACAGTTTGGTAATTTGTGAGGTAATCACCTAAATTGCCATGTGTTTCTCTTTTTCATTAATCACAAAATATTTGTATTTACCATGGAATTGTATAACATATTCTGAACACTTAACAGGATATTTTCCTTTTCAATACAATTTTCTGTTGACATAAAACTTAGAGCTAAGAAGAAATGACTTTTAATCTAACCATATAATCCTTGTCAAATTCAAACCCTGAGTAAGTTCAAAAGGCTGCCATAATCTATAAAATATAAGCACTACTGCTAAGATATAAGAAAGGATAAGATTCTCTAAGAGAGCCAATCTCTACCCTAAAATATTTTTAAATAATTTTAAAGTTAGAAATGGATTCTTATGCATGCTTCTTAATAACTAGAATATTTTAACTATGTTTTTACCAGTAAAGAATTTTTAAAGGAATTTAAATATTTCATAGTAAAGTAAAATTTGTAGTTTTAATATCTGAACATACAAACATAAACATGTTATCTTTATTTTATTCTATTAGAGTACATTGACTAAAATATGTATAAGTACATACTTGTTAGGAGTTCCTATGAACAAGAACGTAGCTTACTACAGAATCTCCTAATCAATTTATTAATGTTAAATAGCAATAACAGATAGTATTTGATAAGTGTTTATAATGTGCCAAAAGCTATTTTAAACATTTAATTTATACTGATTCATTTAATTCTCACACAAGCCTCAGAGGTATAATGTATTTTTAACTTCATTAGAAATGAAGAACTGAGGCAAAGACAGACTAACTTGCCAATATCAAAAGCTGCTATGAAATGGAATATGGAAGCAAATCTAAGGAATCTGAGTTCAAAAATATACTCTACTCTTCTAATCATCACATAATTTATATATCATGATACTATTCACTATACAGTTATTGTCTTATGGAGACATTTTCTCTAACATTGTGAGCTTCTAATGAGCATGAATACCATTATACTCATCTTTCTGCATATCCAAGTGCTAGAAAACGCCCATTATAGAATTACTTAATAAAATATATCATAATTTGCTCCTGGGCCACTGAAAAATTCTGAGTGTATAGTATATTTAATGAGTTTATTGTCCCATTTTTAACTGTATGTAAAGAATAAGCAGTGCAAAAGTAACTTTAATGTAAATCAAAGGGAGAGTTACAAAAACTCACTAAGAAATCAAGTTTCTTTTATTCTTCCATATTATTTTATTTTTCTTTTCATTGGCATAAATTGCTTTATAGCACTAAAATAAAAATGCACAGTAGTTTCATATTCTGCTATTTTCTCCTATCACTAGATAAAGGATTTTCCTTAGTCTGAAAATTATAAATCTGAATATGATTTCATGGAATGGAAACACATCAATCTATTTAAGTAATCTCCTATTGAACACCTGTGTTGCTTTCTTTTTGTAGTATTAAGTATAACACTTTAAGAAAAAAGAATAGATGGATAAATAGATTGCTCTAAGGACAGATATATGATAGGACAAGCATAGTGAAATGTCAATGGTATGATTTGGGCAAGGGACATCCGGACAACTGTGAAGTTCCTTCATCATTCTATGTGTTTGAAAATTACTACAATAGAATGTTGACAAACTAATGCTTTAATGAATAAATACTTATTCATTATTAAATATAATATTTATGGGCCAGTGCTGTGGCACAGTGGGTTAACGCCCTGACCTGAAGCACCGGCATCCCATATGGGCTCCAGTTCGAGACCCGGCTGCTCCACTTTCCATCCAGCTCTCTGCTATGGCCTGGGAAAGCAGTAGAAGATGGCCCAAGTCTTTGGGCCCCTGTGTCCATGTGGGAGACCGGGAAGAATCTCCTGGCTCCTGGCTTCGGATCTGCGCAGCTCTAGCCTTTGCAGCCAATTGGGAAGTGAACCAGCAGAAGGAAGACCTCTCTCTCTCTCTCTCTGCCTCTCCACTCTCTCTGTGTAACTCTGACTTTCAAATAAATAAATCTTCAAAAATATAATATTTAACAAAATGTTAGTTTCACGAGGACTGAGATTTTGTCTGCTTTGTTCATAGATATTTTGCTAGTGTCCATATGCCTCACTTCACAATTTTAGTTTGAAAGTGAACACTTTGAATATTACAATGGTACATCTCTGTACCTGAGTTTGTTGTTACTACTTGCCATGGTTTATGGTTATTTAGAGGCTTTTCTTAACTATTTGTGTAAAGACTCTATTCTTTGCCATGTGTGGTCACTCAGGTCTCTGCTCTGTTAATTTAGTAAGTGCACAGAGCAAAGCAAAAAGGAAGAAAATGAATCTCCCATCTTTGTAGAGTGGCTGGTTCTATGCTGAAATATTCCTTCAAAGATTATTCATGCCATTTACAACTCCGACTTAGCCTTCACTTCCTGCTTTCACTAAGCCGAAAGATGAGACAGAGGTGAAATCTTCAGATCTTCTCAGGTCTTTTCTGAGAGATCATTCATGCCTGTTTGTGGCTTTCTAGATTCCATGGCATAAGCGAGATCCTTTTAAAGCACTTGTCTCGATATATCACTTTACTTAGCCTCTTCCTTCTTAGATTTTCCAATCCATGTAATGCTTTTTTGATCTCACATCATTTGTCTCAGGTTACCACAGCTAATACATTTGCTTTTCAATATTTTTCAACATATGCCATTCACAAGGTCACCCCCAAGCTGAGAAATCTCTAAATCAGGTGAAATAGTCAGGGAGACAAATAGTCAAGGCACTCACCCACAGTTCTCTGCAAACAAGTTTCATCTATCAGCAAACTGCATTGGGAACATGGGCCACCTTCACCGTGATGCAGAGTGAAGGGTAATAGGCAGGTAAGTTAAAATGCAACCACTCTCCTCCAATTTTATTCATTCCTCTATTCTTTCTTTCTTTATTTTTTAATTTCTTGACAGGCAGAGTTAGACAGTGAAAGAGAGAGCCAGAGAGAAAGGTCTTCCTTCCGTTGGTTCACCCCCAAATGGCCATTACAGCCGGTGTGCTGCGCCGATCCAAAGCCAGGAGCCAGGTGCTTTCTCCTGGTCTCCCATGCGAGTGCAGGGCCCAAGCACTTGGGTCATCCTCCACTGCACTCCTGGGCCACAGCAGAGAGTGGACTGGAAGAGGAGAAACCGTGACAGAATCCGGCACCCCAACCGGGACTAGAACCCAGAGTGCCGGCGCCGCAGGCGGAGGATTAGCCTAGTGAGCCGTGGTGCCGGCCATTCCTCTATTCTTTAAATGTTCCCCTGGTTATAAGATTTTGCGTTCAAGAATTCCAAAAAGACAATTGTTTCTGACAGCTATTTGTCAGCTTAATTGTATTGAATGGATGGAGAACTGGCACTCTCAATGCCACCATTTTTATTACATCACTTGAAGAGGTGGGGAATTTTTTTTTTCTGCCAAGGGCCATTTGGATATTTATATCATCATTCATGGGTCACACAAAATTATCAACTTAAAAATTAGCCTGTTATAAATTTATTGAGATTTGAGTCCTGCCTGTGGTTGCCTTGGCAGGGTCAGACCAAATGATTGCACAGGCCTCATACAGTCTGCTGATGGCATGTTCTCTACCCCTGACCTAATGGAAGATATTTTAAATTAGTGATTTAATTATTTTATTTGTCATTAGTCTATTCAGACTTTATTCTACATGTTTCTAGGAATTTGTCTATTTTATCTAAGTTGACAAACAATTTGACATAAATGGTTCATAATATTGACTATTTCTCTGTAGTTTCACATCACTATCATATCATTTTCCTTCATCCTTACAAGCTTCCTTAAGAATTTCTTATAAGAAGGGGCTACAATATTGGTTAAATGGGGGGTATCTTTATTTCACCTTTAATTGTTTTAAAGAATTTTTAAAATTTATTGGAAACGCAGAGTTACAAAAAGAGAGAGAGAGAGACAGACAGACAGAGAGACAGAGACAGAGAGAGGTCTTCCATCCACTGGTTTAATTCCCAAATGGCCACAATAGGTAGGGCTGGGCTAGGCCCAAGCCAGGAGCCAAGAGCTTCTTCTGGGTCTCCCGTGTAGGTGCAGGGGCCCAATAACTCGGACCATCCTCCACTGCTTTCACAAGCACATTAGCAGCGAGTTGGATCAGAGTGGGGCAGCCAAGTCATGAACCAATGCCCACATGGGATGCCAGTATCACAGGCAGCAGCTTTACCCACTATGCCACACAGCCAACCTCTTCATCTTCATTTTTAAAGGACAGTTTTCCTGGGTATTGGATTGTTGACTAGAAGCTTTTTTTCTTTTATCATTTCAAAAAATTGTGAATGATACAAGTAAAACTTTCATTTTGGTGAAAACATTTTTGAAGTCCATGTGTGGATTTTTATAGTATATGTTTTCCATGAACTTCTTGAAAATCCCTTGTCTGAATGCAAAGTTTTAAAGATTGTTTATTTTATTCGTAATTTATGTGGACTACAATCTGTGAAATATGTATGTTCTCTCATGATGAATTCTCTATTTGGATTTTTAATTCCTGCTTTTATTCTTAATTTTGATTTCTTAGAGGTTGATTCCTTTTATTACAGCCTAGCTGTCAGCCAATGATTGGAGATTCATTTGGGCAATCACCTTGAGCCAGATAGACTTCTATTCCCTGCTAATAGATCTATGGATGGCAAATTTTTTTAACTCTCCCCTGGCTTTTACATTCACCTTGGCCTTTCAGGTCTCCTATGCACATGGGTACAGCGTCAGAGTTGGCTAGAGACATAGGAACAGTTTGGAGCCTCTATGGTCTCCACTGAGCATGTGCTGTGTCAGCCGGGAATATGCTCATTGTGACCACAACCACAACTCCAGGTCTTGATGCCTCACTTGGTCAAAATCATCACAGCCACAACAACTCCCCTGGGCATGTCTTCACCCACCACCCCCCTCAGGTGAGTCTTGTTTGACCACAATGGCACAGCCTGCCCCTCCCAGAAGAAACTCCTAGAGAAACAGTGAGAATGGCATGAGCAAGAATGCCACAGATTCCAACTATTCTTATCCGAAGTTCAGCAGTCCTTTATACATAAGTTCTCTTCAGATTCATAGTCTGTATTGCAATTTCAAGATTTCTGAAATGGTCATGAAGGGTGTGTGTAGGGGGATGTGGGGGGTGTTGTTTATTTGTGATTGTGTGTGTGTGTATTTGTGCGCGTGTGTATAGCTTTGTCCAGATTTATAAATGCTCTTTTGGTGGAGAGAGAACTTACCAGCCTTCTCACTCTGCCATAACCTGAAGTCTCCTCTTTAATCACTTTTATTTACAACAATAATCCCTCAAGCGTGGTCCCTAGGTTGGCAGGGTGAGTATCAAAAGGAAATCTGTTAGAAACGAAATTCATGTTCTTCACTTCAGAACTACTAGAGTAGAAACTCTATATATAGGACCTGGTATTCTGTGTATTAATAAGCCCTGCAAACATATCTGAGGTACCCTCCACTTAAAATTAGAATCACTAATTCAGAACATATTTAAATTAATGTTGTAGTTAGAATTCTTCTACCTTTTCTTTTTTTAAAAAAAAAGATTTATTTATTCATTTGAAAGTCAGAGTTACACAGAGAGAGGACAGAGAGAGAGGTCTTCCATCTGATGTTTCTCTCCCCAATTGGCCTCAACGGCCAGAGCTGCGCCAATCCAAAGCCAGGAGCCAGGAGCTTTCTCCAGGTCTCCCATGCGGGTGCAGGGGCCTAAGGGCCTGGGCCATCTTCCACTGCTTTCCCAGGCCATAGCAGAGAGCTGGACGGGAAGTGGAGCAGCCGGGCTGAACCGGCACCCACATGGGATGCCAGCACTTCAGGCCAGGGCATTAACCCGCTGCACCACAGCGCCGGCCCCTCTTCTACCTTTCCATGGAAAAATGGCCAAATATAAGAACTGTTTAATTGTTTTATTCCAATCATCTTATATTATTTGTCAAATGATTAAACATTTGGCATATCCTTTGAACTTGGGTCAAACTATTAACTCTGGCACATCTAAACTTGCAGGAGTTTGGATTTAGTACTATTGACTTCCAAAATAAATACACATCCAAAATTCTCTCTGTTATCTTCAATAAAATAAATTTGCTATACCGGACATTGGAGATATAGCTCCATACAGCTAGTATGTATGTCCCTATATACCACTTTTAAAAAACAGACTACATTTTAAAGACACAGGACCATTATCAATTAAATCAAAAGTATCCTTACAATCATCATCTTATAATTAATTATTCCTGTATCCAAATGCATATATTTGTAAAAAATGCTTACCAAAAAAAAAAAAAAAAAAAACAGAAAGTTCAGAATGCCTAGAAGACATTTACCTAGAGCTCTATGCTCTTTGTAGCTATTTCTGTGAGGTGTTTTTTTGTTTGTTTTCCAAAAGCAATTTGTGGTTGAAATAAAATATTTTAGCTCTAAACTCCTAAGTCAGCACTTCTTGTTCATATTCTCTGAATGCCCCAATACTGTGAATTTCTCAATCCCGCTATTCTTCTTTTCTTTCTTTTTTTTAAAGATTTTATTTATTTATTTATTTATTTGAGAGGTAGAGTTACAGACAATGAGAGGGAGAGACAAAGAGAAAGGTCTTCCACCTGCTGATTTACTCCTCAAGTGGCTGTAAAGGCTGGAGCTGGGTCAATCCAAAGCCAGAAGCTAGGAGCTTCTTCTAGGTCTCCCACACGGGTGCAGAGGTCCAAGCACTTGGGCCATTTTCCACTGGTTTCCCAGGCCATAGCAGAGAGCTAGATCAGATAAGGAGCAGCCGGGACTAGAACCAGCATCCATATGGGATCCAGCACCGCAGGCAGAGAATTAACCTACTGCGCCACAGTTCACCCATGCTGGCATTTAGACTTAGTATCTAGTGCCTTCATGAGGATACCTAGCTTCCCCTGTTGCCCATCAAGGTGCAACACTATTCCTCCTTTGTGTGCCCAGTAAGCTTTTACTGGTTCCTCCTTCCTTGCTTCCTCTTCCAGTCTGGAATGCCAGCTATACAATCACATTATGTGACCATAAGTTCTGTCCTTTGGGACTCTATATCAACCCCTCACCCCTAGAGCCAAGTATCTGCCAGAACAGGAAAATGTTAGTACTTAGTGTTCTTCTTTTCAGCCCTCAGTATAGTCCTGCCCTAAGGAATATGCTCCTCTCTCTTTCTCCCAGTGAGGTAATGCTGCATTAAGCTGGAATACCTCATTCTCCAGTATATAATTATTTTTACTCTAGGCATTTAAATGCTTGGAAAAAAAAAAAAAAGCTCCTTACAACTCCCATGTGGATGAAATTAACTACTGTTAGAATAACCTTCTGTCTATTTCTATGCAAAATCCTTAAGTTTATTTGAGGTTAATTGTGTTGTCTTTCCATGAAAGAGACTCTCCTCTACCACACACAGATACCCAGCTTTCTCTCATCCAAAAATTCAGGTTATTCTCCTTTATTTCATTCTAGCATCACCTTATCTAGTGATTATCCAACACCTTTCATCTTTCAGGTACAGACCACAGTGATAATAACAATGACAACCACAGTAATAACCATTTATCTAACACTTTGTATTTGAAAAACACTTTACAATGAGCAATTAGTTATTCCACCTCTGTAAAGTAGTTATGTATCATTATGACCATCTTTCCAGAAAAGGAAACTAGTATGTAAAATAATAAATTTGTTCTAACCAATAGATTTTTTTTTCTGATTTTTGTCCAAAGACATCTACAGCAATAAGGGATAATGGAAGCCAAAAGGACCTTCTGAGTAGATTTCTCTGTGTGTCACACAGAGGTACAATGCCTGTGACTGGGCCCCTAAGATTGTGTCACTTGAATTTTCTGCTTTTGAGAGCTGGCCAGATTCATTCACCTTTAGGACCTACTGTACATGTATCCCCAATTTGGGGAATAAATAAAAGTGGATCCAAAAAAGGGAACTGGATTCATTTGTAAAAGTACCAAAGTTGTAAAAATTATTAGTGGCTTCCAAAGAAACTTCCCCACTTTGTATTGCTTTGGAGTCACATCAGATAGGGAAAAGAAAACCACTGTCCACCACAAACTAAAGGAATATAACCTAATGATTCCAAAACACAAATAGTTTGACCTGCTTGAATGGTTTTGGTTTTGGGTTTGGATTTTCTTATTTTGTACTTACAGTTCACATTCCAAAATTCTTTGGGGATAAAAGATACATGTAAAACGGGAACCCAAAAAACTTTTTTATAGTTTTAAAAAGAATCTATCTTTAACACTAGTAGATAACCTACACAAGCACTACACTATAGCTACTATATAATTAGGAAGATTCACAGACTATCTTGGCAGCTGTTAGAGTACTTCCTAACTTTAAATTACTTGTCTCTAGATAGAAAGCGGTACTTTCAAGCATTTAGGTATCATTTAACTGGCCAAAACTCATAAACAATCTCAAAATTTGTACCAACTTTCATATCTGAGGACTTCTATTATTATTTATTGTGATTTTTTTTTTTGCTATTTTAAAATTCCTATCTTTGAGCATGATTTACTAAAGTAAGCATCTCCTGAATGACTGAACATTTATATTTTTAAGAAGTAACTATGAGGGGCCAGCCTTGTGGCCTAATAGATAAAGCTGCCACCTGCAAAACCAGCATCCTTTATGAGCACCAGTTCCTGTCACAGCTGCTCCACTTCCTATCCTGCTCCCTATTAATGGCCTGGGAAGAGCAATGGAAGATAGCCCAAATGTCTGGGCCCTGCCACCCATCTGGGAAATCCAGATGAAGCTCCTGGCTCATGAATTCAGCCTGGCCTGGCAATGGCCATTGCGGCCATCTGGGAAGTAAATCAGTGGATTGAGGATTTGTCTCACTGCCTTTTTGTTACTCCCTTTCTTTCTGTGACTCTTTCCAAATAAATAATCTTTAAAAAATAATTATACTCATATAAATATGCATATGATTACTGGGTTACATACTATAAACATTTTTTAAAGTTCTGTATTTTTAATTTAGAAATAATTCAAAGATAAAGGGATAAACTTTCTACAGCAAATTGGTAAAACCCGAAATATCTAAACCAGGGAGAATCCAGGATAAGAGATATTTCTCAAAAATAAAATACTTTACTCAGCATCTACTCTATATAGCAGAAGCATCCAGCATTGTAAATCTGAATAAGAAAGTCTCTGCTCTCAGGAAGTTAATGCCCTATTGGGGAATGTACCCTTCCACGTTCAATCAGCCATGGCTACAATGAGAAGGAACATTTCATCTACACAGGGCTGCCGCCTCAACAGTATTTTTATTTGCTTTTAAGATTCATTTTTTATGTATTTGAAAGGCAGAGTTACAGAGGAAGAGAGAGAAAGAGAGAGAGAATCTTCCATCTGGTGGCTCACTCCTCAAATGGCCACAACAACCAGAGCTGTGCCAAGCCAAAGCCAGGAGGAGCCTGGAGCTTCTTCCGGATCTCCCAGGTGGATGCAAGGGTCCAAGCACTTGGACCATCTTCTGCTGCTTTCCCAGGTGCATTAGCAGAGAGCTGGATCAGAAGTGGAGCAGCCAGATCTTGGATTGTACCAATAAGGGATGCTGGTGTCACAGCCACAAGACCAGCTCCTCAACAGTGTTTTTAGATGGGAGTTTCACTTAGAAGAGGGAATAGGTACACAGTAAACAAGATGAGCAACTTTACCATTTAAAGTAGAGGAATCACAGTAACCTAAGTTGGAGGTAGAATAAACAAGGCATGCCCTTGGAATGGTCAAGACAAATGCAAAGCTTGGGTTTTTAACTCGTTCTACCTTCCTCTACCAGGAAGTACATCTGGAAGGGTTAATGACAAGGACAAGTTCAGCTGAGTAAACTTCTAAGAACGGTAACTAGAAAAGGTCATGTGGAATGAGGTGAACATACACTAGAAACTAATGTAGGCAGCTACAGTGATAGTGTCTAGGCAGAGATGCAGAGATCATCAGAGAAGGCAAAGCAGCAACAAGCTTGTGTTAGACCTTGCCTGTCCCCTAGTCCCTGAATCCTCGCTTACCTCTCAATCTACACATCTGAGCCTCCTGATGTCCTCTATTAGGCTTAACACTTGTAATGCCCAGGGTGAGTCCCCACCTGATGCAGTCAGGATTTCAATTTTATTTTCTGTGATTTACATCACATCCCTTCCTGCAGCTCTACTCCCTAACTGAGCACAAAGGCCAGAGTCCCTAGGTTTCTCTTATCATGCTACTTTTTCAGGACTGAGAAACCGTTGCTATTCCCCAAGGCCCATAGTAGCAACACTGCAAATGGCGCACCTGGGCCAGATGGTTTACATTACAGCCATGCCTGACCAACTATGTCAAGTGACAACCCTTAGCACCCTACACCCTGTTAACTGGCCTTGGTCTCTTGGTGCTGACCCGCATCTTAGAATCCTCCCAGCATGCTTGAGGGTGGCCACATCAAGAGGCTAGAAAGAGACATATAACTACCTTGGGGGTTTTGTGCAATGGAGTGATATATGCCTAGGGAAATCCATCCTGTGGATGGAGGATATATAATAAGGCACTGCACTCTGAATATGAATGTTTACGAAGTAATTTATGAAGGCATTCCTTCTTAAACACATTCAGAATGCCTTTCATTCATGTTGTTCTTTATGCAAGGAATTCTGTTCAGATCTCCTGCCTAATAAAGAAGCCATCCAATGCCCATTCCCTTAATGTTAAAGCATGATTTTTATTCAAAAAATCCATGCCAGGAGAATCCTTGGAACACTTGAAAGAATGTGAGAATTAATATTATTCTGATAATTTATCTGAACAAGGACCATGATTAGCCACAAGGAAAAGGCTGTATTTATCACCAAGTCAATAACTAATACTGACACTGTAGTTAATTGATATTTGTTGAATGTATGTGTGCACATATGTGTGCCTGTTTGTAGAAACAAGTGAGGGTTGGGTGGAGATGCACTGACGCTATCTGTTGTATGGCAGTATATGATTTATGATCTTACTCCTTTTCAAGCACACACTTTGGCACCTTACAAAACTGCCTTAATGTATAAATGGGCATTAATAACAAACAAGCATTAGGGGTTCTCTCTGCAAATAGAACTGTTCAAACAAGAGATGAGAGAGTGTAGAGGGGCAGCTCTTACATAAAGGCCACTGAAGCTTGCCCATCTTTGGCATACTTTGAGGAGCACTAAGAGAATTGGGAGGCTCAGAGGAGGCTCAGAGGTGAGGAAGGCACAAAATATGCGCTTCATTCTTACTGTGGACAAATGGCTTTCCATGCATCCAATCTGGAGCTGAAACTTTATTTAGCTGCAACTTCTTACACTTTGAGTTTTAAAAACTGATCTGTCAAAGAAACACTCTAGGGATAAGGTATAGAATTACTGACACAAATATTTATGTTTCATATATTCTATTTTATATATGTATATTTATATATGATTAAGATGGCAGTCATGCGAAATTATATGTAGAAGAGCCAACACTAAGTTCCCACTGCTGTGTTAGAAACTAACCTTTTAAATGTTTAACGTGGACCAGGTATGTGGCATAGCTCTTAAGACACTGCCTGGGCTGGAGCCGGCACTGTGGCATAGCAGGTAAAGCCGCTGCCTGCAGTGCCGGCATCCCATATGGGCACCAGTTCGTATCCTGGCTGTTCCTCTTCCAATCCAGCTCTCTGCTATGGCCTGAAAGCAGTAGAGGATGGCCCAAATCCTTGGGCCCCTGCACCCAAGTGGGAGACCCAGAAGAGGCTCCTGGCTCCTGGCTTTGGACCGGCTCAGCTCCAGCCATTGCGGCCAATTGGGTAGTGGACCAGTGGATGAAAGACACCTCTCTCTCTCTCTCTCTCTCTCTCTCTCTCTCTGCCTCTCCTTTCCTCTTTGTGCAACTCTACTTTCAAATAAATAAATAAATCTTAAAAAAAAAAAAAAACACTGCCTGGGATGCCCATATCTCGTAACAGATTGCTTGACTTCAAGTCCCAGCCCAGCTCTCCACTCCAGCTTCTTTCCTGTGTGAACCCTGGGAGATAGCAGGTGATGATTTTGGTTTTTGCTTTCCTGCTACTCATGTGAGAGACCTAAATTGAGTTTCTAGCTCCTAGGCTTCTGCCTAGCCCAGCCCTGGAAGTTGTGAGAACTTTGGGAATGAACCAGCAGATAGGAGCTCTCTGTGTGTCTCTCTGTCCACCTGTCTGTCTCTCTGCCTTTCAAATATATAAATAAAAAGGAAAAAAAGAAGCAGCAGCAGCCAAAGCAGCTGCTGCTTAATAAAGTTATTCAGGTGCTTTGACAGAAGAGGAAGAAGCAAATCTCATATACAATATAGAAATAAAGCAATGTTGAAGAGAAGTATATTAAAAATCACAGGGCAAAGGCAAAACATCCTGAAGCAGGAGTCAAGAACACTGTCCTATCACTCAAGCTTTGTCATTTATAAGCTATGCAACCTTGAGAAAGTTACCAAATATCCCTAATCTCATTCCCTCAATCATTAAGATAACAGTAATACCAATTATAAATAGTAACACTGATCTTTTGTGAGCACTGTAGCAGAGACAACACCAGGGATCTATTTACCATACCATTTCCTCTTCTCAGAAGAGCTAAAGGACTCCATTTTCTCCAGCCCCCTTTATAATTAGATCAAGGATTACTTGCCTGATCTGCAGAGATACAAGCCATTTCCAAAACTGGTCTAGAAATAAATCTCACAGGATTCGCCAGCTCCTCTTCCTGTTCTGTGATATCTTTATCAGCTACATAGTACATGGAGGAGTTACACAGTATGGAAATAGCCTGAGTCTCTGTAGGAGAGCTTCAGTACAGCCATGAGACCTACTTACACTGAGATGTCAGTGTGAAATAAACCTTATTTTATTAGTCCACTAAAATGTTAAGGTTTACTTGTTACCATAGCATAATGTAGGCCATCCTGATAATACAAGGACTGGATGAGGAAATAAAGTTTACTTGTCTATATGTTTTTCCGAGTGTGTTATACTAAATAGTGTTGGTAATATTAATGAGTGTTTATCAAAATAAATAACAAAGCTTCAAGGCTTTTTAAAAACTTTAATGTAAAGGTTTCCATCACTATAGACCAGTCACTATAGACCAGTCATATACTCATTTAAGAAGTTAGTATATGATGTGTATCAGCTTTAGCACATCAAGGACACATAGAGAGAACTGATCAATTTTACCAAGTATTTTAACTGAAATGACTGAGGAGATGTGACCACATCACCTATGTTCATTACATTAAAATGCAGTCAGGGACACTAAGTTCTTGGAAAGATTGATCTCCTGGCCAAAGATGAAAATTCACACCAATGTAAAGTAATTTTCTCACTTGGAAATGAGAACTGAGAAGATAATATGTGATCATTTTGAAAAATCTCTGAGGGGATTTGCTGGTTATAAGAACTCAAAAATGACTGTTAAGATTTTCTAGAAAATTCATTATTTAAATAAATATAGTTTTATAAAATAAGTATATAATAATAATGCACTTATAAATAACACAATTTTATATACGATGATTGTCCACATTTCACATTCAAGTGCTATTTATATAGAATTTGAGAACCTGAAAAATGGCATTTCCCCATTGTTATTTTGAAAGTGGTATCAAATTTTCTTAATCAAATTGTTTGGCCAATCAAAGCATCACTCCAGTTAGATACCTTTGTAAGGGGAATTAGTTCAAGTCAATAAGAGGAATTGTTGACTAAATCCATGAGCATTACATTGATTCAATTGTTCCTTATTGGATGATGACTAGCTATTACTTTGCAAATAACACTAAGAGGATTAAAAAGATTTGTCATAGAATCACAAGGTCAAAAATCAGTTCAAAGAAGGCTAAAAATATTATTTAAATGTAATGTTTAAATGCAGCTTTCCAAAAATCAAACATGTATTTTAAAGCAACCTTGACATCTCCAGAAGTGCATAAATGAATTTAAACCTGTCAATGACCTACTTTAATGAAAGAAATTACAACCATCTTAAATAGTTATAATTTACCTTTATGATGGTGCTCAGAAGTTAATTTTAGAATTCAGAAATTAGAACTTGTGAAAATTTAGCAAAATTAACCATAAAGAAGAGAACAGTACAGCATATACTTCAGGTAAATAGAGAACTTGGTTGGCCCATTCCTGAAGGTAATACTATTGCTAAAAATTCATGATGGGCCTTCATATAGTTTAGAAAAACCAGAAGGTGAAAAAGTCCAGTCCATGCTCAAGCTGACTTGCCCCAAGTGGTAGAGTTAGAAATGTGCCAGGGGATTCCAATACAATCCCATCAAGGTTGCATGTACCAATGCCATCTCACTAGTCCAAGTGATCAATTTCAGGTCACAATAGATCATAATGATAGGTCTAAGAGTCAAAGGGATCACAAAAACAAGACTGGTGTCTGCTAATACTAACGGATAGAATAAAAAAGGGAGAGAAGGATCCAACATGGGAAGTGGGATACACAGCAGACTCGTTGAATGGCAGATGTCCTAAACAGCACTATGGCCTCAGAATTAGCCCGTAAGCCATTCGGATCTGGCTGAAGAGCCCATGAGAGTATTTTAGGCATGGAAAGCCAAGACACTCCGGCAAAAAAAAAAAAAAAAAAAAAAAAAACACACAATCTAAATGAAAGATCTCTGTGAGTGAGATTCCAGTAGAAAGAATGGGGCCATCAAAGAAGGAGGTACCTTTCTCTGAAGGGAGGAAAGAACTTCCACTTTGACTATGGCCTTGTCGAAATAAGATCAAAGTCGACGAGCTCAGGGGGCTTTCATGGCCTTGGCAACTCACGACTAGAGCCTAGGGAGATTACTGATGCCATAAATAAGAGTGTCAATTGTTAAGTCAACAACAGGAGTCACTGTGCACTTACTCCTCATGTAGGATCTCTGTCCTTAATGTGCAGTTCAATGTGAATTAATGCTATGACTAGTACTCAAACAGTAATTCGCACTTTGTGTTCTGTATGGGGGCAAACTGATGAAATCTTTACTTAATATATACTAAACTGATCTTCTGTATATAAAGATAATTGAAAATGAATATTGATGTGAATGGAATAGGAGAGGGAGCAGGAGATGGGAAGGTTGTTGGTATGAGGGAAGTTATGGGGGGAAAAGCCATTGTAATCCATAAACTGTACTTTGGAAATTTATATTTACTAAATAAAAGTTAAAAAAAAAAAAGTCCAGTCCCTAGAGTCAATACCATACATACCAACTATGCTTACACATATTTAAACCTAGCAGATGAACAATACAGAGATAACCATTAACGTGGGTCTATGGGTTTATTGTTTCTTACAATCTCCACTTTTGCCTTCCTGCTTAATAAACAGAACCTGATTTTGTTTTCTCAGGAGCATGTTGTTTCCTAGAATAAAAGACTGCACACCACAAATGAATATCTGATAAAGTTCAATGACAATGTGGGTTTTCAGGGAAACTTGCTTAAAGAACACTCATCTTCAGAAGTCCACCTTCTTTATCTTTTATTTATTTTTTAAATTTTGCCTCCCTTATTTAAACTTGCAAGAGCCCCAGCAGTTTTCATACCCCCTAGGTATGGAAGCCAGATGAAGGTAAAAGCAGAAAATAAGAGCTCGAATCTTCAATGTCACCATACAACCATTCCAGTCTGTTTAGACGACTTCTACATGAGACAGAAATATATTTCTATAGTTTTAAGCTTCTATTATTTTTCTGTAATGAGCAGCTAAAGTGATTTTTAACTAATATAATTAGTCAAGTCACTTTTTAGACATAATCAAGGGCAATAAATTAATTATCTAGATAATTTGCCAATTTTAACTTGATAAGATATTTATTTAGATTCAATTTTTCCTGTCCTCTGTGCTATTAACAATATTAGTCACCTTTCCTAAAATACTAATATGTGTCTTAAGAAAATAAGCTCTGTGGAAAATTTATTTTAATAATCCTTTCTTCACACATGGTAAGTAACTTAGAAAAAAATTACTGAAAATCCAACTCCTAAAAAAATTTTTCCCTCCAAATTCCTCCTTCAAAATAGTATACAAGATATAATTTAAAAAAAAAACTGTAGATTTATATTTGCTGAAATAATTGAGGAAAGAAAAATAATACATAGAAATTAGTAATCCCCTACTATTCTATTATATAATAGACATTTTTGTTCAATTCTCACAATACAAATTTTAGGTAGTCAACATTAATCCTCATTTTTTAAAGGTAAGGGTACTGATATATAGAGATATCAAGTAATCCCTTCATGGTCTTCAAACTTTAAGTCCAACTCAAATTCCATACTCTTCATAATACATTGTTATATAACATGCATTGACATGTGATGATATAAAGAGCATTTTTTAGTTTAAAGTCTTTTCTATTATTTCCAGTTCCATAATTCTGTTAAAAATCAACTGATTCTTTAAAAAGGAATAATAGTTATATCCTTAATTTTATTTTCAAAATAAAATAAAAATTATACTGAAACCTTCTGATGAAAGCCAAGAAATTTTTTACAACCCTAAATTTATTTACAATCTTACCTATTTCAACCTCAAATATAAAAAGAGAAAGTAAGAGCAATATAGGGAGAGAGAAAAAGAGAACAGACGAACGGACCTATTTATGTACATTTGGGTCTTATATTCTTTGTATTGTATACTCTTTTCTCTCTATTATATTATAAATATTTGTTCTATCAAAGTTTTCATGTACCTAACCTACCAATAAAAATATAATTAGTTACAAGATTTTACTATCAAAAATTCCCAGTACAGGACCACCTCTCTTCTCCATGTCACTCTGATCTCTTTATCTTTCTCCTCTAACCAAGAATAAAGAAAAAACAAAATGTCAATACTAATTTCCTTTTTTTTTCTTCAAAGTCACTCACATATATTAAGGTCTCAAGCTACACAGTCATGATAAGCCAAAGAAAGCCACAATATGAATGTAAGCAAAAGAAACCACGACCTCCAAATGTATTGCTATTTTAGATTTAATATTAAAAGTGATTCTATCATCTGCTAAATGTATGTTCATGTAAAGAGCTTATAGCTGTTATGCCTTATGCCAAAGGTAGAAATACAAAGTTAGACATGAAGAAAAGTAGTATTCCACATATTGAAACCAACTGAAACAATATTTAGGCCAACTCAAGACATCTCTATTATAAATTATTTTCTGGAAAACTATTTTTGTGGTTTACAACTATAGCAAAATTAATTTTCTTTAAAGTGCCACAGAACGTAGTAACCTCTTGTGGTTAGTATAGTAATAAAAATGTATTTCAAATTAAGTGATGTTCAGAACTTACCACCACCTCCTCCAAGAAGACTGGCATTTGCTGTTTAAAAGAAAACAAAACAAAAGACATTAAGTAATATATGTATAATATAATATGTCAAAATAGTTCAAGAAAAGGCTGGTAATATTAATGTGTCTTACACATAGACCTACAAACAAAAATATATTTTTTGGAAAAACAGCCTTTATTACTGTTATAATGTTATGAAAACTAAAACATTTCATTTTATCTTTTTCTGTTCAAATGACTACTTTTATTATATACTTCCCTCCAATATTAAAATTCTCTTATTTTCCATTCTATATCTAAACTAATTTTCTGAGTTCCCTATTTTATCATACAGAGATAGAACAATGTTATTTAGGCAATTTTAATAATTTCAAAAGAGTGTAACAAGAAAGTCTAATGATAATTTAAATTAAATTAAACACAATCAAACAAAACTATCTCAAGACATTTTGCAGTAAGAAGTAACTTTTAGACAGTAACAATTTATTACCTTTTATACTAACTTTGTAATTGGGGGAAATAAATGTTAAATAATTTCATGCCATTTCTTACCTATTTACCGATTAATCCAGTACACATATTTATAGAAACCAAATAAGTAAAAGAAAATTCCATTTGCATTCTTTTCAGAGGTTAAAGTTTTAGACATTTCCATTGTATGTTTTTCCTAAATTATTTAATAACTTTATACCCATGTTTTTTTAAACATAATAACAACATAATAAGACAACAATGTTTTTCTAAACATACAATAACAAATTGTTATAAAATTCAGTATACATTGTACTTAGCTTTAATCTGTAGAGTTCTTGTGTATCAAAGGCATTATTTCATGTCATTAAATAAAAAAATCTTATTGCATTTTCTCTCCTTTGTAGAGAAAAAATAAGTTAACGAAAGATAAATAAGCCATTTTGGAAAGAGATGTGAAGGTCCTTTATTTGAATTTTAGTGTATTGTCCACAGACCAATGCATTGCCCTAATTTAAGAGAAGCAAATTTCAAAGTGCTGATAAGTTAATCAATAAATAATGGATCATTTGAAGAGCAAATGTCCAAACTCATAGTTCCTTTGAGGTTAAATATTTGATGGCCTGGCTGATCATTGCAACATGAAAGATAATATCATGAAAATGCATGGACAGCAAATGCCCTTGAAGGCCTTTCAATATGTCATCTAGGGCATCACATTTTGTTTCATAGGATCTTCCAAGTATAGGACTGCCTAATTGCTGCTCTTAGCTTTCCTCGGTGCTTTTGTCACAAACATAGACCCAGCAGCACTGCTATTAATCAACCACAAACACACTTCACTTTGGATGTCATAAAATCATCTGTCACTCTATCACTTAGTTCCCAAATCCCTCTGACATTGCAATCAGAAAGTACATAGCACTTGCACAGGGGGTAACCATAACCCAATGTTCTACCCCAAATCAAGCTTTGTCACTACTGAAGTGGTAACTGTTGAAGGGATAAGAGGACAGGCATTGAGAATTCTATATGACTTCATACCTCTTGATGGATGAAGGGGATTTCATTACCAATCTGTCTCTTGAATAATCCAAATAGTCCCCTAAATTTAGCTATGTGTATTTCACAAACCACATGGCATTTCGTCTCAACTGATATTTTATTTACATATTTGACCAAGAACAACTTCTCTATATAATAATGTGAGTGGATCAGGGGAGAAAACATAGGACGTAAAATTCCAGTCCTGGCTAACCATCAAGACAGTTTATGGCAATGAGTACTCATGTCTACATAAGCATATCTGGTAACATTTTAACAACATTACAGAACTATTTTATAAATTTGCAGCATTCTACATAGGACACAATCTCTTTTAAAATAGCTTCATATGCATTACTATTCATGTAACAGAGTCTTACTCTAAGCTGCTTAAGCATATTCAAAACAATTCCAGTAACTATAATCCTAATAATGATTTTTCCAAAGAATCCATCAAATTCAAGAACAATTTATTTTAAGGACAATTCTGTCCCCTAAAAATGTTTTAAAAGTTTGACGTTATTAGCAAAAATATATAGACAGTTTCTTCAGGAAAAGTAACATAAAATTAGGCAAAAAAGTGAACTTTTACTGTGATTTCTATTATTACTTTACCAGCAAAAAGCACTCCAATAACTGATTACCCAACATTTATTGACCTGGTGTGTTAATATTATTTCTTCCATTTTATAGAAATAAGGATGATTTTTGTGTCTAAAAATTAATCCTAGGCCGGCGCCGTGGCTCAACAGGCTAATCCTCCGCCTTGCGGCGCCGGCACACCGGGTTCTAGTCCCGGTCGGGGCACCGATCCTGTCCCGGTTGCCCCTCTTCCAGGCCAGCTCTCTGCTGTGGCCAGGGAGTGCAGTGGAGGGTGGCCCTGCACCCCATGGGAGACCAGGATAAGCACCTGGCTCCTGCCATCGGAACAGCGCGGTGCGCTGGCCGCAGCGCGCTACCGCGGCGGCCATTGGAGGGTGAACCAACGGCAAAAGGAAGACCTTTCTCTCTGTCTCTCTCTCACTGTCCACTCTGCCTGTCAAAAAAAAAAAAAAAAGAAAAAGAAAAAAAAAAGAAAAAAAAATTAATCCTCATGTAATTTATGTTTAATAATCAACAATAAATTGCAATACATTTCAGTTAGATCAGAAGCTCCTTAAAGACACGATCTGAGTTTAATGATTTTGTCTACCATCTCAGAGAAACTTCATCTTAATGACCCCCTGTGCATGTGTGTTTATTTTTTTATCTTCTTTAGAATAAGATTATAATCAAACTGTGGATCAAATCATGAAAAATAAAGTTAGTATATACTACCAGTTATCTTACATTACTGGAAATTCCTAAATGGACTACATGCCATAATAGTATTAATAATGCAAGACAAAAGTGTAATTTATCAGACACCTTCCATACCTTTCCTCTAAAGATTTCAAAGTTCTCTCAAACATGTGTAGTACTGAAATGTGGGCCATGTGACCTCTATTTGAATTCTACTTCAGTGATTAAATAAATAGCTTGGTGGTTTGGACAAGTCGTTTTCAACTATCTTATTTATCTTCTTACATCAGAAAATTCAGAATCAGTCAGAGATGGAAAACAGGTTTCAAATAATTCTCACTGATTTATTGAAAAAGACTATCTGTACTTCTGATTTGAGAAAGATTCTGAGGCCAAATCTGGGCTCAGTGTGAAAGAATATCACAATTAATTAATAATGTTGGTCATGAGTGGGATAGAGGGCATTAAAATGGCAGCACACATGCCATATATTAGGGCTGTCTCAGAATAGACAGTGTTTCATTCAGTGAAATTTTTCTCAGTATCATAAAAGACCAAAAGCAAAACTGCTAACTTAAAACGTGCCAACATTGTACGTTAGCATTCTTTGTAGCTCTTATGGTTTATGATCCTGAAATAATTCAGTCTTTGAAATAACCTGGAACTGGGAGATGTGATCTATGTCGACCATAAGCCAAACTGGCCTGGTAAGTGTCTGAAATATTCCTTTATTCTGCTTTCCCAGTAATTTATATTATCTGCAAAGAAATCATTTGTTTTCCCACACTATTTCCACTCCACCCAAAATGTTCTGTCAAACAAGCAACAGTCCAGGAGACTAATCTTTAAACATTGATTAAAACTATTTGTGCAAGGTTTTTGTTTATATGTCATCATTAGAAAGGAAATTATAGTCGTTTTCATTCTAACAGAATCCTGACCACCTAGTTCAGTTTGTTTATTCTGCTTTCTTGTTACAATGGAGCACATGGGGTGTAAAATGATTGCTGGCAAAAACTTTCCCAGGAGTTCTACCTAAAACATCAGTTTCATTCAAAACATGTTATCCCAAAGATATAAAAGCTGCAGTATCACCTTTTGGAATGGTGCATATTATGTTCCCTATATTTTGAAACTAAAAGTAGGAAGTGCTAAAAAAAATCTTACAAGATTAAAATCCTAAATACAAACTTTACTCTAGAACCACTTTACTTAGGGAGCAATCACCTCAATGGACAGCTGTGGAAATACAATCTACATAGACAAATACAGTCATCTATTTGGCAACAGACCGCTGCTGTTCCTGCTTTACTAGATTTACACCTTCTAAACAAAATCAACAGAAAGCCAGAGATTTCAGGCAACTGTATAATTTCCCGCTTTGAAGTTGGCAAAGAGAGGAAATTAAGAATAGGCTTAACTGCATCACATGTAGAAAACAGGCATAAACACATGATTAATACATTACATTTCATGCTTGCTGTGGAATTCAAAGGAACCATTGATTTTTCCAGGGTCTGTGTGGTTTGTATAAGCTGTAACTCACTACAGAGCCAAAAATAGAATACAATGACCCCTACTGTTGGTAAATAGGTGAAAAGGCATCAGGAATTGCAAGACTTACTTGAGATTATTAAAAAATAAAACAAATTAAAACAGAATTACTCAGTTGAAGTACAAAGGAGGAGCTGGAACTGCCCCTGTTCTGCCAATCTCACCTTACTGGGCTCAGATTCTGAGTACTCAGTGACTTCCAGGAAGACTGAACTGAGAGGAAAACCATTTCTTTGGAAAAACTTCTTCATTCCACAAAAGCAAAAGGATAATGAGGATCAAAGATGTTAAGTAACATGTTTAGGATCAGATACAGGAGAATCTACCATATAATAATGCCAACTTAGGTGTTTAATAACACAATACCTTCTCCACAAATTATAAATATGTATACATTTATGTCTATATATGCAAGGGTACTTTAAGAACTTCATGGAAAAACATAATTAAAATATAATACATATTTTCCATGAACTGTTTGAAGTACTCTTGAGAATGTTTGTGTCCAAAGCTGGTTACAGAACACAACGTGTACAGTCTGCTGATTGCCACTCTACAGAAATCATCTAATTATTAAAGGGTAAACTAAAGCAGCAGGCAGTTCCTACAGTTATATAATGCATTACAACTAATGCAGAATGAGAGAAATCAGCATGTGCTTCTATATACCAGTGTCATCTTTCTTGACACTATATTCTGGATCAATTGTAATTTTGATAATGATAGTACTGGCTCGGTTACAAAAATGAGATTTCTTGAGTAACCCAATCTGGGCCTTTCCAAAGAGTGAGCAGGCATGTCTAAATAGGGAGAAAAAGTGAATTCAACTGTATATTAGCTTTGTGGTTGTAATGATACAAGACACTTGAACAGCAGTTTTAACTTGTCTTCGACAAGAAAGGTTTTGAATACAAACCAATTTTCAATTTGAAAATGGAAGACAGGCTTATTTGAGGGAATATGATACACTTTTAGCCTGATTAAAACATAAGCCTGAACTTGCACCCTTATATAAACAATTCTTGGGGAGGCTGGCTAATTTGTTTCAATAAAACCAGACAACAACTTTCAGAAAAAAAACTGTTTTACATAACTCCCTTTTTAAATATGTCTTATAATGTTACAGAATACTTCTTTTTTTCCAACAAGAAAAGAGTGATATTTCTTCAAAAGTTTATTTTAGGTTAGGCCTGAAATAAATAAGCCAAAAAAAAAAATAATTCTCAGTCATAGATGGGAAGACTGAGACACAAAGAACATCAAAAGAAAAGGATTTGGAGCTAGTGGAAATGCATGGGGTAGCACGTTCAAGGACACTTATGAAGCTATAAAGCCACAAAGGCAGAGCTCATGCTTGTTGTTATCAACGGCACCATAAATGATTGTTGGCACAGAGCAGGTACTAGATAAATATTCATAAAATACATAGCTAAGGGGATGAATGGAACAAAAAGGAATGCGACAGAGAGGGAAAGTAATATTTCCAGGACAGGTAAGAAGGCTACATAATTTCACAGCCAAGGAAGGCTGTTCTCAAAGGAAGCCAAGCAGATCTAGGTTCGATTTCAAGAGCTATCATCATGGTTCAGAAAATTCCTTACACTCCAGTTGATAAATCTCTTGTAGTCTGTTTCTGAATGAGTAATTTAGTAAAATAGTGGTCACACTACAGGTTAGGCATGAGCAAGAAGTTGATAACCTACATGAATGCATTCCACGGTACCTGGTACATGTAGAAACTCAACATGTAAGCTCCGCATTAAATGACCTTGATTACAGTGTCACCTCTGGAAACCACATTAGAAGTTAATAGAAAACTATTAAAAGTATTCAGACAAAGCTCTAAGCTTGCTTCTCACTGTAGTGTGGGATCATGGTCATCTTGGAGAACCATAGTTCTCTGTCTCTGCTCTGAGATGTTCTGCTTTGGGCCCTCCTCAGAATCTGGGAAAGAAACTTGACTTTCGCACAACAGAGAGTGAGAAACAAGGCCATCTTCAGATAATGTTTTTAATTCTGTCTTTTGGATGAAGTCAATTTAAAAATAAATGTAAAAGCCCATACCAATAATAGATGAGAATATTTTTCATATTAAAATGAGCTCTTTCCTCTTTTCAGTTATTTTGAATATTTGTTTCACAGAGAACATTGGTTCTCCCACACAGGTGCAGGACCCCAAGGACTTGGCCATCTTCCACTGGTTTCCCAGGCCATAGTAGAGAGCTGGATCGGAAAAGGAGCAGCCAGGACTAGAACTGGTGCCCATGTGGGGTGCCGGCACCACAGGCAAGAGTTTCAGCCCACTATGCCACAGTGTCAGCCCCCAAATTTAAGAATTTAATACAATTACTAAAATGTGTACATGAAAATAAATCAAAATTAGCAAAACTTTCACTAGGTATATGCTAGGGAAAGCCCAAACCATTTCTATTGTTTTATGTGTGTCAATAACTGATTTGAATTAAAATGTTTCAGTACCCAAAATGAAGTTTAGATAGTGGGGCTGCTTCTGATTTAAACAAAAAGAGATTTAAATACTAATCAGTGAAAAGTTTTTTACTTGAAAAGATGCTGAGTTTCTGCTTGATGTCAAATACATACATTTTAAAATGCTCTGATTTAAATTCAAAAATAATAAAGCCATCTCAACTAATGGTGAGACTCTTACTTCCTTTTCATGTTTACTAGATACAAACCATGAAGGACTTGAACTTCAAAGCAAACTAAAAACTTAACTAGAAAGGATTAGAGCAAGAAAATTCCCAGTACTTTCTAATTAAATTCCTTACAAATTCAAAGTATACTTCAGAAGCTTAAGGTTAAAGAAGTTCAGAAAATATTAACTTATTAGAAATGTATAGAAAATTTATCAAAAAAAAAAACACAAAGAGATGTAAGAATGTTTCAGATCAATAAGAATTTCAAGGCTAAGTATCTTGTTCCCATGATAAATCTGACTTTCCTATTCCTATTCACCTAAAGTTTGCCATTAAGTACCTTCATGTGTGCTAAACAGCCTATTAGGCATGACTGCTTTTATGTGAGAAGTGGAGAAGGCTGAAAAAGGATGGAAGACAATAGTTAAAAATAATCATCAGGTAATTACTCCTGGGGCCTGGCTTCAGCCTGGCACAGTCCTTGCCATTGCTACCATCTGGGGAATGACCCAGCGGATGGCAGAACTCTATCAATTTCTCTTCCTCTATCCCCCTCCTCAGCATCAGGAAGGAAGAACATAACAGGCAATTTCTTATCAACTTCACTACATGGTTTATTTGGCATCTTCATTTACCACTGTTTGGAAATGGAAATGATCTAGAAAGTTATTTTAAGTGCTTTGGCATCCAACTATCCTAATTTACATATCTAAATACCATTAAGTATGTAGAGTAGGGTCTAGTACCTCTCTAAAATTGCTCATAACTTAAAATAGATAAACCAATATTATCACTAACACCTGGTAAAATGTGGCCAGGCATAGGTGGCCACACCACATGGCATTGTAGAATGATGTCAGTTATATAGTCTGACAAGCTTGGGCGTGAATCTTAGCTTTGTTATTTACTCATTGCGTAACCTGAAGCACTTCAGCTTTCCTCGTGGTGCTTCATTTTGTTCATCTGTAAAAAGAAAATAAAACTTACATCACAGGTATGGAGAATAATAAGGTAGCGACTAGCTCAGTTCCTGCTACATAACGGATGCTTAATAAATGTTAGTAATCAGTATTACCACTAATATTGCTCGTTTTTAATACCTTAGAACTGAATAGTCCTAGGGCAATCACCAACAAAACATAGATAGACCTAATTTTATGTAAATAATATAGTAGATTTCATTTATGCAAACTTGGGGAACTAAGTTCAGATTTTCATATGGAAATACACTCATACGTGGTGAGTAGATTGACTGATAAAAACATAAACATTGATTTAAACAACAATATAGTCAATATACACAAAGGGCACCACCAATTATATTCTAAAACCAAGTGGCCAGTTACAAAAGAGTTTTCAGTGAAAAAATAAATTCAGAATTCTAAATTCTGTCTCTCTCCTTCAAATAAATAAAAATAAAAAATTATACACTGATTCCTAAAAAAATAAAAAGTTTATATTTATTTAATTTTTATTAGAGGCCAGACATATTACTAGTTCAATTAGTCCCAACAAGAAGACAGATTGTATAGTATTTATTATTCCCATTTTATAGATCAAAAAAATGGAGACACTGGTTGACTAACATGACCAAAACCAAAGGTCAGACCCAGAATTTGAAGACATGAATGGTACTCCAGGCTCATACTTTTAAGTACCTCCCCTAAGAAGAGGCATATTCCACAAACTCTACAAAATCTAACACAGTAACAATTAAAGAAGAAGATACATAACTCATGTCTCTGTTTTTTTGTGTGTGTGTATTTCTTCCTTTTAACCACTGTAATACATGAAGATTTTCTCTAGCAGTGTCAATTCTATCTTAATGATAAAGAAAACACAATAGTACACGTTTTTTTTTCCTTTTTCCAATCCAAACATACCATTTTAAAGCAATATTCTACTTTAAGTTTGTTAAAAGTCTTGTTATGCAACTAAAGTGTGCTTGGCTCATGGAGGAGCTGTCTTGGTTCCTCACCCTTGCTCATTAACCCTAACACAATAATTGGATCATCAAGCAGTTCTGATCCAACTACTCGTACTAAATTTGACTTGTGACATGGCCAAATTATATAAAAAATGTTAAAAATGAGCTCCTGCATGATTCATTTCTATCAGAAAGTCATACTCTGAATCATCAAGCCAGTGGACAACTTGTCATATACTTTAATAAGCTTATAAAATTAGAAAATATAGCCATTACCAAAATCCAAACAGAAATATACAAATACACTGAGATGATAATTTTCTAAACATCTACTATTTACCAGGCAATTCTGTACTGTATCAGTCACTCTCCAAACAACCTTGTAAAGTAACATATGCATTTTACTAAAAATGAAGACAGTAAGGCTAATTTGCTTGTCCAAGTCATACACTGGGTAATTATTTCATCCTACTTGAGCACCTTCATCTAATACCAACTCAATGTCACTTCAAGTATGGCAGACTCTCTCTTAATGAATTATTTCATTTTTCCTAAATTGTTCAAAACAGATGAATATCTAATGTCAATGATAGGCAATGTAATAGAATAATGGCAATGTCCAAGGTAATATTATTAGTTTTTTCAATTAAATTGTCCAAATTAGATAGTTTTATACCTAAAATGATAAAAATTATTTTAGTTATATTTTTTCCTGTGATTTACTAACATTATTATTAAAATCAGTAAATTACAAGTAATAGAATTTGAAATTATCTATAAAAGAAAAACTCCTTTGAAACATTATATTTAATATTCTGATAACATCCAAAAATTAACATTAAAAAGAAGAAAATTCTCAATACTTATATTGTTTTAGGCAATGTGAACAATTATGTATGCACTTCTATTAATGAAATAATTTTTTTAAATATCAAGGCTTGAGCACTGAGTTAAGTTTAAACTTATCAAACAATAATAAATATTATACTAAGGTTCAGCTTCCACCAAGTAAATGCAAACTGGCTAACCTAAGAATTTATGTGTTTACAGTGAATTACACAAAATGAAAGTCAGTATATGCCTCATTTGTGCTGAGTTTTCTATTACTAGACTTCTTATCACTGAATTCAGGTCTATCAAAAGTCTTTTTCATACTTGACATAACAAAAGTTATAATATTTTTTCTCTTCTTTAACATATATTTAATAATTCTATTTCAATTTGCAGTTGTCTTCTATTAATAAAAAATGGAATTTTACACTGTTCAAAGATATGATAAATACATTACTATATTTATATCAATTATAAGAAACTCCTCTGAAAACAAAAAATACAACTTTACCAATATCATTTATTTGTTTACCAAAAAACTATATTTTTATGTGCACAGGAGACAAATTATGATTTACATCTTGTAGATATCAAAAAATACCGATTACTTTCATTATTATAGTTCCATCAGACCAGCTGTGGATTCTGTAATAGAGATTAGTTTTATTCTGGTGCATTGAAGAGCACTGATATTAATCTCAGACAAAAGTATTAGCATTGGTGAGAAGCTGATTACTGATTACAGAGGATTTTCCAAATTATTATTTAGTAAATCTTATGGGATAACTAAGTAAAACTGAAAATAGTTGTAGTTCTTGTCACTCTGAGACATCCAAATATCAGAAATAAAATAGAAGCAGAAACACTTAATAAGATAATTTATATGTGGTATTCTAGACTCTATGGATTTGTTGTCTACCAAAAAAGTGTAACCTCAATTTCACCAGTAATTAGTTATATAATTTTGGGCAGCCTCTCTGATGCCCAAGTCTCAGAAGCCCAAATCCTATGCCTCAGTGTTTTATTACTTATAAAAATATACAATGTGGACCGGTGCCATGGCTCACTTGGCTAATTCTCCACCTGCAGCACCGGCACTCCGGGTTCTAGTCCTGATTGGGGCGCTGGGTACGAGTCCCGGTTGCTCCTCTTCCAGTCCAGCTCTCTGCTGTGGCCCGGGAGTGCAGCAGAGGATGGCCCAGGTGCTTGGCCCCTGCACCCACATGGGAGACCAGGAGGAAGCACCTGGCTCCTAGCTTCGGATAGGCGTAGCACCGGCCGTAGTGGCCATTATGGGAGTGAACCAGCTGAAGGAAGACCTTTCTCACTGTCTCTTTCTCACTGTCTATAACTCTACCTGACAAATATAAATTAAAAAAATATATACAATGCAACTTAATTATTTAACAATTGTGTGTTAAGCAACCACTAGGTGTGGCTGCTTTGGGATAAGTACTAGGTAAGTAAAATAGGCACATTAAATTAGATAACTAGAATAAACTAATCTATTTGTTATAAATTATTTTTATGGTATTACATGCATATAATATTTAAATATCGGACTCATGATGGTTTTTTTAAGATTTAATTTATTTATTTGAAAGGCAGAGTGAAGGGAGAGAGGGAGAGACAGAGAGAGATCCTCTGCTGCTCCACCTATCAATTATCTGGAACAAGGCAGCTCTTTTCCAGCTGCTAGAAAGGATTCCAACTAAGGACTGTGTTGTCCTTTGAACAGTGTTTCCCTATAGGGAATTTTCTGTTTCTCTTTACCCTTTGTCTCCAGAAGTCTAATTATGGTGTGTTCTGGCATGGATTTCTTTGGATTTCCCTACCTGGGATATCTTAATTTGGGTTCTCCTCATGGATTGTTGTTTTATACCTTTCACCAAATTTGTGATGATGTCAGTCAATATTTCTTCAAATACTCTTTTTCTCCTCAATTTCTGAGAGCTTTTGTTTTTGTCCCACATGTTCTTGAGTTTCTGTTCAAAGTAGGAGATTCTGGGTCCTACTGAAATCTGTGACTCTGCTCAGGTTTGGTCCACAGGTCCTGGTCTACTTTAGTGGAATGTAGTTTCAGTAGCAGATTAATTTTCAGAGCCCCTGTGGTCTCATTTTGGTCGTCTTGGTGGATCTGGAATAGGTGGAGCTCCCAGGGGTTTTGCCTGGTGCCGCCTGCAGGAGCAGAAGGAATTTCCCTAAATTGAGCTTCCTGATGCCTCTGGGTAGGGAAAACGAAGTCTCTGGCCTGACAGGATGAAGAGAGCTTCTAATGCCTGCAACTTATTGTGGTAGGGATCCCCTCTCTGGCAACCCCTCCCACCATTCTTAACTTCTCTTAGTCGGGGGAAGGTGGGGGAGACATGCTTGCAGAGGCCAAAATTTTTTCCAGGCAGGATGCTGTCTGCCCGTGGAAGATGGAAAGCTTTTCCTGGACTGGTGCTTGTTGTGACAAGATTCCCATTACTGGTGCCCACCTGCCATCCCTTGGTGTGGGAGGGGCGCCTCAGGCCTAAGAGTCTTCCTGGCAAGAAAGAGCTACCTTGCTAGATAAGTGGCTTATACCCAACTTGGGGATATAAATTCTGGTCCTCTGCCCAGTGATTAACACTCTTGGAGACAGAAAGACCTAGCCCCTGCCCCAAGTCAGAAGGGCCACCTTGCCTTCCTATATGTTCAACATGTTTTGTTTCCTTCCTCATTCCTCCACACATTTTTACGCCATGTATACTTCCTAACTAATATCCTGCATGCTAATCTCTGTCTCAGTGTCGGCTTTCCAGGATCCCAACCTGCGACCACAGTCATGAGGGTGGCCTACAGGAAACAGCAGAGCCTGTTTGGGAGGCATTTAAATTAACTGGAAGAAATTTTAATCACCAGTTTGTGTAAGTTCTTTTTACAATGAGGGTCACTTGATGCCTTCCTGCCCCTGGCTTTAGGTCTTGGATTTCAATAAGAACATGAACAGCAAAAAAGTTTCCTGCATTATCACATTAGTCTGGCTTGACCTTTCATTATCAAACATCAAATATTGTTTTAAATTAATCTTGATAATTCAAATATTAAATGAGAATTCAATCCTCCAACAAAAATTCAAATAAATACATTTTGTTTTAATGATAATAGTGTCAGATTATATAGAATAAATATTAGGGAAAGGGGAAGGATAGTATAAAGCATTCTGAAAACTCTTTTTTTTTTTTTTTTCCAAAAATAAAAGTAGCCCTGGAGAGAATTAGATCTATCAAAATTTGTGTGATAAAAGTTTAGACAAATTCTTACAAATCTGAATGGACACATCAAAGCCTTGTGTTTACTGTCAATCTTTATAATTTTAAATTTTCAGAACATGGTTAACAGCTTACCTGCTACTCAATGAGTGCAGTGCTGGCTACAGAACTTGCCAGAAGCAGACCACAATGACTTATTTTCTCAGAAAACACTTGATGAGCTCATTGCTCCCAGTGCACAGGGAGACATCACAAGACACTTTGAAATTTGAGTAAACTCCTTGGAATCTCAAGGCCTCGTATTTGCTTCCTTTCATGACCATGCTTTCTCCCTTGTATATCTGAACCCTTTTCCCTTTTCATTAATGCTACCTGACAGGCATTTCCAGCAGCCAAACCCTGTTCAGTCTGAACTATCCCATTCTCAATTCCCAATTCTCTGGACGTGAGTTACCACTGAAATAGTATTATTTTGTCTTTAACTCTGATTGTCTAATAATCAATACCCCCTACCTCCTCCAGAGCACCCAAGATATTGATGCTCTCAATTATGCCATCAGCCTATCTAACTGATTCAATCCACAATCAATTGGTAATGACTCTGCCACTGACTGTGTGGGCAGTGAGCAAGGTCTGACTTCATACATTAATGAGCAACAAAATAGAATAGATCAACTAAATAGAGAGGATCAGACTATCAAATTTGTTTTAATTCCTTCATCATTTTATTAAGAAATGTTCACTTTATATTAAAACACATATTCAACTTCATTCTTATCCACACCTGAAGCATTTTGAGAGTAACTACTTAGAAAAAGAAATAGAAGGGAAAACAGTGAATTATAGAAAAGGTAATAAATATATGCCCCTACACAATCTGCAAACTAACTAGTTTTCAGTAATCAAGACTCGATAGCATTAGGTTGTATATTAACAGAATTTAGAAAGTGTTAAAAGAACTTAAATAGTAACACATTTTTTTCCACCTCTAGACTTTAATTTTAATTTGTTTATCATCAATAATTTGTTTTTATGAAGAAATAAGATTTCTAATTGATAATATTTAAAGTAGAGAAATTAATTCCAAAAGGATATATGACAAATCCAGCAACTGCTTCAATTCAGCTATTCTAAAGTTGCTAATCTTATAACTTCTAAAATACTTTAAAAATATGCATTTATATAGAGACAAGACTCATGTTTTTATTCAAATTGATCTACAAATTCAAAACTTCTTTTTAAAAAAATGAAATGAAGGGGCTGGCTTTGTGGCATAATGGATTAAGCCACCATCTGTGAGGCCTGCATCCCATATGGGTGTCAGTTTGAGATCTGGCTGCTCCACTTCCCATCCAGCTCTCTGCTAATGAGCCTGGGAAAGCAGCAGAAGATGGCCCAAGTCCTTGGACCCCTATATCCATGTAGGAGACCTACAGGAAGCTCCTGGCTCTGGTTTCAGCCTGGCCTAGTCCCAGCTGTTGTAGCCATTTGGGGAGTAAACCACTGGATGCAACATCTCTCTCTCTCTCTATCCCTCTTCCTCTCTGTAACTCTATCTTTCAAATAAATAAAATAAATCTTTTAAAAAAGAAATGAGATGAAGAGTTTTAAGGGAATTAAGACTATGTACGAAAACATCGAAAACTCTGTTAGTATTTAACATTTTTTTGAAATACATACCAATAAATGCACATAAGTTCATAAATTGTTTTTGGTCCTCATTACCATTTATCCAAAGTAAGAATACATAACTAGTATCTCAAGAGTCCTCACTATTTCTGAGGCCGGCGCTGTGGCATAGCAGGTAAAGCCGCCGCCTCCAGTGCCGGTACTCCATATGGGCGCCAGTTTGAGTCCTGGCTGCTCCACTTCCTATCCAGCTCTCTGCTGTGGCTTGGGAAAGCAGTAGAGGATGGCCCAAGTCCTTGAGCCTCTTGCACCCGCATGGGAGACCCAGAAGAAGTTCCTGGCTCCTGGCTTCGGATCAGCACAGCTCCAGCCATTGGGGCCAACTGGGGTGTGAACCAGTGGATGGAAGACCTCTCTCTCTATTTGCCTCTCCTCTCTCTGTGTAACTCTGACTTTCAATTAAATAAATAAATCTCAAAAAATAAAAATAAAATAAGAGTCCTCACTATTCCACTCCTCTCTCTCCCTCTTTTTTTTTTTTTTTTGACAGGCAGAGTTAAGACGACAGTGAGAGAGAGAGAGACAGAGAGAAAGTTCTTCCTTTTTCCATTGGTTCAGCCCCCAAATGGCCGCTACGGCCGGCACGCCACACCAATTCGAAGCCAGGAGCCAGGTGCTTCCTCCTGGCCGCAGTGGCCAGCTAGGCCAAGTCCGAAGCCAGGAACCAGGAGCTTCTTCGGGTCTCCCACGTGGGTGCGGGGGTCCAAGGACTTGGGCCATCTTCCACTGCTTTCCCAGGCATATTAGCAGGAAGCTGAATGGGAAGTGGAGCAGCTGGGACTTGAACTGGTGCTTTACCTGCTATACCACAACACTAGCCCCTCATCTCTAGCATCTTATTGATACTGTTTATTGTGAGGTTCAATCTACCTCTTCTAACTCGGAATCCCATCCTTCTAGATCTTGCACTGCCCAGACACAAACCACAGACACATACATATATGCACACACCCTACACTCACATATTTTCAATGTTCACAATGAAAATTACACTCCTATCTGCACACATACACAACACACAGAGCAATCTTTGAGTCTCCTGGAGATGGTTAACCTACATGGACCACCAAATACCAGGGCCTTTCATAATTTCACAACTGGTATAAAGTCTTTCTGTCTTCATTCCTTCAGCAAACTTTTATTACTTAAAATGCACAACAAGGTTCGGCGCCGTGGCTCACTAGGTTAATCCTCCGCCTGCAGCGCCAGCATCCCATATGGGCACTGGGTTCTAGTTTCAGTTGCTCCTCTTCCAGTCCAGCTCTCTTCTGTGGCCCGAGAAGGCAGTGGAGAATGGCCCAAGTGCTTGGGCCCTGCACCTGCATAGGAGACTGAGAGGAAGCACCTGGCTTCTGGCTTCAGATCAGCGAGTGCCAGCCGTATCAGCCATTTGAGGGGTGAACCAACAGAAATAGGAAGACTATTCTGTCTCTCTCTCTCACTGTCTAACTCTATCTGTCAAATAAATTTTAAAAAATGCACATCAAATGTGATTTCTTTTGTGATACCTTCTCTAAATCCCTCTGGAGCAATTTGATATTATATCTTACAAAAGTCTGTTTTATAAATACAAGGATTACAATTAATTCATTTCTTTTACTCGGTAACCCCATCAACAGAAAGGGCTATCTCCTAGCATAGGACTGAGGATTTAAAAAGACAATTAAATAATGCACTTAGCAGCATATATTAAGTGCTCAACATATGTTAGAAATTATTTTCTTAAATATCAAAACAACATTTATCTTACTGTAATCATTCTATAAATGCCTAGTAAATAAGGCAGAAATGAACAAATGTTTTAAAAATGCATTGTAAACAGAGTTAATTGAAAAAAAACAAAAGTATGAATGTGACAATCCTTCTCATTACAAAATTAAGCTTTCCTTACAAGGATTGAACAGAATGCTTATTCTAAACAGCAATCAATTAGTAGATTGTTATATACCAAGGATAATCATAACATTGACAT